>NC_058100.1:25667500-26335000 GCF_020171115.1 Neogale vison | reverse complement strand
AACTCCATCAAACGGAATCGCACTTCTCACAGTATCTTTACAGAGGGGGAAAGGATATAGAACAACTAAGGGGAGGGAACGTTGTGCCCTGAGAGTGAATGACAGCTTATGGCACATAGGCCTCTACGACACATACTGGAAGGTCAACACCTGTGATGTTCTACTGTGTCTAGCTCGTCTCAAACACTTCAAATGTACGAGGGAACTTTGCTACTGTACGTTCTCACGACAGGTTTGAGTCTGTGGTCTGTAGGAAACATTAGGACCTGTCTGTGTAGCAATCATAAACTATCACATACAGGACCATGACAAGTGATTCTTAGGAAGGTATCTTTTCAGGGATCCTACTTAAAGTGCGTTCTCATTCATCACAGAGTCTCCTCCTTTCAGGAATGATGACAGAACACGGACGGACTATGGGCACCTTAGGTACTGTGAGTAAATTGCAGGCTATGGCGCTTAGGCATCCCAAACTCATATTGGATGCTCACGACCAGTGGTGATCCGCACTTTCTTTCAGTGTTAAAAACGCTTCCAACATTGTGAGGGAAGTGTGCTTTAGGAGGGATTCGTTGCAGTGTTGCGTCTGTTAAAGAAGGAAGCGCTTGGGACTGACTCTGCGGTAACTGCAATAGGCGCACATAGGGCTCTAGTAACAGACGTCTATCCCTTGGACTATAGCAAGTTCTGTTTAAGGGAAACTCCTTCAGGCGGAATCGCACTTCTCCCAGTGTCTTTTTAATGGAGGAATGGAGAAAGAACAACTACGGAGAGAGGGAACGTTGTGCCCTTCGAGTGAAGGAAAGGGTATGGAACATAGGCCTCTAAGACACATACTGGAAAGTCAACAGCTGTGATGTTCCACTGTGTCTAACTCGTCTCAAAACACTTAAAATGCAGGAGGGAACAGTGCTACTGTACGTTCTCACTTCAGGAATGAGTCGGTGCTAAGTTGGAAACTGGAGGGCCTGTCTGAGTAGCAATCATAGAGAGATTCGTACAGGACCCTTTCAGGTTATTCTTAGGAAGGTATCTTTTCAGGGATCCTACTTAAAATGTGTTCTCATTGATAATAGTATCTCCTTCTTTGAGGAATGATGATAGAATGTGGACGGACCATGGGCACATTATATACTGTGAGTAAAGTGCAGGCTATGGCGCTTAGGCATCCCAAACACATATTCGATGATCAAGACCAGTGGTGATCCCCACGTTCTTTCTCTGTAAAAAACGCTTTCAACATTGTGAGGGAAGTGTGCTTTAGGAGGGATTCGTTGCAGTGTTGCGTCTGTTAAAGAAGGAAGCTCTTGGGACTGACTCTGCGGTAACTGCAATAGGCGCACATAGGGCTCTAGTATCAGACGTCTATCCGTTGGACTATAGCAAGCTCTGTTTAAGGGAAACTCTTTCAGGCTGAATCGCACTTCTCACAGTGTCTTATCAGCGGAGGAATAGAAAAAGAACAACTATGGACAGAGGGAACGTTGTGCCCTGAGAGTGAAGGACCGGGTATGGAACATAGGCTTCTATGACACATACTGGAAGGTCAACACCTGTGATGTTCCATTGTGTCTAACTCGTGTCAAAACCCTTCAAATGTACGAGGGAACTGTGCTACAGTACTTTCCCACGACAATAATGAGTCTGTGCTAAGTTGGAAACTGTAGGACCTGTCTGTGCAGCAATCAGAGAGAGTATCGTACAGGACCCTGACGGGTTATTCTTAGGAAGGTATCTTTCAGGGATCCTAGTTAAAGTGTGTTCTCATTCTTAACAGTGTCTCCTACTCTGAGGAATGATGATAGAATGCGGACGGACTTTGGGCACATTAGGTACTGTGAGTAAAGTGCAGGCTATGGCGCTTAGGCATCCCAAACACATATTAGATAATCAAGACCAGTGGTGATCCGCACTTTCTTTCTGAGTAAAAAACGCTTCCAGCATTGTGATGGAAGTGTGCTTTAGGAGGGATTCGTTGCTGTGTTGCGTCTGTTAGAAAAGGAAGCTCTTGGGACTGACTCTGCGGTAACTGCAATAGGCGTACATAGGGCTCTAGTATCATACGTCTATCCGTTGGACTATAGCAAGTTCTGTTTAAGGGAAACTCTTTCAGGCTGAATCGCACTTCTCACAGTGTCTTATCAGCGGAGGAATAGAGAAAGAACAACTATGGACAGAGGGAACGTTTTGCCCTGAGAGTGAAGGACCGGGTATGGAACATAGGCCTCTATGACACATACTGGAAGGTCAACACCTGTGATGTTCCATTGTGTATAACTCGTCTCAAAACCCTTCAGATGTACGAGGGAACTGTGCTACAGTATTTTCCCAGGACAGGAATGAGTCTGTGCTAAGTTGGAAACTGTAAGACCTGTCCGTGGAGCAATCATAGAGAGTATTGTACAGGACCCTGACGGGTTATTCTTAGGAAGGTATCTTTTCAGGGATCCTAGTTAAAGTGTGTTCTCATTCATAACAGTGTCTCCTCCTTTGAGGAATGATGATAGAACACGGACGGACTATGGGCATCTTAGGTACTCTGAGTAAAGTGCAGGCTATGGCGCTTAGGCATCCCAAACTCATATTGGATGCTCACGACCAGTGGTGATCCGCACTTTCTTTCAGTGTTAAAAACGCTTCCAACATTGTGAGGGAAGTGTGCTTTAGGAGGGATTCGTTGCAGTGTTGCGTCTGATAAAGAAGGAAGCTCTTGGGACTGACTATGCGATAACTGCAATAGGCGCACATAGGGCTCTAGTATCAGACGTCTATCCCTTGGACTATAGCAAGTTCTGTTTAAGGGAAACTCTTTCAGGCTGAATCGCACTTCTCACAGTGTCTTATCAGCGGAGGAATAGAGAAAGAACAACTATGGACAGAGGGAACGTTTTGCCCTGAGAGTGAAGGACCGGGTATGGAACATAGGCCTCTATGACACATACTGGAAGGTCAACACCTGTGATGTTCCATTGTGTATAACTCGTCTCAAAACCCTTCAGATGTACGAGGGAACTGTGCTACAGTATTTTCCCAGGACAGGAATGAGTCTGTGCTAAGTTGGAAACTGTAAGACCTGTCCTTGTAGCAATCATAGAGAGTATTGTACAGGACCCTGACGGGTTATTCTTAGGAAGGTATCTTTTCAGGGATCCTAGTTAAAGTGTGTTCTCATTCATAACAGTGTCTCCTCCTTTGAGGAATGATGATAGAACACGGACGGACTATGGGCATCTTAGGTACTCTGAGTAAAGTGCAGGCTATGGCGCTTAGGCATCCCAAACTCATATTGGATGCTCACGACCAGTGGTGATCCGCACTTTCTTTCAGTGTTAAAAACGCTTCCAACAGGAAGACAAACAGATAGAGAGAAAGGATCAGGAGGAAGCCTGGAACAAACAGCTTAGATCCCACGAAAGCAGAATTAGGGAAATAAGTGATGCCATTAAGCGTTCCAACGTCAGAATTATTGGAATTCCTGAAGGGGAGGAGAAAGAAAGAAGTCTAGAAGATGTCGTGGAACAAGTCCTTCATGAAAACTTTCCGAATCTCGCGAATGAAACCAGCGTTCATGTACTAGAGGCTGAACGGTCTCCACCCAAGATTATACACTCCAAAAAAACATCACGACACCTGATAGTCAAATTGAGAAATTATAATTGTAGGTATAATCTCTTGAAAGCTGCCAGGGCAAAGAGGCTCCTTACTTACAGAGGGAAGCCCATCAGAATAACGTCAGACCTGTCCACACAGACCTGGCAAGCCAGAAGAGGCTGGCAAGATATATTCAGGGCACTAAATGAGAAGAACATGCAGCCAAGAATACTTTATCCAGCAAGACTGACATTCAAAATGGATGGAGAGATAAAGAGTTTCCAAGACCGGCAAGACTTAAAAGACTATGCAACCACCAAGCCGATACTGCAGGAAATACTAAGGGGGGTTCTATAAAAGAGGAAAAATCCCAAGAATAGCATTGAACAGAAATATAGAGACAGTCTACAGAAAGAAAGTCTTCAAAGGTAACTCGATGTCAATAAAAACGTATCTATCAATAATCACTCTCAATGTGAATGGCCTAAATGCACCCATAAAACGGCACAGGGTTGCAGATTGGATAAAACGACAGGACCCATCCATATGCTGTCTACAAGAGACCCATTTTGAACCTAAAGATACACGCAGACTGAAAGTGAAGGGGTGGAGAAGCATCTTTCATGCCAATGGGACTCAAAAGAAGGCTGGGGTAGCGATTCTCATATCAGATAAATTAGACTTCAAACTAAAGACTGTAGTCAGAGATACAGAAGGACACTACATAATCCTTAAAGGGACTATCCACCAAGATGATCTAACAATTGTAAATATCTATGCTCCCAATATGGGAGCAGCCAATTACTTAAGAAAACTGTTAATCAAGATAAAGAGTCATATTGATATGAATACACTAATCGTAGGTGATCTTAACACGCCTCTTTCAGAATTAGACAGATCATCGAAGAAGAAAATCAATAAAGAAACAAGAGCATTGAACGACACATTGGACCAGATGGACCTCATAGATATATACAGAACATTCCACCCTAAAACAGCAGAATACTCATTCTTCTCAAGTGCACACGGAACCTTCTCCAGAATAGACCACATACTGGGTCACAAATCAGGACTCAGCCGATACCAAAAGACTGAGATTATTCCCTGCATATTCTCAGATCACAATGCTTTGAAACTGGAGCTCAATCACAAGGAAAAGTTCCGAAGGAACTCAAACACCTGGAAGCTAAAGACCACCTTGCTTAAGAATGCTTGGATCAACCAGGAGATCAAAGAAGAACTGAAACAATTCATGGAAACCAATGAGAATGAAGACACTTCGGTCCAAAACCTACGGGATACAGCAAAGGCGGTCCTAAGGGGAAAATATATAGCCATCCAAGCCTTGCTCAAAAAAATTGAAAAATCCAGAACACACCAGCTGTCTCTACACCTTAAAGAACTGGAGGATCAACAACAAATCAAACCAACTCCACACATAAGAAGGGAAATCATCAAGATTAGAGCTGAGATCAATGAGGGAGAAACCAGAGATACAGTAGAACGTATCAATGAAACTAGAAGCTGGTTTTTTGAAAGAATCAATAAGATCGATAAGCCACTGGCTACACTAATCCAAAAGAAAAGAGAGAAATCCCAAATTCATAAAATTATGAATGAAAAGGGAGAGATCACAACTAACACCAAGGAAGTAGAAACAATCATCAGAAGTTACTACGAACAGTTATATGCCAATAAGCTTAGCAACCTAGATGAAATGGATGCATTCCTGGAAAAATATAAACTACCAAAATTGAACCAGGAAGAAATCGACAACCTGAATAGACCGATATCTAATAACGAGATTGAAGCAGTGATCAAAAATCTCCCAAAAAACAAGAGCCCAGGACCTGACGGATTCCCTGGGGAATTCTACCAAACCTTCCAAGAAGAAATAACACCTATTCTCCTGAAGCTGTTTCAAAAAATTGAAGCAGAAGGAAAACTTCCAGACTCTTTCTATGAAGCCAGCATTACCCTGATCCCCAAACCAGGCAAGGACCATACCAAAAAGGAGAATTTCAGACCAATATCACTGATGAATATGGATGCTAAGATTCTCAACAAGATCCTAGCCAACAGGATCCAACAACACATTAAAAAGATTATCCACCATGATCAGGTGGGATTCATCCCTGGGCTACAAGGATGGTTCAACATTCGTAAATCAATCAATGTGATACAACAAATTAATATGAGAAGAGAGAAGAACCACATGGTCCTCTCAATTGATGCAGAAAAAGCATTTGACAAAATCCAACATCCGTTCCTGATTAAAACGCTTCAAAGTATAGGGATAGAGGGAACATTCCTGAACCTCATCAAATCTATCTATGAAAGACCCACAGCAAATATCATCCTCAATGGGAAAAAGTTTGTAGCCTTCCCGTTGAGATCAGGAACAAGACAAGGATGCCCACTTTCACCACTCTTGTTCAACATAGTATTAGAAGTCCTAGCAACAGCAATCAGACAACAGAGAGAAATAAAAGGTATCCAAATTGGTAATGAAGAAGTCAAACTCTCTCTCTTCGCAGATGACATGATTCTTTATATGGAAAACCCAAAAGACTCCACCCCCAAACTACTAGAACTCATACAACAATTCAGCAGCGTGGCAGGATACAAAGTCAATGTGCAGAAATCAGTGGCTTTCTTATACACTAACAAGGAAAATACAGAAAGGGAAATTAGAGAATCGATTCCATTTACTATAGCACCAAGAACCATAAGATACCTGGGAATAAACCTAACTAAAGAGGTAAAGGATCTATACTTGAGGAACTATAGAACACTCATGAAAGAAATTGAAGAAGACACAAAAAGATGGAAGACCATTCCATGCTCTTGGATCGGAAGAATAAACATCGTTAAAATGTCGATACTGCCTAGAGCAATCTATACTTTTAATGCCATTCCGATCAAAATTCCACCGGCATTCTTCAAAGAGCTGGAGCAAATAATCCAAAAATTTGTATGGAATCAGAAGAGACCCCGAATCGCTAAGGAAACGTTGAAAAACAAAAATAAAGCTGGCGGCATCACCTTACCTGATTTCAAGCTTTATTACAAAGCTGTGATCACCAAGACAGCATGGTACTGGCATAAAAACAGACACATAGACCAGTGGAACAGAGTAGAGAGCCCTGATATGGACCCTCAACTCTATGGTCAATTAATCTTCGACAAAACAGGAAAAAATATACAGTGGAAAAAAGACAGTCTCTTAAATAAATGGTGCTGGGAAAGCTGGACAGCTATATGTAGAAGAATGAAACTCGACCATTCTCTTACACCGTACACAAAGATCAACTCAAAATGGATAAAAGACCTCAACGTGAGACAGGAATCTATTAGAATCTTAGAGGAGAACATAGGCAGTAATCTCTTCGATATCAGCCACAGCAACTTCTTTCAAGATACGTCTCCAAAGGCAAAGGAAACAAAAGCGAAAATAGACTTCTGGGACTTCATCAAAATCAAAAGCTTCTGCACAGCAAAGGAAACAGTCAAAAAAACAAAGAGGCAACCCACGGAATGGGAGAAGATATTTGCAAATGACAGTACAGACAAAAGGTTGATATCCAGGATCTATAATGAACTCCTCAAACTCAACCCACACGAAACAGACAAACACATCAAAAAATGGGCAGAAGATATGAACAGACACTTCTCCAATCAAGAAATACAAATGGCTATCAGACACATGAAAAAATGCTCATCATCATTAGCCCTCAGGGAGATTCAAATTAAAACCACATTGAGATATCACCTTACACCAGTTAGAATGGCCAAAATTAACAAAACAGGAAACAACATGTGTTGGAGAGGATGTGGAGAAAGGGGAACCCTCTTACACTGTTGGTGGGAATGCAAGTTGGTGCAGCCTCTTTGGAGAACAGTGTGGAGATTCCTCAAGAAATTAAAAATAGAGCTTCCCTACGACCCTGCAATTGCACTCCTGGGTATTTACCCCAAAGATACAGATGTCGTGAAAAGAAGGGCCATCTGTACCCCAATGTTTATAGCAGCAATGGCCACAGTCGCCAAACTATGGAAAGAACCAAGATGCCCTTCAACGGATGAATGGATAAGGAAGATGTGGTCCATATACACTATGGAGTATTATGCCTCCATCAGAAAGGACGAATATCCAACTTTTGTAGCAACATGGACGGGACTGGAAGAGATTATGCTGAGTGAAATCAGTCAAGCAGAGAGAGTCAATTATCATATGGTTTCACTCATTTGTGGAGCATAACCAATAGCATGGAGGACAAGGGGCGTTAGAGAGTGGTAGGGAATTTGGGTAAATTGGAAGGGGAGGTGAACCATGAGAGACTATGGACTCTGAAAAACAGTCTGAGGGGTTTGAAGTGGCGGGGGGGTGGGAGGTTGGGGTACCAGGTGGTGGGTATTATAGAGGGCACAGCTTGCATGGAGCACTGGGTGTGGTGAAAAAATAATGAATACTGTTTTTCTGAAAATAAATAAATTGGGAAAAAAAAAAATCATAGAGTATTGTACAGGACCCTGACGGGTTATTCTTAGGAAGGTATCTTTTCAGGGATCCTAGTTAAAGTGTGTTCTCATTCATAACAGTGTCTCCTCCTTTGAGGAATGATGATAGAACACGGACGGACTATGGGCATCTTAGGTACTCTGAGTAAAGTGCAGGCTATGGCGCTTAGGCATCCCAAACTCATATTGGATGCTCACGACCAGTGGTGATCCGCACTTTCTTTCAGTGTTAAAAACGCTTCCAACATTGTGAGGGAAGTGTGCTTTAGGAGGGATTCGTTGCAGTGTTGCGTCTGATAAAGAAGGAAGCTCTTGGGACTGACTATGTGATAACTGCAATAGGCGCACATAGGGCTCTAGTATCAGACGTCTATCCGTTGGACTATAGCAAGTTCTGTTTAAGGGAAACTCCGTCAGGCGGAATCGCACTTCTACCAGTGTCTTTAAAATGGAGGAATGGAGAAAGAACAACTACGGAGAGAGGGAACGTTGTGCCCTTAGAGTGAAGGAAAGGGTATGGAACATAGGCCTCTAAGACAAATACTGGAAAGTCAACAGCTGTGATGTTCCACTGTGTCTACTCGTCTCAAAACACTTAAAATGCAGGAGGGAACTGTGCTACTGTACGTTCTCACTTCAGGAATGAGTCTGTGCTAAGTTGGAAACTGGAGGGCCTGTCTGAGTAGCAATCATAGAGAGATTCGTACAGGACCCTTTCAGATTATTCTTAGGAAGGTATCTTTTCAGGGATCCTACTTAAAATGTGTTCTCATTGATAATAGTATCTCCTTCTTTGAGGAATGATGATAGAATGTGGACGGACCATGGGCACATTATATACTGTGAGTAAAGTGCAGGCTATGGCGCTTAGGCATCCCAAACACATATTCGATGATCAAGACCAGTGGTGATCCCCACGTTCTTTCTCTGTAAAAAACGCTTTCAACTTTGTGAGGGAAGTGTGCTTTAGGAGGGATTCGTTGCAGTGTTGCGTCTGTTAAAGAAGGAAGCGCTTGGATTTACTCTGCGGTTACTGCAATAGGAGCACTTAGGGCTCTAGTATGAGACGTCTATCCCTTGGGTTATAGCAAGTTCTGTTTAAGGGAAACTCTTTCGGGCGGAATCGCACTTCTCACAGTGTCTTTTTAACGGAGGAATGGAGAAAGAACAACTGCGGACAGAGGGAACTATGTGCCCTGAGAGTGAAGGACACAGGGTATGGAACATAGGCCTCTATGACACATACTGGAAGGTCAACACCTGTGATGTTCCATTGTGCCTAACTTGTCTCAAAACCCTTCAAATGTACGAGGGAACTGTGCTACAGTACTTTCTCACGACAGGAATGAGTCTGTGCTAAATTGGAAACTGTAGGACCTGTCTGTGCATCAATCAGAGAGAGTATCATACAGGACCCTGACGGGTTATTCTTAGGAAGGTATCTTTTCAGGGATCCTAGTTAAAGTGTGTTCTCATTCATAACAGTGTCTCCTTCTCTGAGGAATGATGATAGAATGCAAACGGACTTTGGGCACATTAGGTACTGTGAGTAAAGTGCAGGCTATGCACTTAGGCATCCCAAACACATATTAGATAATCAAGAGCAGTGGTGATCCGCACTTTCTTTCTGAGTAAAAAACGCTTCAAGCATTGTGAGCGAAGTGTGCTTTAGGAGGGATTTGTTGCAGTGATGCGTCTGTTAAAAGAGGAAGCTCTTGGGACTGACTCTGCAGTAACTGCAATAGGCGCACATAGGGCTCTCGTATCATACGTCTATCCGTTGGAATATAGGAAGCTCTGTTTAAGGGAAACTCTTTCAGGCGTAATCGCACTCCTCACAGTGTCTTATCAGCGGAGGAATAGAGAAAGAACAACTACGGACAGAGGGAACGTTGTGCTCTGAGAATGAAGGACCGGGTATGGAACACAGGCCTCTATGACACATACAGAAGGTCAACACCTGTGATGTTCCATTGTGTCTAACTCGTGTCAAAACCCTTCAAATGTACGAGGGAACTGTGCTACAGTACTTTCTCACAACAGGAATGAGTCTGTGCTAAGTTGGAAACTGTAGGACCTGTCTGTGCAGCAATCAGAAAGAGTATCCTACAGGAACCTGACGGGTTATTCCTAGGAAGGTATCTTTTCAGGGATCCTAGTTAAAGTGTGTTCTCATTCACAACAGTGTCTCCTTCTCTGAGGAATGATGATAGAATGCGGACGGACTTTGGGCACATTAGGTACTAGAGTAAAGTGCAGGCTATGGCGCTTAGGCATCCCAAACTCATATTGGATGCTCACGACCAGTGGTGATCCACACTTTCTTTCAGTGTTAAAAACGCTTCCAACATTGTGAGGGAAGTGTGCTTTAGGAGGGATTCGTTGCAGTGTTGCGTCTGATAAAGAAGGAAGCTCTTGGGACTGACTATGCGATAACTGCAATAGGCGCACATAGGGCTCTAGTATCAGACGTCTATCCGTTGGACTATAGCAAGTTCTGTTTAAGGGAAACTCCATCAAACGGAATCGCACTTCTCACAGTGTCTTTTCAGAGGGGGAAAGGATATAGAACAACTAAGGGGAGGGAACGTTGTGTCCTGAGAGTGAATGACAGCTTATGGCACATAGGCCTCTATGACACATAATGGAAGGTCAACACCTGTGATGTTCCACTGTGTCTAGCTCGTCTCAAACACTTCAAATGTACGAGGGAACTTTGCTTAGTACATTCTCACGACAGGTTTGAGTCTGTAGGAAACATTAGGACCTGTGTGTGTAGCAATCCTAAACTATCACATACAGGACCATGACAAGTGATTCTTAGGAAGGTATCTTTTCAGGGATCCTACTTAAAGTGCGTTCTCATTCATCACAGAGTCTCCTCCTTTCAGGAATGATGACAGAACACGGACGGACTATGGGCACCTTAGGTACTGTGAGTAAAGTGCAGGCTATGGCGCTTAGGCATCCCAAACTCATATTGGATGCTCACGACCAGTGGTGATCCGCACTTTCTTTCAGTGTTAAAAACGCTTCCAACATTGTGAGGGAAGTGTGCTTTAGGAGGGATTCGTTGCAGTGTTGCGTCTGTTAAAGAAGGAAGCGCTTGGGACTGACTCTGCGGTAACTGCAATAGGCGCACAAAGGGCTCTAGTAACAGACGTCTATCCCTTGGACTATAGAAAATTCTGTTTAAGGGAAACTCCTTCAGGCGGAATCGCACTTCTCCCAGTGTCTTTTAAATGGAGGAATGGAGAAAGAACAACTACGGAGAGAGGGAACGTTGTGCCCTTAGAGTGAAGGAAAGGGTATGGAACATAGGCCTCTAAGACACATACTGGAAAGTCAAGAGCTGTGATGTTCCACTGTGTCTAACTCGTGTCAAAACACTTAAAATGCAGGAGGGAACTGTGCTACTGTACGTTCTCACTTCAGGAATGAGTCTGTGCTAAGTTGGAAACTGGAGGGCCTGTCTGAGTAGCAATCATAGATTCGTACAGGACCCATTCAGGTTATTCTTAGGAAGGTATCTTTTCAGGGATCCTACTTAAAATGTGTTCTCATTGATAATAGTATCTCCTTCTTTGAGGAATGATGATAGAATGTGGACGGACCATGGGCACATTATATACTGTGAGTAAAGTGCAGGCTATGGCGCTTAGGCATCCCAAACACATATTCGATGATCAAGACCAGTGGTGATCCCCACGTTCTTTCTCTGTAAAAAACGCTTTCAACATTGTGAGGGAAGTGTGCTTTAGGAGGGATTCGTTGCAGTGTTGCGTCTGTTAAAGAAGGAAGCTCTTGGGACTGACTCTGCGGTAACTGCAATAGGCGCACATAGGGCTCTAGTATCAGACGTCTATCCGTTGGACTATAGCAAGCTCTGTTTAAGGGAAACTCTTTCAGGCTGAATCGCACTTCTCACAGTGTCTTATCAGCGGAGGAATAGAGAAAGAACAACTATGGAGAGAGGGAACGTTGTGCCCTGAGAGTGAAGGACCGGGTATGGAACATAGGCTTCTATGACACATACTGGAAGGTCAACACCTGTGATGTTCCATTGTGTCTAACTCGTGTCAAAACCCTTCAAATGTACGAGGGAACTGTGCTACAGTACTTTCCCACGACAATAATGAGTCTGTGCTAAGTTGGAAACTGTAGGACCTGTCTGTGCAGCAATCAGAGAGAGTATCGTACAGGACCCTGACGGGTTATTCTTAGACAGGTATCTTTTCAGGGATCCTAGTTAAAGTGTGTTCTCATTCATAACAGTGTCTCCTACTCTGAGGAATGATGATAGAATGCGGGCGGACTTTGGGCACATTAGGTACTGTGAGTAAAGTACAGGCTATGCGCTTAGGCATCCCAAACACATATTAGATAATCAAGACCAGTGGTGATCCGCACTTTCTTTCTGAGTAAAAAACGCTTCCAGCATTGTGATGGAAGTGTGCTTTAGGAGGGATTCGTTGCTGTGTTGCGTCTGTTAGAAAAGGAAGCTCTTGGGACTGACTCTGCGGTAACTGCAATAGGCGCACATAGGGCTCAAGTATCATACATCTATCCGTTGGATTATAGCAAGTTCTGTTTAAGGGAAACTCTTTCAGGCTGAATCGCACTTCTCACAGTGTCTTATCAGCGGAGGAATAGAGAAAGAACAACTATGGACAGAGGGAACGTTTTGCCCTGAGAGTGAAGGACCGGGTATGGAACATAGGCCTCTATGACACATACTGGAAGGTCAACTCTTGTGATGTTCCATTGTGGATAACTCGTCTCAAAACCCTTCAGATGTACGAGGAAACTGTGCTACAGTATTTTCCCAGGACAGGAATGAGTCTGTGTTAAGTTGGAAACTGTAAGACCTGTCCGTGTAGCAATCATAGTATCGTACAGGACCCTGACGGGTTATTCTTAGGAAGGTATATTTTCAGGGTTCCTAGTTAAAGTGTGTTCTCATTCATAACAGTTTCTCCTCCTTTGAGGAATGATGATAGAACACGGACGGACTATGGGCATCTTAGGTACTCTGAGTAAATTGCAGGCTATGGCGCTTAGGCATCCCAAACTCATATTGGATGCTCACGACCAGTGGTGATCCGCACTTTCTTTCAGTGTTAAAAACGCTTCCAACATTGTGAGGGAAGTGTGCTTTAGGAGGGATTCGTTGCAGTGTTGCGTCTGATAAAGAAGGAAGCTCTTGGGACTGACTATGCGATAACTGCAATAGGCGCACATAGGGCTCTAGTATCAGACGTCTATCCGTTGGACTATAGCAAGTTCTGTTTAAGGGAAACTCCATCAAACGGAATCGCACTTCTCACAGTGTCTTTTCAGAGGGGGAAAGGATATAGAACAACTAAGGGGAGGGAACGTTGTGCCCTGAGAGTGAATGACAGCTTATGGCACATAGGCCTCTATGACACATACTGGAAGGTCATCACCTGTGATGTTCCACTGTGTCTAGCTTGTCTCAAACACTTCAAATGTACGAGGGAACTTTGCTACTGTACATTCTCACGACAGGTTTGAGTCTGTGCTCTGTAGGAAACATTAGGACCTGTCTGTGTAGCAATCATAAACTATCACATACAGGACCATGACAAGTGATTCTTAGGAAAGTATCTTTTCAGGGATCCTACTTAAAGTTCGTTCTCATTTATCACAGAGTCTCCTCCTTTCAGGAATTTTGACAGAACAAGGACGGACTATGGGCACCTTAGGTACTGTGAGTAAAGTGCAGGCTATGGCGCTTAGGTATCCCAAACTCATATTGGATGCTCATGACCAGTGGTGATCCGCACTTTCTTTCAGTGTTAAAAACGCTTCCAACATTGTGAGGGAAGTGTGCTTTAGGAGGGATTCGTTGCAGTGTTGCGTCTGTTAAAGAATGAAGCCTTGGGACTGACTCTGCGGTAACTGCAATAGGAGCCTTTAGGTCTCTAGTATGAGAGGTCTATCCCTTGGACTATAGCAAGTTCTGTTTAAGGGAAACTCCTTCAGGCGGAATCGCACTTCTCCCAGTGTCTTTTTAATGGACGAATGGAGAAAGAACAACTGCGTACAGAGGGAACGTTGTGCCCTGAGAGTGAAGGACACAGGGTATGGAACATAGGCCTCTAAGACACATACTGGAAAGTCAACAGCTGTGAATTCCACTGTGTCTAACTCGTCTCAAAACACTTAAAATGCAGGAGGGAACTGTGCTACTGTACGTTCTCACTTCAGGAATGAGTCTGTGCTAAGTCGGAGGGCCTGTCTGAGAGGCAATCATAGAGAGATTCGTACAGGACCCTTTCAGGTTATTCTTAGGAAGGTATCTTTTCAGGGATCATACTTAAAATGTGTTCTCATTGAAAACAGTGTCTCCTTCTTAGAAGAATAATGATAGAATGCGGACGGACTTTAGGCATATTATGTACTGTGAGTAAAGTGCAGGCTATGCGCTTAGGCACCCCAAACACATATTACATAATCAAGACCAGTGGTGATCCGCACTTTCTTTCAGTGTTAAAAACGCTTCCAGCATTGTGAGGGAAGTGTGCTTTAGGAGGGATTCGTTTCAGTGTTGCGTCTTATAAAGAAGGAAGCTCTCGGGACTGACTATGAGATAACTGCAATAGGCGCACATAGGGCTCTAGTATCAGACGTCTATCCGTTGGACTATAGCAAGTTCTGTTTAAGGGAAACTCCATCAAACGGAATCCACTTCTCACAATGTCTTTTCAGAGGAGGAAAGGATACAGAACAACTAAGGGGAGGGAACGTTGTGCCCTGAGAGTGAATGACAGCTTATGGCACATAGGCCTCTATGACACATACTGGAAGGTCAACACCTGTGATGTTCCACTGTGTCTAGCTCGTCTCAAACACTTCAGATGTACGAGGGAACATTGCTACTTACGTTCTCACGTCAGGTTTGATTCTGTGCTCTCTAGGAAACATTAGGACCTGTCTGTGTAGCAATCATAAACTATCACATACAGGACCATGACAAGTGATTCTTAGGAAGGTATCTTTTCAGGGATCCTACTTAAAGTGCGTTCTCATTCATCACAGAGTCTCCTCCTTTCAGGAATGATGATAGAACACGGACGGACTATGGGCAACTTAGGTACTGTGAGTAAAGTGCAGGCTATGGTGCTTAGGCATCCCAAACTCATATTGGATGCTCACGACCATTGGTGATCCGCACTTTCTTTCTGTGTTAAAAACGCTTTCAACATTGTGAGGGAAGTGGGCTTTAGGAGGGATTCCTTGCAGTGTTGCGTCTGTTAAAGAACGAAGCGCTTGGGACTGACTCTGGGTAACTGCAATAGGCACACATAGGGCTCTAGTAACAGACGTCTATCCCTTGGACTATAGCAAGTTCTGTTTAAGGGAAACTCCTTCAGGCGGAATCGCACCTCTCCCAGTGACTTTTTCATGGAGGAATGGAGAAAAACAACTACGGAGAGAGGGAACGTTGTGCCCTTAGAGTGAAGGAAGGGGTATGGAACATAGGCCTATAAGACACATACTGGAAAGTCAACAGCTGTGATGTTTCACTGTGTCTAACTCGTCTCAAAACACTTAAAATGCAGGAGGGAACTGTACTACTGTACGTTCTCACTTCAGGAATGAGTCTGTGCTAATTTGGAAACTGGAGGGCCTGTCTGAGTAGCAATCATAGAGAGATTCGTACAGGACCCTTTCAGATTATTCTTAGGAAGGTATCTTTTCAGGGATCCTACTTAAAATGTGTTCTCATTGATAATAGTATCTCCTTCTTTGAGGAATGATGATAGAATGTGGACGGACCATGGGCACATAATATACTGTGAGTAAAGTGCAGGCTCTGGCGCTTAGGCATCCCAAACACATATTCGATGATCAAGACCCGTGGTGATCCCCACTTTCTTTCTCTGTAAAAAACGCTTCCAGCATTGTGAGGGAAGTGTGCTTTAGGAGGGATTCATTGCAGTGTTGCGTCTGTTAAAGAAGGAAGCGCTTAGACTGACTCTGCGGTAACTGAAATAGGAGCACTTAGGGCTCTAGTATGAGACGTCTATCCCTTGGGCTATAGCAAGTTCTGTTTAAGGGAAACTCTTTCGGGCAGAATCGCACTTCTCACAGTGTCTTTTTAACGGAGGAATGGAGAAAGAAAAACTGTGGACAGAGGGAACGATGTGCCCTGAGAGTAAAGCACACAGGGTATGGAACATAGGCCTCTAAGACACATACTGGAAAGTCAACAGCTGTGATGTTCCACTCTGTCTATCTCGTCTCAAAGCACTTCATATGTACGAGGGAACTGTGCTACAGTACGTTCTCACTTCAGGAATGAGTCTGTGCTAGGTTGGAAACTGTAGGGCCTGTCTGAGTAGCAATCATAGAGAGATTCGAACAGGACCCTTTCAGGTTATTCTTAGGAAGGTATCTTTTCAAGGATCCTACTTAAATGTGTTCTCATTGAAAACAGTGTCTCCTTCTTAGAAGAATAAAGATAGAATGCTGACGGACTATGGGCATATTATGTACTGTGAGTTAATTGCAGGCTATGCGCTTAGGCATCCCAAACACATATTAGATAATCAAGACCAGTGGTGATCCGCACTTTCTTTCTGAGTAAAAAATGCTTCCAGCATTGTGAGGAAAGTGTGCTTTAGGAGGGATTCGTTGCAGTGTTGCGTCTGATAAAGAAGGAAGCTCTTGGGACTGACTCTGCGGTAACTGCAATAGGCGCACATAGGGCTCTAGTATCAGACGTCTATGTTGTACTATAGCAAGTTCTGTTTAAGGGAAACTCCCTCAAACGGAATCGCATTTCTCACAATGTCGTTTCAGAGGAGGAAAGGATACAGAACAACTAAGGGGAGGGAACGTTGTGCCCTGAGAGTGAATGACAGCTTATGGCACATAGGCCTCTATGACACATACTGTAAGGTCTACACCGGTGATGTTCCACTTTGTCTAGCTCGTCTCAAACACTTCAGATGTACGAGGGAACAGGCTACTGTACGTTCTCACGTCACGTTTGATTCTGTGCTCTGTAGGAAACATTAGGACCTGTCTGTGTAGCAATCATAAACTATCACATACAGGACCATGACAAGTGATTCTTAGGAAGGTATCTTTTCAGCGATCCTACTTAAAGTGCGTTCTCATTCATCACAGAGTCTCCTCCTTTCAGGAATGATGATAGAACACGGACGGACTATGGGCACCTTAGGTACTGTGAGTAAAGTGCAGGCTATGGCGCTTAGGCATCCCAAACTCATATTGGATGCTCACGACCAGTGGTGATCCGCACTTTCTTTCTGTGTTAAAAAGCTTCCAAAATTGTGAGGGAAGTGGGCTTTAGGAGGGATTCGTTGCAGTGTTGCGTCTGTTAAAAAAGGAAGCACTTGGGACTGACTCTGCGGTAACTGCAATAGGCGCACATAGGGCTCTAGTAACTGACGTCTATCCCTTGGACTATAGCAAGTTCGGTTTAAGGGAAACTCCTTCAGGCGGAATCGCACTTCTCCCAGTGTCTTTTTAATGGAGGAATGGAGAAAGAACAACTACGGAGAGAGGGAACGTTGTGCCCTTAGAGTGAAGGAAATGGTATGGAACATAGGCCTCTAAGACACATACTGGAAAGTCAACAGCTGTGATGTTCCACTGTGTCTAACTCGTCTCAAAACACTTAAAATGCAGGAGGGAACTGTGCTACTGTACGTTCTCACTTCAGGAATGAGTCTGTGCTAAGTTGGAAACTGGAGGGCCTTTCTGAGTAGCAATCATAGAGAGATTCGTACAGGACCCTTTCAGGTTATTCTTAGGAAGGTATCTTTTCAGGGATCCTACTTAAAATGTGTTCTCATTGAAAACAGTGTCTCCTTCTTAGAAGAATAAAGATAGAATGCGGACGGACTATGGGCATACTGTGAGTAAAGTGCAGGCTATGTGCTTAGGCATCCCAAACACATATTAGATAATCAAGACCAGTGGTGATCCGCACTTTCTTTCTGAGTAAAAAACGCTTCCAGAATTGTGAGGGAAGTGTGCTTTAGGAGGGATTCGTTGGAGTGTTTCGTCTGATAAAGAAGGAAGCTCTTGGGACTGACTCTGCGGTAACTGCAATAGGCGTACATAGGGCTCTAGTATGATACGTCTATTCGTTGGATTATAGCAAGTTCTGTTTAAGGGAAACTCTTTCAGGCTGAATCGCACTTCTCACAGTGTCTTATCAGCGGAGGAATAGAGAAAGAACAACTATGGACATATTGAACGTTGTGCCCTGAGAGTGAAGGACCGGGTATGGAACATAGGCCTCTATGACACATACTGGAAATTCAACATCTGTGATGTTCCATTGTGTCTAACTCGTCTCAAAACTCTTCAAATAACGAGGGAACTGTGCTACAGTACTTTCTCACGACAGGAATGAGTCTGTGCTAAGTTGGAAACTGTAGGACCTGTCTGTGCAGCAATCAGAGAGAGTATCGTACAGGACCCTGACGGGTTATTCTTAGGAAGGTATCTTTTCAGGGATCCTAGTTAAAGTGTGTTCTCATTCATAACAGTGTCTCCTTCTCTGAGGAATGATGATAGAATGCGGACGGACTTTGGGCACATTAGGTACTGTGAGTAAAGAGCAAGCTATGCACTTAGGCATCCCAAACACATATTAGATAATAAAGACCAGTGGTGATCCGCACTTTCTTTCTGAGTAAAAAACGCTTCCAGCATTGTGAGCGAAGTGTGCTTTAGGATAGATTTGTTGCAGTGATGCGTCTGTTAAAGGAGGAAGCTCTTGGGTCTGACTCTGCAGTAACTGCAATTGGCGCACATAGGGCTCTAGTATCATACGTCTATCCGTTGGACTATAGCAAGCTCTGTTTAAGGGAACCTCTTTCAGGCGGAATCGCACTCCTCACAGTGTCTTATCAGTGGAGGAATAGAGAAAGAACAACTACGGACAGAGGGAACGTTGTGCCCTGAGAGTGAAGGACCGGGTATGGAACATAGGCCTCTATGACACATACTAGAAGGTCAACACCTGTGATGTTCCATTGTATCTAACTTGTCTCAAAACCCTTCAAATGTACCAGGGAACTGTGCTACAGTACTTTCTCACGACTGGAATGAGTCTGTGCCAAGTTGGAAATTGTAAGACCTGTCCGTGTAGCAATCACAGAGGGTATTGTACAGGACCCTGACGGGTTATTCTTAGGAAGGTATCTTTTCAGGGATCCTAGTTAAAGTGTGTTCTCATTCATAACAGTGTCTCCTCCTTTTAGGAATGATGATAGAACACGGACGGACTATGGGCATCTTAGGTACTCTGAGTAAAGTGCAGGCTATGGCGCTTAGGCATCCCAAACTCATATTGGATGCTCACGACCAGTGGTGATCCGCACTTTATTTCAGTGTTAAAAACGCTTCCAACATTGTGAGGGAAGTGTGCTTTAGGAGAGATTCATTGCAGTGTTGCGTCTGATAAAGAAGGAAGCTCTTGGGACTGACTATGCCATAACTGCAATAGGCGCACATAGGGCTCTAGTATCAGACGTCTATCCGTTGGACTATAGCAAGTTCTGTTTAAGGGAAACTCATCAAACGGAATCGCACTTCTCACAGTTTCTTTTCAGAGGGGGAAAGGATATAGAACAACTAAGGGGAGGGAACGTTGTGCCCTGAGTGTGAATGACAGCTTATGGCACATAGCCCTCTATGACACATACTGGAAGGTCAACACCTGTGATGTTCCACTGTGTCTAACTCGTCTCAAAACACTTAAAATGCAGGAGGGATCTGTGCTACTGTACTTTCTCACTTCAGGAATGAGTCTGTGCTAAGTTGGAAACTGTATGGCCTGTCTGAGTAGCAATCATAGAGAGATTCGTACAGGACCCTTTCAGGTTATTCTTAGGAAGGTATCTTTTCAGGGATCGTACTTAAAATGTGTTCTCATTGATAATAGTATCACCTTCTTTGAGGAATGATGATAGAATGTGGACGGACCATGGGCACATTATATACTGTGAGAAAAGTGCAGGCTATGGCACTTAGGCATCCCAAACACATATTCGATGATCAAGACCAGTGGTGATCCCCTCTTTCTTTCTCTGTAAAAAAAGCTTTCAACATTTTGAGGGAAATGTGCTTTAAGAGAGATTCGTTGCAGTGTTGCGTCTGTTAAACAAGGAAGCGCTTGGGACTGACTCTGCGGTAACTGCAATAGGAGCTCTTAGGGCTCTAGTATGAGACGTCTATCCTTTGGGCTATAGCAAGTTCTGTTTAAGGGAAACTCTTTCGGGCGGAATCGCACTTCTCACAGTGTCTTTTTATCGGAGGAATGGAGAAAGAAAAACTGTGGACAGAGGGAACTATGTGCCCTGAGAGTGAAGGACACAGGGTATGGAACATAGGCCTCTAAGACACATACTGGAAAGTCAACAGCTGTGATGTTCCACTGTGTCTATCTTCTCAAAGCACTTCAAATGTACGAGGCAACTGTGTTACAGTACGTTCTCACTTCAGGAATGAGTCTGTGCTAGGTTGGAAACTGTAGGGCCTGTCTGAGTAGCAATCATAGAGAGATTCATACAGGACCCTTTCAGGTTATTCTTAGGAAGGTATCTTTACAGGGATCCTACTTAAAATGTGTTCTCATTGAAAACAGTGTCTCCTTCTTTGAAGAATGATGATAGAATGCGGACGGAAATGGGCATATTATGTACTGTGAGTAAAGTGCAGGCTATGCGCTTAGGCATCCCAAACACATATTAGATAATCAGAACCAGTGGTGATCCGCACTTTCTTTCTGAGTAAAAAACACTTCCAGCATTGTGAGGGAAGTGTGCATTAGGAGGGATTCGTTGCAGTGTTGCGTCTGTTAGAGAAGGAAGCTCTTGGGACTGACTCTGCGGTAACTGCAATAGGCGATCATAGGGCTCTAGTATCATACGTCTATCCGTTGGACTATAGCAAATTCTGTTTAAGGGAAACTCTTTCAGGCTGAATCGCACTTCTCACAGTGTCTTATCTGCGGAGGAATAAAGAAAGAACAACTACGGAGAGAGGGAACGATGTGCCCTGAGATTGAAAGACTGGGTATGGAACATAGGCCTCTATGACACATACTGGAAGGTCAACACCTGTGATGTTCCACTGTGTCTAACTAGTCTCAAAACCATTCAAAATGTACGAGGGAACTGTGCTACAGTACTTTCTCACGACAGGAATGAGTCTGTGCTAAGTTGGAAACTGTAAGACCTTTCCGTGTAGCAATCATAGAGAGTACCGTACAGGACCCTGACGGGTTATTCTTAGGAAGGTATCTTTTCAGGGATCCTAGTTAAAGTGTGTTCTCAATCATAGCAGTGTCTCCTCCTTTGAGGAATGATGATAGAACACGGACGGACCACGAGCATCTTAGGTACTCTGAGTAAAGTGCAGGTTACGGCACTTAGGCATCCCAAACTCATATTGGATGCTCACGACCAGTGGTGATCCGCACTTTCTTTCAGTGTTAACACCGCTTCCAACATTGTGAGGGAAGTGTGCTTTAGGAGGGAGTCATTGAAGTGTTGAGTCTGATAAAGAAGGATGCTCTTGGGACTCACTTTGTGATAACTGCAATAGGCACATATAAGGCTCTAGTATCAGATGTCTATCCGTTGGACTATAGCAAGTTCTGTTTAAGGGAAACTCCATTAAATGGAATCACACTTCTCACAATGTCTTTTCAGAGGAGGAAAGGATATAGAACAACTATGGGGAGGGAAGGTTGTGCCCTGAGAGTGAAAAACAGCTTATGGCACATAGGCATCTATGACACATACTGGAAGGTGAACACCTGTGATGTTCCACTGTTCTAGCTCGTCTCAAACACTTCAAATGTAAGAGGGAACTTTGCTACTGTACGTTCTCACTACAGGTTTGAGTCTGTGCTATGTAGGAAACATTAGAACCCGTCTGTGTAGCAATCATAAACTATCACATACAGGACCATGACAAGTGATTCTTAGGAAGGTATCTTTTCAGGGATCCTACTTAAAGTGTGTTCTCATTCATCACAGAGTCTCCTCCTTTCAGGAATGATGATAGAACACGGACGGACTATGGGCACCTTAGGTACTGTGAGTCAAGTGCAGGCTATGGCGCTTAGGCATCCCAAACTCATTTTGGATGCTCACGAGCCGTGGTGATCCGCACTTTCTTTCTGTGTTAAAAACGCTTCCTATATTGGGAGGGAAGTTTGCTTTAGGAGGGATTCATTGCAGTGTTGCGTCTGTTAAAGAAGGAAGCGCTTGGGATTGACTCTGCGGTAACTGCAATAGGAGCACTTAGGCTCTAGTATCAGACGTCTATCCCTTGGGCTATAGCAAGTTCTGTTTAAGGGAAACTCTTTCGGGCAGAATCGGACTTCTCACAGTGTCTTTTTAACGGAGGAATGGAGAAAGAACAACTGCGGGGAGGGAACTATGTGCCCTGAGAGTGAAGGACACAGGGTATGGAACATAGGCCTCTAAGACACATACTGGAAAGTCACCATCTGTGATGTTCCAATGTGTCTAACTCGTCTCAAAGCACTTCAAATGTAAGAGGGAACTGTGCTACAGTACGTTCTCACTTCAGGAATGAGTCTGTGCTAGGTTGGAAACTGTAGGGCCTGTCTGAGTAGCAATCATAGAGAGATTCGTACAGGACCCTTTCAGGTTATTCTTAGGAAGGTATCTTTTCAGGGATCCTACTTAAAATGTGTTCTCATTGAAAACAGTGTCTCCTTCTTTGAAGTATGATGATAGAATGCGGACGGACTATGGGCATATTATGTTCTGTGAGTAAAGTGCAGGCTATGCGCTTAGGCATCCCAAACACATATTAGAAAATCAAGACCACTGGTGATCCGCACTTTCTTTCTGAGTAAAAAACGTTTCCAGCATTGTGAGGGAAGTGTGCTTTAGGAGGGATTCGTTGCTGTGTTGCGTCTGTTAGAGAACGAAACTCTTGGGACTGACTCTGCAGTAACTGCAATAGGCGCACATAGGGCTCTAGTATCATACGTCTATCCGTTGGACTATAGCAAGTTCTGTTTAAGGGAAACTCTTTCAGGCTGAATCGCACTTCTCACAGTGTCTTATCAGCGGAGGAATAGAGAAAGAACAACTACGGACAGAGGAAACGTTGTGCCCTGAGAGTGAAGGACCGGGTATGGAACATAGGCCTCTATGACACATACTGGAATGTCAACACCTATGATGTTCCATTGTGTCTAACTCGTCTCAAAACCCTTCAAATGTACGAGGGAACTGTGCTACAGTACTTTCTCACGACAGGAATGAGTCTGTGCTAAGTTGAAAACTGTAAGACCTGTCCGTGTAGCAATCATAGAGAGTATCGTACAGGAACCTGACGGGTTATTCTTAGGAAGGTATCTTTTCAGGGATCCTAGTTAAAGTGTGTTCACATTCATAAAAATGTCTCCTTCTCTGAGGAATGATGATAGAACGCGGACGGACTATGGGCATCTTAGGTACTCTGAGTAAAGTGCAGGCTATGGCGCTTAGGCATCCCAAACTCATATTGGATGCTCACGACCAGTGGTGATCCGCACTTTCTTTCAGTGTTAAAAACGCTTCCAACATTGTGAGGGAAATGTGCTTTAGGAGGTATTCATTGCAGTGTTGCGTCTGTTAAAGAAGGAAGCGCTTGGGACTGACTCTGCGGCAACTGCTATAGGCGCTTTTAGGGCTCTAGTAACAGACGTCTATCCCTTGGACTATAGCAAGTTCTGTTTAAGGGAAACTCCTTCAGGCGGAATCGCACTTCTCCCAGTGTCTTTTTAATCGAGGAAAGGAGAAAGAACAACTACGGAGAGAGGGAACGTTGTGCCCTTAGAGTGAAGGAAAGGGTATGGAACATAGGCCTCTAAGACACATACTGGAAAGTCAACAGCTGTGATGTTCCACTTCGTCTTCCTCGTCTCAAAACACTTAAAATGCAGGAGGGAACTGTGCTACTGGACGTTCTCACTTCAGGAATGAGTCTGTGCTAAGTTGGAAGCTGGAGGGCCTATCTGAGTAGCAATCATAGATAGATTCGTACAGGACCCTTTCAGGTTATTCTTAGGAAGGTATCTTTTCAGGGATCTTACTTAAAATGTGTTCTCTTTGATAATAGTATCTCCTTCTTTGAGGAATGATGATAGAATGTGGACGGACCATGGGCACATTATATACTGTGAGTAAAGTGCAGGCTATGGCGCTTAGGCATCCCAAACACATATTCGATGATCAAGACCAGTGGTGATCCCCACTTTCTTTCTGTGTAAAAAACGCTTTCAACATTGTGAGGGAAGTGTGCTTTAGGAGGGATTCGTTGCAGTGTTGCGTCTTTAAAGAAGGAAGCGCTTGAGACTGAATCTGCGGTAACTGCAATAGGAGCACTTAGGGCTCAAATATCAGACGTCTCTCCCTTGGGCTATAGCAAGTTCTGTTTAAGGGAAACTCTTTAAGGCGGAATCGCACTTCTCACAGTGTCTTTTTAACGGAGGAATGGAGAAAGAACAACTGCGGACAGAGGGAACTATGTGCCCTGAGAGTGAAGGACACAGGGTATGGAACATAGGCCTCTTAGACACATACTGGAAAGTCACCAGCTGTGATGTTCCACTGTGTCTATCTCGTCTCAAAGCACTTCAAATGTACGAGGGAACTGTGCTACAGTACGTTCTCACTTCAGGAAGGAGTCTGTGCTAGGTTGGAAACTGTAGGGCCTGTCTGAGTAGCAATCATAGAGAGATTCGTACAGGACCCTTTCAGGTAATTCTTAGGAAGGTATCTTTTCAGGGATCCTACTTAAAATGTGTTCTCATTGAAAACAGTGTCTCCTTCTTTGAAGAATGATTATAGAATGCGGACGGACTATGGGCATATTATGTACTGTGAGTAAAGTGCAGGCTATGCGCTTAGGCATCCCAAACACATATTAGATAATCAAGACCAGTGGTGATCCGCACTTTCTTTCTGAGTAAAAAACGCTTCCAGCATTGTGATGGAAGTGTGCTTTAGGAGGGATTCGTTGCTGTGTTGCGTACATTAGAGAACGAAGCTCTTGGGACTGACTCTGCGGTAACTGCATAGGCGCACATAGGGCTCTAGTATCATACGTCTATCCGTTGGACTATAGCAAGTTCTGTTTAAGGGAAACTCTTTCAGGCTGAATCGCACTTCTCACAGTGTCTTATCAGCGGAGGAATAGAGAAAGAACAACTACGGACAGAGGGAACGTTGTGCCCTAAGAGTGAAGGACCGGGTATGGAACTTAGGCCTCTATGACACATACTGGAAGGTCAACACCTGTGATGTTCCATTGTGTATAACTCGTCTCAAAACCCTTCAAATGTACGAGGGAACTGTGCTACAGTACTTTCTCACGACAGGAATGAGTCTGTGCTAAGTTGGAAACTGTAAGACCTGTCCGTGTAGGAATCGTAGAGAGTATCGTAGAGGACCCTGACGGGTTATTCTTAGGAAGGTATCTTTTCAGGGATCCTAGTTAAAGTGTGTTCTCATTCATAAAAATGTCTCCTTCTCTGAGGAATGATGATAGAACGCGGACGGACTATGGGCATCTTAGGTACTCTGAGTAAAGTGTAGGCTATGGCGCTTAGGCATCCCAAACTCATATTGGATGCTCACGACCAGTGGTGATCCGCACTTTCTTTCAGTGTTAAAAACGCTTCCAACATTGTGAGGGAAGTGTGCTTTAGGAGGGATTCGTTGCAGTGTTGCGTCTGATAAAGAAGGAAGCTCTTGGGACTGACCATGCGATAACTGCAATAGGCGCACATAGGGCTCTAGTAATAGACGACTATCCCTTGGACTATAGCAAGTTCTGTTTAAGGGAAACTCCATCAAACGGAATCGCACTTCTCACAATGTCTTTTCAGAGGAGGAAAGGATATAGAACAACTAAGGGGAGGGAACGTTGTGCCCTGAGAGTGAATGACAGCTTATGGCACATAGGCCTCTATGACACATACTGGAAGGTCAACACCTGTGATGTTCCACTGTGTCTGGCTCGTCTCAAACACTTCAAATGTACGAGGGAACTTTGCTACTGTACGTTCTCACGCAGGTTTGAGTCTGTGCTATATAGGAAACATTTGGACCTGTCTGTGTAGCAATCATAAACTATCACATACAGGACCATGACAAGTGATTCTTAGGAAGATATCTTTTCAGGGATCCTACTTTTTTTTTTTTTAAATTTTACATAAGAATAATATTTATTTATGTTAGTCACCATACAGTACCTCATTATTATTTTTTTTTAAGATTTTAAAGTTTTTTTTTTTTGAAAAATTTTATTTTTCCCAATTTATTTATTTTCAGAAAAACAGTATTCATTATTTTTTTCACCACACCCAGTGCTCCATGCAAGCTGTGCCCTCTATAATACCCACCACCTAGTACCCCAACCTCCCACCCTCCCCCCCGCCACTTCAAACCCTTCAGACTGTTTTTCAGAGTCCATAGTCTCTCATGGTTCACCTCCCCTTCCAATTTACCCAAATTCCCTACTACTCTCTAACGCCCCTTGTCCTCCATGCTATTGGTTATGCTCCACAAATGAGTGAAACCATATGATAATTGACTCTCTCTGCTTGACTGATTTCACTCAGCATAATCTCTTCCAGTCCCGTCCATGTTGCTACAAAAGTTGGATATTCGTCCTTTCTGATGGAGGCATAATACTCCATAGTGTATATGGACCACATCTTCCTTATCCATTCATCCGTTGAAGGGCATCTTGGTTCTTTCCATAGTTTGGCGACTGTGGCCATTGCTGCTATAAACATTGGGGTACAGATGGCCCTTCTTTTCACGACATCTGTATCTTTGGGGTAAATACCCAGGAGTGCAATTGCAGGGTCGTAGGGAAGCTCTATTTTTAATTTCTTGAGGAATCTCCACACTGTTCTCCAAAGAGGCTGCACCAACTTGCATTCCCACCAACAGTGTAAGAGGGTTCCCCTTTCTCCACATCCTCTCCAACACATGTTGTTTCCTGTTTTGTTAATTTTGGCCATTCTAACTGGTGTAAGGTGATATCTCAATGTGGTTTTAATTTGAATCTCCCTGAGGGCTAATGATGATGAGCATTTTTTCATGTGTCTGATAGCCATTTGTATGTCTTGATTGGAGAAGTGTCTGTTCATATCTTCTGCCCATTTTTTGATGTGTTTGTCTGTTTCGTGTGGGTTGAGTTTGAGGAGTTCATTATAGATCCTGGATATCAACCTTTTGTCTGTACTGTCATTTGCAAATATCTTCTCCCATTCCGTGGGTTGCCTCTTTGTTTTTTTGACTGTTTCCTTTGCTGTGCAGAAGCTTTTGATTTTGATGAAGTCCCAGAAGTTTATTTTCGCTTTTGTTTCCTTTGCCTTTGGAGACGTATCTTGAAAGAAGTTGCTGTGGCCGATATCGAAGAGATTACTGCCTATGTTCTCCTCTAAGATTCTGATAGATTCCTGTCTCACGTTGAGGTCTTTTATCCATTTTGAGTTGATCTTTGTGTACGGTGTAAGAGAATGGTCGAGTTTCATTCTTCTACATATAGCTGTCCAGTTTTCCCAGCACCATTTATTGAAGAGACTGTCTTTTTTCCACTGTATATTTTTTCCTGTTTTGTCGAAGATTAATTGACCATAGAGTTGAGGGTCCATATCAGGGCTCTCTACTCTGTTCCACTGGTCTATGTGTCTGTTTTTATGCCAGTACCATGCTGTCTTGGTGATCACAGCTTTGTAATAAAGCTTGAAATCAGGTAAGGTGATGCCGCCAGCTTTATTTTTGTTTTTCAACGTTTCCTTAGCGATTCGGGGTCTCTTCTGATTCCATACAAATTTTTGGATTATTTGCTCCAGCTCTTTGAAGAATGCCGGTGGAATTTTGATCGGAATGGCATTAAAAGTATAGATTGCTCTAGGCAGTATAGACATTTTAACGATGTTTATTCTTCCGATCCAAGAGCATGGAATGGTCTTCCATCTTTTTGTGTCTTCTTCAATTTCTTTCATGAGTGTTCTATAGTTCCTCAAGTATAGATCCTTTACCTCTTTAGTTAGGTTTATTCCCAGGTATCTTATGGTTCTTGGTGCTATAGTAAATGGAATCGATTCTCTAATTTCCCTTTCTGTATTTTCATTGTTAGTGTATAAGAAAGCCACTGATTTCTGCACATTGACTTTGTATCCTGCCACGCTGCTGAATTGCTGTATGAGTTCTAGTAGTTTGGGGGTGGAGTCTTTTGGGTTTTCCATATAAAGAATCATGTCATCTGCGAAGAGAGAGAGTTTTACTTCTCCATGACCAATTTGGATACCTTTTATTTCTCTCTGTTGTCTGATTGCTGTTGCTAGGACTTCTAATACTATGTTGAACAAGAGTGGTGAAAGTGGGCATCCTTGTCTTGTTCCTGATCTCAACGGGAAGGCTGCAAGCTTTTTCCCATTGAGGATGATATTTGCTGTGGGTCTTTCATAGATAGATTTGATGAGGTTCAGGAATGTTCCCTCTATCCCTATACTTTGAAGCGTTTTAATCAGGAACGGATGTTGGATTTTGTCAAATGCTTTTTCTGCATCAATTGAGAGGACCATGTGGTTCTTCCCTCTTCTCATATTAACTTGTTGTATCACATTGATTGATTTACGAATGTTGAACCATCCTTGTAGCCCAGGGATGAATCCCACCTGATCATGGTGGATAATCTTTTTAATGTGTTGTTGGATCCTGTTGGCTAGGATCTTGTTGAGAATCTTAGCATCCATATTCATCAGTGATATTGGTCTGAAATTCTCCTTTTTGGTAGGGTCCTTGCCTGGTTTGGGGATCAGGGTAATGCTGGCTTCATAGAAAGAGTCTGGAAGTTTTCCTTCTGCTTCAATTTTTTGAAACAGCTTCAGGAGAATAGGGGTTATTTCTTCTTGGAAGGTTTGGTAGAATTCCCCAGGGAATCCGTCAGGTCCTGGGCTCTTGTTTTTTGGGAGATTTTTGATCACTGCTTCAATCTCGTTATTAGATATTGGTCTATTCAGGTTGTCGATTTCTTCCTGGTTCAATTTTGGTAATTTATATTTTTCCAGGAATGCATCCATTTCATCTAGGTTGCTAAGCTTATTGGCATATAACTGCTCGTAGTAACTTCTGATGATTGTTTCTACTTCCTTGGTGTTAGTTGTGATCTCTCCCTTTTCATTCATAATTTTATGAATTTGGCCTTTCTCTCTTTTCTTTTGGATTAGTGTAGCCAGTGGCTTATCGATCTTATTGATTCTTTCAAAAAACCAGCTTCTAGTTTCATTGATACGTTCTACTGTATCTCTGGTTTCTCCCTCATTGATCTCAGCTCTAATCTTGATGATTTCCCTTCTTATGTGTGGAGTTGGTTTGATTTGTTGTTGATCCTCCAGTTCTTTAAGGTGTAGAGACAGCTGGTGTGTTCTGGATTTTTCAATTTTTTTGAGCAAGGCTTGGATGGCTATATATTTTCCCCTTAGGACCGCCTTTGCTGTATCCCATAGGTTTTGGACCGAAGTGTCTTCATTCTCATTGGTTTCCATGAATTGTTTCAGTTCTTCTTTGATCTCCTGGTTGATCCAAGCATTCTTAAGCAAGGTGGTCTTTAGCTTCCAGGTGTTTGAGTTCCTTCGGAACTTTTCCTTGTGATTGAGCTCCAGTTTCAAAGCATTGTGATCTGAGAATATGCAGGGAATAATCTCAGTCTTTTGGTATCGGCTGAGTCCTGATTTGTGACCCAGTATGTGGTCTATTCTGGAGAAGGTTCCGTGTGCACTTGAGAAGAATGAGTATTCTGCTGTTTTAGGGTGGAATGTTCTGTATATATCTATGAGGTCCATCTGGTCCAATGTGTCGTTCAATGCTCTTGTTTCTTTATTGATTTTCTGCTTCGATGATCTGTCTAATTCTGAAAGAGGCGTGTTAAGATCACCTACGATTAGTGTATTCATATCAATATGACTCTTTATCTTGATTAACAGTTTTCTTAAGTAATTGGCTGCTCCCATATTGGGAGCATAGATATTTACAATTGTTAGATCATCTTGGTGGATAGTCCCTTTAAGGATTATGTAGTGTCCTTCTGTATCTCTGACTACAGTCTTTAGTTTGAAGTCTAATTTATCTGATATGAGAATCGCTACCCCAGCCTTCTTTTGAGTCCCATTGGCATGAAAGATGCTTCTCCACCCCTTCACTTTCAGTCTGCGTGTATCTTTAGGTTCAAAATGGGTCTCTTGTAGACAGCATATGGATGGGTCCTGTCGTTTTATCCAATCTGCAACCCTGTGCCGTTTTATGGGTGCATTTAGGCCATTCACATTGAGAGTGATTATTGATAGATACGTTTTTATTGACATCGAGTTACCTTTGAAGTCTTTCTTTCTGTAGACTGTCTCTATATTTCTGTTCAATGCTATTCTTGGGATATTTCCTCTTTTATAGAACCCCCCTTAATATTTCCTGCAGTATCGGCTTGGTGGTTGCATAGTCTTTTAAGTCTTGCCGGTCTTGGAAACTCTTTATCTCTCCATCCATTTTGAATGTCAGTCTAGCTGGATAAAGTATTCTTGGCTGCATGTTCTTCTCATTTAGTGCCCTGAATATATCTTGCCAGCCTCTTCTGGCTTGCCAGGTCTCTGTGGACAGGTCTGACGTTATTCTGATGGGCTTCCCTCTGTAAGTAAGGAGCCTCTTTGCCCTGGCAGCTTTCAAGAGATTATACCTACAATTATAATTTCTCAATTTGACTATCAGGTGTCGTGATGTTTTTTTGGAATGTATAATCTTGGGTGGAGACCGTTCAGCCTCTAGTACATGGACGCTGTTTTCATTCGCGAGATTCGGAAAGTTTTCATGAAGGACTTGTTCCACGACATCTTCTAGACTTCTTTCTTTCTCCTCCCCTTCAGGAATTCCAATAATTCTGACGTTGGAACGCTTCATGGCATCACTTATTTCCCTAATTCTGCTTTCGTGGGATCTAAGCTGTTTGTTCCAGGCTTCCTCCTGATCCTTTCTCTATATCTGTTTGTCTTCCAGATCACTAATTCTATCTTCTGTCTCAGTTACCCTAGCTTTGAGAGAGTTTAGATTGGATTGGAACTCATTGAGAGCATTGTGGACCTCCTCCCTGGTAGCTTTAAGCTCCTCCCTAACATTGTGAACATCCTGTCTGGTCGCTTTCAGTTCGGCTCTAATCAATTCTGTTTGGTCATCCATGGCTTTCTCCAACCTAGCTATTGCCTGGATAATTGTTAGCCTGAATTCTCTTTCCGACATATTGTCTATGTTGATAGCCGTTAGCTCTGTTGCGGAAGGACCATCCTCTGTATTTTTCTTCTGTTGGGCATTCCTCCTCCTAGTCATTTTGGTGGGAGAAGACTGAACAGATGTAGCTGGATGTATCAACTCTGGTGCAGTCAAGGTGCACCCTGGAACACTTCCTTATCTCCGTCTCAGAGAGAAGCCTCAGTCTGGGTGCAGAAGCTGAATAAATTCCCCCTTGGACGCTGGCAGTGCAGGTTCCAAGTTAAAGACCCTGGGGGCGCAGGATCTTTTGCTCATCCCCAAAGCCAAGGCAGTGGCGGCTGTCTGGGAGCTCCTGACCGCCAGAGAGGTTCCAAGCAGCGATCGCACCCTGAGATTTTGCCGCCGGCCCGGGCTGGGAGTGCACGGCTTGCCCGCACCTCTTTTCAGAGGCGGCTGTGGGTCCGGCGCGCGTCTGGGGCACTGAGAACAGGGCGCTGGTCTGTAAGCCGCAGGCTGGGCTTTTGCACGCCTCTGTCGGGGGAAGAGTTTTGCGCGCTCTCAGCTTAGACTTTGAAACAATGGTGCGGGTCAAGAAGCGCCCCCGGGCCTTAGAAACCCAGGAGAGCTGGAGCGATGTGCGCTCGCATCTCAAGCTTTGTGGTAGGGCGAGCACGCGTTCTGCAGACCGGCGCCGCTCCCATCAAATCACAGGAGCCAGAACCACCGCACACTGGGGCGCGCTGGCGGCTTAGGGACCAGGAGCCGGTTTCTCCGCCGCACTCTCTCTGCCTCCACGCCGGGGAGGCCGTCTGGGACCGGGGACTTAAGCCCCTGTCCCTAGCCTCCCCGATTCCCAAAATTTGCCCCCGCGATCCTTTGCTCTTTTGGAGTACTTTCAACCAGTCTACAAGTTAATGCTGGTCCCCAGACGCAGGGCGCTCTCGCTCGTATCGGGGTATTACTTTCGCACTGGTCGCCTCTGGTGGCTCCCTCCCCCTTTTGTTTATCTTCCGATATCAGTCCACTGTTCCCATTCCGCTTTACCTGCTCACTGGCACCTTCTGCTCCTGTAGAGATCCAGACGTGTATAATTCTGATCTCAGGCTGATTTCATGGGTGACCAGAGTTCTTTGGTAGGTAATCAGCTCACATTGGGGTACCAGCTGAAAAGACGCCTCTTCCTAGTACCCCGCCATCTTTCCCCCCTCACAGTGTCTTTTTAAGGGAGGAATGGAGAAAGAACAACTGCGGACAGAGGGAACTATGTGCCCTGAGAGTGAAGGACACAGGGTATGGAACATAGGCCTCTAAGACACATACTGGAAAGTCAACAGCTGTGATGTTCCACTGTGTCTATCTCGTCTCAAAGCAATTCAAATGTACGAGGGAACTGTGCTAAAGAACGTTCTCACTTCAGGAATGAGTCTGTGCTAGGTTGGAAACTGTAGGGCCTGTCTGAGTAGCAATCATAGAGAGATTCGTACAGGACCCTTTCAGGTTATTCTTAGGAAGGTATCTTTTCAGGGTCCTACTTAAAATGTGTTCTCATTGAAAACAGTGTCTCCTTCTTTGAAGAATGATGATAGAATGCGGACGGACTATGGGCATATTATGTACTGTGAGTAAAGTGCAGGCTATGCGCTTAGGCATCCCAAACACATATTAGATAATCAACCAGTGGTGATCCGCAATTTCTTTCTGAGTAAAAAACGCTTCCAGCATTGTGAGGGAAGTGTGCTTTAGGAGGGATTCGTTGCTGTGTTGCGTCTGTTAGAGAAGGAAGCTCTTGGGACTGACTCTGCAGTAACTGCAATAGGCGCACATAGGGCTCAAGTATCAGACGTCTATCCGTTGGACTATAGCAAGTTCTGTTTAAGGGAAATTATTTCAGGCTGAACCGCACTTCTCACAGTGTCTTATCAGTGGAGGAATAGAGAAAGAACAACTACGGATAGAGGGAACGTTGTGCCCTGAGAGAGAAGGACCAGGTATGGAACATAGGCCTCAATGACACATACTGGAATGTCAACACTTGTGATGTTCCATTTTGTCTAACTCGTCTCAAAACCCTTCAAATGTATGAGGGAACTGTGCTACAGTACTTTCTCACGACAGGAATGAGTCTGTGCTAAGTTGGAAACTGTAGGACCTGTCTGTGCAGCAATCAGAGAGAGTATCGTACAGGACCCTGACGGGTTATTCTTAGGAAGGTATCTTTTCAGGGATCCTAGTTAAAGTGTGTTCTCATTCATAACAGTGTCTCTTCCTTTGAGGAATGATGATAGAAATCAGACGGACTATGGGCATCTTAGGTACTCTGAGTAAAGTGCAGGCTATGGTGCTTAGGCATCCCAAACTCATATTGGATCCTCACGACCGGTGGTGATCCGCACTTTCTTTCAGTGTTAAAAACGCTTCCAACATTGTGATGGAAGTGTGCTTTAGGAGGGATTCGTTGCAGTGTTGCGTCTGTTAATGAAGGAAGCGCTTGGGACTGACTCTGCAGTAACTGAAATAGGAGCACTTAGGGCTCTAGTATGAGACGTCTATCCCTTGGGCTATAGCAAGTTCTCTTTAAGGGAAACTCTTTCAGGCGGAATCGCACTTCTCACAGTGTCTTTTTAACTGAGGAATGGAGAAAGAACAACTGCGGACAGAGGGAACTATGTGCCCTGAGAGTTAAGGACACAGGGTATGGAACATAGGCCTCTAAGACACATACTGGAAAGTCAACAGCTGTGATGTTCCACTGTGTCTATCTCGTCTCAAAGAACTTCAAATGTACGAGGGAACTGTGCTACAGTATGTTCTCACTTCAGGAATGAATCTGTGCTAGGTTGGAAACTGTAGGGCCTGTCTGAGTAGCAATCATAGAGAGATTCGTACAGGACCCTTTCAGGTTATTCTTAGGAAGGTATCTTTCAAGGGATCCTACTTAAAATGTGTTCTCATTGAAAACATGTCTCCTTCTTTGAAGAATAATGATAGAATGCGGACGGACTATGGGCATATTATGTACTGTGAGAAAAGTGCAGGCTATGCGCTTAGGCATCCCAAACACATATTAGATAATCAAGACCAGTGTGATCCACATTTTCTTTCTGAGTAAAAAACGCTTCCAGCATTGTGAGGGAAGTGTGCTTTAGGAAGGATTCGTTGCTGTGTTGCGTCTGTTAGAGAAGGAAGCTCTTGGGACTGACTCTGCAGTAACTGCAATAGGCGCACATAGGGCTCTAGTATCATAAGTCTATCCTTGGACTATAGCAAGTTCTGTTTAAGGGAAACTCTTTCAGGCTGAATGGAACTTCTCACAGTGTCTTATCAGCGGAGGAATAGAGAAAGAACAACTACGGACAGAGGGAACGTTGTGCCCTGAGAGTGAAGGACCGGGTATGGAACATAGGCCTCTATGACACATACTGCAAGGTCAACACCTGTGATGTTCCATTGTGTCTAACTCGTCTCAAAACCCTTCAATTGTACGAGGGAACTGTGCTACAGTACTTTCTCACGACAGGAATGAGTCTGAGCTAAGTTGGAAACTGTAAGACCTGTCCGTGTAGCACTCATAGAGAGTATCGTACAGGACCCTGACGGGTTATTCTTAAGAAGGTATCTTTTCAGGGATCCTAGTTAAAGTGTGTTCTCATTCATAACATGTCTCCTCCATTGAGGAATGGTGATAGCACACGGACGGACTATGGGCATCTTAGGTACTCTGAGTAAAGTGCAGGCTATGGCGCTTAGGCATCCCAAACTCATATTGGATGCTCACGACCAGTGGTGATCCGCACTTTCTTTCAGTGTTAAAAACGCTTCCAACATTGTGAGGGAAGTGTGCTTTAGGAGGGATTCGTTGCAGTGTTGCGTCTGATAAAGAAGGAAGCTCTTGGGACTGACTATGCGATAACTGCAATAGGCGCACATAGGGCTCTACTATCAGACGTCTATCCGTTGGACTATAGCAAGTTCTGTTTAAGGGAAACTCCATCAAACGGAATCGCACTTCTCACAGTGTCTTTTTAGAGGAGGAAAGGATATAGAACAACTAAGGGGAGGGAACGTTGTGCCCTGAGAGTGAATGACAGCCTCTATGACACATACTGGAAGGTCAACACCTGTGATGTTCCACTGTGTCTAGCTCGTCTCAAACACTTCAAATGTACGAGGGAACTTTGCTACTATACGTTCTCACCACAGGTTTGAGTCTGTGCTATGTAGGAAACATTAGGACCTGTCTGTGTACAATCATAAACTATCACATACAGGACCATGACAAGTGATTCTTAGGAAGGTATCTTTTCAGGGATCCTAATTAAAGTGTGTTCTCATTCATAACAGTGTCTCTTTCTTTGAGGAATGATGATAGAACGCGGACGGACTATGAGCACATTAGGTACTGTGAGTAAAGTGCAGGCTATGGCGCTTAGACATCCCAAACACATATTGGTGCTCACGAGCAGTGGTGATCCTCACTTTCTTTCTTTTGTAAAAACGCTTCCAACATTGTGATTGAAGTGTGCTTTATGAGGGATTCGTTGCAATGTTGCGTCTGTTAATGATGGAAGCTCTTGGGACTGACTCTGTGGTAAATGCAGTAGGCGCACATAGGGCTCTAGTATCAGACGTCTATCCGTTTACCTACAGCAAGTTCTGTTGAAGGGAAGCTCCTTCAAATGGAATCGCACTTCTCACAGTGTCTTTTCAGCGGAGGATAGGAGATAGAACAACTACGGACAGAGGGAACGTTGAGCCCTGAGAATGAATGACAGCTTATGGCACATCGGCCTCTATGACACATACTGGAAGGTCAACACCTGGGATGTTCTGCTCTGTCTAACTCGTCTCAAAACCTTCAAATGTACGAGGGAACTTTGCTAATGTACGTTCTCACGACAAGAATGAGACTGTGCTATGTAGGAAACTGTAGGACCTGTCTGTGTATCAATCATAAACTGTATCGTACAGGACCCTGACAGGTGATTCTTAGGAAGGTATCTTTTCAGGGATCCTACTTATAGTGTGTTCTCATTCATAACAGTGTCTCCCTATTTGAGGAATGATGATAGAACGCGGACGGACTATGGGCACATTAGATTACGTGACTAAAGTGCAGGCTATGGCACTTAGGCATCCCAAACTCATATTAGATGATCAAGATCAGTGGATATCCGCACCTTCTTTTGTGTTAAAAACGCTTCCAACATTGTGAGGGAAGTGTGCTTAAGGAGGGATTCGTTGCAGTGTTGCGTCTGTTAAAGAAGGAAGCGCTTGGGACTGACTCTGCGGTAATTGCAATAGGCGCACATAGGGCTCTAGTATCAGACGTCTATCCCTTGGAATATAGCAAGTTCTGTTTAAAGGAAACTCCTTCAGGCGGAATCGCACTTCTCACAGTGTCTTTGAAATGGAGGAATGGAGAATGAACAACAATGGTCACAGCGAACGTTGTTCCCTAAGAGTGAAGGACTGGGTATGGAACATAGGCCTCTAGGACACATACTGGAAAATCAACAGCTCTGATGTTCCACTGTGTCTAACTCGTCTTAAAACACTTCAAATGTACGAGGGAACTGTGCTACCGTAGGTTCTCACGACAGGAATGAGTCTGTGCTAGGTTGGAAACTATAGGACCTGTCTGAGTAGCAATCATAGAGAGATTCGTACAGGGCCCTTTCAGGTTATTCTTAGGAAGGTATCTTTTCAGAGATCCTACTTAAAGTGTGTTCTCATTCATAACAGTGTCTCCTTCTTTGAGGAATGATGATAGAACGCGGACGGACTTTGGGCACATTAGGTCTGTGAGTAAAGTGCAGACTATGGCGTTTAGGCATCCCAAATACATATTAGATGATCAGGACCAGTGGTGATCCGCACTTTCTTTCTGTGTTAAAAACGCTTCCAACATTGTGAGGGAAGTGTGCTTTAGGAGGGATTCGTTGCAATGTTGCCTCTGTTAAAGAAGGAAGCGATTGGGACCGACTCTGCGGTAACTGCAATAGGCGCTTATAGGGCTCTTGTATCATACGTCTATTCGTTGGACTATAGCAAGTTCTGTTTAAGGGAAGCTCCTTCAAACAGAATCGCACTTCTCCAGTGTCTTTTAGGCAGAAAATAGGAGAAAGATATACTACGTGCAGAGGGAACGTCGCGCCCTGAGTGTGAATGACAGCTTATGGCACATAGGCCTCTATGACACATACTGGAAGGTCAACACCTGTTATGTTCCATTGTGTCTAAGAGTCTCAAAACTCTTCAAATATACGAGGGAACTGTGCTACTGTACGTTCTCACGACAGGAAAGAGTCTGTCCTAAGATGGAAACTGTAGGACCTGTCTGTGTAGCAATCATAGAGAGTATCGTACTGGACCCTGACACGTGATTCGTAGGAAGGTATCTTTTCAGGGATCCTACTTAAAGTGTGTTCTCATTCATAACAGTGTCTCCCTATTTGAGGAATGATGATAGAACGCTGACGGACTATGGGCATATTAGATTACATGACTAAAGTGCAAGCTATGGCGCTTAGGCATCCCAAACACATATTAGATGATCAGGACCAGTGGTAATCCTTACTTTCTTTCTGTGTTAAAAACGCTTCCAACATTTTGAGGGAAGTGTGATTTAGGAGGCATTCGTTGCAGTCTTGCGTCTCTTAAAGAAGGAAGCCCTTGGGACTGACTCTGCTGTAACTGCAATAGGCGCACTTAGGGCTCTAGTAGCAGACGTCTATCTGTTGGACTATAGCAAGTTTTGTTTAAGGGAAACTCCTTCAAAAGTAAATGCACTTCTCACAGTGTCCTTTCAGCGGAGGTAAGGAGATAGAACAACTACGGACAGAGGGACCTTGCGCCCTGAGAGTGAAGGAGAGGGTATGGCACAGAGGCCTCTATGACACATACTGGAAGGTCAACACCTGTTATATTCCACTGTGTCTAAGTCATCAGAAAACCCTTCAAATGTACGAGAGAACTGTGCTACTGTACGTTCTCACGACAGGAATGAGTCTGTGCTAAGTTGGAAACTGTAGGACCTGTCTGTGTAGTAATCATAGAGAGATTAGTACAGGACCCTTTCAGGTTATTCTTAGGAAGATATCCTTAGGGATCATACTTAATGTGCGATCTCATTCATAATTGTGTCTCCTCCTTTGAGGAATGATGATAGAACGCGGACAGACGATGGGCACATTAGGTACTGTGAGTAAAGGGCAGGCTATGGCGCTTAGGCATCCCAAACACATATTGGATGCTCAGGACCAGTGATGATCCGCAATTTCTTTCTGTGTTAAAAACGCTTCCAACATTGTGAGGGAATTGTGCTTTAGGAGGGTTTCGTTGCAGTGCTACGTCTGATAAAGAAGAAAGCTCTTGTGGGGAGGAGTCAAGATGGCGGAGAAGTAGCAGGCTGAGACTACTTCAGCTAGCAGGAGATCAGCTAGAGAGCTTATCTCTAGATTGCAAACACCTGCAAATCCATCGGCAGATGGAAGAGAAGAAGAACAGCAATTCTAGAAACAGGAAAACAACTACTTTCTGAAAGGTAGGACTGGTGGAGAAGTGAATCCAAAGCGACGGGAAGATAGACCCCGGGGGGAGTGGCCGGCTTCCGGCAAGTGGCGGAGCAACGGAGCACAAAATCGGGACTTTTAAAAGTCTGTTCCGCTGAGGGACATCGCTCCGGAGGCTAAACCGGGGCGAAGCCCACGCGGGGTCGGCGTGACCTCAGGTCCCGCGGGGTCACAGAAGGATCAGGGGTGTCTGAGTGTCGCAGAGCTTGCGGATATTGGAACGGGAAAGCCGGCTGCAGAGACAGAGACGACAGTAAGCTCGCAGCTCGGAGTTGCCTTGAACCGGTTGCAAGCTCGGTGAGCTCGGAGCGCGGCCGGAGGTTAGGCAGACGCGAGTTACTAGGAGCTGTTCGCTGAGGGCGCACAGGGGAGCGGGGCCCCGGGCTCTCGGCTCCTCCGGGCCGGAGACCAGGAGGCCGCCATTTGTATTCCCGTCCTCCGGAACTCTACGGAAAGCGCTCAGGGAACAAAAGCTCCTGAAAGCAAAGCCGAGCAGATCACTCAGCCCGGCCCCTGGTAAGGGCGGTGTAATTCTGCCTGGGGCAAAGACACTTGAGAATCACTACACCAGGCCCCTCCCCCAGAGATCAACAAGAAATCCAGGCAAGACCAAGTTCACCTACCAAGGAGTGCAGTTACAATACGAAGGAGAGAGCAGCAGAATTCCAGAGGAGGAGAAAACAAACCACGGAACTCATGGCTTTCTGCCTGTGATTTTTTAGTCTTGCAGTTAATTTAATTTTTTTCTTTTTCATTTTTTTTCTCTTCTTCTGCTAAAATTTTTTATAACTTTTACCCTTTTCTTTTTTAACGTTTTTAAACTAGATTATCTAATATATATATTTTTCTTTTTTATACTTTTATTTATTCATTTTATTTTTTTTAATTCTTTTTTCTTTCTTTCTTTTTGAACCTCTTTTTATCCCCAAATCAGAAGAGATACTAATCTCTTCAATCTTTTTTTTTCTTAATTCTTTTTTAAAATCTTGATTGAATTTTTAATTCCATCTCTTTTTTTTAATTCTTTTTTTCTTTTTTTTCTTTCTTTCTTTTGAACCTCTTTTTATCCCCAAATCAGAAGAGATCCCAATCAGAAGAGATTGGGAGATCCCAATCAAAGGAGTTCCCAATCAGTGGAGATCCCTCACCCAATCGTAAGGGGGGAGAAATCGAAACTCACGATTTGGGATCTCTTCTGATTTGGTTAAAGCATATTTTCCTGGGATTATTGCCACCCTTTTAGTATTTTACTTGCTCCTTCATATACTCTTAGCTGGACAAAATGACAAGGCGGAAAAATTCAAAACAAAAAAAAAGAACAAGAGGCAGTACCGAAGGCTAGGGACCTAATCAATACAGACATTGGTAATATGTCAGATCTAGAGTTCAAAATGACAATTCTCAAGGTTATAGCCGGGCTTGAAAAAGGCATGGAAGACATTAGAGAAACCCTCTCCAGAGATATAAAAGCCCTTTCTGGAGAAATAAAAGAACTAAAATCTAACCAAGTTGAAATCAAAAAAGCTATTAATGAAGTTCAATCAAAAATGGAGGCTCTCACTGCTAGGATAAATGAGGCAGAAGAAAGAATTAGCGATATAGAAGACCAAATGACAGAGAATAAAGAAGCTGAGCAAAAGAGGGACAAACAGCTACTGGACCATGAGGGGAGAATTCGAGAGATAAGTGACACCATAAGACGAAACAACATTAGAATAATTGGGATTCCAGAAGAAGAAGAAAGAGAGAGGGGAGCAGAAGGTATACTGGAGAGAATTATTGGGGAGAATTTCCCCAATATGGCAAAGGGAACGAGCATCAAAATTCAGGAGGTTCAGAGAACGCCCCTCAAAATCAATAAGAATAGGCCCAAACCCCGTCATCTAATAGTAAAATTTACAGGCCTTAGTGACAAAGAGAAAATCCTGAAAGCAGCCCGGGAAAAGAAGTCTGTAACATACAATGGTAAAAGTATTAGATTGGCAGCTGACTTATCCACAGAGACCTGGCAGGCCAGAAAGAGCTGGCATGACATTTTCAGAGCACTAAACGAGAAAAACATGCAGCCAAGAATACTATATCCAGCTAGGCTATCATTGAAAATAGAAGGAGAGTTTAAAAGCTTCCAGGACAAACAAAAACTGAAAGAATTTGCAAACACCAAACCAGCTCTACAGGAAATACTGAAAGGGGTCCTCTAAGCAAAGAGAGAGCCTACAAGTGGTAGATCAGAAAGGAACAGAGACAATATACAGTAACAGTCACCTTACAGGCAATACAATGGCACTAAAATCATATCTCTCAATAGTTACCCTGAATGTTAATGGGCTAAATGCCCCAATCAAAAGACACAGGGTATCAGAATGGATAAAAAAACAAAACCCATCTATATGTTGCCTCCAAGAAACTCATTTTAAACCCGAAGACACCTCCAGACTTAAAGTGAGGGGGTGGAAAAGAATTTACCATGCTAATGGACATCAGAAAAAAGCAGGAGTGGCAATCCTTATATCAGATCAATTAGATTTTAAGCCAAAGACTATAATAAGAGATGAGGAAGGACACTATATCATACTCAAAGGGTCTGTCCAACAAGAAGATCTAACAATTTTAAATATCTATGCCCCCAACGTGGGCGCAGCCAACTATATAAACCAATTAATAACAAAATCAAAGAAACACCTCAACAATAATACAATAATAGTAGGGGACTTTAACACTCCCCTCACTGAAATGGACAGATCATCCAAGCAAAAGATCAACAGGGAAATAAAGGCCTTAAATGATACACTGGATGAGATGGACATCACAGATATATTCAGAACATTTCATCCCAAAGCAGCGGAATACACATTCTTCTCTAGTGCACATGGAACATTCTCCAGAATAGATCATATCCTCGGTCCTAAATCAGGACTCAACCGGTATCAAAAGATTGGGATCATTCCCTGCATATTTTCAGACCACAATGCTCTGAAGCTAGAACTCAACCACAAGAGGAAGTTTGGAAAGAACACAAATACATGGAGACTAAACAGCATCCTTCTAAAGAAAGAAAGGGTCAACCGGGAAATTAAAGAAGAATTGAAAAAAATCATGGAAACAAATGATGATAAAAATACAACGGTTCAAAATCTGTGGGACACAACAAAGGCAGTCCTGAGAGGAAAATATATAGCGGTACAAGCTTTTCTCAAGAAACAAGAAAGGTCTCAGGTACACAACCTAACCCTACACCTAAAGGAGCTGGAGAAAGAACAAGAAAGAAACCCTAAGCCCAGCAGGAGAAGAGAAATCATAAAGATCAGAGCAGAAATCAATGAAATAGAAACCAAAAAAAAAAAAACAATAGAACAAATCAACCAAACTAGGAGCTGGTTCTTTGAAAGAATTAATAAAATTGATAAACCCCTGGCCAGACTTATCAAAAAGAAAAGAGAAAGGACACAAATAAATAAAATCATGAATGAAAGAGGAGAGATCACAACTAACACCAAAGAAATACAAACTATTATAAGAACATACTATGAGCAACTCTACGCCAACAAATTTGACAATCTGGAAGAAATGGATGCATTCCTAGAAACATATAAACTACCAAAATTGAACCAGGAAAAAATAGAAAGCCTGAACAGACCCATAACCAGTAAGGAGATTGAAACAGTCATTAAAAATCTCCAAACAAACAATCGCCCAGGGCCAGATGGCTTCCTGGGGGAATTCTACCAAACATTTAAAGAACTAATTCCTATTCTCCTGAAACTGTTCCAAAAAATAGAAATGGAAGTAAAACTCCCAAACTCATTTTATGAGGCCAGCATCACCTTGATCCCCAAACCAGACAAGGATCCCATCAAAAAAGAGAGCTATAGACCAATATCCTTGATGAACACAGATGCAAAAATTCTCACCAAAATACTAGCCAATAGGATTCAACAGTACATTAAAAGGATTATTCACCACGACCAAGTGGGATTTATCCCAGGGCTGCAAGGTTGGTTCAACATCCGCAAATCAGTCAATGTGATACAACACATCAATAAAAGAAAGAACAAGAACCATATGATACTCTCAATAGATGCTGAAAAAGCATTTGACAAAGTACAGCATCCCTTCCTGATCAAAACCCTTCAAAGTGTAGGGATAGAGGGCACATACCTCAATATCATCAAAGCCATCTATGAAAAACCCACTGCAAATATCATTCTCAATGGAGAAAAACTGAAAGCTTTTCCACTAAGGTCAGGAACATGGAAGGGATGTCCATTATCACCACTGCTATTCAACATAGTACTAGAAGTCCTAGCCTCAGCAATCAGACAACAAAAGGAAATTAAAGGCATCCAAATCGGCAAAGAAGAAGTCAAATTATCACTCCTCGCAGATGATATGATACTCTATGTGGAAAACCCAAAAGACTCCACTCCAAAACTGCTAGAACTTACACAGGAATTCAGTAAAGTGTCAGGATATAAGATCAATGCACAGAAATCAGTTGCATTTCTCTACCAATAAAAAGACAGAAGAAAGAGAAATTAAGGAGTCAATCCCATTTACAATTGCACCCCAAACCATAAGATACCTAGGAATAAACCTAACCAAAGAGGCTAAGAATCTATACTCAGAAAACTATAAAGTACTCATGAAAGAAATTGAGGAAGACACAAAGAAATGGAAAAATGTTCCATGCTCCTGGATTGGAAGAATAAATATTGTGAAAATGTCTATGCTACCTAAAGCAATCTACACATTTAATGCAATTCCTATCAAAGTACCATCCATCTTTTTCAAAGAAATGGAACAAATAATTTTAAAATTTATATGGAACCAGAAAAGACCTCGAATAGCCATAGGGATATTGAAAAACAAAGCCAAAGTTGGTGGCATCACAATTCCGGACTTTAGGCTTTCCTACAAAGCTGTCATCATCAAGACAGCATGGTACTGGCACAAAAACAGACACATAGACCAATGAAACAGAATAGAGAGCCCAGAAATAGACCCTCAACTCTATGGTCAACTAATCTTCGACAAAGCAGGAAAGAATGTCCAATGGAAAAAAGACAGCCTCTTCAATAAATGGTGTTGGGAATATTGGACAGCCACGTGCAGAAAAATGAAATTGGACCATTTCCTTACACCACACACAAAAATAGATTCAAAATGGATTAAGGACCTCAATGTGAGAAAGGAATCCATCAAAATCCTTGAGGAGAACACAGGCAGCAACCTCTTCGACCTCAGCCGCAGCAACATCTTCCTAGGAACATCGCCAAAGGCAAGGGAAGCAAGGGCAAAAATGAACTTTTGGGATTTCATCAAAATCAAAAGCTTTTGCACAGCAAAGGAAACAGTTAACAAAACCAAAAGACAACTGACAGAATGGGAGAAGATATTTGCAAACGACATATCAGATAAAGGACTAGTGTCCAAAATCTATAAAGAACTTAACAAACTCAACACCCAAAGAACAAATAATCCAATCAAGAAATGGGCAGAGGACATGAACAGACGTTTCTGCCAAGAAGACATCCAGATGGCCAACAGACACATGAAAAAGTGCTCCATATCACTCGGCATCAGGGAAATACAAATCAAAACCACAATGAGATATCAGCTCACACCAGTCAGAATGGCTAAAATCAACAAGTCAGGAAATGACAGATGCTGGCGAGGATGCGGAGAAAGGGGAACCCTCCTACACTGTTGGTGGGAATGCAAGCTGGTGCAACCACTCTGGAAAACAGCATGGAGGTTCCTCAAAATGTTGAAAATAGAACTGCCCTATGACCCAGCAATTGCACTACTGGGAATTTACCCTACAGATACAAACGTAGTGATCCAAAGGGGCACATGCTCCCGAATGTTTATAGCAGCAATGTCCACAATAGCCAAACTATGGAAAGAACCTAGATGTCCATCAACAGATGAATGGATCAAGAAGATGTGGTATATATACACAATGGAATACTATGAAGCCATCAAAAGAAACGAAATCTTGCCATTTGCGACAACATGGATGGAACTAGAGCGTATCATGCTTAGCGAAATAAGTCAAGCGGAGAAAGACAACTATCATATGATCTCCCTGATATGAGGAAGTGGTGATGCAACATGGGGGCTTAAGTGGGTAGGAGAAGAATCCATGAAACACGATGGGATAGGGAGGGAGACAAACCATAAGTGACTCTTAATCTCACGAAACAAACTGTGGGTTGCTGGGGGGAGGGGGGTTGGGAGAAGGGGGGTAGGGTTATGACATTGGGGAGGGTATGTGCTTTTGGGTAAATTGGAAGGGAAGGTGAACCATGAGAGACTATGGACTCTGAAAAACAATATGAGGGGTTTGAAGTGGCGGGGAGGTGGGAGGTTGGGGTACCAGGTGGTGGGTATTATAGAGGGCACAGCTTGCATGGAGCACTGGGTGTGGTGAAAAAATAATGAATACTGTTTTTCTGAAAATAAATAATTTGGAAAAGAAAGATCACTTAAACGGGCAAATAAAAATTAACACAATGAAAAAAAAAAAAAAAAGAAGGAAGCTCTTGGGTCTGACTCTGCGGTAACTGCAATAGGCGCACATAGGGCTCTAGTATCAGACGTCTATCCGTTGGAGTATACCAAGTTCTTTTTAAGGGAAACTCCTTCTAACGGAATAGCACTTCTCACAGTGTCTTTTCAGAGGAGGAAAGGATATAGAACAACTAGGGACAGAGGGAACGTTGCTCCCTGAGAGTGAATGATAGCTTATTGCACATAGGCCTCTATGACACATACTGGAAGGTCAACACCTGTGATGTTCCACTGTGTCTAACTCGACTCAAACACTTCAAATGTACGAGGGAATTTTTCTACTGTACGTTCTCACGACAGGAATGAGTCTGTGCTATGTAGGAAACTGTATGACCTGTCTGTGTAGCAATCATAAACTGTCTTGTACAGGACCCTGACTGGTGATTCTTAGGAAGGTATCTTTTCAAGGATCCTACTTAAAGTGCGTTCTCATTCATAACAGTGTCTCCTCCTTTGAGGAATGATGATAGAACACGGACGGACAATGGGCACCTTAGGTACTGTGTGTAAAGTGCAGGCTATTGGGCTTAGGCATGCCAAACTCATATTGGATGCTCACGACCAGTGGAGATTCGCACTTTCTTTCTGTGTTAAAAACGCTTCCAACATTGTGAGGCAAGTGTGCTTTTGGAGGAATTCTTGCAGTGTTGCGTCTGTTAACGAAGCAAGCACTTGGGACTGACTCTGCGGTAACTGCAATAGGCGCAATTGGGCTCTAGTATTAGACGTCTATCCCTTGGACTATAGCAAGTTCTGTTTAAGGGAAACTCCTTCAGGCGGAATCGCACATTTCAGAGTGTCTTTTTAACGGAGGAATGGAGAAAGAACAATTATGGACAGAGGGAACGTTGTTCCCTAAGAGTGAAGGACAGAGTATGGAACATAGGCCTGTATGACACATACTGGAAAATCAACAGCTGAGATGTTCCACTGTGTCTAACTCGTCTCAACACTTCAAATGTATGAGGGAACTGTGCTACTGTACGTTCTCACGACAGGAATGAGTCTGTTCTAATCTGGAAACTGTAAGACTTGTCTGGTTACCAATCATAGAGAGATTCGTACAAGACCCTTTCAGGTTATTCTTAGGAAGGTATCCTTTCAGGGATAATACTTAAAGTGCGATCTCATTCATAACTGTGTCTCCTTCTTTGAGGAATGATGATAGAATGCGGAAGGACTATGGGCACATTAGGTACTATGAGTAAAGTGCAGGCTATGGCGCTTAGGCATCCCAAACACATATTGGATGCTCAGGACCAGTGGTGATCCGCAATTTCTTTCTGTGTTAAAAACGCTTCCATCATTGTGAGGGAAGTGTGCTTTAGGAGGGTTTCCTTGCAGTGCTGCATCTGATAAAGAAGGAAGCTCTTGGGACTGACTCTGCGGTAACTGCAATAGGCGCACATAGGGCTCTAGTATCAGACGTCTATCCGTTGGAGTATACCAAGTTCTGTTTAAGGGAAACTCCTTTTAACGGAATCGCACTTCTCACAGTGTCTTTTCAGAGGAGGAAAGGATATAGAACAACTAGGGACAGAGGGAACTTTGCGCCCTAGAGTGAATGATAGCTTATTGCACATAGGCCTCTATGACACATATTGGAAGGTCAACACCTGTGATGTTCCACTGTGTCTAACTCGTCTCAAACACTTCAAATGTACAAGGGAATTTTTCTACTGTACGTTCTCACGACAGGAATGAGTCTGTGCTATGTAGGAAACTGTATGACCTGTCTGTGTAGCAATCATAAACTGTCTTGTACAGGACCCCGACTGGTGATTCTTAGGAAGGTATCTTTTCAGGGATCCTACGTATAGTGCGTTCTCATTCATAACAGTGTCTCCTCCTTTGAGGAATGATGATAGAACACGGACAGACAATGGGCACCTTAGGTACTGTGTTTAAGGTGCAGGCTATTGGGCTTAGGCATCCCAAACTCATATTGGATGCTCACGACCAGTGGTGATCCGCACTTTCTTTCTGTGTTAAAAACGCATCCAACATAGTGAGGCAAGTGTGCTTTTGGAGGAATTTGTTGCAGTGTTGCGTCTGCTAAAGAAGCAAGCAATTGGGACTGACTCTGCGGTAACTGCAATAGGCGCACATAGGGCTCTAGTATTAGACGTCTATCCCTTAAACTATAGCATATTCTGTTTAAGGGAAACTCCTTCAGGCGGAATCACACTTCTCACAGTGTCTTTTTAACGTAGGAATGGAGAAAGAACAACTTAGGACAGAGGGAACGTTGTTCCCTGAGTTGAAGGACAGGGTATGGAACATAGGCCTCTCTGACACATACTGGAAAATCAACAGCTGTGATGTTCCACTGTGTCCAACTCGTCTCAAACATTTCAAATGTACGAGGGCACTGTGCTACTGTACGTTCTCACGACAGGAATGTGTCTGTGCTATGTTGGAAACTGTAATACTTGCCTGGGTTACAATCATAGAGAGATTCATACAGGACCCTTTCAGGTTATTCTTAGGAAGGTATCTTTTCAGGGATCCTACTTAAAGTGTGTTCTCATTCATACCAGTGTCTCCTTCTTTGAGGAATGATGATAGAACGCGGATGGACTATGGGCACATTAGGTACTGTGAGTAAAGTGTAGGTTATGGCGCTTAGGCATCCCAAACTCATATTGGATACTCACGAGCAGTGGTGATCCTCACTTTCTTTCTGTGTTAAAAAAGCTTCCAACAATGTGAGGGAAGTGTGCTTTAGGAGGGATTCGTTGCAGTGTTACGACTGATAAAGAAGGAAGCTCTTGGGACTGACTCTGCAGTAACTGCAATAGGGGCACATAGGGCTCTAGTATCAGACATCTATCCGTTGGACTATAGCAAGTTCTGTTTAAGGGAAACTCCTTCAGGCGGAATCGCAATTCTCACAGTGTCTTTTCAGCGGAGGAATGGAGAAAGAACAACTAAGGACAGAGGGAACGTTTTGCCCAGGAGTAAATGACAGCTTATGGCATATAGGCCTCTATGACACATACTGGAAGGTCAACACCTGTGATGTTCCACTGTGTCTAACTCATCTCAAACACTTCAAATGTACGTGGGAACTTTGCTACTGTACGTTCTCACGACAGGAATGAGTCTGTGCTAATTTGGAAACTGTAGGACCTGTCTGTGTAGCAATCATAAAGTGTCTCGTACAGGACACTGACAGGGGATTCTTAGGAAGGTATCTTTTCAGGGATCCTACTTAAAGTGTGTTCTCATTCATAACAGTGTCTCCTTCTTTGAGGAATGATGATAGAACGCGGACGGACTATGAGCACATTAGGTACTGTGAGTAAAGTGAAGGCTATTGCGCTTAGGTATCCTAAACACATTTTGGATGGTCAAGACCAGTGGTGATCCGCACTTTCTTTCTGTGTTAAAAACGCTTCCAACATTGTGAGGGAAGTGTGCTTTAGGAGGGATTCGTTGCAGTGTTGCGTTTGTTAAGAAGGAAGCTCTTGGGACTGAATCTGCGGTAACTGCAATAGGCGCACATAGGGCGCTAGTATCAGACGTCTATCCGTTGGACTATACCAAGTTCTGTTTAAGGGAAACTCCTTCAGGTGGAATCGCACTTCTCACAGTGTCTTTTAAACGGAGGAATGGAGAAAGAACAACTTTGGACAGAGGGAACGTTGTTCCCTGAGAGTGAAGGAGAGGGTATGGAACATAGGCCTCTATGACACATACTGGAAAATCAACAGCTGTGATGTTCCACTGTGTCTAACTCGTCTCACACACTTCAAATGTGAGGGAACTGTGCTACTGTACCTTCTCACGACAGGAATGGGTCTGTTCTAAGTTGGAAACTGTAGGACTTGTCTGGTTAGCAATCCTAGAGAGATTAGTACAGGACCCTTTCAGGTTATTCTTAGGAAGGTATCCTTAGGGATCATACTTAATGTGCGATCTCATTCATAACTGTGTCTCCTCCTTTGAGGAATGATGATAGAACGCGGACGGACGATGGGCACATTAGGTACTGTGAGTAAAGGGCAGGCTATGGCGCTTAGGCATCCCAAACACATATTGGATGCTCAGTACCAGTGATGATCCGCAATTTCTTTCTGTGTTAAAAACGCTTCCAACATTGTGAGGGAATTGTGCTTTAGGAGGGTTTCGTTGCAGTGCTACGTCTGATAAAGAAGAAAGCTCTTGGGGGGAGGAGTCAAGATGGTGGAGAAGTAGCAGGCTGAGACTACTTCAGCTAGCAGGAGATCAGCTAGAGAGCTTATCTCTAGATTGCAAACACCTGCAAATCCATCGGCAGATGGAAGAGAAGAAGAACAGCAATTCTAGAAACAGGAAAACAACCACTTTCTGAAAGGTAGGACTGGTGGAGAAGTGAATCCAAAGCGACGGGAAGATAGACCCCGGGGGGAGTGGCCGGCTTCTGGCAAGTGGCGGAGCAACGGAGCACAAAATCGGGACTTTTAAAAGTCTGTTCCGCTGAGGGACATCGCTCCGGAGGCTAAACCGGGGCGAAGCCCACGCGGGGTCGGCGTGACCTCAGGTCCCGCGGGGTCACAGAAGGATCGGGGGTGTCTGAGTGTCGCAGAGCTTGCGGATATTGGAACGGGAAAGCCGGCTGCAGAGACAGAGCCGACAGTAAGCTCGCAGCTCGGAGTTGCCTTGAACCGGTTGCAAGCTCGGTGAGCTCTGAGCGCGGCCGGAAGTTAGGCAGACGCGAGTTACTAGGAGCTGTTCACTGAGGGCGCACAGGGGAGCGGGGTCCCGGGCTCTCGGCTCCTCCGGGCCGGAGACCAGGAGGCCGCCATTTGTATTCCCGTCCTCCGGAACTCTACGGAAAGCGCTCAGGGAACAAAAGCTCCTGAAAGCAAAGCCGAGCAGATCACTCAGCCCGGCCCCTGGTAAGGGTGGTGTAATTCTGCCTGGGGCAAAGACACTTGAGAATCACTACACCAGGCCCCTCCCCCAGAGATCAACAAGAAATCCAGGCAAGACCAAATTCACCTACCAAGGAGTGCAGTTACAATACCAAGGAGAGAGCAGCAGAATTCCAGAGGAGGAGAAAACAAACCACGGAACTCATGGCTTTCTGCCTGTGATTTTTTAGTCTTGCAGTTAATTTAATTTTTTTCTTTTTCATTTTTTTTCTCTTCTTCTGCTAAAATTTTTTATAACTTTTACCCTTTTCTTTATTAACGTTTTTAAACTAGATTATCTAATATATATATTTTTCTTTTTTATACTTTTATTTATTCATTTTCTTTTTTTTAATTCTTTTTTTTCTTTTTTTTCTTTCTTTCTTTTTGAACCTCTTTTTATCCCCAAATCAGAAGAGATACTAATCTCCTCAATCTTTTTTTTCTTAATTCTTTTTTAAAATCTTGATTGAATTTTTAATTCAATCTCTTTTTTTTAATTCTTTTTTTCTTTTTTTTCTTTCTTTCTTTTGAACCTCTTTTTATCCCCAAATCAGAAGAGATCCCAATCAGAAGAGATTGGGAGATCCCAATCAGAAGAGATTGGGAGATCCCAATCAAAGGAGATCCCAATCAGTGGAGATCCCTCACCCAATCGTAAGGGGGGAGAAATCAAAACTCACGATTTGGGATCTCTTCTGATTTGGTTAAAGCATATTTTCCTGGGATTGTTGCCACCCTTTTAGTATTTTACTTGCTCCTTCATATACTCTTAGCTGGACAAAATGACAAGGCGGAAAAATTCAGAACAAAAAAAAGAACAAGAGGCAGTACTGAAGGCTAGGGACCTAATCAATACAGACATTGGTAATATGTCAGATCTAGAGTTCAAAATGACAATTCTGAAGGTTATAGCCGGGCTTGAAAAAGGCATGGAAGACATTAGAGAAACCCTCTCCAGAGATATAAAAGCCCTTTCTGGAGAAATAAAAGAACTAAAATCTAACCAAGTTGAAATCAAAAAAGCTATTAATGAAGTTCAATCAAAAATGGAGGCTCTCACTGTTAGGATAAATGAGGCAGAAGAAAGAATTAGCGATATAGAAGACCAAATGACAGAGAATAAAGAAGCTGAGCAAAAGAGGGACAAACAGCTACTGGACCATGAGGGGAGAATTAGAGAGATAAGTGACACCATGAGACGAAACAACATTAGATTAATTAGGATTCCAGAAGAAGAAGAAAGAGAGAGGGGAGCAGAAGGTATACTGGAGAGAATTATTGGGGAGAATTTCCCCAATATGGCAAAGGGAACGAGCATCAAAATTCAGGAGGTTCAGAGAACGCCCCTCAAAATCAATAAGAATAGGCCCACACCCCGTCACCTAATAGTAAAATTTACAAGCCTTAGTGACAAAGAGAAAATCCTGAAAGCAGCCCGGGAAAGGAAGTCTGTAACATACAATGGTAAAAGTATTAGATTGGCAGCTGACTTATCCACAGAGACCTGGCAGGCCAGAAAGAGCTGGCATGACATTTTCAGAGCACTAAACGAGAAAAACATGCAGCCAAGAATACTATATCCAGCTAGGCTATCATTGAAAATAGAAGGAGAGATTAAAAGCTTCCAGGACAAACAAAAACTGAAAGAATTTGCAAACACCAAACCAGCTCTACAGGAAATACTGAAAGGGGTCCTCTAAGCAAAGAGAGAGCCTACAAGTGGTAGATCAGAAAGGAACAGAGACAATATACAGTAACAGTCACCTTACAGGCAATACAATGGCACTAAAATCATATCTCTCAATAGTTACCCTGAATGTTAATGGGCTAAATGCCCCAATCAAAAGACACAGGGTATCAGAATGGATAAAAAAACAAAACCCATCTATATGTTGCCTCCAAGAAACTCATTTTAAACCCGAAGACACCTCCAGACTTAAAGTGAGGGGGTGGAAAAGAATTTACCATGCTAATGGACATCAGAAAAAAGCAGGAGTGGCAATCCTTATATCAGATCAATTAGATTTTAAGCCAAAGACTATAATAAGAGATGAGGAAGGACACTATATCATACTCAAAGGGTCTGTCCAACAAGAAGATCTAACAATTTTAAATATCTATGCCCCCAACGTGGGCGCAGCCAACTATATAAACCAATTAATAACAAAATCAAAGAAACACCTCAACAATAATACAATAATAGTAGGGGACTTTAACACTCCCCTCACTGAAATGGACAGATCATCCAAGCAAAAGATCAACAGGGAAATAAAGGCCTTAAATGATACACTGGATGAGATGGACATCACAGATATATTCAGAACATTTCATCCCAAAGCAACAGAATACACATTGTTCTCTAGAGCACATGGAACATTCTCCAGAATAGATCATATCCTCGGTCCTAAATCAGGACTAAACCAGTATCAAAAGATTGGGATCATTCCCTGCATATTTTCAGACCACAATGCTCTGAAGCTAGAACTCAACCACAAGAGGAAGTTTGGAAAGAACACAAATACATGGAGACTAAACAGCATCCTTCTAAAGAATGAATGGGTCAATCGGGAAATTAAAGAAGAATTGAAAAAAAATCATGGAAACAAATGATAATGAAAATACAACGGTTCAAAATCTGTGGGACACAACAAAGGCAGTCCTGAGAGGTAAATATATAGCGGTACAAGCTTTTCTCAAGAAACAAGAAAGGTCTCAGGAACACAACCTAACCCTACACCTAAAGGAGCTGGAGAAAGAACAAGAAAGAAACCCTAAGCCCAGCAGGAGAAGAGAAATCATAAAGATCAGAGTAGAAATCAATGAAATAGAAACCAAAAAACAGTAGAACAAATCAACCAAACTAGGAGCTGGTTCTTTGAAAGAATTAATAAAATTGATAAACCCCTGGCCAGACTTATCAAAAAGAAAAGAGAAAGGACACAAATAAATAAAATCATGAATGAAAGAGGAGAGATCACAACTAACTCCAAAGAAATACAAACTTTTATAAGAACATACTATGGGGGGGGGGACAAGATGGCGGGGTACTAGGAAGAGGCGTCTTTTCAGCTGGTACCCCAAAGTGAGCTGATTACCTACCAAAGAACTCTGATCACCCATGAAATCAGCCTGAGATCAGAATTATACACGTCTGGATCTCTACAGGGGCAGAAGACGCCAGTGAGCAGGTAAAGCGGAATGGGAACAGCGGACTGATATCGGAAGATAAACAAAAGGGGGAGGGAGCCACCAGAGGCGACCGGTGCAAAAGTAATACCCCGATACGAGCGAGAGTGCCCTGCGTCTGGGGACCAGCATTAACTCGGAGACTGGTTGAAAGCACTCCAAAAGAGCAAAGGATCGCGGGGGCAAATTGTGGGAATCGGGGTGACTAGGGACAGGGGCTTGAGTCCCCGGTCCCAGACGGCCTCCCCGGCGTGGAGGCAGAGAGAGTGCGGCGGAGAAACCGGCTCCTGGTCCCTAAGCCCTCAGCGTGCCCCAGAGCGCGGGGTTCCGGCTCCTGTGAGGGGATGGGAGCCGGTCTGCAGAACGCGCGCTAGCCCTACCACAGAGCTTGAGATGCGCGTGCACGTCGCTCCAGCTCTCCTGGGTTTCTAAGGCCCTGGGGCGCTTCTTGACCCGGGCCATTGTTTCAAAGTCTAAGCCGCGCGCCCGCGAAACTCTTCCCCGGACAGAGGCGTGCAAAAGCCCAGCCTGCGGCTTACGGACCAGCGCCCCGTTCTCAGTGCCCCAGACTCGCGCCCGACCCACAGCCGCCTCTGAAAAGAGGTGCGCGCAAGCCGGGCACTCCCAGCCCCGGCCAGCGGCAAAATCTCAGTGTGCGATCGCTGCTTGGAACCTCTCTGGCGGTCAGGAGCTCCCAGAGAGCCGCCACTGCCTTGGCTTTGGGGACGAGCAAAAGATCCTGCGCCCCCAGGGTCTTTAACTTGGAACCTGCACTGCCAGCGTCCAAGGGGGAATTTATTCAGCTTCTGCACCCAGACTGAGGCTTCTGAGACGGAGATCAGGAAGTGTTCCAGGGTGCACCTTGACTGCACCAGAGTTGATACATCCAGCTACATCTGTTCAGTCTTCTCCCACCAAAATGACTAGGAGGAGGAATGCCCAACAGAAGAAAAATACAGAGGATGGACCTTCCGCAACAGAGCTAACGGCTATCAACATAGACAATATGTCGGAAAGAGAATTCAGGCTAACAATTATCCAGGCAATAGCTAGGTTGGAGAAAGCCATGGATGACCAAACAGAATTGATTAGAGCCGAACTGAAAGCGACCAGACAGGATGTTCACAATGTTAGGGCGGAGCTTAAAGCTACCAGGGAGGAGGTCCACAATGCTCTCAATGAGTTCCAATCCAATCTAAACTCTCTCAAAGCTAGGGTAACTGAGACAGAAGATAGAATTAGTGATCTGGAAGACAAACAGATAGAGAGAAAGGATCAGGAGGAAGCCTGGAACAAACAGCTTAGATCCCACGAAAGCAGAATTAGGGAAATAAGTGATGCCATGAAGCGTTCCAACGTCAGAATTATTGGAATTCCTGAAGGGGAGGAGAAAGAAAGAAGTCTAGAAGATGTCGTGGAACAAGTCCTTCATGAAAACTTTCCGAATCTCGCGAATGAAACCAGCGTTCATGTACTAGAGGCTGAACGGTCTCCACCCAAGATTATACACTCCAAAAAAACATCACGACACCTGATAGTCAAATTGAGAAATTATAATTGTAGGTATAATCTCTTGAAAGCTGCCAGGGCAAAGAGGCTCCTTACTTACAGAGGGAAGCCCATCAGAATAACGTCAGACCTGTCCACACAGACCTGGCAAGCCAGAAGAGGCTGGCAAGATATATTCAGGGCACTAAATGAGAAGAACATGCAGCCAAGAATACTTTATCCAGCAAGACTGACATTCAAAATGGATGGAGAGATAAAGAGTTTCCAAGACCGGCAAGACTTAAAAGACTATGCAACCACCAAGCCGATACTGCAGGAAATACTAAGGGGGGTTCTATAAAAGAGGAAAAATCCCAAGAATAGCATTGAACAGAAATATAGAGACAGTCTACAGAAAGAAAGTCTTCAAAGGTAACTCGATGTCAATAAAAACGTATCTATCAATAATCACTCTCAATGTGAATGGCCTAAATGCACCCATAAAACGGCACAGGGTTGCAGATTGGATAAAACGACAGGACCCATCCATATGCTGTCTACAAGAGACCCATTTTGAACCTAAAGATACACGCAGACTGAAAGTGAAGGGGTGGAGAAGCATCTTTCATGCCAATGGGACTCAAAAGAAGGCTGGGGTAGCGATTCTCATATCAGATAAATTAGACTTCAAACTAAAGACTGTAGTCAGAGATACAGAAGGACACTACATAATCCTTAAAGGGACTATCCACCAAGATGATCTAACAATTGTAAATATCTATGCTCCCAATATGGGAGCAGCCAATTACTTAAGAAAACTGTTAATCAAGATAAAGAGTCATATTGATATGAATACACTAATCGTAGGTGATCTTAACACGCCTCTTTCAGAATTAGACAGATCATCGAAGAAGAAAATCAATAAAGAAACAAGAGCATTGAACGACACATTGGACCAGATGGACCTCATAGATATATACAGAACATTCCACCCTAAAACAGCAGAATACTCATTCTTCTCAAGTGCACACGGAACCTTCTCCAGAATAGACCACATACTGGGTCACAAATCAGGACTCAGCCGATACCAAAAGACTGAGATTATTCCCTGCATATTCTCAGATCACAATGCTTTGAAACTGGAGCTCAATCACAAGGAAAAGTTCCGAAGGAACTCAAACACCTGGAAGCTAAAGACCACCTTGCTTAAGAATGCTTGGATCAACCAGGAGATCAAAGAAGAACTGAAACAATTCATGGAAACCAATGAGAATGAAGACACTTCGGTCCAAAACCTATGGGATACAGCAAAGGCGGTCCTAAGGGGAAAATATATAGCCATCCAAGCCTTGCTCAAAAAAATTGAAAAATCCAGAACACACCAGCTGTCTCTACACCTTAAAGAACTGGAGGATCAACAACAAATCAAACCAACTCCACACATAAGAAGGGAAATCATCAAGATTAGAGCTGAGATCAATGAGGGAGAAACCAGAGATACAGTAGAACGTATCAATGAAACTAGAAGCTGGTTTTTTGAAAGAATCAATAAGATCGATAAGCCACTGGCTACACTAATCCAAAAGAAAAGAGAGAAAGGCCAAATTCATAAAATTATGAATGAAAAGGGAGAGATCACAACTAACACCAAGGAAGTAGAAACAATCATCAGAAGTTACTACGAACAGTTATATGCCAATAAGCTTAGCAACCTAGATGAAATGGATGCATTCCTGGAAAAATATAAACTACCAAAATTGAACCAGGAAGAAATCGACAACCTGAATAGACCGATATCTAATAACGAGATTGAAGCAGTGATCAAAAATCTCCCAAAAAACAAGAGCCCAGGACCTGACGGATTCCCTGGGGAATTCTACCAAACCTTCCAAGAAGAAATAACACCTATTCTCCTGAAGCTGTTTCAAAAAATTGAAGCAGAAGGAAAACTTCCAGACTCTTTCTATGAAGCCAGCATTACCCTGATCCCCAAACCAGGCAAGGACCATACCAAAATGAAGAATTTCAGACCAATATCACTGATGAATATGGATGCTAAGATTCTCAACAAGATCCTAGCCAACAGGATCCAACAACACATTAAAAAGATTATCCACCATGATCAGGTGGGATTCATCCCTGGGCTACAAGGATGGTTCAACATTCGTAAATCAATCAATGTGATACAACAAATTAATAGGAGAAGAGAGAAGAACCACATGGTCCTCTCAATTGATGCAGAAAAAGCATTTGACAAAATCCAACATCCGTTCCTGATTAAAACGCTTCAAAGTATAGGGATAGAGGGAACATTCCTGAACCTCATCAAATCTATCTATGAAAGACCCACAGCAAATATCATCCTCAATGGGAAAAAGCTTGCAGCCTTCCCGTTGAGATCAGGAACAAGACAAGGATGCCCACTTTCACCACTCTTGTTCAACATAGTATTAGAAGTCCTAGCAACAGCAATCAGACAACAGAGAGAAATAAAAGGTATCCAAATTGGTAATGAAGAAGTCAAACTCTCTCTCTTCGCAGATGACATGATTCTTTATATGGAAAACCCAAAAGACTCCACCCCCAAACTACTAGAACTCATACAGCAATTCAGCAGCGTGGCAGGATACAAAGTCAATGTGCAGAAATCAGTGGCTTTCTTATACACTAACAAGGAAAATACAGAAAGGGAAATTAGAGAATCGATTCCATTTACTATAGCACCAAGAACCATAAGATACCTGGGAATAAACCTAACTAAAGAGGTAAAGGATCTATACTTGAGGAACTATAGAACACTCATGAAAGAAATTGAAGAAGACACAAAAAGATGGAAGACCATTCCATGCTCTTGGATCGGAAGAATAAACATCGTTAAAATGTCTATACTGCCTAGAGCAATCTATACTTTTAATGCCATTCCGATCAAAATTCCACCGGCATTCTTCAAAGAGCTGGAGCAAATAATCCAAAAATTTGTATGGAATCAGAAGAGACCCCGAATCGCTAAGGAAACGTTGAAAAACAAAAATAAAGCTGGCGGCATCACCTTACCTGATTTCAAGCTTTATTACAAAGCTGTGATCACCAAGACAGCATGGTACTGGCATAAAAACAGACACATAGACCAGTGGAACAGAGTAGAGAGCCCTGATATGGACCCTCAACTCTATGGTCAATTAATCTTCGACAAAACAGGAAAAAATATAGAGTGGAAAAAAGACAGTCTCTTCAATAAATGGTGCTGGGAATACTGGACAGCTATATGTAGAAGAATGAAACTCGACCATTCTCTTACACCGTACACAAAGATCAACTCAAAATGGATAAAAGACCTCAACGTGAGACAGGAATCTATCAGAATCTTAGAGGAGAACATAGGCAGTAATCTCTTCGATATCAGCCACAGCAACTTCTTTCAAGATACGTCTCCAAAGGCAAAGGAAACAAAAGCGAAAATAGACTTCTGGGACTTCATCAAAATCAAAAGCTTCTGCACAGCAAAGGAAACAGTCAAAAAAACAAAGAGGCAACCCACGGAATGGGAGAAGATATTTGCAAATGACAGTACAGACAAAAGGTTGATATCCAGGATCTATAATGAACTCCTCAAACTCAACCCACACGAAACAGACAAACACATCAAAAAATGGGCGGAAGATATGAACAGACACTTCTCCAATCAAGACATACAAATGGCTATCAGACACATGAAAAAATGCTCATCATCATTAGCCCTCAGGGAGATTCAAATTAAAACCACATTGAGATATCACCTTACACCAGTTAGAATGGCCAAAATTAACAAAACAGGAAACAACATGTGTTGGAGAGGATGTGGAGAAAAGGGAACCCTCTTACACTGTTGGTAGGAATGCAAGTTGGTGCAGCCTCTTTGGAGAACAGTGTGGAGATTCCTCAAGAAATTAAAAATAGAGCTTCCCTACGACCCTGCAATTGCACTCCTGGGTATTTACCCCAAAGATACAGATGTCGTGAAAAGAGGGGCCATCTGTACCCCAATGTTTATAGCAGCAATGGCCACAGTCGCCAAACTATGGAAAGAACCAAGATGCCCTTCAACGGATGAATGGATAAGGAAGATGTGGTCCATATACACTATGGAGTATTATGCCTCCATCAGAAAGGACGAATATCCAACTTTTGTAGCAACATGGACGGGACTGGAAGAGATTATGCTGAGTGAAATCAGTCAAGCAGAGAGAGTCAATTATCATATGGTTTCACTCATTTGTGGAGCATAACCAATAGCATGGAGGACAAGGGGCGTTAGAGAGTAGTAGGGAATTTGGGTAAATTGGAAGGGGAGGTGAACCATGAGAGACTATGGACTCTGAAAAACAGTCTGAGGGGTTTGAAGTGGCGGGGGTGTGGGAGGTTGGGGTACCAGGTGGTGGGTATTATAGAGGGCACAGCTTGCATGGAGCACTGGGTGTGGTGAAAAAATAATGAATACTGTTTTTCTGAAAATAAATAAATTGGGGAAAAAAAAAAAGAACATACTATGAGCAACTCTACGCCAACAAATTTGACAATCTGGAAGAAATGGATGCATTCCTAGAAACATATAAACTACCAAAATTGTACCAGGAAGAAATAGAAAGCCTGAACAGACCCATAACCAGTAAGGAGATTGAAACAGTCATTAAAAATCTCCAAACAAACAATCGCCCAGGGCCAGATGGCTTCCCGGGGGAATTCTACCAAACATTTAAAGAAGAACTAATTCCTATTCTCCTGAAACTGTTCCAAAAAATAGAAATGGAAGGAAAACTCCCAAACTCATTTTATGAGGCCAGCATCACCTTGATCCCCAAACCAGACAAGGATCCCATCAAAAAAGAGAGCTATAGACCAATATCCTTGATGAACACAGATGCAAAAATTCTCACCAAAATACTAGCCAATAGGATTCAACAGTACATTAAAAGGATTATTCACCACGACCAAGTGGGATTTATCCCAGGGCTGCAAGGTTGGTTCAACATCCGCAAATCAGTCAATGTGATACAACACATCAATAAAAGAAAGAACAAGAACCATATGATACTCTCAATAGATGCTGAAAAAGCATTTGACAAAGTACAGCATCCCTTCCTGATCAAAACCCTTCAAAGTGTAGGGATAGAGGGCACATACCTCAATATCATCAAAGCCATCTATGAAAAACCCACTGCAAATATCATTCTCAATGGAGAAAAACTGAAAGCTTTTCCACTAAGGTCAGGAACACGGCAGGGATGTCCATTATCACCACTGCTATTCAACATAGTACTAGAAGTCCTAGCCTCAGCAATCAGACAACAAAAGGAAATTAAATGCATCCAAATCGGCAAAGAAGAAGTCAAATTATCACTATTTGCAGATGATATGATACTCTATGTGGAAAACCCAAAAGACTCCACTCCAAAACTGCTAGAACTTATACAGGAATTCAGTAAAGTGTCAGGATATAAGATAAATGCACAGAAATCAGTTGCATTTCTGTACACCAACAACAAGACAGAAGAAAGAGAAATTAAGGAGTCAATCCCATTTACAATTGCACCCCAAACCATAAGATACCTAGGAATAAACCTAACCAAAGAGGCTAAGAATCTATACTCAGAAAACTATAAAGTACTCATGAAAGAAATTGAGGAAGACACAAAGAAATGGAAAAATGTTCCATGCTCCTGGATTGGAAGAATAAATATTGTGAAAATGTCTATGCTACCTAAAGCAATCTACACATTTAATGCAATTCCTATCAAAGTACCACCCATCTTTTCAAAGAAATGGAACAAATAATTTTAAAATTTATATGGAACCAGAAAAGACCTCGAATAGCTAAAGGGATATTGAAAAACAAAGCCAAAGTTGGTGGCATCACAATTCCGGAATTCAAGCATTATTACAAAGCTGTCATCATCAAGACAGCATGGTACTGGCATAAAAGAGACACAAAGACCAATGGAACAGAATAGAGAGCCCAGAAATAGACCCTCAACTCTATGGTCAACTAATATTCGACAAAGCAGGAAAGAATGTCCAATGGAAAAAAGACAGCCTCTTCAATAAATGGTGTTGGGAAAATTGGACAGCCACGTGCAGAAAAATGAAATTGGACCATTTCCTTACACCACACACAAAAATAGATTCAAAATGGATTAAGGACCTCAATGTGAGAAAGGAATCCATCAAAATCCTTGAGGAGAACACAGGCAGCAACCTCTTCGACCTCAGCCGCAGCAACATCTTCCTAGGAACATCGCCAAAGGCAAGGGAAGCAAGGGCAAAAATGAACTTTTGGGATTTCATCAAAATCAAAAGCTTTTGCACAGCAAAGGAAACAGTTAACAAAACCAAAAGACAACTGACAGAATGGGAGAAGATATTTGCAAACGACATATCAGATAAAGGACTAGTGTCCAAAATCTATAAAGAACTTAACAAACTCAACACCCAAAGAACAAATAATCCAATCAAGAAATGGGCAGAGGACATGAACAGACGTTTCTGCCAAGAAGACATCCAGATGGCCAACAGACACATGAAAAAGTGCTCCATATCACTCGGCATCAGGGAAATACAAATCAAAACCACAATGAGATATCAGCTCACACCAGTCAGAATGGCTAAAATCAACAAGTCAGGAAATGACAGATGCTGGCGAGGATGCGGAGAAAGGGGAACCCTCCTACACTGTTGGTGGGAATGCAAGCTGGTGCAACCACTCTGGAAAACAGCATGGAGGTTCCTCAAAATGTTGAAAATAGAACTGCCCTATGACCCAGCAATTGCACTACTGGGAATTTACCCTACAGATACAAAAGTAGTGATCCAAAGGGGCACGTGCACCTGAATGTTTATAGCAGCAATGTCCACAATATCCAAACTATGGAAAGAACCTAGATGTCCATCAACAGATGAATGGATCAAGAAGATGTGGTATATATACACAATGGAATACTATGCAGCCATCAAAAGAAACGAAATCTTGAGATTTGCGACAACATGGATGGAACTAGAGCGTATCATGCTTAGCGAAATAAGTCAAGCGGAGAAAGACAACTATCATATGATCTCCCTGATATGAGGGAGTGGTGATGCAACATTGGGGCTTAAGTGGGTAGGAGAAGAATCCATGAAACAAGATGGGATAGGGAGGGAGACAAACCATAAGTGACTCTTAATCTCACGAAACAAACTGTGGGTTGCTGGGGGGAGGGGGATTGGGGGAAGGGGTGTAGGGTTATGGACATTGGGGAGGGTATTAGCTTTTGGGTAAATTGGAAGGGGAGATGAACCATGAGAGACTATGGACTCTGAAAAACAATCTGAGAGGTTTGAAGTGGCGGGGGGGTGGGAGGTTGGGGTACCAGGTGGTGGGTATTATAGAGGGTACAGCTTGCATGGAGCACTGGGTGTGGTGAAAAAATAATGAATACTGTTTTTCTGAAAATAAATAAATTGAAAAAAAAACGCTTCCAACATTCTGAGTGAAGTGTGCTTTAGGAGGGACTCGTTGAAGTGTTGCGTCTGTTAAAGAAGGAAACGCTTGGGACTGACTCTGCGGTAACTACAATAGGCGCACATAGGGCTCTAGGATCAGACGTCTATCCCTTGGACTAAGCAAGTTCTGTTTAAGGGAAACTCCTTCAAACAGAATCGCACTTCTCAAAGTGTCCTTTCAGCGGAGGTAAGGAGATAGAACCACTACGGACAGAGGGAACGTTATGATCTGAGAGTGAATGACAACTTACGGCACATAGGCCTCTATGACACATACTGGAAGGTCCACACCTGTGATGTTCCACTGTGTCTAATTCATCTCAAACACTGCAAATGTACGAGGGAACTTTGATCCTGTACGTTCTCACGACAGGAATGAGTCTGTGCTATGTAGGAAACTTAGGACCTGTCTGTGTAGCAATCATAAACTGTCTCATACAGGACACTGAAATGTGATTCTTAGGAAGGTATCTTTCAGGGATCCTATTTAAAGTGCATTCTCATTCATAACAGTGTCTCCTCCTTTGAAGAATAATGATAAAACACGGACGGACTATGGGCACCTTAGGTACTGTGAATAAAGTGAATGCTATGGCGTATTGGCATCCCAAACTCATATTGGATGCTCACGACCAGTGATGATCCGCACTTTCTTTCTGTGTTAAAAACGCTTCCAATATTGTGAGTGAAGTGTGCTTTAGGAGGTACTCGGTGCAGTGTTGCGTCTGTTAAAGAAGGAAGCGCTTGGGACTGACTCTGCGGTAACTGCAATAGGCGCTCATAGGGTTCTAGTATCAGACGTCTATCCCTGGACTATAGCAAGTTCTGTTTAAGGGAAACTCCTTCAGGCGGAATCACACTTCTTACAGTGTCCTTTTTACGGAGGAATGGAGAAAGAACAACTTAGGACAGAGGGAACGTTGTGCCCTGAGTGTGAAGGACAGGGTATGGAGCATAGGCCTCTATGACACATCCTGGAAAGTCAAAAGCTATCATGTTCCACTGTGTCTAACTGGTCTCAAAACACTTCAGATGTACGAGGGAACTGTGCTACTACGTTCTCATGACAGGTATGAGTCTGTGCTAAGTTGGAAACTGTAAGAACTGTCTGTGTAGCAATCATAGATAGATTCGTACAGGATCCTTTCAAGTTATTCCTAGGAAGGTATCTTTTCAGGGATCCTTCTTAAAGTGTGTTCTCATCCATAACAGTGTATCCTTCTTTGAGGAATGACGATAGAACGCGGACGGACTATGGGCACATTAGGTACTGTGAGTAAAGTGCAGGCTATGGCGCTTAGGCATCCCAAACACATATTGGATGCTCACGACCAGTGGTGATCCGCACTTTCTTTCTGTGTTAAAAATGCTTCCAACATTGTTAGGGAAGTGTGCTTTAGTAGGGATTCGTTGCAGTGTTGCGTCTGTTAAAGACGGAAGCTCTTGTGACTTACTCTGCGGTAACTGCAATAGGCACACATAGGGATCTAGTATCAGACGTATATCTGTTGGACTATAGCATGTTCTGTTTACGGGAAGCTCCTTCAAACGGATTCGCAATTCTCACAGTGTCTTTTCAGCGGAGGATAGGAGATAGAACAACTACGGACAGAGGGAACGTTGTGCCCTGAGTTTGAATGACAGCTTTTGGCACATAGGCCTCTATGACTCATACTGGAAGGTCAACACCTGTGATGTTACACTGTGTCTAAGACGTCTCAAAACACTTCAAATGTACGAGCGAACAGTGCTACTGTACGTTCTCACGACTGGAATGAGTCTGTGCTATGTAGGAAACTGTAGGACCTGACTGGGTAGCAATCAGAAAATGTCTCATATAGGACCCTGACAGGTGATTCTTAGTAAGGTGTCTTTTCAGGGATCCTACTTCAAATGCGACTCATTCACAACAGTGTCTCCTACTTTGAGGAAGGATGATAGAACGCGGACAGAATATGGGCACATTAAGTACTGTGAGTAAAGTGCAGGTATGGCGATTAGGCATTCCAACACATATTGGATGATCACGACCAGTGGTGATCCGCACTTTCTTTCTGTATTAAATACGCTTCCTACATTGTGAGGGAAGTGTGCCTTAGGAGGGATTCGTTGCATTGTTGCGTCTGTTAAAGAAGGAAACTCTCCGGACTGACTCTGTGGTAATGGAAATAGGCGCACATAGGGCTCTAGTATCAGAAGTCATTCCGATGGTATATAGCAAGTTCTGTTTAAGGGAAACTCCTTCAGGTGGAATCGCACTTCTCACAGTGTCTTTTCAGTGGAGGACAGGAGATCGAACAACTACGGACAGTGTGAACCTAGCCCCCTGAGATTGAAGGACAGGGTATGGCTCATAGGCCTCTATGACACATACTGGAAGGTCAACACCTGTGATGTTCTACTGTGTCTAACTCGTCTCAAAACACTTGAATTGTATGAGGGAACTCTGCTACAGTACGTTATCACGAAAGGAATGAGTCTGCGTTAAGTTGGAAACTGTAGGACCTGTCTGTTTAGCAATCATAAAGGGTCTCGTACAGGAATCTGACCGGTGATTCTTAGGAAGGTATTTTTTCAAGGATCCTACTTAAAGTGCGTTCTCATTCACAACACTGTCTCCTCCTTTGAGGAATGATGATAGAAAACGGACGGACTGTGGGCACATTAGGTAATGTGGGTAAAGTGCAGGCTATGGCGCTTGGGCATCCCAAACACATATTGGATGATCAAGACCAGTGGTGATCCGCACTTTCTTTCTGTGTTAAAAACTCTTCCAACATTGTGAGGGAAGTGTGCTTTAGGAGTTATTCGTTGCAGTGTTACGTCTGTTAAAGATGGAATCTCTTGGGAATGACTCTGCGGTAACTGCAATAGGCGCACATAGGGCTCTAGTATCAGGCGTCTATCCGTTAGACTATAGCAAGTTCTGTTTAAGGGAAACTCCTTCAGGTGGAATCGCACTTCTCACAGTGTCTTTTCAGCGGAGGAGATGATATAGAACAACTACAGATAGAGGGAACGTTGCGCCCTGAGAGTGAAGGACAGGGTATGGCACATAGGCCTCTATGACACATACTGGTAAGTCAACACCTGTGATGTTCCAGTGTGTCTAAGTCGTCACAAAACACTTCAAATGTACGAGGGAACTCTGTTACAGTACGTTCTCACGACAGGAATGAATCTGTGCTAAGTTGGAAACTGTAGGACCTGTCTGTGTAGCAATCATAAAGAGTTTCATACAGGACACTGACAGGTTATTCTTAGGAAGGTAAATATTAAGAGATCCTAGTTAAAGTGTGTTCTAATTCATAACAGTGTCCCCTCTTTGAGGAATGATCATAGAACGCGGACGGACTGTGGGCCCTTTAGTTACTGTGATAAAGTGCAGGCTATGGTGCATAGACATCCCAATACATATTGTATGATCACGACCAGTGGTGATCCGCACTTTCTTTCTGTGTTAAATACACTTCCAATATGAGAGGGAAGTGTGCTTTTGGAGGGATTCATTGCAGTTTTGCGTCTGTTAAAGAAAGAAGCTCTTGGGATGGACTCTGCGGTAAATGCAATAGGCACAAATAGGGCTCTAGTATCCGACGTCTATCCGTTGGACTATAGCAAGTTCTATTTATGGGAAACTCCTTCAGGCAGAATCCCACATCTCACAGTGTCTTTTCAGTGTAGGAAAGGAGATAGAACAACTACGGACAGAGGGACCTTGCTCCCTGAGAGTGAAGGACAGGGTATGCCACTGAAGCCTCTATTACAGATACTGGAAGGTCAACACCTGTGATGTTCCACTGTGTCTAGCTCATCTTAAGAGACTTCATATGTACGAGGGAACAGTGCTACTACACATTTTCACGACAAAAATGAGTCTGTGCCACGTTGCAAACTGTAGAACCTGTCTGTGTATCAGTCATAAACTGTGTCGTACAGGACCCACACATGATTCTTAGGAAGGTATCTTTTCAGGGATCCTCCTTAAAGTGCGTTCTCATTCACAATAGTGTCTCCTCCTTTGAAAATGATGATAGAACTCAGACGGACTATAGGCACATTAGGTACTTTTGTAAATTGCAGGTTATGGTGCTTAGGCATCCCAAACCCATATTGGTTGATCACGACCAGTGGTGATCCGCCCTTTCTGTGTTAAAAACGCTTCCAACATTGTGAAGGAAGTGTGCTTTAGAAGGGATTCGTTGCAGTGTTGCGTCTGTTAAAGAAGGAAGCTCTTGGGACTGACTCTGTGGTAATTGCAATAGACGCACATATGGCTCTATTATCAGCGTCTATCCATTGGACTATAGCAAGATCTGTTTAAGGGAAACTCCTTCAGGCGGAATCGCACTTCTCACAGTGTCTGTTCAGTGCAGGAATGGAGCAAGAACCACTAAGTACAGAGGGTACGTTGCGCCCTGAGAGTGAAGGACTGCGTATGGCACATAGGCCTTTATGACTGATATTGGAAGGTCCACACCTGTGATGTTCCACTATGTCTAACCCGTCTCAAAGCAATTCAAATGTATGAGGAAACTGTGCATCAGTACGTTCTCACGACAGGAATGAGTCTGTTCTAAGTTGGAATTGTAGGACCTGTCTGTGTAGCAATCAGAGAGAGTTTCTTACAGGACCCTCACAGGTTATTCTTAAGAAGGTATCTTTTCAGGGATCTTACTTAAAGTGCGTTCTCATTCATAACAGTGTCTCCCTCATTGAGGAATGATGATAGAACGCAGACGGACTATGGGCACATTAGATACTGTGAGTAAAATGCAGGCTATGGCGCTAGGCATCCCAAACACATATTGGATGATCAAGACCAGTGGTGATACGCACTTTCTTTCTGTGTTATAAAGCCTTCCCGGCTTTTCAAGATGGCGGGGTACTAGGAAGAGGCGTCTATTCAGCTGGTACCCCAAAGTGAGCTGATTACCTACCAAAGAACTCCGACCACCCATGAAATCAGCCTGAGATCAGAATTATACACGTCTGGATCTCTACAGGGGCAGAAGACGCCATGAGCAGGTAAAACGGAATGGGAACAGCGGACTGATATCCGAAGATAAACAAAAGGGGGAGGGAGCCACCAGAGGCGACCCCTGCAAAAGTAATACCCCGATACGAGCGAGAGTGCCCTGCATCTGGGGACCAGCATTAACTTGGAGACTGGTTGAAAGCACTCCAAAATAGCAAAGGATCACGGGGGCAAATTGTGGGAATGGGGCAGCTAGGGACAGGGGCTTAAGTCCCCGGTCCCAGACGGCCTTCCTGGCGCGGAGGCAGAGAGAGTGTGGCGGAGAAACCGGCTCCTGGTCCCTAAGCCGCCAGCGCGCCCCAGAGCGCAGGGTTTGTCTCCTGTGAGGGGATGGGAGCTAAGCTGGTCTGCAGAACGCGCACTAGCCCTACCACAAAGCTTGAGTGTGCGCGCATGTCCCTCCAGCTCTCCTGGGTTTCTCAGGCCCGGGGGCGCTTCTTGGCCCGAGCCATTGTTTCAAAGTCTAAGCCGCGCGCGGGAAACTCTTCCCCAGTCAGTGGAGCGCAAATCCCAGCCAGTGGCTTACGGACCAGCGACCTGTTATCAGTGCCCCAGACGCGCGCCCGACCCACAGCCACCTCTGAAAAGATTGCGCGCAAGCCGGGCACTCCCAGCCCGGGCCGGCGGCAAAATCTCAGTGTGCGATCGCTGCTTGGAACCTCTCTGGTGGTCAGGAGCTCCCAGACAGCCGCCACTGCCTTGGCTTTGGGGACGAGCAAAAGATCCTGCGCCCCCAGGGTCTTTAACTTGGAACCTGCACTGCCAGCGTCCAAGGGCAATTTATTCAGCTTCTGCACCCAGACTGAGGCTTCTCTCTGAGACGGAGATCAGGAAGTGTTCCAGGGTGCACCTTGACTGCACCAGAGTTGATACATCCAGCTACATCTGTTCAGTCTTCTCCCACCAAAATGTCTAGGAGGAGGAATGCCCAACAGAAGAAAAATACAGAGGATGGACCTTCTCCAACAGAGCTAACGACTATCAACCTAGACAATATGTCGGAAAGAGAATTCAGGATAACAATTATCCAGGCAATAGCTAGGTTGGAGAAAGCCATGGATGACCAAACAGAATTGATTAGGGCCGAACTGAAAGCGACCAGATAGGATGTTCACAAAAGCAAAAGCAATCAGACAACAGAGAGAAATAAAAGGTATCCAAATTGGTAATGAAGAAGTCAAACTCTCTCTCTTCGCAGATGACATGATTCTTTATATGGAAATCCCAAAAGACTCCACCCCCAAACTACTAGAACTCATACAGCAATTCAGCAGCGTGGCAGGATACAAAGTCAATGTGCAGAAATCAGTGGCTTTCTTATACACTAACAATGAAAATACAGAAAGGGAAATTAGAGAATCGATTCCATTTACTATAGCACCAAGAACCATAAGATACCTGGGAATAAACCTAACTAAAGTGGTAAAGGATCTATACTTGAGGAACTATAGAACAATCATGAAAGAAATTGAAGAAGACACAAAAAGATGGAAGACCATTCCATGCACTTGGATCGGAAGAATAAACATCGTTAAAATGTCTATACTGCCTAGAGCAATCTATACTTTTAATGCCATTCCGATCAAAATTCCACCGGCATTCTTCAAAGAGCTGGAGCAAATAATCCTAAAATTTGTATGGAATCAGAAGAGACCCCGAATCGCTAAGGAAATGTTGAAAAACAAAAATAAAGCTGGCGGCATCACCTTACCTGATTTCAAGCTTTATTACAAAGCTGTGATCACCAAGACAGCATGGTACTGGCATAAAAACAGACACATAGACCAGTGGAACAGAGTAGAGAACCCTGATATGGACCCTCAACTCTATGGTCAATTAATATTCGACAAAACAGGAAAAAATATACAGTGGAAAAAAGACAGTCTCTTCAAAAAATGGTGCTGGGAAAACTGGACAGCTATATGGAGAAGAATGAAACTCGACCATTCTCTTACACCGTACACAAAGATCAACTCAAAATGGATAAAAGACCTCAACATGAGACAGGAATCCATCAGAATCCTAGAGGAGAACATAGGCAGTAATCTCTTTGATATCCGCCACAGAAACTTCTTTCAAGATACGTCTCCAAAGGCGAAGGAAACAAAAGAGAAAATAAACTTCTGGGACTTCCTCAAAATCAAAATCTTCTGCACAGCAAAGGAAACAGTCAATAAAAACAAAGAGGCAACCCACGGAATGGGAGAGGATATTTGCAAACGACAGTACAGACAAAAGGTTGATATCCAGGATCTATAATGAACTCCTCAAACTCAACCCACACGAAACAGACAAACACATCAAAAAATGGGCAGAAGATATGAACAGACACTTCTCCAATCAAGACATACAAATGGCTATCAGACACATGAAAAAATGCTCATCATCATTAGCCCTCAGGGAGATTCAAATTAAAACCACATTGAGATATCACCTTACACCAGGTAGAATGGCCAAAATTAACAAAACGGGAAACAACATGTGTTGCAGAGGATGTGGAGAAAGGGGAACCCTCTTACAATGTTGGTGGGAATGCAAGTTGGTGCAGCCTCTTTGGAGAACAGTGTGGAGATTCCTCAAGAAATTAAAAACAGAGCTTCCCTATCACCCTGCAATTGCACTCCTGGGTATTTACCCCAAAGATACAGATGTCATGAATTGAAGGGCCATCTGTACTCCAATGTTTATAGCAGCAATGACCACAGTCGCCAAACTATGGAAAGAACCAAGATGCCCTTCAACGGATGAATGGATAAGGAAGATGTGGTCCATATACACTATGGAGTATTATGCCTCCATCAGAAAAGATGAATACCCAACTTTTGTAGCAATATGGACGGGACTGGAAGAGATTATGCTGACTGAAATAAGTCAAGGGGAGAGAGTCAATTATCATATGATTTCACTTATTTGTGGAGCATAACAAATAGCATGGAGGACAAGGGGCATTAGAGAGGAGTAGGGAATTTGGGTAAATTGGAAGGCGAAGTGAACCATGATAGATTATGGACTCTGAAAAACAGCCTGAGGGGTTAGAAATGCGGGGAGGAATGGGAGGTTGGGGTACCAGGTGGTGTGTATTATAGAGGGTAAGGCTTGCATGGAGCACTGGGTGTGGTGAAAAAATAATGAATATTGTTTTTCTAAAAATAAATAAATTGGAAAAAAATAAAAAAATAAAAACATTACATTCACACCTCAGAAAAAAAGTAAATAAAAACGCTTCAAACATTGAGAGGGAAGTGTGCTTTATGAGGGATTTGTTGCAGTGTTGCGTCTGTTAAATAGGAAGCTCTTGGGAATGACTCTACGATAACTGCAATCGGCGCCCATAGGGGTCTAGTATCAGAGGACTATCCATTGGACTATAGCAAGTTCAGTTTAAGGGAAACTCCTTCAAACGGATTCGCACTTCTCAAAGTGTCTTTTCACCGGAGGATTGGAGATAGAATACCTACGGACAGAGGGAACGTTGCGCCCTGAAAGTGAAGGACAGGCTATGGCACATAGGCCTCTATGACACATACTGGAAGGTCAACACCTGTGATGTTCCACTGTGTCTAACTCCTCTAAAAACACTTTAAATGACGAGGGAACTGTGCTACTGTACGTTCTCACGACAGGAATGAGTCTGAGCTAAGTTGGAAACTGTACGACCTGTCTGTGTAGCAATCATAGAGAGTTTCGTACAGGACCCTTTCAGGTTATTCTTAGGAAGGTATCTTTTCAGGGATCCTACTTAAAGTGTGTTCTCATTCATAACAGTGTCTCCTTCTTTGAGGAATGATGATAGAACGCGGACGGACTATGGGCACATTAGGTACTGTGAGTAAAGTGCAGGCTATGGCGCTTAGGTATCCCAAACACATATTGGATGCTTAAGACCAGTGGTGATCCACACTTACTTTCTGTGTGAAAAACGCATCCAACATTGTGAGGGAAGTGTGCTTTAGGAGGGATTTGTTGCAGTGTTTCGTCTGATAAAGAAGGAAGCTCTTGGAACATATTCTGCAGTAACTAAAATAGGCGCACATAGGGCTCTAGTATCAGACGTCTATCCGTTGGACTATAGCAAGTTCTGTTTTTTTGGAAACTCCTACAGGCGCAATCGCACTTCTCACAGTGTCTTTTCAGCGGAGTAAAGGAGATAGAACAGCTACGGACAGAGGGAACGTTTCGCCCTGGGAGTGAAGGACAGGCTATGGCACATAGACCTCTTTGACACATACTGGAAGGTCAACACCTGTGAGGTTACACTGTATCTAACTCATCTCAAAATACTTCACATGTACGAGGGATCTCTGCTACTGTACATTCTCACGACGGGAATGAGTCTGTGCTAAGTTGGAAACTGTAGGGCCTGTCTGTGTAGCAGTCATAAAGAGTTTAATACAGGACACTGACAGGTTATTCTTAGGAAGGTATCTTTTAAGAGATCCTAGTTAAAATGTGTTCTAATTCATAACAGTATCTCCTCTTTTGAGGAATGATAATTGAACGCAGACGGATTATGGGCACTTTAAGTACTGTGAGTAAAGTGCAGGTTAGGGCGCCTAGACATCCCAAACACATATTGTATGATCACGACCAGTAGTGATCCGCACTTTCTTTCTGTGTTAAATACGCTTCCACCCTTGAGAGGGAAGTGTGCTTTAGGAGGGATTCATTGCAGTGTTGCATCTGTTAAAGATGGAAGCTCTTGGGACTGACTCTGCAGTAACTGCAATAGGCGAAATTAGGGCTCTAGTATCAGACGTCTATCCGTTGGACTATAGCAAGTTCTGTTTAAGGGAAACAACTTCAGCCGGAATCCCACATCTCACAGTGTCTTTTCAGTGGAGGAAATGAGATAGAACAACTACGGACAGAGGGAACGTTGCGCCCTGAGAGTGAAGGACAGGGTATGGAACATAGGCCTCTATGACACATACTGGAAGGTCAACACCTGTGATGTTCCACTGTGTCTAACTCATCTCAAAACCCTTCAAATGTACTTGGGAACTCTGCTACAGTATATTCTCACGACAGGAATGAGTCTGTGCTAATTTGGAAACTGTCGGACCTGTCTGGGTACAATCATAAAGTGTCTCATACAGGACCCTGACGGGTGATTCTTAGGAAGGTGTCTTTTGAGGGATCCTACTTCAAACGCGTTCTCATTCACAACAGTGTCTCCTCCTTTGAGGAAGGATGATAGAATGCGGACGGAATATGGGCACATTAAGTACTGTGAGTAAAGTGCAGGCTATGGCGATTAGGCATCCCAACACATATTGGATGATCACGACCAGTGGTGTTACGCACATACTTTCTGTATTAAATACTCTCCAACATTGTGAGGGATGTGTGCCTTAGGAGGGATTCGTTGCATTGTTGCGTCTTTTAAAGAAGGAAGCTCTTCGACTGACTCTGCGGTAACGGCAATAGGAGCACATAGGGCTCTAGTATCATACGTCTATCCGTTGGACTATAGCAAGTTCTGTTTAAGGGAAACTCCTTCAGGAGGAATCGAACTTCTAACAGTGTCTTTTCAGCGGAGGAAAGGGGATAGAACAACAACAGACAGTGTGAACCTAGCCCTCTGAGATTGAAGGACACGGTATGGAACATAGGCCTCTATGACACATACTGGAAGGTCAACACCTGTGATGTTCCACTGTGTCTAACTCATCTCAAAACCTTCAAATGTACGAGGGAACTCTGCTACAGTAAATTCTCACGACAGGAATGAGTCTGTGCTAATTTGGAAACTGTAGGACTTGTCTGGGTAGCAATCATAAAGTGTCTCATACAGGACCCTGACGGGTGATTCTTAGGAAGGTGTCTTTTGAGGGATCCTACTTCAAACGCGTTCTCATTCACAACAGTGTCTCCTCCTTTGAGGAAGGATGATAGAATGCGGACGGAATATGGGCACATTAAGTACTGTGAGTAAAGTGCAGGCTATGGCGTTTAGGCATCCCAACACATATTGGATGATCACGACCAGTGGTGTTACGCACATACTTTCTGTATTAAATACTCTTCCAACATTGTGAGGGAAGTGTGCCTTAGGAGGGATTCGTTGCATTGTTGCGTCTGTTAAAGAAGGAAGCTCTTCGACTGACTCTGCGGTAACGGCAATAGGCGCACATAGGGCTCTAGTATCATACGTCTATCCGTTGGACTATAGCAAGTTCTGTTTAAGGGAAACTCCTTCAGGCGGAATCGAACTTCTAACAGTGTCTTTTCTGCGGAGGAAAGGGGATAGAACAACAACAGACAGTGTGAACCAAGCCCTCTGAGATTGAAGGACAGGGTATGGCACATAGGCCTCTATGACACATACTGGAAGGTCAACACCTGTGTTGTTCCACTGTGTCTAACTCGTCTCAAAACACTTGAAATGTATGAGGGAACTCTGCTCCAGTACGTTATCACGAAAGGAATGTCTGCGGTAAGTTGGAAACTGTAGGACCTGTCTGTGTAGCAATTATAAAGGGTCTCGTACAGGAACCTGACAGGTGATTCTTAGGAAGGTATCTTTTTAAGGATCCTACTTAAAGTGCGTTCTCATTCACAACACTGTCTTCTCCTTTGAGCAATGATGATAGAAAACGGATGGACTGTGGGCACATTAGTTAATGTGGGTAAAGTGCAGGCTATTGCAGTTGGGCATCCCAAACACATAATGGATGATGAAGACCAGTGGTGATCCGCACTTGCTTTCTGTGTTAAAAACTCTTCCAACATTGTGAGGGAAGTGTGCTTTAGGAGGGATTCGTTGCAGTGTTCCATCTGTTAAAGAAGGAAGCTCTTGGGACTGACTCTGCGGTAACTGCAATAGGCGCACATAGGGATCTAGTATCGGCGTCTATTCGTTGGAATAAAGCAAGTTCTGTTTAAGGGAAGCTTCTACTAATGGAATCGGATTTTTCACAGTGTCTTTTCAGTGGAGGATAGCAGATAGAACAACTACGGACAGAGGGAACGTTGCGCCTGAGAGTGAATGACAGCTTATGGCACATAGGCCTCTATGACACATACTGGAAGGTCAACACCTGTGATATTCCAGTGTGTCTAAGTCCTCTCAAAACCCTACAAATGTACTAGGGAAGTGTGCTACTGAACGTTCTCAGGACAGGAATGAGTCGGTGCTAAGTTGGAAACTGTAGGATCTGTCTGTGTAGCAATCATAGAGAGTATCGTACAGGATCCTGACAGGTTATTCTAAGGATGGTATCTTTTCAGGGATCCTAATTAAAGTGTGTTCTCATTCATAACAGTGTCTCCCTATTTGAGGAATGATGATAGAACTCGAACGGATATGGGCACATTAGATTAGGTGACTAAAGTGCAGGCTATGGCGCTTAGGCATCCCAAACACATATTAGATGATCAAGACCAGTGGTGATCCGCACTTTCGTTCTGTGTAAAAAACGCTTCCAGCATTGTGAGGGAAGTGTGCTTTAGGAGGGATTCGTTGCAGTGTTGCGTCTGTTAAAGTAGGAAGCTCTTGGAACTGACTCTGCGGTAACTGCAATAGGCGCACATAGGGCTCTAGTATCAGACGTCTATCCGTTGGACTATAGCAAGTTCTGTTTAAGGGAAACTCCTTCAGGCGAATTGCACTTCTCACAGTGTCTTTTCAGCGGAGGAATGGAGAAAGAACAACTACGGACAGAGGGAACGTTGTGCCCTGAGAGTGAATGACAACATATGGCACATAGGCCTCTATGACACATACTGGAAGGTAAACATCTGTGATGATCCACTGTGTCTAACACGTCTCAATACACTTCAAATGTACGAGGGAACTTTGCTACTGTACGTTCTCACGACAGGAATGAATCTGTGCTATGTAAGAAACTGTAGGAACTGTCTGTGTAGCAATAATAAACTGTCTCGTACAGTACCCACATGTGATTCGTAGGAAGGTATCTTTTCAGGGATCCTACTTAAAGTGCGTTCTCATTCATAACAGTGTCTACTCCTTTGAGGAATGATGATAGAACACGGACGGACTATGGGCACCTTAGGTACTGTGAGTAAAGTGAAGGCTATGGCGCTTAGTAATCCCAAACTCATATTGGATGCTCACGACCAGTGGTGATCCGCACTTTCTTTTTGTGTTAAAAAGGCTTCCAACATTGTGAGGCAAGTGTGCTTTAGGAGGGATTCGTAGCAGAGTTGCGTCTGATAAAGAAGGAAGCTCTTGGGACTGACTCTGCGGTAACTGCAATAGGCGCACAAAGGGCTCTAGTATCAGACTTCTATCCATTGGACTATAGCAAGTTCTGTTTAAGGGAAGCTCCTTCAAACAGAATCGCACTTCTCACAGTGTCTTTTCAGAGGAGGAAAGGATATAGAACAACTACGGACAGAGGGAACGTTGTGCCCTGAGAGTGAATGACAGCTTATGGCACATAGGCCTCTATGACACATACTGGAAGGTCAACACCTGTGATGTTCCAGTGTGTCTAACTCGTCTCAAACACTTCAAATGTATGAGGGAACTTTGCTACTCTACGTTCTCACGACAGGAATGAGTCTGTGCTATGTAGGGAACTGTAGGACCTATCTGTATAGCAATCATAAACAGTCTCACACAGGACACTAACAGGTGATTCTTAGGAAGGTATCTTTTCAAGGATCCTACTTAAAGTGCGTTCTCATTCATAAAAGTGTCTCCTCCTTTCAGGAATGATGATAGAACACGGACGGACTATGGGCACCTTAGGTTCTGTGAGTAAAGTGCAGGCTATGGCGCTTAGGCATCCCAAACTCATATTGGATGCTCACGACCAGTGGTGATCCGCACTTTCTTTCTGTGTTAAAAAAGGCTTCCCACATTGTAGGGAAGTGTGCTTTAGGAGGGATTCGTTGCAGTGTTACGTCTGTTAATGAAGGAAGCTCTTGGGACTGACTCTGCGGTAACTGCAATAGGCGCACACAGGGCTCTAGTATCAGACGTCTATCCGTTGGACTATAATAAGTTCTGTTTAAGGGAAACTCCTTCAAACAGAATCTCACTTCTCACAGTGTCCTTTCAGCGGAGGTAAGGAGATAGAACCACTACGGACAGAGAGAACGTTATGCTCTGAGAGTGAATGACAGCTTATGGCACATAGACCTCTATGACACATACTGGAAGGCCAACACCAGTGATGTTCCATGTGTCTAACTCATCTCAAACACTACAAATGAACGAGGGAATTTTGCTCCTGTAAGTTCTCTCACAGGAATGAGTCTGTGCTATGTAGGAAACTGTAGGACCTGTCTGTGTAGCAATCATAAACTGTCTCATACTAGACACAGACAGGTGATTCTTAGGAAGGTATCTTTTCAGGGATCCTACTTAATGTGTGTTCTCATTCATAACAGTGTATCCTTCTTTGAGGAATGATGATAGAACGCGGACGGACTATGGGCACATTAGGTACTGTGAGTAAAGTACAGGTTATGGCGCTTAGGTATCCCAAACACATATTGGATGCTCACGACCAGTGGTGATCCGCACTTTCTTTCTGTGTTAAAAACGCTTCCAACATTGTGAGGGAAGTGTGCTGTAGGAGGGATTTGTTGCAGTGTTGCGTCTGTTAAAGACGGACGCTCTTGGGACTGACTCTGCGTTAACTGAAATAGGCGCACATATGGATCTAGTATCAGACGTCTATCTGTTGGTCTATAGCAAGTTCTGTTTAAGGGAAGCTCCTTTAAACAGAATCGCACTTCTCACAGTGTGTTTTCAGTGGAGGATAGGAGATAGAACAAATACGGACAGAGGGAACGTTGTGCCCTGAGCGTGAAGGACAGGATATGGAACATAGGCCTCTATGACACATACTGGGAGGTCAACACCTGTGATGTTCCACTGTGTCTAAGACGTCTCAAAACACTTCAAATGTACGAGCGAACAGTGAAACTGTACGTTTTCACGACGGGAATGAGTCTGTGCTAAGTTGGAAACTGTAGGACCTGTCTGTATATCAATCATAAAGTGTCTCGTACAGGACCCATACACATGATTCTTAGGAAGGTATCTTTTCAGGGATCCTACTTAAAGTGCGTTCTCATTCACAATAGTGTCTCCTCCTTTGAGGAATGATGATAGAACTCGGACGGACTATAGGCACATTAGGTACTGTTTGTGAAGTGCAGGTTATGGCGCTTAGGCATCCGAAACCGATATTGGATGATCACGACCAGTAGCGATTCGCCCTTTCTTTCTGTGTTAAAAACGCTTACAACATTGTGAAGGTAGTGTGCTTTAGGAGAGATTCGTTGCAGTGTTCCGTCTGTTAAAGAAGGAAGCTCTTGAGAGAATGGACTCTGAAAAACAGTCTGAGGGGTTTGAAGTGGCGGGGGGGTGGGAGGTTGGGGTACCAGGTGGTGGGTATTATAGAGGGCACAGCTTGCATGGAGCACTGGGTGTGGTGAAAAAATAATGAATACTGTTTTTCTGAAAATAAATAAATTGGGAAAAAAAAGAAGGAAGCTCTTGGGACTGACTCTGAGGTTACTGCAACAGAGGCACATAGGGCTCTAGAATCAGCGTCTATCCATTGGACTATATCAAGTTCTGTTTAAGGGAAACTCCTTCAGGCGGAATCACACTTCTCACAGTGTCTGTTCAGTGGAGGAATGGAGAAAGAACCACTACGGACAGAGGGCACGTTGCGCTCTGAGAGTGAAGGACTACGTATGACACACAGGCGTCTATGACTGATACTGGAAGGTACACACATGTGATGTTCCACTGTGTCTAACCTGTCTCTAAGCGCTTCAAATGTACGAGGACACTGTGCTACAGTACGTTCTCACGACAGGAATGAGTCTTTGCTAAGTTAGAAACTGTATGACCACTCAGTGTAGTAATCAAAAAGTGTCTCGTACAGGACCCAGACACGTGATTCATAGGAAGGTATCTTTTCAGGGATCCTACTTAAAGTGCGTTCTCACTCACAACAATGCCTCCTCCTTTGAGGAATGATGATAGAACAGGGACGGACTATGGGCACATTAGGTACTGTGACTAAAGTGCAGGCTATGTCGCTTAGGCATCCCAAACACATATTGGATACTCACGACCAGTGGTGATCCGCACTTTCTTTCTGTGTTAAAAACGCTTCCAACATTGTGAGGGAAGTGTGCTTTAGGAGGGATTCGTTGCAGTGTTGCATCTGTTAAAGAAGGAAGCTCTTGGGACTGACTCTGCTTTAACTGCAATAGGCGCACATAGGGATCTAGTATCAGCGTCTATTCGTTGGAATATAGCAAGTTCTGTTTAAGGGAAGCACCTTCAAACGGAATCGCATTTCTCACAGTGTCTTTTCACTGGAGGATAGAAGACAGAACAATTACGGACAGAGGGAACGTTGTGCCCTGAGAGTGAACGACAGGGTATGGAACATAGGCCTCTAAGACACATACTGGAAAGTCAACAGCTGTGATGTTCCACTGTGTCTATCTCGTCTCAAAGCACTTCAAATGTACGAGGAAACTGTGCTACAGTACGTTCTCACTTCAGGAATGAGTCTGTGCTAAGTTGGAAACTGTAGGGCCTGTCAGTGTAGCAATCATAGAGAGATTCGTACAGGACCCTTTCAGGTTATTCTTAGGAAGTTATCTTTTCAGGGATCCTACTTAAAGTGTGTTCTAATTGATAACAGTGTCTCCTTCTTTGAGGAATGATGATAGAAAGTGGACGGACTATGGGCACATTAGGTACTGTGAGTAAAGTGCAGGCTATGGCGCTTAGGCATCCCAAACTCATATTAGATGATCAAGACCACCGGTGATCCGCACTTTCCTTCTGTGTTAAAAACGCTTCCAGCATTGTGATCGAAGTGTGCTTTAGTAGGGATTCATTGCAGTGTTGCGTCTGTTATAGAAGGAAGCTCTTGGGACTGAATCTGCGGTGACTGCAATAGGCGCACATAGGGCTCTAGTTTCAGACGTTTATCTGTTGGACTATAGTAAGTTCTGTTTAAGAGAAACTCCTTCAAACGGAAATGCACTTCTCACAGTGTCCCTTCAGCGGAGGTAAGGAATTAGAACAACTACGGACAGAGGGACCTTGCGCCCTGAGAGTGAAGGACAGGGTATGGCACAGAGGACTCTATGACACATACTGGAAGGACAACACCTGTGATGTTCCAGTGTGTCTAAGTCGTCTCAAAACACTTCAAATGTACGAGAGAACTGTGCTACTGTACGTTCTCACGACAGAAATGAGTCTGTGCTAAGTTGGAAACTGTAGGCCCTGTCTTTGTAGCAATCATAAAGTGTCTCGTACAGGACACTGAGAGGTGATTCTTAGGAAGGTATCATTACAGGGATCCTACTTAAAGTGCGTTCCCATTGATAAGTGTCTCCTCCTTTGAGGAATGATGATAGAACAGGTACAGACTATGGGCACATTAGGTACTGTGAGTAAAGTACAGGCTATGGTGCTTAGGCATCCCAAACTCATATTGGATGATCAAGAACCGTGTTGATCCGTTCTTTCTTTCTGTGTTCAAAACGCATCCAACATTGTGAGGGAAGTGTGCTTTAGGAGGGACTCGTTGCAGTGTTGCGTCTGTTAAAGAAGGAAGCTCTTGGGACTGACTCTGCGGTAACTGCAATAGGCGCACATAGGCTCTAGTATCTGATGTCAATCCGTTGGACTATAGCAAGTTCTGTTTAAGGGAAGCTCCTTCAAACGGAATCGCACTTCTCACAGTGTCTTTTCAGCGGAGGATAGGAGATAGAACAACTACGGACAGAGGGAACGTTGCGCCCTGAGAGTGAATGACAGATTATGGCACATAGGCCTCTATGACACATACTGGAAGGTCCACACCAGTGATGTTCCACTGTGTCTAAGCCGTCTCAAAACACTTCAAATATACGAGGGATCTGTGCTACTGACGTTCTAACGACAGTAATGAGTCTGTGCTAAGTTGGAAACTGTAGGACATGTCTCTGTAGCAATCATAGAGAGTATCGTACAGGACACTGACAGGTTATTCTTAGGAAGGTATCTTTTCAGGGATCCTACTTAAAGTGTGTTCTCATTCGTAACAGTGTCTCCCTATTTAAGGAATGATGATAGAACACGGACGGAATTTGAGCACATTAGATTACGTGACTAAATTGCAGGATATGGCGCTTAGGCATTCCAAACACATATTAGATGATCAAGATCAGTGGTGATCCGCAATTTCTTTCTGTGTAAAAAACTCTTCCAGCATTGTGAGGGAAGTGTGCTTTAGGAGAGATTCGTTGCAGTGTTACGTCTGTGAAAGAAGGAAGCTCTTGAGACTGACTCTGCGGTAACTGCAATAGGCGCATATAGGGCTCTAGTATCAGAGGTCTATCCGTTGGACTATAGCAAGTTCTGTTTAAGGGAAGCTCTTTCAAACGGAATCACTCTTCACACAGTGTCCTTTCAGTGGAGGTAAGGTGATAGAACTACTACGGAGAGAGGGACCTTGCGCCCTGAGATTGAAGGACAGGGTATGTCACAGAGGCCTCTATGACACATACTTGAAGGTCAACACCTGTGATGTTCCACTGTGTCTAAGTCGTCTCATCTCATCAAATGTACGAGAAAACTGTGGTACTGTAAGTTCTCACGACAAGAATGAGTCTGTGCTAAGTTGGAAACTGTAGGCCCTGTTTTGTAGCAATGATAAAGTGTCTCGTACAGGACACTGACAGATGATTCTTAGGAAGGTATCTTTTCAGGGATCCTACTTAAAGTGCGTTACCATTCATAACAGTTCTCCTCCTTTGAGGAATGATGATAGAACAGGGACGGACTATGGGCACATCAGGTACTGTGAGTAAAGTGCAGGCAATGGCTCTTAGGCATCCCAATCACATATTGGATGATCACGACCAGTGGTGATCCACACTTTCCTTCCATGTTATAAACGCTTCCAACATTGTGAGGGAAGTGTGCTTTAGGAGGTACTCTTTGCAGAGTTGCGTATGCTAAAGAAGGAAGCGATTGGGACTGACTCTGCGGTACTGCAATAGGCGCACACAGGGCTCTAGTATCAGAAGTCTATCCCTTGGACTATAGCAAATTCTGTTTTAGGGAAACCCCTTCAGGCGGAATCGCACTTCTCACAGTGTCTTTTCAGTGGAGGAATGGAGAAAGAACAACTAAGGACAGAGGGAAAGTTGTGCCCTGAGAGTGAAGGACCGGGTATGGAACATAGGCCTCTATGACACATACTGGAAGGTCAACACCTGTGATGTTCCACTGTGTCTAACGTGTCTCAAAACACTTCAAACGTACGAGGGAACTGTGCTACAACATTTTCTCACGACAGGAATGAGTCTGTGCTAAGTTGGAAAATGTAGGCCCTGTCTGTGTAGCAATCATAGAGAATAACGTACAGGACCATTTCAGGTTATTCTTAGGAAGGTATCTTTTTAGGGATCCTACATAAAGTGTGTTCTCATTCATAACAGTGTCTCCTTCTTTGAGGAATGATGATAGAACGCGGACGGACAATGGGCACATTAGGTACTGTGAGTAAAGTGAAGGCTATGGCGCTTAGGCATCCCAAACACATATTGAATGATCAAGACCAGTGGTGATTCGCACTTTCTTTCTGAGTTAAAAAGGCTTCCCACATTGTAGGGAAGTGTGCTTTAGGAGGGATTCGTTGCAGTGTTGCGTCAGTTAAAGAAAGAAGCTCTTGGGACTGACTCTGCAGTAACTGCAATAGGCGCACATAGGGCTCTAGTATCAGACGTCTATCCATTGGACTATAGCAATTTCTGTTAAGGGAAACTCCTTCAAAAGGAATCGCACTTCTCACAGTGTCCTTTCAGCAGAGGTGAGGAGATAGAACAAATACGGACGGATGGACCTTGCGCCCTGAGAGTGAAGGACAGGGTATGGAACATAGGGATCAAATACACATACTGGAAGGACAACACCTGTGATGTTCCACTGTGACTAACTCATCTCAAAATACTTCAAATGTACGAGGGAACTGTGCTACTATACGTTCTGACGACAGGAATGAGTCTGTGCTAAGTTGGAAACTGTAGGACCTGTCTGTATAGAAATCTTAAAGTGTCTCGTGTAGGACAAAGAACGATGATTCCTAGGATGGTATCTTTTCAGGAATCCTACTAAAAGGGCGTTCTCATTCACAACAATGTCTCCTCCTTTGAGGAATGATGATAGAACACGGACGGACTATCGGCCCCTTAGGTACTGTGAGTAAAGCGCAGGCTATGGCACTTAGGCATCCGAAACACACATTGGATGATCATGACCAGAGGTGATCCGCACTTTTTTTCTTGTTAAAAACGCTTCCAACATGGTGAGGGAAGTGTGCTCTAGGAGGGATTCGTTGCAGTGTTGCGTCTTTTAAAGTATGAAGCTCCTGGGACTGACTCTGCGGTAACTGCAATCGGCGCACATAGGGATCTAGTATCAGACGTCTATCCGTTGGACTATAGCAAGTTCTGTTTAAGGGAAATTCCTTCAAACGTAATCGCACGTCTCACAGTGTCCTTTCAGCGGAAGTAGGAGATAGAACAACTATGGTCAGAGGGAACGTTGGGCCTTGAGTGTGAATGACAGCTTATGGCACATAGGCACCTATGACACATACTGAAAAGTCAACACCTGTGATGTTCCACTGTCTCTAACTCGTCTCAAAACACTTCAAAGGTACGAGAGAACTGTGCTACAGTATGATCTCAGGACAGGAATGAGTCTGTGCTAAGTTGGAAACTGTAGGACATGTCTGTGTAGCAATCATAAAGTGTCTCATACAGAACACTGAGAGGTGATTCTTAGGAACGTATCTTATCAGGGATCCTACTTAAAGTGCTTTCTCATTCATAACAGTGTCTCCTCCTTTGAGGAATGATGATGGAACACGGATGGACTATAGACACATTAGGTACTGTGAGTAAAGTGTAGGCATTGGCGCTTAGGCATCCCAAACACATATTGGATGATCATGACCAGTGGTGATCCGCACTTTATTTCTGTGTTAAAAACGCTTCCAACATTGTGAGGGATATGTGCTTTAGGAGGGATTCGTTGCAGTGTTGCGTCTGTTAAAGAAGGAAGCGCTTGGGAATGACTCTGCGGTAACTTCAATAGGATAACATAGGGCTCTAGTATCAGGCGTCTATTCGTTGGACTATAGCAAGTTTTGTTTAAGGGAATCCTTCAAACGGAATCGCACTTCTCACATTGTCTTTTCGCTGGAGGACTGGAGAAAAAACAAATACGGACAGAGGGAACGTTCTGCCTGAGAGTGTAGGACAGGTTATGACAAATATGCCTCTATGACACATACTGGAAAGTCAACACCTGTGATGTTCCACTGTGTCTAACTCGTCTCAATACACTTCATATGTACGAGGGAACTGTGCTACTACACGTTTTCACGACAGGAATGAGTCTGTGCTAAGTTGGAAATTGTAGGACCTGTCTGTGTATCAATCATAAAGTGTGTCGTACAGGGCCCAGACACGTGATTCTTAGGAAGGTATCTTTTCAGGGATCCTCCTTAAAGTGCGTTCTCATTCACAATAGTGTCTGCTCCTTTGAGGAATGATGATAGAACTCGGACGGACTATAGGCACATTAGATACTGTTTGTAAAGTGCAGGTTATGGCGCTTAGGCATCCCAAACCCATATTGGATGATCACGGCCAGTGGTGATCCGCACTTTCTTTCTGTATTAAACACGCTTCCAACATTGTGAAGGAAGTGTGCTTTAGGAGGGATTCGTTGCAGTGTTGCATCTGTTAAAGAAGGAAGCGCTTGGGACTGACTGCGGTAACTGCAATCGGCGCACATAGGGCTCTAGTATGAGACGACTATCCATTGGAGTATAGCAAGTTCTGTTTAAGGGAAACTCCTTCAAACGGAATTGCACTTCTCACAGTGTCCTTTCAGCAGAGGTAAGGAGATAGAACACTACGGACAGATGGACCTTGCGCCCTGAGAGTGAAGGACAGGGTATGGCACATAGGGCACAAAGACACATACTGGAAGGGCAACACCTGTGTTGTTCCTGTGACTAACTCGTCTCAAAACACTTCAAATGTACGAGGGAAATGTGCTATTATACGTTCTGACGAAAGGTATGAATCTGTGCGAAGTTGGAAAATGTAGGACCTGTCTGTGTAGAAATCATAAAGTATCTCGTACAGGACACAGACCCGTGATTCTTAGGAAGGTATCTTTTCAGGGATCCAACATAAAGGGCATTCTCATTCACAACAATGTCTCCTCCTTTGAGGAATGATGATAGAACACGGACGGATTATCGGCCCATTAGGTACTGTGAGTTAAGCGCAGGCTATGGCGCTTAGGCATCCCAAACACACATTGGATGATCACGACCAGTGGTGATCCGCACTTTCTTTCAGTGTTAAAAACGTTTCCAACATTGTGAGGGAAGTGTGCTTTAGGAGGAATGCATTGCAGTGTTGCGTCTGTTTAAGAAGGAAGCACTTGGGACTGACCCTGAGGTTACTGCAACAGGTGCACATAGGGCTCTAGTATTCGAAGTCTATCCGTTGGACTATAGCAAGTTCTGTTTAAGGGAAACGCCTTCAGGAGGAATCGCACTTCTCACAGTGTCTTTTCAGCAGAGGAAAGGAGATAGATCAACTACGGACAGAGGGAACGTTGCACCCTGAGAGTGAATGACAGATTATGGCACATAGGCGTCGATGACACATAATGGAAAGTCAACACCTGTGATGTTCCACTGTGTCTCACTCGTCTCAAAACACTTCAAATGTACAAGAGAACTGTGCTACAGTATGATCTCAAGATGGAATGAGTCTGTGCTAAGTTGGAAAGTGTAGGACCTGTCTGTGTACCAATCATAAAGTGTCTCGTACAGGACACTGAGAGGTGATTCTTAGGAACGTATCTTTTCAGGGATCCTACTTAAAGTGCCACCTCATTCATAACAGTGTCTCCTCCTTTGAGGAATGATGATAGAATATGGACGGACTATGGGCACATTAGGTACTGTGAGTAAAGTGCAGGCTATGGCGCTTAGGCATCCCAAACACATGTTGGATGATCACGAACAGTGGTAATACGCACTTTCTCTCTGTGCTAAAAACGCTTCCAACATTGTGAGGGAAGTGTGCTTTAGGACGGATTCGTTGCAGTGTTGCGTCTGTTAAAGAAGAAAGCGCTTTGTAGTGACTCTGCGGTTACTGCAAGAGGCGCACATAGGGCTCTAGTATCAGACGTCTATCCGTTGGACTATAGCAAGTTCTGTTTAAGGGAATCCTTCAACCGGAATCGCACTTCGCACACTGTCTTTTCAGTGGAGGAATGGAGATAGAACAAATAAGGACAGAGGAAACGTTGTGCCTTAGAGTGTAGGACAGGTTATGGCACATATGCCTCTATGACCCATACTGGAAGGTCAACACCTGTGATGTTTCACTGTGTCTAACTAGTCACAATACACCACATATGTACGAGGGAACTGTGCTACTACACGTTTTCACGACAGGAATGAGTCTTGCTATGTTGAAACCTGTAGGACCTCTCTGTGTATCAATCATAAAGTGTCTCGTAAAGGACGCAGACACGTGATTCTTAGGAAGTTATCATTTCTGGGATCCTACTTAAAGTGCGTTCTCATTCACAATAGTGTCTCCTCATTTGAGGAATGATGATAGAACTCGGACGGACTATAGGCATATTAGCTACTGTTTGTAAAGTGCAGGTTATTGTGCTTAGGCATCCCAAACCCATATTGGATGATCACGACGAGTAGTGATTCGCACTTTCTTTCTGTGCTAAAAACACTTCCAACATTGTGAAGGAAGTGTGCTTTAGGAGGGATTCATTGCAGTGTTGCGTCTGTTAAAGAAGGAAGCTCTTGGGACTGACTCTGCGGTAACAGCAATAGAAGCACATAGGGCTCTAGTATCAGCGTCTATCCGTTGGACTATAGCAAGTTCTGTTTAAGGGAAACTCCTTCAGGCGGAATCGCACTTCTCACAGTGTCTGTTCAGTGGAGAAATGGAGATAGAACAACTGCGGACAGAGGGAACGTTGCGCCCTGCCAGTGAATAACAGCTTATGGCACATAGACATCTATGACACATAATGGAAGTTCAACACCTGTGATGTTCCGCTGTGTCTTACTCGTCTCAAAACACTTCAAATGTACAAGAGATCTGTGCTGCCGTATGTTCTCATGACAGGAATGAGTCTGTGCTAAGTTGTAAACTGTAGGACCTGTCTATGTAGCAATCATAAAGTGTCTCACACAGGACACTGAGAGGTGATTCTGAGGAAGGTATCTTTTCAGGGATCCTTCTTAAAGTGCTTCCTCCTTCATAACAGTGTCTCCTCCTTTGAGGAATGATGATAGAACAGGGACGGACTATGGGCACATTAGGTACTGTGAGTAAAGTGCAGGCAATGGCGCTTAGGCATCCCAATCACATATTGGATGATCACGACCAGTGGTGATCCGAACGTTCTTTCTGTGTTAAAAATGCTTCCAACATTGTGAGTGAAGTGTGCTTTAGGAGGGACTCATTGCAGTGTTGCGTCTGTTAAAGAAGGAAGCGCTTGGGACTGAATCTGCGGTAACTGCAATAAGCCCACATAGGGCTCTAGTATCAGAGGTCTATCCGTTGGATTATAGCAAGTTCTGTATAAGGGAAACTTCTTCAGGTGGAATCGCACTTCTCACAGTGTCTTTTCAGTGAAGGTATGGAGAAAAAACAACTACGGCAGAGAAAACGTTGCGCCCTGAGAGTGAATGACAGCTTATGGCACATAGGCCTCTATGACACATACTGGAAGGTCAACACCTGTGATGTTCCACTGTGTCTAAGAAACCTCAAAACACTTCAAATGTACGAGGGAACTGTGCTATGTACGTTCTCACGACAGGAATGAGTCTGTGCTAAGTTGGAAACTGTAGGACCTGTCTCTGTAGCAATCATAGAGAGTATCGTACAGGACCCTGACAGGTTATTCTTAGGTAGGTATCTTTTCAGGGATCCTACTTAAAGTGTATGTTTTCATTCATAACAGTGTCTCCCTATTTGAGGAATGATGATAGAACGTGGATGGACTATGGGAACATTAGGTACTGTGAGTAAAGTGTAGGCTATTGCGCTTAGGAATCACAAACACATATTGGATGCTCACCACCAGTGGTGATCCGTACTTTCTTTCTGTGTTAAAAAGGCTTCCACATTGTGAGGGAAGTGTGCCCTAGGAGGGATTCGTTGCAGTGTTGCGTCTGTTAAAGAAGGAAGCTCTTGAGACTGACTCTGCGGTAACTGCAATAGGCGCACTCTGGACTCTAGTATCAGACGTTATCCGTTGGACTATAGCAAGTTCTGTTTAAGGGAATCCTTCAAACGGAATCGCACTTCTCACATAGTCTTTTTGTTGGAGGAATGGAGAAAGAACAACTACGGACAGAAGGAACATTGTGCCTGAGAGTGTAGGACAGGTTTGGGCCCATATGCCTTATGACACATACTGCAAGGTCCAAACCTGTGATGTTCCACTATGTCTAACCCGTCTCAAAGCAGTTCATATGTACGAGGAAACTGTGCTACATTACGTTCTCACAACAGGAATGAGTCTGTGCTAAGTTTGAAATAGTAGGACCTGTCTGTGTAGCAATCATAGAGTTTCTTACAGGACCCTCACAGGTTATTCTTAGGAAGGTATCTTTTAAGGGATCTTACTTAAAGTGTGTTCTCATTCATAACAGTGTCTTCCTCTTTGAGGAATGTTGATAGAACACGGACGGACTATGGGCACATTAGATACTGTGATAAATTGCAGGCTATGGCGCTTAAGCATCCCATACACATATTTGATGATCAAGACCAGTGGTGATCCGCACTTTCTTTCTGTGTTAAAAAGGCTTCCCACATTGTGAGGGAAGTGTACTTTAGGAGGGTTTCGTTGCAGTGTTGAATCTGTTAAGGAAGGAAGCTCTTGGGACTGACTCTGCGGTAACTGCAATAGGCGCACATAGGGCTCTAGTATCAGACGTCTATCCGTTCGACTATAGCAAGTTCTGTTTAAGGGAAAGTCCTTCAAACCGAATCGCACTTCTCACAGTGTCCTTTCAGCGGAGGTAAGGAGATAGAACAACTACGGACAGATGGACCTTGTGCCCTGTTAGTGATGGACAGGGTAGGCACATAGGGCTTAAAGACACATACTGGAAGGACAACACCTGTGATGTTCCACTGTGACTAACTCGTCTCAAAACAATACAAATGTACGAGGGAACTGTGCTACTATACGTTCTGACGACAGGAATGAGTCTGTGCTAAGTTAGAAACTGTAGGACCTGTCTCTGTAGAAATCACAAAGTGTCTGGTACAGGACACAGATCCGTGATTCTTAGGAAGGTATCTTTTCAGGGATCCTACATAAATGGCGTTCTCATTTACAACATTGTCTCCTCCTTTGAGGAATGATGATAGAACACGGACGGACTATCGGCCCATTGGGTACTGTGAATAAAGCGCAGGCTATGGCGCTTAGGCATCCCAAACACACATTGGAAGATCACGACCAGTGGTGATCCGCACTTTCTTTCTGTGTTAAAAACGCTTCCAACATTGTGAGGGAAGTGTGCTTTAGGAAGGATTCGTTGCATTGTTGCGTCTGTTTAAGAAGGAAGCACTTGGGACTGACTCTGAGGTTACTGCAATAGGCGCACATAGGGCACTAGTATCAGACGTGTATCCGTTGGACTATAGCAAGTTCTGTTTAAAGGAAACTCCTTCAGGCGGAATGGCATTTCTCACAGTGTCTTTTCAGTAGAGGAAAGGAGATATAACAACTACGGACAGAGGGAACGTTGCGCCCTGAGAGTGAATGACAGCTTATGTCACATAGACCTCTAGGACACATAATGGAAGGTCAACACCTGTGATGTTCCACTGTGTCTAACTCGTCTCAAAACACTTCAAATGTACGAGAGAACTCTGCTACAGTATGATCTCAAGACAGGAATGTGTCTGTGCTAAATTGGAAAGTGTAGGACCTGTCTGTTGAGAAATCATAAAGTGTCTCATACAGGACACTGTGAGGTGATTCTTAGGAACGTATCGTTTCAGGGATCCTACTTAAAGTGCTTTCTCATTCATAACAGTGTCTCCTCCTTTGAGGAATGATAATAGAACACGGACGGACTATGGGCACATTAGGTACTGTGAGTAAAGTGCAGGATATGGCGTTTAGGCATCCCAAACAAATATTGGATGATCACGACCAGTGGTAATCCGTACTTTCTTTCTGTGTTAAAAACGCTTCCAACATTGTGAGGGAAGTGTTCTTTAGGAGGGATTCTTTGCAGTGTTGCGTCTGTTAAAGAAGGAAGCACATGGGAATGACTCTGCGGTTAATGCAATAGGCGCACATAGGGCTCTAGTATCAGACGTCTATCCGTTGGACTATAGCAAGTTCTGTTTAAGGGAATCCTTAAAACGGAATCGCACTTCTCTCATTGTCTTTTTGGTGGAGGAATGAAGAAAAAACAAATACGGACAGAGGGAACGTTTTGCCTGAGAGTGTAGGACAGTTTATGGCACATATGCCTCTATGACACATACTGGAAGGTCAAAAACTGTGATGTTCCACTGTGTCTAACTCGTCTCAAGACTTTATATGTACAAGGAAACTGTGCTACTACAATTTTCAAGACGGGAATGAGTCTGTGCTAAGTTGGAAACTGTAGGATCTGTCTGTGTATCAATCATAAAGTGTCTCGTACAGGACCCAGGCACGTGATTCTTAGGAAGGTATCTTTTCAGGGATCCTACTTAAAGTGCATTCTCATTCACAATAGTGTCTTCTCCTTTGAGGAATGATGAAAGAACTCTTACGGAGTATAGGCACATTAGGTACTGTTTTTATAGTGTAGGTTATGGCACTTAGGCATCCCAAACCCATATTGGATGATCACGACCAGTGGTGATCCGCACTTTCTTTCTGTGCTAAAAACGCTTCCAACATTGTGAAGGAAGTGTGCTTTAGGAGGGATTCGTTGCAGTGTTGCGTCTGTTAAAGAAGGAAGCACTTGGGACTGACTTTGCGGTAACTACCATAGACGCACATAGGGCTCTAGTATCAGCATCTATCCGTTGGACTATAGCAAGTTCTGTTTAAGGGAATCCTTCAAACGGAATCGCACTTCTCACATTGTCTTTTTAGTGGAGGAATGGAGAAAGAACAAATACGGACAGAGGGAACGTTTTGCCTGAGAGTGTAGGACAGGTTATGGCACATATGCCTCTATTACACATACTGGAAGGTCAACACCTGTGATGTTCCACTGTGTCTAACTCGTCTCAAGACACTTCATATGTACGAGGGAACTGTGCTACTACACGTTTTCACGACAGGAATGAGTCTGTGCTAAGTTGGAAACTGTAGGACCTGTCTATGTATCAATCATAAAGTGTCTCGTACGGGACCCAGACAGGTGATTCTTAGGAAGGTATCTTTTCAGGGATCCAACTTAAAGTGCGTTCTCATTCACAATAGTGTCTCCTCCTTTGAGGAATGATGATAGAACTCGGATAAACTATAGGCACATTAGGTACTGTTTGTAAAGTGCAGGTTATGGCGCTTAGGCATCCCAAACCCATATTGGATGATGACGACCAATGGTGATCCGCACTTTCTTTCTGCATTAAAAACGCTTCCAACATTGTGAAGGAAGTGTGCTTTAGGAGGGATTCATTGCAGTGTTGCGTCTGTTAAAGAAGGAAGCTCTTGGGAATGACTCTGCGGTAACTGCAATAGACGCACATAGGGCTCTAGTATCAGCGTCTATCCGTTGGTATAGCAAGTTCTGTTTAAGGGAAACTCCTTCAAGCGGAATCACACTTCTCACAGTGTCTGTTCAGTGGAGGAATGGATAAAGAACCAATACGGACAGAGGGTACGTTGCACCCTGAGTGTGAAGGACTGTGTATGGCACATAGGCTTCTATGACTGATACAGGAAGGTCCACACTTGTGATGTTCCACTATCTAACCCATCTCAAAGCACTTCAAAAGTACGCGGAAACTGTGCTACAGTACGTTCTCACGACAGGAATGAGTCTGTGCTATGTTGGAAACTGTAGGACCTGTCTGTGTAGCAATCATAGAGAGTTTCTTACAGGACCCTCACAGGTTATTTTTAGGAAGGTATCTTCTCAGGGATCTTACTTAAAGTTCGTTCTCATTCATAACAGTGTCTCCCTCTTTGAGGAATGTTGATAGAACCCGACGGACTATGGGCACATTAGATACTGTGAGTAAAGTGCAGGCTATGGCGCTTAGGCATCCCAAACACATATTGGATGATCAAGAACAGTGGTGATCCGACTTTCTTTCTGTGTTAAAAAGGCTTTGCACATTGTGAGGGAAGTGTGCTTTAGGAGGGATTCATTGCAGTGTTGCGTCTGTTAAAGAAGGAAGTTCTTGGGACTGACTCTGCGGTAACTGCAATAGGCGCATATAGTGCTCTAGTATCAGACGTCAATCCATTGGGCTACAGCAAGTTCTGTTTAAGGGAAACTCCTTCAGGCGGAATCGCACTTCTCTCAGTTTCTTTTCAACGGAGGAAAGGAGATAGAACAACTACGGACAGAGGAAACGTTGCGCCCTGTGAGTGAATGACAGCCTATGGCACATAGGCCTCTATGACACATACTGGAAGGCCAACACAAGTGATGTTCCACTGTGTCTCACTCTTCTCAAAACACTTCAAATGTACGAGAGAACTGTGCTACAGTATGTTCTCACGACAGGAATGAGACTGTGTTAAGTTGGAAAGTGTAGGACCTCTCTGTGTAGCAATCATAAAGTGTCTCTACAGGACACTGACAGGTGATTCTTAGGAACGTATCTTTTCAGGGATCCTATTTAAAGTTCTTTCACATTCATAACAGTGTCTCCTCCTTTGAGGAATGATGATAGAACACGGACGGACTATGGGCACATTGGGTACGGTGAGTAAAGTGCAGGCTATGGCGCTTAGGCATCCCAAACACATATTGGATGATCACGACCAGTGGCAATCCGCACTTTCTTTGCGTTAAAAACGCTTCCAACATTGTGAGGGAAGTGTCCTTTAGGAGGGATTCGTTGCAGTGTTGCGTCTGTTAAAGTTTGAAACGTTTGGGAATGACTCTGCAGTAACTGCAATAGGCACACATAGGGCTGTAGTATAAGACGTCTATCCGATGGACTGTAGCAAGTTTTGTTTAAGGGAATCCTTCAAACTGTATCATATTTCTCACATTGTCTTTTCGGTGGAGGAATGGAGAAAGAACAAATACGGACAGAGGGAACGTTGTGCCTGAGAGTGTAGGACAGGTTATGGCACTTATGCCTCTATGACACATACTGGAAGGTCAACACCTGTGATGTTCCACTGTGTCTAACTCGTCTCAATACACTTCATATGTACGAGGGAACTGTGCTACTACACGTTTTCACGACAGGAATGAGTCTGTGCTATGTTGGAAACTGTAGGACCTGTCTATGTATCAATCATAAAGTGTCTCGTACAGGACCCAGACATGTGATTCTTAGGAAGGTATCTTTTCAGGGATCCTACTTAAAGTGCGTTCTCATTCACAATAGTGTCTCCTCCTTTGAGGAATGATGATAGAACTCGGACGGACTATAGGCACATTAGGTACTGTTTGTAAAGTGCAGGTTATAGCGCTTAGGCATCCCAAACCCATATTGGATGATCACGACCAGTGGTGATCCGCCCTTTCTTTCTGTGTTAAAAACGCTTCCAACATTGTGAAGGAAGTGTGCTTTAGTAGTAATTCGTTGCAGTGTTACGTCTGTTAAAGATGGAAGCTCTTGGGAATGACTCTGCGGTAACTGCAGTAGATGCACATAGGGCTCTAGTATCAGACGTCTATCCGTTGGACGATAGCAAGTTCTGTTTAAGGGAAACTCCTTCAGGCGTAATCAAACTTCTCACAGTGACTTTTCAGCGGAGGATAAGAAATAGAACATCTACGGAAAGAGGGAACGTTGTGCCCTGAGAGTGAATGACAGCTTATAGCACATATGCCTCTATGACACAAAGAGGAAGGTCAACACCTGTGATGTTCTACTGTGACTAAGACGTCTAAAACACTTCAAATGTACGAGGGAACTGTGCTACTGTACGTTCTCACGACAGGAATGAGTCTGTGCTAAGTTGGAAACTGTAGGCCCTGTCTTTGTAGCAATCATAAACTGTCTCGTACAGTACACTGACAGGTGATTCTTAGGAAGGTATCTTTTCAGGGATCTTACTTAAAGTGCGTTCCCATGCATAACAGTGTCTCCTCCTTTGAGGAATGATTATACAACAGGGACGCACTATGGGCACATTAGGTACTGTGAGTAAAGTGCAGGCTATGGCGCTTAGGCATCCCAATCACATATTGGAAAGTCTTCAAAAGAAACTTCAAAAGAAAGAAAGTCTTCAAAGGTAACTCGATGTCAATAAAAACGTATCTATCAATAATCACTCTCAATGTGAATGGCCTAAATGCACCCATAAAACGGCACAGGGTTGCAGATTGGATAAAACCACAGGACCCATCCATATGCGGTCTACAAGAGACCCATTTTGAACCTAAAGTTACACGCAGACTGAAAGTGAAGGGGTGGAGAAGCATCTTTCATGCCAATTGGACTCAAAAGAAGGCTGGGGTAGCGATTCTCATATCAGATAAATTAGACTTCAAACCAAAGACTGTAGTCAGAGATACAGAAGGACACTACATAATCCTTAAAGGGACTATCCACCAAGATGATCTAACAATTGTAATTATCTATGCTCCCAATATGGGAGCAGCCAGTTACTTAAGAAAACTGTTAATCAAGATAAAGAGTCATATTGATATGAATACAATAATCGTAGCAGATCTTAACACGCCTCTTTCAGAATTAGACAGATCATCGATGCAGAAAATCAATAAAGAAACAAGAGCATTGAATGACACATTGGACCAGATGGACCTCATAGATATATACAGAACATTCCACCCTAAAACAATTGAATACTCATTCTTCTCAAGTGCACATGGAACCTTCTCCAAAATAGACCACATACTGGGTCACAAATCAGGACTCAGCAGATACCAAAAGACTGAGATGATTCCCTGCATATTCTCAGATCACTATGCTTTGAAACTGGAGCTCAATCACAAGGAAAATTTCCGAAGGAACTCAAACACCTGGAAGCTAAAGACCACCTTGTTAAAGAATGCTTGGATCAGCAGGAGATCAAAGATGAACTGAAACAATTCATGGAAACCAATGAGAATGAAGACACTTCGGTCCAAAACCTATGGGATACAGCAAAGGCGGTCCTAAGGGGAAAATATATAGCCATCCAAGTCTTGCTCCAAAAAATTGAAAAATCCAGAACACACCAGCTGTCTCTACACCTTAAGAACTGGAGGATCAACAACAAATCAAAGCAACTCCACACATAAGAAGGGCAATCATCAAGATTAGAACTGAAATCAATGAGGGAGAAACCAGAGATACAGTAGAACGTATCAATGAAACTAGAAGCTGGTTTTTTGAAAGAATCAATAAGATCGATAAGCCACTGGCTACACTAATCCGAAAGAAAAGAGAGAAATCCCAAATTCATAAAATTATAAATGAAAAGGGAGAGATCACAACTAACGCCAGGAATTAGAAACAATCAACAGAAGTTATTACGAACAGTTATATGCCAATAAGCTTAGCAACCTAGATGAAATGGATGCATTCCTGGAAAAATATAAACTACCAAAATTGAACCAGGAAGAAATCGACAACCTGAATAGACCGATATCTAATAACGAGATTGAAGCAGTGATCAAAAATCTCCCAAAAAACAAGAGCCCAGGACCTGACAGATTCCCTGGGGAATTCTACCAAACCTTCCAAGAAGAAATAACACCTATTCTCCTGAAGCTGTTTCAAAAAATTGAAGCAGAAGGAAAACTTCCAGACTCTTTCTATGAAGCCAGCATTACCCTGAACCCCAAACCAGGCAAGGACCATAACAAAAAGGAGAATTTCAGACCAATATCACTGATGAATATGGATGCTAAGATTCTCAACAAGATCCTAGCCAACAGGATCCAACAATACATTAAAAAGATTATGCACCATGATCAGGTGGGATTCATCCCTGGGCTACAAGGATGGTTCAACATTCGTAAATCAATCAATGTGATACAACAAATTAATAAGAGAAGAGAGAAGAACCACATGGTCCTCTCAATTGATGCAGAAAAAGCATTTGACAAAATCCAACATCCGTTCCTGATTAAAACGCTTCAAAGTATAGGGATAGAGGGAATATTCCTGAACCTCATCAAATCTATCTATGAAAGACCCACAGCAAATATCATCCTCAATGGGAAAAAGCTTGCAGCCTTCCCGATGAGATCAGGAACAAGACAAGGATGCCCACTTTCACCACTCTTGTTCAACATAGTATTAGAAGTCCTAGCAACAGCAATCAGACAACAGAGAGAAATAAAAGGTATCCAAATTGGTAATGAAGAAGTCAAACTCTCTCTCTTCGCAGATGACATGATTCTTTATATGGAAAACCCAAAAGACTCCACCCCCAAACTCTAGAACTCATACAGCAATTCAGCAACGTGGCAGGATACAAAGTCAATGTGCAGAAATCAGTGGCTTTCTTATACACTAACAATGAAAATACAGAAAGGGAAATTAGAGAATCGATTCCATTTACTATAGCACCAAGAACCATAAGATACCTGGGAATAAACCTAACTAAAGAGGTAAAGGATCTATACTTGAGGAACTATAGAACACTCATGAAAGAAATTGAAGAAGACACAAAAAGATGGAAGACCATTCCATGCTCTTGGATCGGAAGAATAAACATTGTTAAAATGTCTATACTGCCTAGAGCAATCTATACTTTTAATGCCATTCCGATCAAAAATCCACCGGCATTCTTCAAAGAGCTGGAGCAAATAATCCTAAAATTTGTATGGAATCAGAAGGGACCCCGAATCGCTAAGGAAATGTTGAAAAACAAAAATAAAGCTGGCGGCATCACCTTACCTGATTTCAAGCTTTATTACAAAGCTGTGATCACCAAGACAGCATGGTACTGGCATAAAAACAGACACATAGACCAGTGGAACAGAGTAGAGAGCCCTGATATGGACCCTCATCTATGGTCAATTAATCTTCGACAAAACAAGAAAAAATATAGAGTGGAAAAAAGACAGTCTCTTCAATAAATGGTGCTGGGAAAACTGGACAGCTATATGTAGAAGAATGAAACTCGACCATTCTCTTACACCGTACACAAGGATCAACTCAAAATGGAAAAAGACCTCAACGTGAGACAGGAATCTATCAGAATCTTAGAGGAGAATGTAGGCAGTAATCTCTTTGTTATCAGCCACAGCAACTTCTTTCAAGATACGTCTCCAAATGCAAAGGAAACAAAAGAGAAAATAAACTTCTGGGACTTCATCAAAATCAAAAGCTTCTGCACAGCAAAGGAAACAGTCAAAAAAATAAAAGAGGCAACCCACGGAATGGGAGAAGATATTTGCAAATGACAGTACAGACAAAAGGTTGATATCCAGGATCTATAAAGAACTCCTCAGACTCAACCCACACGAAACAGACATTCACATCAAAAAATGGGCAGAAGATATGGACACTTCTCCAATCAAGAAATACAAATGGCTATCAGACACATGAAAAAATGCTCATCATCATTAGCCCTCAGGGAGATTCAAATTAAAACCACATTGAGATATCACCTTACACCAGTTAGAATGGCCAAGATTAACAAAAGAGGAAACAACATGTGTTGGAGAGGATGTGGAGAAAGGGGAACCCTCTTACACTGTTGGTGGGAATGCAAGTTGGTGCAGCCTCTTTGGAGAACAGTGTGGAGATTCCTCAAGAAATTAAAAATAGAGCTTCCCTACGACCCTGCAATTGCACTCCTGGGTATTTACCCCAAAGATACAGATGTCTCTAAAAGAAGGGCCATCTGTACCCCAATGTTTATAGCAGCAATGGCCACAGTCGCCAAACTATGGAAAGAACCAAGATGCCCTTCAACGGATGAATGGATAAGGAAGATGTGGTCCATATACACTATGGAGTATTATACCTCCTTCAGGAAGTAAGAATATCCATCTTTTGTAGCAACATGGACGGGATTGGAAGAGATTATGCTGAGTGAAATCAGTCAATCAGAGAGAGTCAATTATCATATGGATTCACTCATTTGTGGAGCATAACCAATACCATGGAGGACAAGGGGCATTAGAGAGGAGTAGGGAATTTCGGTAAATTGGAAGGAGAGGTGAACCATGAGAGACTACGGAGTCTGAAAAAAAGTCTGAGGGGTTTGAAGTGGCGGGGGGTGGGAGGTTGGGGTACCAGGTGGTGGGTATTATAGAGGGCACAGCTTGCATGGAGCACTGGGTGTGGTGAAAAAATAATGAATACTGTTTTCCTGAAAATAAATAAATTGGGAAAAAAAAGAAGGAAGATCTTGGGACTGACTCTGGGGTACCTGCAATAGGCGCAAACAGGGCTCTAGTATCATACGTCTATCCGTTGGACTATAGCAAGTTCTGTTTATTAGAAACTCCTTCAAACGGAAATGCACTTCTCACAGTGTCCTTTAGTGCGGAGGTAAGGAGATAGAACAACTAAGACAGAGGGACATTGTGCCCTGAGAGTGAAGGACAGGGTATGGCACAGAGGCCTCTAGGACACATACTGGAAGGTCAACACCTGTGATGTTCCACTTTGTCTAAGTCGTCTCAAAACACTTCAAATGTCCGAGAGAACTGCTCTACTGTACGTTCTCACGACAGGAATGAGTCTGTGCTATGTTGGAAACTGTAGGACCTGTCTGTGAGGCAATCATAGAGAGTTTCGTACAGGACCCTTTCAGGTTATTCTTAGGAAGGTATCTTTTCAGGGATCCTATTAAAGTGTGTTCTCATTCATAACATTGTCTCCTACTTTGAGGAATGATGATAGAACGCTGACGGACTATGGGCACATTAGGTGCTGTGAGTAAAGTGCAGGCTATGGTGCTTAGGCATCCCAATCACATATTGGATGATCACGACCAGTGGTGATCCGCACTTTTTTCGGTGTTAAAAACGCTTCGAACATTGTTAGGGAAGTGTGCTTTAGGAGGGATTCGTTGCAGTGTTGCGTCTGATAAAGAAGGAAGCTCTTGGGACTGACTCTGCGGTAACTGCTATAGGCGCATAAAGGGCTCTAGTATCAGACGTCTATCCGTTGGACTATAGCAAGTTCTGTTTAAAGGAGCCGCCTTCAAACGGAAATGCACATCTCACAGTGTCCTTTCAGCAGAGGTAAAGAGATAGAATAAGTATGGACAGAGGAACCTTGCGCCCTGAGAGTGAAGGAAAGGGTATGGCACCGAGGCCTCTATGACACATACTGGAAAGTCAACCCTGTGATGTTCCACTGTGTCTAAGTCATCTAAAAACCCTTCAAATGTACGAGAGAACTGTGCTAATGTACGTTCTCAAGACAGGAATGAGTCTGTGCTAATTGGAAACTGTAGGCCCTGTCTTTGTAGCAAATATAAAGTGTCTCGTACAGGACACTGACAGTGGATTCTTAGGAAGGTATCTTTTCAGGGATCCTACTTAAAGTGCATTTCCATTAATAACAGTATCTCCTCCTTTGAGGAATGATGTTAGAATAGGGACGAACTATGGGAATAATTAGGTACTGTGAGTAAAGTGCAGACTATGGCGCTTAGCATCCCAGTCACATATTGTATCCTCACGACCAGTGGTGATCCGCATTTTCTTTCTGTGTTAAAATCGCTTCCAACATTGTGAGTGAAGTGTGCTTTAGGAGGGACTCGTTGCAGTGTTGCGTCTGTTAAAGAAGGAAGCGTGTGGGACTGAATCTGCAGTAACTGCAATAGGCGCGCATAGGGCTCTAGTATCAGACGTCTATCCCTTGGACTATAGCGAGTTCTGTTTAAGGGAAACTCCTTCAGGCGGAATCGCACTTCTCAAAGTATCTTTTCAGCGAAAGAATGGAGAAAGAACAACTACGGACAGAGGGAACGTTGTGCCCTGAGAGTGAAGGACCGTGTGTGGACATAGGCCTCTATGACAAATACTGGAAGGTCAACACCTGTGATGTTACACTGTGTCTAACTCGTCTCCAAACCCTTCAAATGTACGAGGGAACTGTGCTAAAGTGCTTTCTGATGACAGGAATGAGTCTGTGCTACGTTGGAAACTCTAGGACCTGCCTGTGTAGCTATCATAGAGAATTTTGTACAGGACCCTTTCATGTTATTCTTAGGAAGGAATCTTTTCAGGGATCCTTTTAAAGAGTGTTCTCATTCATAAAAGTGTCTCCTTCTTTGAGGAATGATGATAGAATGCGGACGGACTATGGGCACATTAGGTACTGTGAGTAAAGAGCGGGCTATGGCGCTTAGGCATCCCAAACACATATTGGATGGCACGACCAGAGGTGATCTGCACTTTCTTTCGGTGTTAAAAACGCTTCGAACATTGTTAGGGAAGTGTGCTTTAGGAGGGAGTAGTTGCAGTGTTGTGTCTGTTAAAGAAGGAAGCGCTTGGGACTGACACTGCGGTAACTGCAATAGGCGCACATAGGGCTTTTGTATCAGATGTCTATCCGATGGACTATAGCAAGTTCTGTTTAAGGGAAAATCCTTCAGGCGGATCACACTTCTCACAGTGACTTTTCAGCGGAGGAATGGAGAAAGACCAACTACGGACAGAGGGAAGGTTGTGCCATGAGAGTGAATGACAGATTATGGGACATAGGCCTCTATGACACATACTGGAAGGTCAACACCTGTGATGTTCCACTGTGTCTAACTCATCTCAAACACTTCAGATGTATGAGGAAAATGTGCTACCGTACGTTCTCACGGCAGGAATAAGTCTGTGCTATGTAGGAAACTGTAGGACCTGTCTGTGTAGCAATCATAAACTGTCTCGTACAGGACCCTGATAGGTGATTCTTAGGAAGGTATCATTTCAGGGATCCTACTAAAGTGCGTTCTCATTCATAACAGTGTCTCCTACATTGAGGAATGATGATAGAACACGGACGGCCTATGGGCACATTAGGTACTGTTTGTAAAGAGCAGGCTATAGCGCTTAGGCATCCCAAACTCATGTTGGATGCTCACGAGCAGTGGTGATCCGCACTTTCTTTCTGTGTTAAAAACGCTTCCAACATTGTGAGGGAAGTGTGCTTTATGAAGGATTTGTTGCAGTGTTGCGTCTGTTAAAGAAGGCAGCTCTTTGGACTGACTCTGTGGTAACTGCAATAGACCCACATAGGGCTCTAGTATCAGACGTCTATCCGTTGGACTATAGCAAGTTCTGTTTAAGGGAAACTACTTCAGGCGGAATCACACTTCTCACAGTGTCTTTTTAACGGAGGAATCGAGAAAGAACAACTTCAGAGAGAGGGAACGTTGATCCCTGAGAGTGAAGGACAGGGTATGGAACATAGTCCTCTAGGACACATACTGGAAGGTCAACACCTGTGATGTTCCACTGTGTCTAACTAGTCTCAAAAACTTTCAAATGTACGTGGGAAATTTGCTACTGTACGTTCTCACGACAGGAAAGAGTATGTGCTAAGTTGGAAACTGTAGGACCTGTCTGTGTAGCAATCATAAAGTGTCTCGTAAAGGACCCTGACAGGTGATTCTTTGGAAGGTATCTTTTCAGGGATCCTACCTAAAGTGCGTACTCAAACATAACAGTGTCTCCCTATTTGAGGAATGATGATAGAACCCGGACGGACTATGGGCACATTAGGTACTGTGAGTAAAGTGAAGGCTATGGCGCTTAGGCATCCCAATCACATACTGAATGCTCACGACCAGTGCTGATCCGCACTTTCTTTCTGTGTTAAAAACGGTTCCAACATTGTGAGAGAAGTGTGCTTTATGAGGGATTCGTTGTATTGTTGCGACAGTTAAAGAAGGAAGATCTTGGGACTGACTCTGCGGTAACTGCAATAGGCGCACATAGGGCTCTAGTATCAGACATCTATCCGTTGGACTATAGCAAGTTCTGTTTAAGGGAAGCTCCTTCAAACGGAAATGCACTTCTCACAGTGTCCTTTCTGCGGAGGTAAGGTGATAGAACAACTACGGACAGAGGGACCTTGCGCCCTGAGATTGAAGGACAGGGTATGGCACAGAGGCCTCTATGACACATACTGATAGGTCAACACCTGTGATGTTCCACTGTGTCTAAGTCGTCTCAAAACAGTTCAATATTACGAGAGAACTGTGCTGCTGTGCGTTCTCACGAGTGGAATGAGTCTGTGCTAAGTTGGAATGTGTAGGACCGGAATGTGTGGCAATCATAAAGTGTCTCCTACAGGACACTGACAGGTGAATCTTAGGAAGGTATATTTTCAGGGATCCTACTTAAAGTGCGTTCCCATTCATAACAGTTTCTCCTCCTATGAGGAATGATGAGAGAAGAGGGACAGACTATGAGCACATTAGGTACTGTCAGTAAATTGAAGGCTATGGCGATTAGGCATCCCAATCACATACTGGATGCTCACGACCAGTGGTGATCCGCACTTTTTTCTGTGTTAAAAACGGTTCCAACATTGTTAGGGAAGTGTGCTTTATGAGGGACTCATTGCAGTGTTTCGTCAGTTAAAGAAGGAAGATCTAGGGACTGACTCTGCTGTAACTGCAATAGGCGTACATACGGCTCTAGTATCAGACGTCTATCCGTTGGACTATAGCAAGTTCTGTTTAAGGGAAGCTCCTTCAAACGGAATCGCACTTCTCACAGTGTCTTTTAAGCAGAGGATAGGAGATAGAACAACTACAGACAGAGGGAACGTTGCGCCCAGCTTATGGCCATAGGCCTCTATGACACATACTGGAAGGTCAACACCTGTGATGTTCCACTATGTCTAAGATGTCTCAAAACACTTCAAATGTACGAGGGAACTGTGCTACTGTCCGTTCTCACGACAGGAATGAGTCTGTGCTCAGTTGGAAACTGTAGGACCTATGTGTGTAGCAATCATAGAGAGTACCGTACAGGACCCTGACAGGTTATTCTTAGGAAGGTATCTTTTCAAGGATCCTACATAAAGTGTGTTCTCATTCATAACAGTGTCTCCCTATTTGAGGAATGATGATAGAACGCGGACGGACTATGGGCACATTAGATTACGTGACTAAAGTGCAGGCTATGGTGCTTAGGCATCCCAAACACATATTGGATGCTCACGACCAGTGGTGATCCGCACTTTCTTTCTGTGCTAAAAACGCTACCAACATTGTGAAGGAAGTGTGCTTTAGGAGAGAGTCGTTGCAGTATTGCGTTTGATAAAGATGGAAGCTCTTGGGACTGACTCTGCTGTAACTGCAATAGACACACATAGGGCTCTAGTATCAGAGGTCTATCCTTTGGAATATAGCAAGTTCTGTTTATGGGAAACTCTTTCAGGCGGATTCGCACATCTCACAGTGTCTTTTCAGCGGAGGAATGGAGAAAGAACAACTCCGGACAGAGGGAACTTTGTGCCCTTAGTGTGAATGACAGCTTATGGCACATAGGCCTCTATGACACATACTGGAAGGTCAACACCTGTGATGTTCCACTGTGTCTAAGACGTCTCAAACACTTCAAATATACGAGGGAACTTTGCTACTGTACGTTTTCACAACAGGAATGAGTCCGTCCTATGTAGGAAACTGTAGGACCTGTCTGTGTAGCAATCATAAAGTGTATCGTACAGGACCCTGACAGGTGATTCTTAGGAAGGTTTCTTTTCAGGGATCCTACATAAAATGCGTTCCAATTCATAACAGTGTGTCCTCTTTTGAGGAATGATGCTAGAACAGGGAGGGACTATGGGCACATTAGGTACTGTGAGTAAAGTGCAGGATATTGCGCTTAGGCATCCCATTCACATATTGGATGATTACGACCAGTGGTGATCCGCACTTTCTTTCTGTGTTAAAAACGCTTCCAACATTGTGAGGGATGTGTGCTTTAGGAGGGATTCGTTGCAGTGTTGCGTCTGTTAAAGAAGGAAGCGCTTGGGAATGACTCTGCGGTAACTTCAATAGGATAACATAGGGCTCTAGTATCAGGCGTCTATTCGTTGGACTATAGCAAGTTTTGTTTAAGGGAATCCTTCAAACGGAATCGCACTTCTCACATTGTCTTTTCGCTGGAGGACTGGAGAAGAAACAAATACGGACAGAGGGAACGTTCTGCCTGAGAGTGTAGGACAGGTTATGACACATATGCCTCTATGACACATACTGGAAGGTCAACACCTGTGATGTTCCACTGTGTCTAACTCGTCTCAATACACTTCATATGTACGAGGGAACTGTGCTACTACACGTTTTCACTACAGGAATGAGTCTGTGCTAAGTTGGAAATTGTAGGACCTGTCTGTGTATCAATCATAAAGTGTGTCGTACAGGGCCCAGACACGTGATTCTAAGGAGGTATCTTTTCAGGGATCCTCCTTAAAGTGCGTTCTCATTCACAATAGTGTCTGCTCCTTTGAGGAATGATGATAGAACTCGGACGGACTATAGGCACATTAGATACTGTTTGTAAAGTGCAGGTTATGGCGCTTAGGCATCCCAAACCCATATTGGATGATCACGGCCAGTGGTGATCCGCACTTTCTTTCTGTATTAAACACGCTTCCAACATTGTGAAGGAAGTGTGCTTTAGGAGGGATTCGTTGCAGTGTTGCATCTGTTAAAGAAGGAAGCGCTTGGGACTGACTGCGGTAACTGCAATAGGCGCACATAGGGCTCTAGTATGAGACGACTATCCATTGGAGTATAGCAAGTTCTGTTTAAGGGAAACTCCTTCAAACGGAATTGCACTTCTCACAGTGTCCTTTCAGCAGAGGTAAGGAGATAGAACACTACGGACAGATGGACCTTGCGCCCTGAGAGTGAAGGACAGGGTATGGCACATTGGGCACAAAGACACATACTGGAAGGACAACACCTGTGATGTTCCTGTGACTAACTCGTCTCAAAACACTTCAAATGTACGAGGGAAATGTGCTATTATACGTTCTGACGACAGGTATGAATCTGTGCTAAGTTGGAAAATGTAGGACCTGTCTGTGTAGAAATCATAAAGTATCTCGTACAGGACACAGACCCGTGATTCTTAGGAAGGTATCTTTTCAGGGATCCAACATAAAGGGCATTCTCATTCACAACAATGTCTCCTCCTTTGAGGAATGATGATAGAACACGGACGGATTATCGGCCCATTAGGTACTGTGAGTTAAGCGCAGGCTATGGCGCTTAGGCATCCCAAACACACATTGGATGATCACGACCAGTGGTGATCCGCACTTTCTTTCAGTGTTAAAAACATTTCCAACATTGTGAGGGAAGTGTGCTTTAGGAGGAATGCATTGCAGTGTTGCGTCTGTTTAAGAAGGAAGCACTTGGGACTGACTCTGAGGTTACTGCAACAGGTGCACATAGGGCTCTAGTATTCGACGTCTATCCATTGGACTATAGCAAGTTCTGTTTAAGGGAAACGCCTTCAGGCGGAATCGCACTTCTCACAGTGTCTTTTCAGTGAAGGTATGGAGAAAAAACAACTACGGCAGAGAAAACGTTGCGTCCTGAGAGTGAATGACAGCAATGGCACATAGGCCTCTATGACACGTACTGGAAGGTCAACACCTGTGATGTTCCACTGTGTCTAAGACGTCTCAAAACACTTCAAATATACGAGGGAACTGTGCTATGTCCGTTCTCACGACAGGAATGAGTCTGTGCTAAGTTGGAAACTGTAGGACCTGTGTCTGTAGCAATCATAGAGAGTATCGTACAGGACCCTGACAGGTTATTCATAGGTAGGTATCTTTTCAGGAATCCTACTTAAAGTGTGTGTTTTCATTCATAACAGTGTCTCCCTATTTGAGGAATGATGATAGAACGTGGATGGACTATGGGAACATTAGGTACTGTGAGTAAAGTGCAGGTTATTGCGCTTAGGCATCACAAACACATATTGGATGCTCACCACCAGTGGTGATCCGCACTTTCTTTCTGTGTTAAAAAGGCTTCCACATTGTGAGGGAAGTGTGCTTTAGGAGGGATTCGTTGCAGTGTTGCGTCTGTTAAAGAAGGAAGCTCTTGAGACTGACTCTGCGGTAACTGCAATAGGCGCACTCTGGACTCTAGTATCAGACGTTATCCGTTGGACTATAGCAAGTTCTGTTTAAGGGAATCCTTCAAACGGAATCGCACTTCTCACATATTCTTTTTGTTGGAGGAATGGAGAAAGAACAACTACGGACAGAGGGAACATTGTGCCTGAGAGTGTAGGACAGGTTTGGGCCCATATGCCTCTATGACACATACTGGAAGGTCCAAACCTGTGATGTTCCACTATGTCTAACCCGTCTCAAAGCAGTTCAAATGTACGAGGAAACTGTGCTACATTACGCTCTCACAACAGGAATGAGTCTGTGCTAAGTTTGAAATAGTTGGACCTGCCTGTGTAGCAATCATAGAGAGTTTCTTACAGGACCCTCACAGGTTATTCTTAGGAAGGTATCTTTTAAGGGATCTTACTTAAAGTGTGTTCTCATTCATAACAGTGTCTTCCTCTTTGAGGAATGTTGATAGAACACGGACGGACTATGGGCACATTAGATACTGTGATAAATTGCAGGCTATGGCACTTAAGAATCCCATACACATATTTGATGATCAAGACCAGTGGTGATCCGCACTTTCTTTCTGTGTTAAAAAGGCTTCCCACATTGTGAGGGAAGTGTACTTTAGGAGGGTTTCGTTGCAGTGTTGAATCTGTTAAGGAAGGAAGCTCTTGGGACTGACTCTGCGGTAACTGCAATAGGCGCACATAGGGCTCTAGTATCAGACGTCTATCCGTTCGACTATAGCAAGTTCTGTTTAAGGGAAAGTCCTTCAAACCGAATCGCACTTCTCACAGTGTCCTTTCAGCGGAGGTAAGGAGATAGAACAACTACGGACAGATGGACCTTGTGCCCTGTTAGTGATGGACAGGGTAGGCACATAGGGCTTAAAGACACATACTGGAAGGACAACACCTGTGATGTTCCACTGTGACTAACTCGTCTCAAAACAATACAAATGTACGAGGGAACTGTGCTACTATACGTTCTGACGACAGGAATGAGTCTGTGCTAAGTTAGAAACTGTAGGACCTGTCTCTGTAGAAATCATAAAGTGTCTGGTCCAGGACAAAGATCCGTGATTCTTAGGAAGGTATCTTTTCAGGGATCCTACATAAATGGCGTTCTCATTCACAACAATGTCTCCTCCTTTGAGGAATGATGATAGAACACGGACGGACTATCGGCCCATTGGGTACTGTGAGTAAAGCGCAGGCTATGGCGATTAGGCATCCCAAACATACATTGGAAGATCACGACCAGTGGTGATCCGCACTTTCTTTCTGTGTTAAAAACGCTTCCAACATTGTGATGGAAATGTGCTTTAGGAGGGATTCGTTGCATTGTTGCGTCTGTTTAAGAAGGAAGCACTTGGGACTGACTCTGAGGTTACTGCAATAGGCGCACATAGGGCTCTAGTATCAGACGTGTATCCGTTGGTCTATAGCAAGTTCTGTTTAAAGGAAACTCCTTCAGACGGAATGGCATTTCTCACAGTGTCTTTTCAGCAGAGGAAAGGAGATAGAACAACTACGGACAGAGGGAACGTTGCGCCCTGAGAGTGAATGACAGCTTATGTCACATAGACCTCTATGACACATAATGGAAGGTCAACACCTGTGATGTTCCACTGTGTCTAACTCGTCTCAAAACACTTCAAATGTACGAGAGAACTCTGCTACAGTATGATCTCAAGACAGGAATGAGTCTGTGCTAAGTTGGAAAGTGTAGGACCTGTCTGTGTAGAAATCATAAAGTGTCTCATACAGGACACTGTGAGGTGATTCTTAGGAACGTATCGTTTCAGGGATCCTACTTAAAGTGCTTTCTCATTCATAACAGTGTCTCCTCCTTTGAGGAATGATGATAGAACACGGACGGACTATGGGCACATTAGGTACTGTGAGTAAAGTGCAGGCTATGGCGCTAGGCATCCCAAACACATATTGGATGATCACGACCAGTGGTGATCCGCACTTTCTTTCTGTGCTAAAAACGCTTCCAACATTGTGAAGGAAGTGTGCTTTAGGAGGGATTCGTTGCAGTGTTGCGTCTGTTAAAGAAGGAAGCACTTTGGACTGACTTTACGGTAACTGCCATAGACGCACATAGGGCTCTAGTATCAGCATCTATCCGTTGGACTATAGCAAGTTCTGTTTAAGGGAATCCTTCAAACGGAATCGCACTTCTCACATTGTCTTTTCAGTGGAGGAATGGAGAAAGAACAAATACGGACAGAGGGAACGTTTTGCCTGAGAGTGTAGGACAGGTTATGGCACATATGCCTCTATTACACATACTGGAAGGTCAACAACTGTGATGTTCCACTGTGTCTAACTCGTCTCAAGACACTTCATATGTACGAGGGAACTGTGCTACTACACGTTTTCACGACAGGAATGAGTCTGTGCTAAGTTGGAAACTGTAGGACCTGTCTATGTATCAATCATAAAGTGTCTCGTACGGGACCCAGACAGGTGATTCTTAGGAAGGTATCTTTTCAGGGATCCAACTTAAAGTGCGTTCTCATTAACAATAGTTTCTCCTCCTTTGAGGAATTATGATAGAACTCGGAGAAACTATAGGCACATTAGGTACTGTTTGTAAAGTGCAGGATATGGCGCTTAGGCATCCCAAACCCATATTGGATGATGACGACCAATGGTGATCCGCACTTTCTTTCTGCATTAAAAACGCTTCCAACATTGTGAAGGAAGTGTGCTTTAGGAGGGATTCATTGCAGTGTACGTCTGTTAAAGATGGAAGCTCTTGGGAATAACTCTGCGGTAACTGCAATAGACGCACATAGGGCTCTAGTATCAGACGTCTATCCGTTGGACGATAGCAAGTTCTGTTTAAGGGAAACACCTTCAGGCGGAATCAAACTTCTCACAGTGACTTTTCAGCGGAGGATAAGAGATAGAACATCTACGGAAAGAGTGAATGTTGCGCCCTGAGCGTGAATGACAGCATATAGCACATAGGCCTCTATGACACAAAGAGGAAGGTCAACACCTGTGATGTTCTACTGTGTCTAAGACGTCTAAAACACTTCAAATGTACGAGGGAACTGTGCTACTGTACGTTCTCACGACAGGAATGAGTCTGTGCTAAGTTGGAAACTGTAGGCCCTGTCTTTGTAGCAATCATAAACTATCTCGTACAGTACACTGACAGGTGATTCTTAGGAAGGTATCTTTTCAGGGATCTTACTTAAAGTGCATTCCCATGCATAACAGTGTCTCCTCCTTTGAGGAATGATTATACAACAGGGACGCACTATGGGCACATTAGGTACTGTGAGAAAAGTGCAGGCTATGGCGCTTAGGCAACCCAATCACATATTGTATGATCACGACCAATGGTGATCCGCACTTTCTTTCTGTGTTAAAAACTCTTCCAACATTGTGAGGGAAGTGTGCTTTAGGAGGGACTCGTTGCAGTGTTGCGTCTGTTAATGTAGGAAGCGCTTGGGACTGATTCTGCGGTAACTGCAATAGGCGCACATAGGGTCTCGTATCAGACGTCTATCCGTTGGACTATAGCAAGTTCGATTTAAGGGAAACTCCTTCAGTCGGAATCGCACTTCTCAGTGTCTTTTCAGAGGAGGAATGGAGAAAGAACAACTACGGACAGAGGGAACGTTGTGCCATGAGAGTGAAGGACCGGGTATGGACCATAGACCTCTATGACACATACTGGAAGGTCAACATCTGTGATGTTACACTGTGTCTAACATGTCTCAAAACCCTACAAATGTACGAGGGAATGTGCTACAGTACTTTCTCACGACAGGAATGAGTCTGTGCTATGTTGGAAACTGTATTACCTGTCTGTGTAGCAATCATAGAGAGTTTCATACAGGACCCTTTCAGATTATTTTTACGAAGGTATCATTTCAGGGATCCTACTTAAAGTGTGTTCTCATTCATAACAGTGTCTCTTTCTATGAGGAATGATGATAGAACGCCGACGGATTATGGGCACATTAGGTACTGTGAGTAAAGTGCAGGCTATGGAGCTTAGGCATCCCAAACACATATTGGATGCTCACGACCAGTGGTGATCCGCACTTTCTTTCGGTGTTAAAAACACTTCCAACATTGTGAGGGAAGTGTGCTTTAGGAGGGATTCGTTGCAGTGTTGCATCTGATAAAGAAGGAAGCGCTTGGGACTGACTCTGCGGTAACTGCAATAGGCGAACATAGGGCTCTAGTATCAGACGTCTATCCGTTGGACTATAGCAAGTTCTGTTTAAGGGAATCTCCTTCAGGTGGAATCGTACTTCTCACAGTTTATTATCAGCGGAGGAATGGAGAAAGAACAACTATGGACAGAGGGAACGTTTTGCCCTGAGTGTGAAGGACCGGGTATGGAACTTAGGCTTCTATGACACATACTGGACGGTCAACACCTGTGCTGCTCCACTGTGTCTAACTCGTCTCAAAACCCTTCAAATGTACGAGGGAACTGTGCTACAGTACTTTCTCACGACAGGAATGAGTCTGTGCTAAGTTGGAAACTGTAGGACCTGTCTGTGTAGCAATCAGAGAGCATATAATACAGGACACTTTCAGATTATTTTTAGGAAGGTATCTTTTCAGAGATCCTACTTAAAGTGTGTTCTCATTCATAACAGTGTCTCCTTCTTTGAGGAATGATGACTGAACGCCGGCGGATTATGGGCATATTAGGTACTGTGAGTAAAGTGCAGGCTATGGCGCTTAGGCATCCCAAACACATATTGTATGTTCGCGACCAGTGGTGATCCTCACTTTTTTCTGTGTTAAAAACGCTTCCAACATTATGAGGGAAGTGTGCTTTAGGAGGGATTCGTTGCAGTGTTGCGTCTGATAAAGAAGGAAGCTCTTGGGACTGACTCTGCGGTAACTGCAATAGGCACACACAGGGCTCTAGTATCAGGCATCTATCCGTTGGACTATAGGAAGATCTGTTTAAGGGAAGCTCCTTCAAAAGGAAATGCGCTCTTATAGTGTCCTTTCAGCGGAGGTAAGGAGATAGAACAACTACGGATTGAGGGACCTTGCTCCCTGAGAGTGAAGGACAGGGTATGCCACAGCGGCCTCTATGACACATACTGGAAGGTCAACACCTGTGATGTTCCCTGTATCTAAGTCATCTCAAAACCCTTCAAATGTACGAGGTAACTGTGCTACAGTACTTTCTAACGACAGGAATGCGTTTCTGCTAAGTTGGAAAATGCAGGACCTATGTAGCAATCATAGAGAGTTTCGTACAGGACCCTTTCAGGTTATTCTTAGGAAGGTATCTTTTCAGGGATCCTACTTAAAGTGCGTTCTCATTCATAACAGTGTCTCCTCCTTTGAGGAATGATGATAGAACAGGGAAGGACTATGGGCACATTAGGTACTGTGAGTAAAGTGCAGGTAATGGCGCTTAGGCATCCCAAACACATATTTGATGCTCACGACAAGTGGTGATCCGCACTTTCTTTCTGTGTTAAAAATGCTTCCAACATTGAGAGGGAAGTGTGCTTTAGGAGGGATTCATTGCAGTGTTGCGTCTGTTAAAGACGGAAGCTCTTGGGACTTACTCTGCGGTAACTGCTATAGGCACACATAGTGATCTAGTATCAGACGTCTATCTGTTGGACTATAGCAAGTTCTGTTTAAGGTAAGCTCCTTCAAACGGAATCGCAGTTCTCACAGTGTCTTTTCAGCGGATGATAGGAGATAGAACAACTACGGACAGAGGGAACGTTTTGCCCTGAGAGCGAATGACAGCTTATGGCACATAGGCCTCTATGACACATACTGGAAATTCAAACCTGTGATGTTCCACTGTATCTAAGACGTCTCAAATCACTTCAAATGTACGAGCGAACAGTGCTACTGTACGTTCTCAGGACAGGAATGAGTCTGTGCTATGTAGGAAACTGTAGGACCTGTCTGGGTAGCAATCATAAAGTGTCTCATACAGGACCCTGACAGGTGATTCTTAGGAAGGTCTGTTTTCAGGGATCCTACTTCAACTACGTTCTCATTCACAACAGTGTCTCCTACTTTGAGGAAGGATGATGGAACGTGGACGGAATATGGGCACATTAAGTACTGTGAGTAAAATGCAGGCTATGGCGATTAGGCACCCCAACACATATTGGATGACCACGACCGGTGGTGATCCGCACTTTCTTTCTGTATTAAATACGCTTCCAGCCATGTGAGGGAAGTGTGCCTTAGGAGGGATTCGTTGCATTGTTGCGTCTGTTAAAGAAGGAAGCACTTTGGACTGACTCTGCGGTAACTGCAATAGGCGCACATCGGGTTCTAGTGTCAGACTTCTATGCTTTGGACTATAGCAAGTTCTGTTTAAGGGAAACTACTTCAGGAGGAATCGCATTTCTCACATTGTCTTTTCAGCGGAGAAATGGAGAAAGAACAACTACGGACAGAGGGAACGTTGTGCCCTGAGAGTGAAGGACCGGGTAGGAACATTGGCCTCTATGACACATACTGGAAGGTCAACACCTGTGATGTTCCACTGTGTCTAACTCGTCGCAAAACCCTTCAAATGTACGAGGGAACTTTGCTACTGTACGTTCTCACGACAGGAATGAGTCTGTGCTATGTAGGAAACTGGAGGACCTGTCTGTGTAGCAATCATAAACTGTCTCGTACAGGAACCTGACTGGTGATTCTTAGGAAGGTATCTTTACAGGGATCTTAGTTAAAGTGTGTTCTCATTCATAACAGTGTCTCCTCCTATGAGGAATGATGATAGAACATGGACGGACAATGGGCACCTTAGGTACTGTGTGTAAAGTGCAGGCTATGTCACTTAGGCATCCCAAACTCATATTGGATGCTCACGACCAGTGGTGACCCGCACTTTCTTTCTGTGTTAAAGACGCTTCCAACATTGTGAGGGAAGTGTGCTTTAGGAGGGATTCGTTGCAGTGTTGCGTCTGTTAAAGAAGGTAGAGCTTGGGACTGACTCTGCGGTAACTGCAATAGGCGCACATTGGGCTCTAGTATCAGACGTCTATCCGTTGGACTATAGCCAGTTTGGTTAAGGGAAACTCCTTCAGGCGGATTCGTACTTCTAACAGTGTCTTTTTAACGGAGGAATGGAGAAAGAACAACTTCGGACAGAGGGAACGTTGTTCCCTGAGAGTGAAGGACAGGGTATGGAACCAGGCCTCTATGACACATACTGGAAAATCAACTGCTGTGATGTTCCACTGTGTCTAACCCGTCTCAAAACACTTCAAATGTAAGAGGGAACTATGCTACAGTACGTTCTCACGACAGGAATGAGTCTGTGCTAAGTTAGAAACTGTAGGACCTGTCTGTGTAGCAATCATAGAGAGATTCGTACATGACCCTTTCAGGTTAATTTTTGAAGGTTTCATTTCTGGAATCCTACTGAAAGTGTGTTCTCATTCATAACAGTGTCTCCTTCTTTGAGGAATGGTGATAGAACTCGGACGGACTATGGGCACATTAGGTACTGTGAGTAAATTCAGGCTATGGTGCTTAGGTATCCCAAACACATATTGGATACTCACGACCAGTGGTGATCCGCACTTTCTTTCTGTGTTAAAAACGCTTCCAACATTGTTAGGGAAGTGTGCTTTAGGAGGGAGTAGTTGCAGTGTTGCGTCTGTTAAAGAAGGAAGCGCTTGGGACTGATTCTGCGGTAACTGCAATAGGCGCACATCGGGCTCTAGTATCAGACGTCTATCCGTTGGACTATAGCAAGTTCCGTTAAGGGAAGCTCCTTCAGACGAAATCACACTTCTCACAGTGTCTTTTCAGCGGAGGATAGGAGATAGAACCACTACGGACAGAGGGAACGTTGCGCCCTGAGTGTGAATGACAGCTTATTGCACATAGGCCTCTATGACACATCCTGGAAGGTCAACACCTGTGATGTTCCACTGTGTCTAAGACGTCTCAAAACACTACAAATGTACGAGGAAACTGTGCTACTGTACGTACTCACGACAGGAATGAGTCTGTGCTAAGTTAGAAACTGTAGGACCTGTCTGTGTAGCAATCATAGAGAGTATCGTACAGGACTCTGACAGGTTATTCTTAGGAAGGTATCTTTTCTGGGATCCTACTTAAAATGTGTTCTCATACATAACAGTGTCTCCCTATTTGAGGAATGATGATAGAACTCGGACGGACTATGGGCACTTTAGATACAAGACTAAAGTGCAGGCTATGGCGCTTAGCCATCCCAAACACATATTAGATGATCAAGACCAGTAGCGATCCGCACTTTCTTTCTGTGTTAAAAACGCTTCCAACATTGTGAGGGAAGTGTTCTTTAGGAGGGATTCGTTGCAGTGTTGCGTCTGCTGAAGAAGGAAGCTCTTGGGAATGACTTTTCGGTAACTGCAATAGGCGCACATAAGGCTCTAGTATCAGACGTCTATCCATTGGACTATAGCAAGTTCCGTTTAAGGGAATGCTTCAAAAGGAATCACACTTCTCACATTGTTTTTCCAGTGGAGGAATGGAGAAAGAACATATACGGACAGAGGGAACGTTGTGCCTGTGAGTGAAGGACAGGTTATGGCACATATGCCTCTATGACACATATTGAAAGGTCAACACCTGTGATGTTCCACTGTGTCAATGTCGTCTCAATACAATTCATATGTATAAAGGAACTGTGCTACTTCACGTTTTCAGGACAGGAATGAGACTGTGCTAATTTGGAAACTGTAGGACCTGTCTGTGTATCAGTCATAAAGTGTCTCGTACAGGACCCTGACAGTTGATTCTCAGAAAGGTATTTTTCAGGAATCCTACTTAAAGAGCGTTCTCATTCAATACAGTGTCTCCTCCTTTGAGGAATGATGATAGAACACGGACGGACTATGGGCACCTTAGGTACTGTGAGTAACGTGCAGTCTATGGCACTTAGGCATCCCAAACTCATAGTGGATGCTCACGACCAGTGGTGATCCGAACTTTCTTTCTGTGTTAAAAACGCTTCCAACATTGTGAGTGAATTGTGGTTTAGAAGGGATTCGTTGCAGTGTTGCGTCTGTTAAAGAAGGAAGCGCTTGGGTCTGACTTTGCGGTAACTGCAATAGGCTCACATAGGGCTCTAGTATCAGACATCTATCCCTTGGACTATAGCAAGTTCTGTTTAAGGGAAACTCCTTCAGGCGGAATCGCACTTCTCACAGTGTCTTTTTAACGGAGGAATGGAGTAAGAACAACTTCGGAGAGAAGGAACGTTGTGCCATGAGAGTGATGGACTGGGTATGGAACATAGGCCTCTAAGACACATACTGAGAAGTCAACAGCTGTGATGTTACACTGTGTCTAACTCGTCTCACAACACTTCAAATGTACGAGGGAACTGTGCTACCGTACATTCTCACGACAGGAATGAGTCTATGCTAAGTTGGAAACTGTAGGACCTGTCTGTGTAGCAATCATAGAGAGATTCGTACAGGAACCATTAAGGTTAATCTTAGGAAGGTATCTTTTCAGGGATCCTACTTAAAGTGTCTTCTCATTCATAACAGTGTCTCCTTCTTTGAGGAATAATGATAGAACATGGACGAACTTTGGGCACATTAGGTACTGTGAGTAAAGTGCAGGCTATGGCGCTTAGGCATTCAAACACATATTGGATTCTCACGTCCAGTGGTGATCCGCACTTTCTTTCTGTGTTAGAAAGGCTTCCAACATTGTGAGGGAAGTGTGCTTTAGGAGGGTTTCCTTGCAGTCTTGCGTCTGATAAAGAAGGAAGCTCTTGGGACTGACTCTATGGTAATTGCAATAGGTGCACATAGGGCTCTAGTATCAGATCTAACCATTGGACTATAGCAAGTTCTGTTTAAGGGAAACTCCTTCAAACGGAATCGCACTTCTCAAAGTGTCCTTTCAGCCGAGGTAAGGAGATAGAACAACTACCGACAGAGGGACCATCCGCCCTGAGAGTGAAAGACAGGGTGTGGCACAGAGGCATCTATGACACATACTGGAAGGTCAACACCTGTGATGTTCCACTGTGTCTAAGTCGTCTCAAAACACTCATATGTATGAGAGAATGTGCTACTGTAGGTTCTCACGACAGGAATGAGTCTGTGCTACGTTGGAAACTGTAGGCCCTGTCTTTATAGCGATAATATAGTGTCTCGTACAGGACACTGAAAGGTGATTCTTAGGAAGGTATCTTTTCAGGGGTCTTACTTAAAGTGCGTTCTTATTCATAACAGAGTCTCCTCCTTTGAGGAATGATGATAGAACAGAGACGGACTATGGGCACATTATGTTCTGTGAGTAAAGTGCAGGCTATGGCGATTAGGCATCCCAATCACATTTTGGATGATCACGACCAGTGGTGATCCGCACTTTCTTTCCGTGTTAAAAACACTTCCAACATTGTGAGGGAAGTGTGCTATAGGAGGGACTCGTTGCAGAGGTGCGTCTGTTAAAGAAGGAAGCGCTTGGGACTGACTCTGCGGTAACTGCAATAGGCGCACATAGGGCTCTAGGATCAGACGTCTATCCGTTGGACTATAGCAAGTTCGGCTAAGGGAAACTCCTTCAGGCGGAATCGCACTTCTCACAGTGTCTCTTCAGCGGACGAATGGAGTAAAAACAACTACGGTCCGAGGGAACGTTGTTCCCTGAGACTGAAGGACGGGGTATGGAGCATTGACCTCTACGACACATACTGGAAAATCAATAGCTGTGATGTTCCACTGTGTCTAACTCGTCTCAAAACACTTCAAATGTATGAGGGAACTATGCTACAGTACGTTCTCACGACAGGAATGAGTCTGTGCTAAGTTGGAAACTGTAGTACCTCTCTGTGTAGCAATCATAGAGAGATTCGTACAGGACCCATTCAGTTTATTCTTAGGAAGGCATCTTTTCACGGATCCTACTTAAAGTGTGTTCTCATTCATAACAGTGTCTCCTTCTTTGAGGAATGATGATAGAACGCGGACGGACTATTGGCACATTAGGTACTGTGTGTAAGTTGCAGGCTATGGTGCTTAGGCATCCCAAACACATATTGGATGCTCACGACCAGTGGTGATCCGCACTTTCTTTCAGTGTTAAAAACTCTTCCAACATTGTGAGGGAAGTGTGCTTTAGGAGGGATTCGTTGCAGTGTTGCGTCTGTTAAAGAAGGAAGCTCTTGGGACTGACTCTTTGTTAACTGCAATAGGCGCACAAAGGGCTCTAGTATCAAACGTCTATCCGTTGGACTATAACAAGTTCTGTTTAAGGGAAACTGCTTCAGGAGGAATCGCACTTCTCACAGTGTCTTTTCAGCGGAGGAATGGAGAAAGAACGACTACGGACAGAGGGAACGCTGTGCCCTGAGAGTGAAGGACAGGGAATGGCACATAGGCCTCTATGACACATACAGGAAGGTCAACAACTGTGATGTTCCACTGTGTCTAACTCCTCTCAAAACACTTCAAATGTATGATGGAACTGTGTTACATACGTTCTAACGACAGGAATGAGTCTGTGCTAAGTGGGAAACTGTAAGACCTGTCTGTGTAGCAATCATAGTGAGTTTCGTACAGGACCCTGACAGGTTATTCTCAGGAAGGTATCTTTTCAGGGATCCTACTTAAAGCTTGTTCTCATTCATAACAGTGTATCCCTCCGTGTGGAATGATGATAGAATGCGGAGGGACTATGGGCACATTAGGGTACTGTGAATAAAGTGCAGGCTATCTAGCTTAGGCATCCAAACACATATTGGGTTTCAAGACCAGTGGTGATCCGAAATGTTTTTCTGTGTTAAAAATGCTTCCAACATTGTGAGGGAAGTGTGCTTGAGGAGGGATTCGTTGCAGTGTTGCGTCTGTTAAAGAAGGAAGCTCTTGGAACTGACTCTGCGTTAACTGCAATAGGTGCACATAGGGCTCTAGTATCAGAGACCTATCCACTGGACTATAGCAAGTTCTGTTAAAGGAAATCTCCTTCAAAAGGAATCGCATTACTCACAGTGTCTTTTCAGCGGAGGTAATGAAATAGAACAACTACGAACAGAAGGACCTTGCACCCTGAGAGTGAAGTACAGGGTATGGCACATAGGCCTCTATGACACATACAGGAAGGTCAACACCTGTGATGTTCCACTGTGCCTAACTCGTCTCAAAACACTTCAGATGTATGAGGGAACTGTGCTACTGTACGTTCTCACGACAGGAACGAGCCTGTGGTAAGTTGGAAACTGTAGGACCTGTCTGTATAGCAATCATAGAGAGTTACGTACCGGACCCTTTCAGGTTATTCTTAGGAAGGTATCTTTTCAGGGATCCTACTTAAAGTGTGTCTCATTCATTACAATGTCTCTCTCTTTGAGGAATGATGATAGAACACGGACGGACTATGGGTACATTAGATAATGTGAGTAAATTTCAGGTTATGGAGCTTAGGCATCTCAAACACATATTGGATGATTAAGACCAGTGGAGATCCGCACTTACATTCTGTGTTAAAAACGCTTCCAACATTGTGAGGGTAGTGTGTTTTAGGAGGGATTCGTTGCAGTGTTGCGTCTGATAAAGAAGGAAGCTCTTGGGACTGACTCTGCGGTAACTGCAATAGGCGGACATAGAGCTCTAGTATCAGACGTCTCCCCATTGGTGTATAGCAAGTTCTGTTTGAGGGAAACTCCTTCCAATGGAATCGCACTTCTCACAGTGTCCTTAAAGAGGAGGAAAGGATATAGAACAACTACGGACAGAGGGAACGTTGTGCCCTGAGAGTGAATGACAGCTTATGGCACATAGGCCTCTATGACACATACTGGAAGGTCAAGACCTGTGATGTTCCACTGTGCCTCACTCGTCTCAAACACTTCAAATGTAGGAGGGAACTTTGCTACTGTACGTTCTCACGACAGGAATGAGTCTGTGCTATGTAGGAAACTGTAGGACCTGTCTGTGTAACAATCATAAACTGTCTCGTACAGGACCCTGACAGGTGATTCTTAGGAAGGTATCTTTTCAGGGATCCTACTTAAAGTGCGTTCTCATTCATAACAGTGTGTCCTCCTTTGAGGATTGATGATAGAACACGGACGGACTATGGGCACCTTAGGCAATGTGAGTAAAGTGCAGGCTATTGCGCTTAGGCATCCCAAACTCATATTAGATGCTCACGACCAGTGGTGATCCGCACTTTCTTTCTGTGTTAAAAACGCTTCCAACATTGTGAGGGAAGTGTGCTTTAGGAGGGACTCGTGGCAGTGTTGCGTCTGTTAAAGAAGGAAGCGCTTGGGTCAGACTCTGTAGTAACTGCAAAAGGTGCACATAGGGCTCTAGTATCAGACGTCTATCCGTTGGAATATAGAAAGTCCTGTTTAAGGGACACTCCTTCACACGGAAATGCACTTCTCACAGTGTCCTTTAGTGTGGAGGTAACGTGATAGAAAAACTACGGACAGAGGGACCTTGGGCCCTGAGAGTGAAGGACAGGGTATGGCTAAGAGGCCTCTAGGACACATAGTGGAAGGTCAACAACTGTGATGTTCCATTGTGTCTAACTCGTCTCAAAACCCTTCAAATGTACGAGGGAACTTTGCTACTGTACGTTCTCACGACAGGAATGAGTCTGTGCTAAGTTGGAAACTGTAGGACCTGTCTGTGTAGCAATCATAGAGAGTTTCATACAGGACTCTTTCAGGTTATTCTTAGGAAGGTGTCTTTTCAGGGATCCTACTTAAAGTGTGTTCTCATTCATAACAGTGTCTCCTTCTTTGAGGAATGATGATAGAACGCGTGCGGACTATGGGCACATTAGGTACGGTGAGTAAATGCAGGCTATGGCGCTTAGGCATCCCAAACACATATTGGATGCTCATGACCAGTGGTGATCCGCACTTTCTTTCTGTGATAAAAACTCTTCCAACTTTGTGAGGGAAGTGTGCTTTAGGAGGGATTCGTTGCAGTGTTGCGTCTGATAAAGAAGGAAGCTCTTGGGACTGACTCTGCGATAACTGCAATAGGTGCACTTAGGGCTCTAGTATCAGACGTCTATCCCTTGGACTATAGCAAGTTCTGTTTAAGGGAAACTCCTTCAGGCGGAATCGCACTTCTCACAGTGTCTTTTTAATGGAGGAATGGAGAAAGAAGAACTTCGGACAGAGGAATCATTGTGGCCTGAGAGTGAAGGACAGAGTATGGAACATAGGCCTCTATGACACATACTGGAAAGACAACAGCTATGATGTTCCTCTGTGTCTAACTTGTCTCAAAACACTTCAAATGTACGAGGGAACTGTTTTACCGTACTTTCTCACGACAGGAATGAGTCTGTGCTAGATTGGAAACTTTAGGACCTGTCTGTGTAGCAATCATAAACTGTCACGTACAGGCCCTGAAACGTGATTCGTAGGAAGGTATCATTTCAGGGATTCTACTTAAACTGCGTTCTCGTTCATAACAGTGTCTCCTCCTTTGAGGAATGTAGATAGAACACGTACGTACTATGGGCACATTAGGTACTGTGAGTAAAGTGCAGGCTATGGTACTTAGGCATCCCAAACACATATTGGATGCTCACGACCAGTGGTGATCCGCACTTTCTTTCTGTGATAAAAACTCTTCCAACATTGTGAGGGAAGTGTGGTTTAGGAGGGATTCGTTGCAGTCTTGCGTCTGAAAAAGAAGGATGGTCTTGGGACTGACTCTGCTGTAACTGCAATATGCGGACATAGAGCTCTTGTATCAGACTTCTATCCGTTGGCTATGGCAAGTTCTGTTTAAGGGAAACTCCTTCAGGCGGAATCGCACTTCTCATAGTGTCTTTTCAGTGGAGGTATGGAGAAAGAACAACTACGGACAGAGGTCACGTTGTGCCCTGAGATTGGAGGACAGGGTATGGACATAGGCCTCTATGACACATACTGGATGGTCAACACCTGTGATGTTCCACTGTGTCTAACTCGTCTCAAAACACTTCAGATGTACGAGGGAACTGTGCCTCAGTACGTTATCAAGACAGGAATGAGTCTGTTCTAAGTTTGAAACTGTAGGACCTGTCTGTGTAGCAATCATAGAGAGTTTCTTACAGGACCTTGACAGGTTATTCTTAGGAATGTATCTTTTTAGGGATACTGCTTAAAGTGCGTTCTCATTCATAACAGTGTCACTCTCTTGAGGAATGATGTTAGAACACGGATGGACAATGGGCACATTAGGTACTGAGAGGAAAATGCAGGCTATGGCACTTAGGCATCCCAAACACATATTGGATGCTCACGACCAGTGGTGATCCGCACTTTCTTTCTGTGTTAAAAACGCCTCCAACATTGTGAGGGAAGTGTGATTTAGGAGGGATTCGTTGCAGTGTTGCGTCTGTTAAAGAAGGAAGCTCTTGCGACTGACTCTTTGTTAACTGCAATAGGCGCACAAAGGGTTCTAGTATCAAACGTCTATCCGTAGGACTATAACAAGTTCTGTTTAAGGGAAACTGCTTCAGGAGGAATCGCACTTCTCACAGTGTCTTTTCAGCGGAGGAATGGAGAAAGAACGACTACGGACAGAGGGAACGCTGTGCCCTGAGAGTGAAGGACAGGGAATGGCACATAGGCCTCTATGACACATACAGGAAGGTCAACAACTGTGATGTTCCACTGTGTCTAACTCCTCTCAAAACACTTCAAATGTATGATGGAACTGTGTTACATACGTTCTAACGACAGGAATGAGTCTGTGCTAAGTGGGAAACTGTAAGACCTGTCTGTGTAGCAATCATAGTGAGTTTCGTACAGGACCCTGACAGGTTATTCTCAGGAAGGTATCTTTTCAGGGATCCTACTTAAAGTTTGTTCTCATTCATAACAGTGTATCCCTCCGTGTGGAATGATGATAGAATGCGGAGGGACTATGGGCACATTAGGGTACTGTGAATAAAGTGCAGGCTATCTAGCTTAGGCATCCAAACACATATTGGGTTTCAAGACCAGTGGTGATCCGAAATGTCTTTCTGTGTTAAAAATGCTTCCAACATTGTGAGGGAAGTGTGCTTTAGGAGGGTTCGTTGCAGTGTTGCGTCTGTTAAAGAAGGAAGCTCCTGGGACTGACTCTGCTGGTACTGCAATACGTGCACATAGGGCTCTAGTATCAGAGGTCTATCCGCTGGACTATAGCAAGTTCTGTTAAAGGAAATCTCCTTCAAACGGAATCGCATTACTCACAGTGTCTTTTCAGCGGAGTTAATGAAATAGAACAACTACGAAAAGAGGGACCTTGCGCCCTGAGAGTAAAGTACAGGGTATTACACATAGGCCTCTATGACACATACTGGAAGGTCAACACCTGTGATGTTCCACTGTGCCTAACTCGTCTCAAAACACTTCAAATGTAAGAGGGAACGGTGCTACTATACGTTCTCACGACAGGAATGAGTCTGTGGTAATTTGGAAACTGTAGAACCTGTCTGTGTAGCAATCATAGAGAGTTTCGTACAGGACCATCTCAGGTTATTCTTAGGTCGGTATCTTTTCAGGGATCCTACTTAAAGTGTGATCGCATTCATAACAATGTCTCCCTCTTTGAGGAATGATGATAGAACATGGACGGACTATGGGCATATTAGATAATGTGAGTAAGTTGTGGGTTTGGCGCTTAGGCATCCCAAACATATATTGGATGCTCACGACCAGTGGTGATCCGCACTTTCTTTCTATGTTAAAAACGCTTCCAACATTGTAAGGGAAGTTTGCTTTAGGAGGGATTCGTTGCAGTCTTGCGTGTGTTAAAGAACGAAGTGATTGGGATTTACTCTGTAGTAACTGCAATTGGCGCACAAAGGGCTCTAATATCAGACGTCTATCCGTTGGACAATAGCAAGTTCTGTTTAAGGGAAACTCCTTCAGGTGGAATCGAACTTCTCACAGTGTCTTTTCAGCGGAGGAATGGAGAAAGAACAACTACGGACAGAGGGAACATTGTGCCCTGAGAGTGAAGGACAGCGTATTGCATATAGACCTCTATGACACATACAGGATGGTCAACACCTGTGATGTTCTGCTGTGTCTACATCCTCTCAAAACACTTCAAATGTTATAGGGAATTGTGCTACAGTACATTCTCGCGACAGGAATGATTCTTTGCTAAGTTGGAACCTGGAGGACCTGTATGTGTAGCATTCATAAAGTGTCTCGTACAGGACACAGACACGTGATTCTTAGGAATGTATCTTTTAAGGTATCCTACTTAAAGTGCGTTCCGTTCTCACGAAGGAATGAGTCTGTGGTAATTTGGAAACTGTAGAACCTGTCTGTGTAGCAATCATAGAGAGTTTCGTACAGGACCATTTCAGGTTGTTCTTAGGAAGGTATCTTTTCAGGGATCCTACTTAAAGTGTGTTCTCATTCATAACAATGTCTCCCTCCTTGATGAATGATGATAGAACACGGACGGACTATGGGCACATTAGATAATGTGAGTAAATTGCCGGTCATAGTGCTAGGCATCCCAAAGATATATTGGATGATCAAGACCAGTGGAGATCCGCACTTTCATTCTGTATTAAAAACGCTTCCAACATTGTGAGGGAAGTGTGCGTTAGGAGGGATTCATTGCAGTGTTGCGTCTGTTAAAGAAGGAAGCGCTTGAGACTGACTCTGCGGGAACTGCAATAGGCGCACATAGGGCTCTAATGTCAGACCTCTATCCGTTGGACTATAGCAAGTTCTTTTTAAGGGAAACTCCTTCAAACGGAATCGCACTTCTCACTGTGTCTTTTCAGCGGAGGTAAGGAGATAGAACAACTACGGACAGAGGGAACTTGCGCCCTGAGAGTGAATGACAGATTATGGAACATAGGCCTCTATGACACATACTGGAAGGTCAACACCTGTGATGTTCCACTGTGTATAAGTCGTCTCAAAACACTTCAAATGTACAAAGGAACTATGCTACTGTACGTTCTCACGATAGGAATGAGTCTGTTCAGTTGGAAACTGTAGTACCTGTCTGTGTAGCAATCATAAACTGTCACGTACAGGACCTGAAACGTGATTCGGAGGAAGGTATCTTTTCAGGGATTCTACTTAAACTGCGTTCTCGTTCATAACAGGGTCTCCTCCTTTGAGGAATGATGATAGAACACGTACGGACTATGGGCACATTAGGTACTGTGAGTAAAGTGCAGGCTATGGCGCTTAGGCATCCCAAACACATATTGGATGCTCACGACCAGTGGAGATCCGCACTTTCTTTCTGGGTTAAAAACGCTTCCAACATTGTGAGGTAAGTGTGGTTTAGGAGGGATTCGTTGCAGTCTTGCGTCTGAAAAAGAAGGAAGGTCTTGGAACTGACTCTGTTGTAACTGCAATAGGCGCACATAGAGCTCTTGTATCAGACTTCTATCTGTTGGCTATGGCAAGTTCTGTTTAAGGGAAACTCCTTCAGGCGGAATCGCACTTCTCACAGTGTCTTTTCAGCGGAGGAAAGGAGATAGAACAACTATGGACAGAGGGCACTTTTCGCCCTGAGAGTGAAGGACAGCGCATGGCACATAGGCCTCTATGACACATACTGTAAGGTCAAACCTGTGATGTTCCACTGTGTCTAACTCGTCTCAAAACACTTCAAATGTACGAGGGAACTCTGCTACTGTACGTTCTCATGATAGATTGAGTCTGTGCTAAGTTGGAAACTGTAGGACCTGTCTGTGTAGCAATCGTAAAGTGTCTCATAAATGACCCTGACAGGTGATTATTATGACGGAATTTTTTCAGGGATCCTACTTAAATTACGTCTCATTCATCAAAGGGTCACTTTTTGAGGAATGATGATAGAACACGGACGGACTGTGGGCACATTAGGTACTGTGAGTAAAGTGTAGGCTATGGCGCTTAGACATCCCAAACACATATTGGATGCTCACGACCAGTGGTCATCCGCACTTTCTTTCTGTGAAAAAACGCTTCCAACATTGTGAGGGAAGTGTGCTTTAGGAGGGATTCGTTGCAGTGTTGCGTCTATTAAAGTAGGAAGCGCTTGGGACTGACTCTGCGGTAACTGCAATAGGCGCACATAGGGCTCTAGTATCAGACATCTATCCGTTGGAGTATAGCAAGTTCTGTTTAAGGGAAAGTCCATCAGGCGGAATCGCACTTCTCACAGTGTGTTTTCAGCGGAGGAATGGAGAAAGAACAACTACGGACAGAGGGAACCTTGTGCCCTGAGAGTGAAGGACAGGGTATGAACATAGGCGTCTATGACACATACCGGAAGGTCAGCACCTGTGATGTTCCACTGTGTTTAACTGGTCTCAAAACACTTCAAATGTACGACGGAACTGTGTTACAATACATTCTCACGACAGCAATGAGTCTGTTCTATGTTGGAAACTGTAGGACCTGTCTGTGTAGCAATCGTAAAGTATGTCATACATGACCCTGACAGGTGATTATGAGGATGGTATTTTTCAGGGATCCTACTTAACCTGCGTTCACATTCACCAAAGTGTCTCTTATTGAGGAATGATGATAGAACAAGGACGGACTATGGGCACATTAGGTACTGTGATAAGTGTAGGCTATGGCGCTTAGGCATCCCAAACATATATTGGATGATCTAGACCAGTGGTGATCCGCACTTTCTTTCTGTGTTAAAAACGCTTCCAAAGTGGCAGGGAGGTGGGAGGTTGGGGTACCAGTTGGTGGGTACTATAGAGGGCACAGCTTGCATGAAGCACTGGGTTCGGTAAATAAATAATGAATACTGTTTTTCTGAAAATAAATAAATTGGAAATAATATTAAAAAAAAAAACACTTCCAACATTGAGAGGGAAGTGTGCTTTAGGAGGTATTCGTTGCAGTGTTGCGTCTGTTAAGGAACGAAGCTCTTGGGACTGACTCTGCTGTAACTGCAATAGGCGCACATAGGGCTCTAGTATCAGACGTCTATCCGTTGGACTATAGCAAGTTTGTTTAAGGGAAACTCCTTCAAATGGAATCGCACTTCTCACAGTGTCTTTTCAGCGGAGGAAAGAAGTTAGAACAACTACCGACAGACGGAACGTTGCGCCCTGAGAGTGAAGGAAAGGGTACGGCACATAGGCCTCTATGACACATACTGGAATGTCATCACCTGTGATGTTCCACTGAGTCTAACTCATCTCAAAACACTTCAAATGGACGAGGGAACGGTGCTACTGTACGTTCTCATGACAGGAATGAGTCTGTGCTATGTTGGAAACTATAGGACCTGTCTGTGTAGCAATCATAGAGAGTTTCGTACAGGATCCTTTCAGGTATTCTTAGGAAGGTATCTTTTCAGGGATCCTACTTAAAGTGTGTTCTCATTCATAACAGTTTCTCCCTCTTTGAGGAATGATGATATAACGCGGACGGACTATGGGCACATTAGGCACTGTAAGTAAAGTGCAGGCTATGATGCTTAGTTATCCCAAACACATATTGGATACTCACGACCAGTGGTGATCCGCACTTTCTTTCTGTGTTAAAAACGCTTCCAATATTGTGAGGAAAGTGTCCTTTAGGAGGGATTCGTTGCAGTGTAGCGTCTGTAAAAGAAGGAAGTTCTTGGGACAGACTCTGTGATAACTGCAATACGCGCACACAGGGCTCTAGTATCAGACGTCTATCCGTTGGACTATGCAAGTTCTGTTTAAGGGAAACTCCTTTAAACGGAATTGCACTTCTCACAGTGTCTTATCAGCGGTGGAATGGAGAAAGAACAACTACGGACAGAGGGAACGTTGTGCCCTGAGAGTGAAGGACCGGGTATGGAATATAGGCCTCTATGACACATACTGGAAGGTCAACACCTGTGATGTTCCACTGTGCCTAAATCGTCTCAAAACACTTCAAATGTACGAGGGAACTGTGCTATTGTACGTTCTCACGACAAGAATGTGTCTGTGCTAAGTTGGAAACTGTAGGACCTGTCTGTGTAGCAATCATAGAGAGTTTCGTACAACCCTTTCAGGATATTCTTAGAAAGGAATCTTTACACGGATCCTACTTAAAGTATGTTTTCATTCATAACAGTGTCTCCCTATTTGAGGAATGATGATAGAAAGCAAACAGACTATGGGCACATTGGATTATGTGACTAAAGTGCAGGCTATGGCGCTTAGGCATCCCAAACACATATTAGATGATCAAGACCAGTGGTGAAACGCACTTTCTTTCTGTGTGAAAAACGCTTCCAGCATTTTGAGGGAAGTGTGCTTTAGGAGGGATTCGTTGCAGTGTTGTGTCTCTTAAAGAAGGAAGCTCTTGGGATTGACTCTGCGGTAACTGCAATAGGCGCACATAGGGTTCTAGTATCAGACGTCTATTGGTTGCACTAAACAGACCCTGCAAGTTCTGTTTAAGGGAAACTCCTTCAGGCGGAATCACACTTCTCACAGTGTCTTTTTAACGGAGGAATGGAGAAAGAACAAGTACGGACAGAGGGAACATTGTGCCCTGAGAGTGAAGGACAGGGTATGAACATAGGCCTCTATGACACATACTGGTAGGTCAACACCTGTGATGTTCCACTGTGTCTAACTCGTCTCAAAACCCATCAAATGTACGAGGGAGCTGTGCCACAGTACTTTCACACGACAGAAATGAGTCTGTGCTAAGTTTGAAATAGTAGGACCTGTCTGTGTAGCAATCATAGAGATTTTCGTACAGAACGCTTTCAGGTTATTCTTAGGAAGGTATCTTTTCAGGGATCCTACTTAAAGTGCGTTCTCATTCATAATAGTGTCACCCTCTTTGAGGAATGATGATAGAACAATGATGGACTACGGGCACATTAGGTACTGAGAGTAAAGTGCAGGCTATGGCACTTAGGCATCAAAAACACATATGGATGCTCACGACCAGTAGTGATCCGCACTTTCTTTCTGTGTTAAAAACGCTTCCAACATTGTGAGGGAAGTGTGCTTTAGGAGGGATTCGTTGCAGTGTTGCCTCTGCTAAAGAAGGAAGCTCTTGGGACTGACTCTTTGTTAACTGTATTAGGCGCACAATGGGCTCTAGTATCAGATGTCTATCCGTTGGACTATAACAAGTTCTGTTTAAGGGAATCTGCTTCAGGCGGAATCGCACTTCTCACAGTGTCTTTTCAGCGGAGGAATGGAAAAAGAACAACTACGGAGAGAGGGAACGCTGTGCCCTGAGAGTGAAGGACAGGGAATGGCACATAGGCCTCTATGACACATACAGGAAGGTCAACAACTGTGATGTTCCACTGTGTCTAACTCCTCTCAAAACACTTCAAATGTACGAGGAACTGTGCTACATATGTGCTTACGACAGGAATGAGTCTATGCTAAGTTGGAAACTGTAAGACCTGTCTGTGTAGCAATCATAGAGAGTTTCGTACGGGACCCTGACAGTTTATTCTTAGGAAGGTATCTTTTCAGGGATCATACTTAAAGTGTGTTCTCTTTCATAACAATGTCTCCTTCTTTGACGAATGATGATAGAACACGGACGGACTAATGGCACATTAGATAAAGTGAGATAATTGCGGGTTATGGCGCTTCGGCATCCCAAACACATATTGGATGATCAAGACCAGTGGAGATCCGCACTTTCATTCTGTGTTAAAAACGCTTCCAACATTGTGAGGGATGTGTGCCTTAGGAGGGATTCGTTGCAGTGTTGCGTCTGTTAAAGAAGGAAGCGCTTGGGACTGACTCTGCAGTAACTGCAATAGGCGCACATTGGGCTCTAGTGTCAGACCTCTATCCGTTGGACTATAGCAAGTTCTCTTTAAGGGAAACTCCTTCAAACGGAATCGCACTTCTCACTGTGTCTTTTCAGCGGAGGTAAGGAGATAGAACAACTATGGACAGAGGGAACTTGCGCCCTGAGAGCGAAGGACCGGGTATGGAACATAGGCCTCTATGACACAAACTGGAAGGTCAACACCTGTGATGTTCCACTGTGTCTAACTTGTCTCAAAACCCTTCAAATGGACCTTTTCGAGGTCGGACAAATGGCGGGATAGTAGGAAGAGGCCTCTTTTCAGCCTGTACCCCAAAGTGAACTGATTACCTACCAAAGAACTACGATCACCCATGAAATCAGCCTGAGATCAGAATTATATACGTCCGGATCTCTACAGGGGCAGAAGAGGCCAGTGAGCAGGTAAAGTGGATTGGGAACTGCGGACTGATATTGGAAGATAAACAATAGGGGGAGGGAGCCACCAGTGGCGACTGGTGGGAAAGTAATACCCCAATCCCAGCGAGAGTGCCCTGCCTCTGGGGACCAGCAGTAACTCGGAGACTGAATGAAAGCACTCCAAAAGAGCAAAAGATCGCGGGGGCAAATTGTGGTAATCGGGCTGGCTAGGGAGAGGGGCTTAAGTCCCCGGTCCCAGAGGGCCTCCCAGGCGTGGAGGCAGAGAGAGTACGGCGGAGAAACCAGCTCCTGGTCCCTAAGCTGCCAGCGCGCCCTAGAGCGCTTGGGTTCCGGCTCCTGTGAGGGGATGGGAGCCGCTGGTCTGCTGAACGTGCGCTAGCCCTACCACAAAGCTTGAGATACGCGGGCACGTCCCTCACTCTCCCCTGAATTACTGAGGACCGGCGGGCGCTCCTTGACCCGCGCCATTGTTTCAAAGCCTAAGCCAGCACGCGCGCGCGAAACTCTTCCCTGGACAGAGGCGCGCAAAAGCCCAGCCTGGGTCTCACGGACCCGCGCCCCGTTCTCAGTGCCGCAGATGCGCGCCCGACACATAGCTGCCTCTGAAAAGAGGTGCGCGCAAGCCGGGCACTCCCAGCCCGGGACGGCGGCAAAATCTCAGTGTGAGATCGCTGCTTGGAACCTCTCTGGCGGTCGGGAGCTCCCAGACAGCCGCCACTGCCTTGGCTTTGGGGACAAGCAAAAGATCCTGCGCCCCCAGGGACTGCATCTTGGAATCTGCGCTCCCAGCGGCCAAGGGGGAATTTATTCAGCTTCTGCACCCAGACTGAGGCTTCTCTCTGAGACGGAGATCAGGGTGTGGTTTGATTCCTTCTAATACTACATAATCCATCAAAGGTGCTCAAGGTGAGAGGGACAAAAGTGAACAAGCAAAAAAACCGCCAGAGAACAAAAGCCTGAAAAAAACCAGTTTCCCCAGAGCCCACCCCCTTGAGGGTTCCAAAGGAACTCAAACACCTGGACTAAAGACCACCTTGCTTAAGAATGCTTGGATCAACAAAGAGATCAAAGAAGAACCGAATCAATTCATGGAAACCAATGAGAATGAAGACACTTCAGTCCAAAATCAATGGGATAGAGCAAAGGCGGTCCTAAGGGGAAAATATATAGCCATCCAAGCCTTGCTCAAAAAAATTGAAAAATCCAGAACACACCAGCTGTCTCTACACCATAAAGAACTGGAGGATCAACGACAAAGCAAACCAACTCCACACATAAGAAGGGAAATCATCAAGATTAGAGCTGAGATCAATGAGGGAGAAACCAGAGATACAGTAGAACGTATCAATGAAACTAGAAGCTGGTTTTTTGAAAGAATCAATAAGATCGATAAGCCACTGGCTACACTAATCCAAAAGAAAAGAGAGAAATCCCAAATTCATAAAATTATAAATGAAAAGGGAGAGATCACAACTAACGCCAAGGAAGTAGAAAGAATCATCAGAAGTTATTACGAACAGTTATATGCCAATAAGCTTAGCAACCTAGATGGAATGGATGCATTCCTGGAAAAATATAAACTACCAAAATTGAACCAGGAAGAAATCGACAACCTGAATAGACCGATATCTAATAACGAGATTGAAGCAGTGATCAAAAATCTCCCAAAAAACAAGAGCCCAGGACCTGACGGATTCCCTGGGGAATTCTACCAAACCTTCCAAGAAGAAATAACACCTATTCTCCTGAAGCTGTTTCAAAAAATTGAAGCAGAAGGAAAACTTCCAGACTCTTTCTATGAAGCCAGCATTACCCTGATCCCCAAACCAGGCAAGGACCATACCAAAAAGGAGAATTTCAGACCAATATCACTGATGAATATGGATGCTAAGATTCTCAACAAGATCCTAGCCAACAGGATCCAACAACACATTAAAAAGATTATCCACCATGATCAGGTGGGATTCATCCCTGGGCTACAAGGATGGTTCAACATTCGCAAATCAATCAATGTGATACAACAAATTAATATGAGAAGAGAGAAGAACCACATGGTCCTCTCAATTGATGCAGAAAAAGCATTTGACAAAACCCAACATCCGTTCCTGATTAAAACGCTTCAAAGTATAGGGATAGAGGGAACATTCCTGAACCTCATCAAATCTATCTATGAAAGACCCACAGCAAATATCATCCTCAATGGGAAAAAGCTTGCAGCCTTCCCGTTGAGATCAGGAACAAGACAAGGATGCCCACTTTCACCACTCTTGTTCAACATAGTATTAGAAGTCCTAGCAACAGCAATCAGACAACAGAGAGAAATAAAAGGTATCCAAATTGGTAATGAAGAAGTCAAACTCTCTCTCTTCGCAGATGACATGATTCTTTATATGGAAAACCCAAAAGACTCCACCCCCAAACTCTAGAACTCATACAGCAATTCAGCAACGTGGCAGGATACAAAGTCAATGTGCAGAAATCAGTGGCTTTCTTATACACTAACAATGAAAATACAGAAAGGGAAATTAGAGAATCGATTCCATTTACTATAGCACCAAGAACCATAAGATACCTGGGAATAAACCTAACCAAAGAGGTAAAGGATCTGTACTCAAGGAACTACAGAACACTCATGAACGAAATTGAAGAAGACACAAAAAGATGGAAGACCATTCCATGCTCTTGGTTCGGAAGAATAAACATTGTTAAAATGTCTATACTGCCTAGAGCAATCTATACTTTTAATGCCATTCCGATCAAAATTCCACCGGCATTCTTCAAAGAGCTGGAGCAAATAATCCTAAAATTTGTATGGAATCAGAAGAGACCCCGAATCGCTAAGGAAATGTTGAAAAACAAAAATAAAGCTGGCGGCATCACCTTACCTGATTTCAAGCTTTATTACAAAGCTGTGATCACCAAGACAGCATAGTACTGGCATAAAAACAGACACATGGACCAGTGGAACAGAGTAGAGAGCCCTGATATGGACCCTCACCTCTATGGTCAATTAATCTTCGACAAAACAGGAAAAAATATAGAGTGGAAAAAAGACAGTCTCTTCAATAAATGGTGCTGGGAATACTGGACAGCTATATGTAGAAGAATGAAACTCGACCATTCTCTCACACCGTACACAAAGATCAACTCAAAATGGATAAAAGACCTCAACGTGAGACAGGAATCTATCAGAATCTTAGAGGAGAACGTAGGCAGTAATCTCTTTGATATCAGCCACAGCAACTTCTTTCAAGCTACGTCTCCAAAGGCAAAGGAAACAAAAGTGAAAATAAACTTCTGGGACTTCATCAAAATCAAAAGCTTCTGCACAGCAAAGGAAACAGACAAAGAAACAAAGAGGCAACCCACGGAATGGGAGAAGATATTTGCAAATGACAGTACAGACAAAAGGTTGATATCCAGGATCTATAATGAACTCCTCAAACTCAACCCACACGAAACAGGCAAACACATCAAAAAATGGGCAGAAGATATGAACAGACACTTCTCCAATCAAGAAATACAAATGGCTATCAGACACATGAAAAAATGCTCATCATCATTAGCCCTCAGGGAGATTCAAATTAAAACCACATTGAGATATCACCTTACACCAGTTAGAATGGCCAAAATTAACAAAACAGGAAACAACATGTGTTGGAGAGGATGTGGAGGAAGGGGAACCCTCTTACACTGTTGGTGGGAATGCAAGTTGGTGCAGCCTCTTTGGAAAGGGTCTCTTTTTGAGGAATGATGATAGAACAAGGAAGGACAATGGTCACATTAGGTACTGTGATTAAAGTGCAGGCAATGGCATATAGGCAGCCCAAACACATATTCGATGCTCAGGACCAGTGGTGATCCACACTTTGTTTCTGTGTTAAAAACGATTCCAACATTATGAGGGAAGTGTGCTTAGGAGTGATTCGTTGCAGTGTTGCGTCTGTTAAAGAAGGAAGGGCTTGGGACTGACTCTGCGGTAACGGCAATAGGCGCACATAGGGCTCTAGTATCAAACGTCTATCCGTTGGAATATAGCAAGTTCTATTTAAGGGAAACTCCTTCAAACGGAATCGCACTTCTCACAGTGTCCTTTCAGCGGAGGTAAGGAGATAGAACAACTACGGACATATGGATCTTGCCCCCTGAGAGTGAAGGATAGATTATGGCACATAGGGCTCAAAGACACGTACTGGAAGGTCAACACCTGTGATGTACCACTGTGTCTGACTCGTCTCAAAACACTTCAAATGTACGAGGGAACTGTGCTACTGTACGTTCTCACGAAAGGAATGAGTCTGTGCTATATAGGAAACTGTAGGACCTGTATGTGTAGCAATCATATCTGTCTTGTACAGCACCCTGACAGGTGATTCTTAGGAAGGTATCTTTTCAGGGATCCTACTTGAAGTGCGTTGTCATTCAAAAGAGTGTCTCCTCCTTTGAGGAATGATGATATAACACGGACGGACTATGGGCACCTTAGGTACCGTGAGTAAAGTGCAGGCTATGGCGCTTAGGCATCCCAAACTCATATTGGATGCTCACGACCAGTGGTGATCCGCACTTTCTTTCTGTGTTAAAAACGCTTCCAATATTGTGAAAGAAGTGTGCTTTAGGAGGGATTCGTTGCAATGTTGCGTCTGTTAATAAAGGAAGCGCTTGGGACTGACTCTGCGGTAACTGCAATAGGCGCACATTGGGCTCTAGTATCAGACGTCTATCCGTTGGACTATAAAAAGTTCTGTTTAAGGGAAACTCCTTAAGGCGGAATCGCACTTCTCACAGTGTCTTTTTAACGGAGGAATGGAGAAAGAACAACTTCGGACAGAGGGAACGTTGTGCCCTGACAGTGAAGGACAGGGTACGGAACATAGGCCTCTATGACACATACTGGAAAGTCAAAAGCTGTGATGTTCCACTGTGTCTAACTCATCTCAAAACACTTTAAATGTACGAGGGATCTGTGTTACTGTACGTTCTCACGACAGGAATGAGTCTGTGCTAAGTTGGAAACTGTAGGACTCTCTGTGTAGCAATTAGAGAGATTCGTACGGGACCCTTTCAGGTTATTCTTAGGAACGTATCTTTTCAGGAATCCTACTTAAAGTGTGTTCTCATTCATAACAGTGTCTCCTTTTTTGAGGAGTGATGATAGAATTCGGACGGACTATGGGCACATTAGGTACTGAGAGGAAAGTGCAGGCTATGGCGCTTAGGCATCCCAAACACATATTGGATGCTCACGACCAGTGGTGATCCGCACTTTCTTCCTGTTTTAAAAACGCTTCCAACATTGTGAGGGAAGTGTGCTTTAGGAGGGATTCGTTGCAGTGTTGCGTCTCTTAAAGATGGAGGCTATTGGGACTGACTCTGCGGTAACTGCAATAGGCGCACATAGGCTCTAGTATCAGACGTCTATCGGTTGGACTATAGCAAGTTCTGTTTAAGGGAAACTCCTTCAAACGGAATCGCACTTCTCACAGTGTCCTTTTAACGGAGGATAGGAGAAAGAACAACTACGGACAGAGGGAACGTTGCACCTTGAGAGTGAATGACAGCTTATGGCACATAGGCCTCCATGACACATACTGGAAGGTCAACACCTGTGATGTTCCACTGTGTCTAAGACGTCTCAAAACACTTCAAATGTACGAGGGAACTGTGCTACTGTACGTTCTCACTACAGGAATGAGTCTGTGCTAAGTTGGAAACTCTAGGACCTGCTGTGGAGCAATCATAATGTTTTTCATACAGTACACAGAGAGGAGATTCTTAGGAAGGTATCTTTTCAGGTATCCTACTTAAAGTGCTTTCTCATTCATAACAGTGTCTCCTCCTTTGAGGAATGATTATAGAACACAGACCGACTATGAGCACATTAGGTACTCTTGGTAAAGTGCAGGCTATGAAGCTTAGGCATCCCAAACACATATTGGATGTTCACGAACAGTGGTAATCCACACTTTCTTTCTGTATTAAAAACGCTTCCAACATTGTGAGAGAAGTGTGCTTTAGGAGGGATTCGTTGCAGTGTTGCGTCTGTTAAAGAAGTAAGCGATTGGTACTGACTCTGCGGTAAGTGCAATAGGCGCACATAGGGCTCTAGTATCAGACGTCTATCCGTTGGACTATAGCAAGTTCTGTTTAAGGGAATCCTTCAACCGGAATCGCACTTCCACATTGGCTTTTTGGTGGATGAATGGAAAAAGAACAAATACGGAAGAGGGATCGTTGTGCCTGGGAGTGTAGGACAGGTTATGGCACATATGCCTCTGTGACATATACTGGAAGGTAAACACCTATGATGTTCCAATGTGTCTAACTCTTCTCCATACACTTCATATGTACGAGGGAACTGTGCTACTACACGTTTTCACGACAGGAATGAGTCTGTGCTAAGTTGGAAACTGTAGGACCTGTCTGTGTATCAATAATAAAGTGTCTCGTATAGGACCCAGACACGTGATTCTTAGGAAGGTATCTTTTCAGGGAACCTGCTTAAAGTGCGTTCTCATTCACAGTAGTGTTTCCTCCTTTGAGGAATGATGATAGAACTCAGACGGACTATAGGCACATTAGGTACTGTTTGTAAAGTGCAGGCTATGGCGCTTAGCTATCCCAAACCCATATTGGATGATCACGACCAGTGGTGATCCACACTTTCTTTTGTGCTATAAACGCTTCCAACATTGTGAAGGAAGTGTGCTTTAGGAGGGATTCGTTGCAGTGTTGCGTCTGATCAAGAAGGAAACTCTTGGGACTGACTCTGCGGTAACTGCAATACAGGCACATAGGGCTCTAATATCAGAGTCTATCCGTTGGACTATAGCAAGTTCTGTTTAAGGGAAACTCCTTCAGGCGGAATCGCACTTCTCACAGTGTCTGTTCAGTGGAGGAATGGAGAAAGAACTACTACGGGCAGAGGGTACGTTGCGCCCTGAGAGTGAAGGACTGCGTATGGCACATAGGCCTCTATGACTAATACTGGAAGGTCCACACCTGTGATGTTCCACTATGTCTAACCCGTTTCAAAGCACTTCAAATGTACGAAGAAACTATGCTACAGTACGTTCTCACGACAGGAATGAGTCTGTGCTAAATTGGAAACTGTTGGACCTATCTGTGTAGCAATCATAGAGAGTTTCTTACAGGACCCTCACAGGTTATTCTTAGGAAGGTATCTTTTCAGGGATCTTACTTAAAGTGCGTTCTCATTCATAACAGTGTCTCCCTCTTTGAGGAATAATGATAGAATGCGGACGGACTATTGGCACATTAGGTACTGTGAGTAAAGTGCAGGCTATGGCGCTTAGGCATCCCAAACACATATTGGATGATCACGACCAGTGGTAATCCGCACTTTCTTTCTGTGTTAAAAACGCTTCCAACATTGTGAAGGAAGTGTGCTTTAGGAGGGATTCGTTGCAGTGTTGCGTCTGTTAAAGAAGGAAGCTCTTGGGAATGACTCTGTGGTTACTGCCTTAGGCGCACATAGGGCTCTAGTTTCAGACGTCTATCCGTTGGACTATAGCAAGTCCTGTTTAAGGGAATCCTTCAAACGGAATCGCACTTCTCACAGTGTCTTTTCGGTGGTGGAATGGAGAAAGATCAAATACGGACAGAGGGAACATTGTGCCTGAGAGTGTAGGACAAGTTTTGGCATATATGCCTCCTTGACACATACTGGAAGGTCAACACCTGTGATGTTTCACTGTGTCTAACTCGTCTCAATACACTTCATATGTACGAGGGAACTGTGCTACAGTACGTTCTCACGACAGGAATGAGTCTGTGCCAATTTGGAAACTGTAGGACCTGTATGTGTAGCAATCAGGGAGAGATTCGTACAGGACCCTTTCAGGTTATTCTTAGGAACGTATCTTTTCAGGGATCCTACTTAAAGTGTGTTCTCATTGATAACAGTGTCTCCTTCTTTGAGGAATGATGATAGATCGTGGAAGGACTTTGGGCACATTAGGTACTGTGAGTTAATAGCAGGCTATGGCGCTTAGGCATCCCAAACACATATTGGATGCTCACGCCCAATGGTGATCCACACTTTCTTTCTGTGTTAAAAACTTGCTTAGAACATTGTGAGGGAAGTGTGCTTTAGGAGGGATTCGTTGATTGTTGCGTCTGTTAAATGGAAGCTCTTGGGACTGACTCTGCGGTAACTGCAATAGGCGCACATAAGTCTCTAGTATCAGAAGTCTATCTGTTGGACTATAGCAAGTTCTGTTTAAGGGAAACTCCTTCAAACGGAATAGCACTTCTCACAGTGTCTTTTCAGCCGAGGATAGGAGATAGAACAACTACGGACAGAGGGAACATTGCGCCCTGAGAGTGAATGACAGCTTATCGCCCATAGGCCTCTATGACACATACTGGAAGGTCAACAACTGTGATGTTCCACTGTGTCTATGACGTCTCAAAACACTTCAAATGTACGAGGGAACTGTGCTACTGTACGTTCTACGACAGGACTGAGGCTGTGCTAAGTTGGAAACTGTAGGACCTGTCTGTGTAGCAATCATAGAGAGTATCGTACAGGACACTGACAGGTGATTCTTAGGAAGGTATCTTTTCAGGGATCCTACTTAAAGTGTGTTCCCATTCATAACAGTGTCTCCTCCTTTGAGGAATGATGATAGAATGGGGGCGAACTATGGGCCCATTAGGTACTGTGAGTAAAGTGCAGGCTATGGCGCTTAGGCATCCCAATCACATATTGGATGATCACGACCCGTTTGATCAGCATTTCCTTCTGTGTTAAAAACGCTTCCAACATTGTGATTGAAGTGTGCTTTAGGATGGATTCGTTGCAGTGTTGCGTCTGTTAAAGAAGGAAGTCATGGGACTGACTCTGTTGTAACTGCAATAGGCGCACATAGGGCTCTAGTATCAGACATCTATCCGTTGGACTATAGCAAGTTCTGTTTAAGGGAAACTCCTTCAGGCGGAATCGCACTTCTAACAGTGTCTTTTCAGCGGAGGAATGGAGGAAGAACAACTACGGACAGAGGGAACGTTGTGCCCTGAGTGTGAAGGACCGGGCATGGAACATAGGCCTCTATGACACATACTGGAAGGTCAACACCTGTGATGTTCCACTGTGTCTAACTCGTCTCAAACACTTCAAATGTACGAGGGAACTTTGCTACTGTACGTTCTCCCGACAGGAATGAGTCTATGCTATGTAGGATACTGTAGGAACTGTCTGTATAGCAATCATAAACTGTCTCGTACAGGACCCTTAAAGGTGATTCCTAGGAAGGTATCTTTTCAGGGATCCTACTTAAAGTGCGTTCTCATTCATAACAGTGTCTCCTCCTTTGAGGAATGATGATAGAACACGGTCGGACTATGGGCACCTTAGGTACTGTGAGTAAATTGCAGGCTATGGCGCTTAGGCATCCCAAACACATATTTGATGCTCATGACCAGTGGTGATCCACACTTTCTTTTTGTGTTAAAGACGCTTCCAACATTGTGAGGCAAGTGTGCTTTAGGAGGGATTTGTTGCAGTGTTGCGTCTGATTAAGAAGGAAGCTCTTGGTTATGCCTCTGCGGTAACTGCAATAGATGTACATAGGGTTCTACGATCAGACTTCTATCCGTTGGACTATAGCAAGTTCTGTTTAAGGGAAACTCCTTCAAACGGATTCGCATTTCTCACAGTGTCTTTTCAGCGGAGGAAAGGATATAGAACAACTACGGACAGAGGGAATATTAGCCCTTAGAGTGAAGGACTGCTTAAGGAACTTAGGCCTCTATGACACATATTGGAAGGTCAACACCTGTGATGTTCCACTGTGTCTAACTCGTCTCAAACACTTCAAATGTACGAGGGAACTTAGCTACTGTACGTTCTCACGACAGGAATGAGTCTGTGCTATGTAGGAAACTGTAGGACATGTCTGTGTAGCAATCATAAAGAGTTTCGTACAGGAACTGACAGGTAATTCTTAGGAAGGTATCTTTTCAGGGATCCTAGTTAAAGTGTGTTCTCATTCATAACAGTGTCTCCTTCTCTGAGGAATGATGATAGAACGCGGACGGACTATGGGCACATTAGGTACTGTGAGTAAAGTGCAGGCTATGGCGCTTAGGCATCCCAAAGTCATATTGGATGCTCACGACCAGTGGTGATCCGCACTTTCTTTCTGTGTTAAAAACGCTTCCAACATTGTTTGGGAACTGTGCTTTAGGAGGGATTCGTTGCAGTGTTGCATCTGTTAAAGAAGGAAGCTCTTGGGACTGACTCTGTGGTAATTGCAATAGGCGAACATAGGACTCTAGTATCAGACGTCTGTCCGTTGGACTATAGCAAGTTCTGTTTAAGGGAAACTCATTCAAAAGGAAATGCACTTCTCACAGTGTCCTTTCAGCGGAGGTAAGGAGATAGAACAACTACGGAAAGAGGGACATTGAGCCCTGAGAGTGAAGGACAGGGTATGGCACAGAGGCCTCTAAGACACATACTGGAAGGTCAACACCTGTGATGTTCCACTGTGTCTAACTTGTTTCAAAACACTTCAAATGTACGAGAGAACTGTGCTTCTGTACGTTTTCACGACAGGAATGAGTTTGTGCTAAGTTGGAATCTGTAGGCCCTGTCTTTGTAGCAATCATAATGTGTCTCGTAGAGGACACAGACAGGTGCTTCTTAGGAAGGTTCTTTTCAGGGATCCTACTTAAAGTGCTTTCCTAATCATAACAGAGTCTCCTCCTTTGAGGAATGATGATAGAACAGGGACGGACTATCGGCACATTAGGTACTGTGAGTAAAGTGCAGGCCTTGGCTCTTAGGCATCCCAATCACATATTGGATGATCACGACCAGTGGTGATCCGCACTAACTTTCTGTGTTAAAAACGCTTCCAACATTGTGAGGGAAGTGTGCTTTAGGATGGATTCGTTGCAGTGTTGCGTCTGATAAAGAAGGAAGCTCTTGGGACTGACTCTGCGGTAACTGCAATAGGCGCACATAGTGCTCTACTATCAGACGTCTATCCGTTGGACTATAGCAAGGTCTGTTTAAAGGAAACTCCTTCAAACGGAATCGCACTTCTCAGAGTGTCTTTTCAGAGGAGGAAAGTATATAGGACACCTACGGACAGAGTGAACGTTGTACCCTGAGAGTCAATGACACCTATGGCGCATAGGCCTCTATGACACATACTGGAAGGTAATCACCTGTGATGTTCCACTGTATAACTCGTCTCAAACTCTTCAAATGTACGAGAGAACTTTGCTACTGTACATTCTCACGACAGGAATGAGTCTGTGCTATGTAGAAATGTGTAACCTGTCTGTGTAACAATCATAAACTGTCTCGTACAGGACGCTGACAGGTGATTCTTTTTATTTATTTATTTATTTATTTATTTATTTATTTGTCAGAGAGAAATCACAGGTAGATGGAGAGGCAGGCAGAGAGAGAGGGAAGCAGGCTCCCTGCTGAGCAGAAAGCCTGATGTGGGACTTGATCTCTGGACCCTGAGATCATGACCTGAGCTGAAGGGAGTGGCTTAACCCACTGAGCCACCCAGGCGCCGCTGACAGGTGAATCTTAGGAAGGTATCTTTTTCAGGGATCCTACTTAACGTGCGTTATCGTTCATAACAGTGTCTCCTCCTTTGAGGAATGACGAAAGAACGCGGACGGACTATGGGCACCTTAGGTACTGTGAGTAAAGTGCAGGCTATGGCGCTTAGGCATCCCAAACTCATATTGGATGCTCACGACCAGTGGTGATCCGCACTTTCTTTCTGTGTTAAAAATGCTTCCAACATTGTGAGGGAAGTGTGCTTTAGGAGGGATTCGTTGCAGTGTTGCGTCTGATAAAGAAGGAAGCTCTTGGGACTGACTCTGCGGTAACTCCAAAAGGCGCACGTAGGGCTCTAGTATCAGACGTCTATACGTTGGACTATAGCAAGTTCTGTTTAAGGGAAACTCCTTCAAACGGAAATGTACTTCTCACAGTGTCTTTTCAGGGGAGGAATGGAGGAAGCACAACTAGGACAGAGGTACCTTTTGCCATGAGAGTGAAGGACAGGGTATGGCACAGAGTCCTCTATGACACATACTGGAAGGTCAACACCTGTGATGTTCCACTGTGTATAAGTCGTCTCAAAACACTTCAAATGTACGAGAGAACTGTGCTACTGTACGTTCTCACGACAGGAATGAGTCTGGACTAAGTTGGAAACTGTAGGCCCTGTCTTTGTAGCAATTATATAGTGTCTCCTACAGGACCCTGACAGGTGATTCTTAGGAAGGTATCCTTTCAGGGATCCTACTTAAGGTGCGTTCTCATTCATAACAGTGTCTCCTCCTTTGAGGAATGATGATAGAACAGGGACGGACTATGGGCCCATTAGGTACTGTGAGTAAAGTGCAGGCTATGGCGCTTAGGAATCCCAAACACATACTGGATGCTCACGACCAGTGGTGATCCGCACTTTCTTTCTGTGTTAAAAACACTTCCAACTTGTGAGGGAAGTGTGCGTTAGGAGGGATTCGTTGCAGTTTTGAGTCTGTTAAAGAAGGATGCTCTTGGCAATGACTCTGCGGTAACTGCAATAGGCGCACATAGGGCTCTAGTATCAGACGTCAATCCGTTGGACTATAGCAAGTTCTATTTAAGGGAAACTCCTTCAAACGGAAATGCACTTCTCACAGTGTCCTTTCAGCGGTGGTAAGGATATAGAACAACTACTGACACAGGGACCTTGCGCCCTGAGAATGAAGGACAGCTTATGGCACAGAGGTCTCTATGACACATACTGGAAGGTCAAGACCTGTGATGTTCCACTGTTTCTAAGTCGTCTCCAAACACTTCACATGTACGAGAGAACTGTGCTACTGTACGTTCTTACGACAGGAATGAGTCTGTGCTAAGTTGCAAATTTTAGGACCTTTCTTTGTAGCAATCATATAGAGTTTCGTACAGGATCCTGACAGGTTATTCTTAGGAAGGTATCTTTTCAGAGATCCTACTTAAAGTGTGTTCTCATTAATCACAGTGTCTCCTCCTTTGAGGAATGATGATAGAACGCGGACGGACTATGGGCACATTAGGTACTGTGAGTAAAGTGTATGCTATGGCGTTTAGGTATCCCAAACACATATTGGATGATCACGACCAGTGGTGTTCCGAACTTTCTTTCTGTGTTAAAAACGCTTCTAACAGGGACGCCTGGGTGGTTCAGTTGGTTTAGCAGCTGCCTTCGGCTCAGGTCCTGATCCCAGCATCCTGGGATCGAGTCCCGCTTTGGGCTCCTTGCTCTGCGGGGAGCCAGCTTCTCCCTCTGACTCTGTCTTCCAATCTGTCTGCCTCTGCTTGCTCTCTCTCACTCTCTCTGAAATAAATAAATAAAATCTTAAAAAAAATACGCTTCCAACAATGTGATGGAAGTGTGCTTTAGGAGGGATTCGTTGCAGTGTTGCATCTGTTAATGGAGGAAACTCTTGGGACTGACTCTGCAGTAACTGCAATAGGCGCACATAGGGCTCTAGAACAGACGTCTATCCGTTGGACTATAGCAAGTTCTCTTTAAGGGAAACTCCTTCCGTCAGAATCCCACTACTCACAGTGCCTTTCCAGTGGAGGAAAGAAGATTGAACAAGGACGGACAGAGGCAAAGTTGTGCCCTGAGAGTGAAGTACAGGGTATGGCACATAGGCCTCTATGACACATATTGGGAGGTCAACACCTGTGATGTTCCACTGTGTCTAACTAGTCTCAAAACACTTCAAATGTACGAGGGAACTGTGCTACTGTACGTTCTCTCGACAGGAATGAGTCTGTGCAAAGTTGGAAACTGTAGGACCTGTCTGTGTAGCAATCATAAAGTGTCTCATACAGGACCCTGATAGGTGATTCATAGTAAAGTATCTTTTCAGGGATCCTACTTAAAGTGCGTTCTCATACATAGCAGTGTCTCCTCCTTTGAGGAATGATGATAGAACATGGACGGACTATGGGCAAGTTAGGTACTGTGATTAAAGTGCAGGCTATGGTGCTTAGGCATCCGAAACACATATTGGATGCTCACGTCCAGTGATGACCCGCACTTTCTTTCTGTGTTAAAAACGCTTCCAACATTGTGAGGGAAGTGTGCTTTGGAGGGGTTCGTTGCAGTGTTGGGTCTGTTAAAGAAGGAAGCCCTTAGACTCTCTGCGGTAACTGCAATAGGCGCACATATTGCTCTAGTATCACACGTCTATCCGTAGGACTATAGCAAGATCTATTTAAGGGAAACTCTTTCAGCCGGAATCCCACTTCTCAAAGTGTCTTTCCCTCGCGGAAAGAAGATAGAACAAGGACGGACAGAGGGAACGTTGCGCCCTGAGAGTGAAGGACAGGGTATGGCACATAGGCCTCTATGACAGATACTGTAAGGTCAACACCTGTGATGTTCCACTGAGTCTAACTCGTCTCAAAACACTTCAAATGTATAAGGAAGATGTGGTCCTTATACACTATGGAGTATTATGGCTCCATCAGAAAGGATGAATACCCAACTTTTGTAGCAACATGGACGGGACTGGAAGAGATTATGCTGAGTGAAATAAGTCCAGCAGAGAGAGTCAAATATCATATGGTTTCACTTATTTGTGGAGCATAACAAATAGCATGGCGGACAAGGGGCATAGAGAGGAGTAGAGAATTTGGGTAAATTGGAAGGGGAGGTGAACCATGAGAGACTATGGACTCTGAATAACAGTCTGAGGGGTTTGAAGTGGCGGGGGGCTGAGGGTTGGGGTACCAGGTGATGGGTATTATAGAGGTCTCGGCTTGCAAGGAGCACTGGGTGTGGTGAAAAATTAATGAATACTGTTTTTCTGAAAATAAATAAATTGGAAACAAAACACTACAAATGTATGAGAGAACAGTGCTACTGTACGTTCTCACGACAGCAATGAGTCTGTGATCAGTTGGAACCTGTAGGATCTGTCTGTGTAGCAAATATAAAGGGTCTCGTACAGGACCCTGAAAGGTGATTATAGGAAGGTATATTTTAAGGGATCCTACTTAACGTGTGTTCTCATTCACAACAGTGTCTCCTCCTTTGAGAATGATGATAGAACACGGACGGACTATGGGCACATTAAGTACTGTGGGTAAAGTGCAGGCAATGGCGCTTAGGCATCCCAAACACATATTGGATGCTCACGACCAGTGGTGATCCGCACTTTCTATCAGTGTTAAAAACGCTTCCAACATTGAGAGTGAAGTATGCTTTAGGAGGGACACGTTGCAGCCTTGCGTCTGTTAAAGAAGGAAGCGCTTGGGACTGACTCTGCGGTAACTGCAATAGGCGCACATAGGCCTCTAGTATAAGACGTCTTTCCGTTGGACTATAGCAAGTTCTGTTAAAGGGAAACTCCTTCAGGCAGAATCGCAATTCTAACAGTGTCTTTTCAGCGCAGGAATGGAGAAAGAACAACTACGGACATAGGGAACCTTGTGCCCCGAGAGTGAAGGACCGGGTATGGAACATAAGCCTCTATGACACATACTAGAAGTTCAACACCTGTGATGTTCCACTGTGTCTAACTCGTCTCAAAACCCTTCAAAAGTATGCGGGAACTGTGTTACAGTATTTTTCCCGACAGGAATGAGTCGGTTTTAAGTTGGAAACTGTAGGACCTGTCTGTGTAGCAATCATAGAGAGTTTCGTACAGGACCCTTTCAAGTTATTCTTAGGACGGTATCTTTTCAGGGATCCTTCTTAAAGTGTGTTCTCATTCATAACACTATCTCCTTCTTTGATGAATGATGATAGAACGCGGACGGACTAGGGGCACATTAGGTACTGTGAGTAAAGTGCAGGCTATGGCACTAAGGCATACCATACACATATTGGATACTCACGACCAGTGTTGATCCGCACTTTCTTTCTGTGTTAAAAACGCTTCCAACATTGTGAGGGAAGTGTGCTTAGGAGGGATTCGTTGCAGTGTTACGTCTGATGAAGAAGGAAGCTCTTGGGACTGACTCTGCGGTAACTGCAATAGGCGCACATAGGGCTCTAGTATCAGACGTCTATCCGTTGGACTATAGCAAGTCCTGTTTAAGGGAAACTCCTTCAGGCGGAATCGAACTTCTCACAGTGTCTTTTCAGCGGAGGAATTGAGAAAGAACAACTACGGACAGATGAAACGTTGTGCCCTGAGAATGAATGACAGCTTATGGCACATAGGCCTCTATGACACATACTGGAAGGTCAACACTTGTGATGTTCCACTGTGTCTAACTCGTCTCAAACACTTCAAATGTATGAGGGAACTTTGCTACTCTACGTTCTCACAACAGGAATGAGTCTGTGCTATGTACGAGACTGTAGGACCTGTCTGTGTAGCAATCATAAACCGTCTCGTCAGGACCCATACAGGTGAAATTTAGGAAGGTATCTTTTCAGGGATCCTACTTAAAGTGCGTTCTCATTCATAACAGTGTCTCCCGATTTGAGGAATGATGATTGAACGCGGACGGACTATGGGCACATTAGATTACGTGACTAAAGTGCCGGCTATGGCGCTTAATCATCCCAAACACATATTAGATGATCAAGACCAGTGGTGATCCGCACTTTCTTTCTGTGTTAAAAATGCTTCCAACATTGTGAGGGAACTGTGCTTTAGGAGGGATTCGTTGCATTGTTGCGTCTGATAAAGAAGGAAGCTCTTGGGACTGACTCTGCGGTAACTGCAATAGGCGCACATAGGGCTCTAGGATCATACGTCTATCCGTTGGACTATAGCAAGTTCTGTATAAGGGAAACCCCTTCAAACGCAAATGCACTTCTCACAGTGTCCTTTAGTGCGGAGGTAAGGAGATAGAAAAACTACGGACAGAGGGACCTTGTGCCCTGAGAGTGAAGGACAGGGTATGGCTCAGAGGCCACTACGACACATACTGTAAGGTCAACACCTGTGATGTTCCACTGTGTCTAAGTCGTCTCAAAACACTTCAAATGTACGAGAGAACTGTGCTAATGTACGGTCTCATGACAGGAATGAGTCTGTGCTAAGTTGCAATCTGTAGGACCTGTCTGTGTAGCCATCATAAAGTGTCTATACAGGACCATGACAGGTGATTCTTAGGAAAGTATCTTTTCAGGGATCCTACTTAAAGTGCGTTCTCACATAACACTGTCTCATCCTTTGAGGAATGATGATAGAACACGGAAGGACTATATACACATTAGGTACTGTGAGTAAAGTGCAGGCTAAGGCTCTTAGGCATCCCAGACATATACTGGATGATGACGACCAGTGGTCATCCGCACTTCCTTCCTGTGTTAAAAACGCTTCCAACATTGTAAGAGAAGTGTTCTTTAGGAGGGATTTGTTGCAGTTTTGCGTCTGTTAAAGGAGGAAGCTCTTGGGACAGACACTGCCATAAGTGCAATAGGCGCACATAGGGCTCTAGTATCAGACGTCTATCCGTTGGACTATAACAAGTTCTGTTTAAGGGAAACTCCTTCAGGCGGAATCATATTTCTCACAATGTCTTTTCATTGGAGGAAAGGAGATAGTACAACTATGGACAGAGGGAACGTTGCGCCCTGAATGTGAAGGATAGCGTACGGCACATAGGCCTCTATAACACATACTGGAAGGTCAACACCTGTGATGTTTCACTGTGCCTAACTCATCTCAAAACTCTTCAAATGTACGAGGGAACACTGCTACAGTAAGATCTCACGAAAGGAATGAGTCTGTGCTAAGTTGGAAACTGTAGGACCTGTCTGTGTAGCAATGATAAAGTGTCTCGTACAGGACCCTGAGAGGTGATTCTTAGGAAGGTATCTTTTCAGGGATCCTACTTAAAGTGCGTACTCATTCACAACAGTGTCTCTTTCTTTGAGGTATGATGATAGAATGTGGAGGGACTATGGGCACATTAGGTACAGTGTGTAAAGTGCAGGCTATGGCGCTTAGGCATCCCAAACACATATTGGATGATCACGACCAGTGGTGATACTCACTTTCTTTCTGTGTTAAAAACGCTTCCAACATTGTGAGGGAAGAGTGCTTTAGGAGGGATTCATGGCAGTGTTGAGTCTGTTAAAGGAGGAAGGTCTTGGGGTTGACTCTGCGGTAACTGCAATAGGCGCACATAGGGCTCTAGTATTAAACGTCTATCCGTTGGACTATAGCAAGTTCTGTATAAGGGAAACTCCTTCAGGCAGAATCGCACTTCTCACAGTGTCTTTGCAGAGGAGGAATGGAGATAGAACAATTACGTACAAAGGGAACGTTGCACCCTGAGAGTGAAGGACAGGGCATGGCACATAGGCCTCTATGACACTTACTGGAATGTCAACACCTGTGAAGTTTCACTGTGTCTAACTTGTCTCAAAACTGTTCAAATGTACGAGGGAACTCTGCTACAGTACGTTGTCATGAAAGGAATGAGTCTGGGCTAAGTTGGAAACTGTAGGACCTGTCTGTGTAGCAATCATAAAGTGTCTCAAAAGGACACTGACAGGTGATTCTTAGGAAGGTATCTTTTAGGGATCCTACTTAAAGTGGGTTCTCATTCAAAACAGTGTCTCCTCCTTTCAGGAATGATGATAGAACACGGAAGGACTATGGGCACATTAGGTACTGTGAGTAAAGTGCAGGCTATGGCGCTTAGGGATCCCAAACACATATTCGATGATCACGACCAGTGGTGATCCGCATTTCTTTCTGTGTTAAAAATGCTTCCTACATTGTGAGGAAGTGTGCTTTAGGAGGGATCGTTGCAGTGTTGCGTCTGTTAAAGAATGAAGCTCTCGGAACGTACTCTCTGGTAACTGCAATAGGCGCACATAGGGATCTAGTATCAGACATCTATCCGTTGGAATATAGCAACTTCTGTTTAAGGGAAACTCCTTCAGGCAGAATCCCGCTTCTCACAGTGTCTCTCCAGTGGAGGATAGAAGATAGAAAATGCACAGACAGAGGGAACGTTGCTCCCTACGAGTGAAGGACAGGGTATGGTACATAGGCCTCTACAACACTTACTGTGTGGTCAACACCTGTGGTGTTCCCCTGTGTCTAACTCGTCTCAAAACTCTTCACATGTACGAGGGAACTCTGCTACAGAACGTTCTCATGAAAGGAATGAGTCTCTGCTAAGTTGGAAACTGTAGGACCTCATTGTGTAGCAATCATAAAGTGTCTCGAAAAGGACAATGACAGGTGATTCTTAAGAAGGTATCTTTTCAGTGATCCTACTTAAAGTGCGTTCTCATTCAAAACAGTGTCTCCTCCTTTCAGGAATGATGACAGAACAAGGACGGACTATGGGCACCTTAGGTACTGTGAGTAAAGTGCAGGCTATGGCGCTTAGGCATCCCAAACACATATTGGATGATCACGACCAGTAGTGATCCGGACTTTCTTTCTGTGTTAAAAATGCTTCCAACATTGTGAGGGAAGTGTGATTTAGGAGGGATCGTTGCAGTGTTGCATCTGTTAAAGAAAGAAGCTCTCGGAACGTACTCTCTGGTAACTGGAATAGGCGCACATAGGGCTCTAGTATCAGACATCTATCCGTTGGACTATAGCAAGTTCTGTTTAAGGGAAACTCCTTCAGGCGGAATCCCACTTCTCACAGAGTCTCTCCAGTGGAGGACGGAAGATAGAACAAGGACGGACAGAGGGACGTTGTGCCCTACGAGTGAAGGACAGGGTATGGCACATAGGCCTCTATGACACTTACTGGGTGGTCAAAACCTGTGATGTTCTACTGTGTCTAACTCGTCTCAAAACTCTTCAAATGTACGAGGGAAGTATGCTACAGTACGTTCTCACGACAGGAATGAGTCTGTGCTAGTTGGAAACTATAGGACCTGTCTGTGTAGCAATCATAAAATGTCTCGTACAGGACCCTGACAGGTGATTCTTAGGAAGGTATCTTTTCAGGGATCCTACTTAAAGTGCGATCTCATTCAAAACAGTGTCTCCTCCTTTCAGGAATAATGATAGAACACAGACGGACTATGGGCACATTAGGTACTGTGAGTAAAGTGCAGGCTATGGTGCTAGGGATCCCAAACACATATTGGATGCTCACGACAAGTGGTGATCTGACTTTCTTTATGTGTTAAAAACTCTTCCAATATTGTGAGGTAAGTGTGTTTTAGGAGGGATTCGTGCAGTGTTGCTTCGGTTTGAAAGAAGCTCTTGGAACGTACTCCATGGTTATTGCAATAGGCGCACATAGGGCTCTAGTATCAGACGTCTATCTGTTGGACTATAGCAAGTTCTGTATAACGGAAACTCCTTCAGGCGGAATCGCACTTCTCACAGTGTCTTTTCAGTGGAGGAAAGGAGATAGTACAACTACGGACAGAGGGAACGTTTCGCCCTGAGGGTGAAGGACAGGGTATGGCACATAGTCATCTATAACACATACTGGAAGGTCAACACCTGTGATGTTCCACTGTGTCTAACTAGTCTCAAAACACTTCAAATGTACCAAAGAACTCTGCTACAGTACGTTCTCACGACAGGAATGAGTCTGTGCAAAGTTGGAAACTGTAGGACCTGTCTGTGTAGCAATCATAAAGTGTCTCATACAGGACCATAACAGGTGTTTATAGGAAAGTATCTTTTCAGGGATACACTTAACATGCGTTCTCATTCATAACAGTGTCTCCTTTTTTGAGGAATGATGATATAACAAGGACGGACTATGGGCACATTAGGTACTGTGACTAAAGTGCAGGCTATGGCACTTACGCATCACAAACACATATTAGATGATCACGACCAGTGGTGATCCGCACTTCCTTTCTGTGTTATAAACACTTCCAAAATTGTGAGGGAAGTGTGCTTTAGGAGAGATTCGTTGCAGTGTTGCGTCTGTTAAGGAAGGAAGCTCTTTGGACTGACTCAGTGGTAACTGCAATAGGCGCACATAGGGCTCTAATATCAGACGTCTATCCGTTGGACTATAGCAAGTTCTGTTTAAGAGAAAATCCTTAAAACGGAATCACACTTCTCACAGTATCTTTTCAGCGGAGGAAAGGAGAGAGAACAATTACGGACAGAGGGAACGTTGCACACTGAGAGTGAAGGACAGCGTATGGCACATACGCCTCTATGACACATACTGGAAGGTCAACATCTGTGGTGTTCCACAGTAACTCTGTTACTGTACGTTCTCACGACAGGAATAAATCTGTGCTATGTTGGAAACTGTAGGACCTGTCTGTGTAGCAATCATAGAGAGTTTCGTACAGAAACCTTTCAGGTTATTCGTAGGAAGGTATCTTTTCAGGGATATGACTTAAAGTGCGTTCTCATTCATGACAGTGTCTCCTTCTTTGAGGAATGATGATAGAATGTGGACGGACTATGGGCACATTAGGTACTGTGAGTAAAGTACAGGCTATGGCGCTTAGGCATCCCAAACACATATTGGATGATCACGACCAGTGGTGATCCGCACTTTCTTTCTGTGTTAAAAACGCTTCCAACATTGTGAGGGGGTGCGTTAGGAGGGATTCGTTGCAGTGTTGCGTCTGTTAAAGTAGGAAGCTCTTGGAACTGACTCTGCGGGACCTGCAATAGGCGCACATAGGGCTCTAGTATCGTACGTCTATTTGTTGGACTATAGCAAGTTCTGTTTAAGGGAAACTCCTTCAAACATAATCGAACTTCTCACAGTGTTTTTTAGCCGAGGTAAGGAGATAGAAAAACTATGGACAGAGAGAACGTAGTGCCTTCTGAGTGAAGGACAGCTATGGCACATAGGCCTCTATGACACATACTGGAAGGTCTACACCTGTGATGTTCCACTCTGTCTAACTCGTCTCAAAACACTTGAAATGTAGGAGGGAACTATGCTACAGTACGTTCTCATGACAGGAATGAGTCTGTGCTAAGTTGGAAACTGTAGGACCTGTCTGTGTAGCAATCATAAAGTGTCTCATACAGGACCCTGACAGGTGATTATTAGGAAGGAATCTTTTCAGTGATCCTACTTAAAGTGCGTTCTCATTTTTTAAAGTTTCTCTTTTTGAGGAATGATGATAGAACACGGACGGACTATGGGCTTAGGTACTGTGAGTAAAGTGCAGGCTATGGCACTTTGGCATCCCAAAAACATTTTGGATCCTACGACCAGTGGTGACCCGCACGTTCTTTCTTTGTTAAAAACGCTTCCAACTTTGTGTGGGAAGTGTGCTTTAGGAGGGTTTCGTTGCAGTGTTGCGTCTGTTAAAGAAGGAAGCTCTTTGGACTGACTCAGTGGTAACTGCAATAGGCGCATAGGGCTCTAGAATCAAATGTCTATCCGTTGGACTATAGCAAGCTCTGTTTAAGGGAAACTCTTTCAGGCGGAATCGCACTTCTCACAGTGTCTTATCAGCGGAGGAATAGAGAAAGAACTACCACGGACAGAGGGAACGTTGCGCCTGAGAGTGAAGGACAGGGTATGGCACATAGACTTGAATGACTCATACTGGAAGGTCAACACATGTGATGTTCCACTGTGTCTTACTCGTCTCAAAGCACTTCACATGTACGAGGGAACTATGCTACTACACGGTTTAACGACAGGAATGAGTCTGTGCTACGTTGGAAACTGTAGTACCTGTCTGTGTAATAATCATAAACTATCTCGTACAGGACACTGACAGGTGATTCTTAGGAAGGTATATTTTCAGGGATCCTACTTAAAGTGCGTTCCCATTCATAACAGTGTCTCCTCCTTTGAGGAATTATGATAGAACAGAAATGGACTATGGGCACATTAGGTACTGTGAGTAAAGTGCCGACTATGACGCTTAGGCATCCCAAACTCATAATGGATGCTCATGACCAGTGGTGATCCACACTTTCTTTCTTTGTTAAAAGTGATTCCAACATTGTGAGGGAAGTGTGCTTTAGGAGTGATTCGTTGCTGTATTGCGTCTGTTAAAGAAGTAAGCTCTTGGGACTGACTATGCGGTAACTCAATAGGCGCACATAGTGCTCTAGTATCAGACGTCTATCCTTTGTACTATAGCAAGTTCTGTTTATGGGAAACTCCTTCAGGCAGAATCGCATTTCTCACTGTGTCTTTTCAGCAGAGGAAAGGAGATAGAACAATTATGGACAGAGGAAACGTTGCGCCCTGGGAGTGAAGGACAGGCTATGGCACATAGACCTCTTTGACGCATACTGGAAGGTCAACACCTGTGAGGTTCCACTGTGTCTAACTCATCTCAAAACACTTCACATGTACGAGGGAACACTGCTACAGTACGTTCTCACGACGGGAATGAGTCTGTGCTAAGTTGGAAACTGTAGGACCTCTCTGTGTAGCAGTCCTAAAGAGTTTCATACGGGACACTGACAGGTGATTCTTAGGAAGGTATCTTTTCTGTGAACCTAGTTTAAATGTGTTCTAATTCATAACAGTGTCTCCTCTTTTGAGGAATGATCATAGAACGCTGACGGATTATGGGCACTTTAAGTACTTTGAGTAAAGTGCAGGCTAGGGCGCTTAAACATCCCAAACACATATTGTATGATCACGACCAGTGGTGATCCGCACTTTCTTTCTGTGTTAAATACGCTTCCAACATTGAGAGGGAAGTGTGCTTTAGGAGGGATTCGTTGCAGTGTTGCGTCTGTTAAAGATGGAAGCTCTTGGGACTGATTCTGCAGTAACTGCAATAGGCGAACTTAGGGCTCTAGTATCAGACGTCTATCCGTTGGACTATAGCAAGTTCTGTTTAAGGGAAACAACTTCAGCCGGAATCCCACATCTCACAGTGTCTTTTCAGTGGAGGAAAGGAGATAGAACAACTACAGACAGAGGGAACGTTGCGCCCTGAGAATGAAGGACAGGGTATGGAACATAAGCCTCTATGACACATACTGGAAGGTCAACACCTGAGTTGTTCCACTGTGTCTAACTCGTCTCAAACACTTGAAATGTATGAGCGAACTCTGCTACAGTACATTATCACGAAAGAAATGAGCCTGCGGTAAGTTGGAAACTGTAGGACCTGTCTGTATAGCAATCATAAAGGGTCTCATACAGGAACCTGACAGGTGATTCTTAGGAAGGTATCTTTTCAATGATCCTACTTAACGTGCGTTCTCATTCACAACACTGTCTTCTCCTTTGAGCAATGATGATAGAAAACGGACGGACTGTGGGCACATTAGGTAATGTGGGTAAAGTGCAGGCTATGGCGCTTGGGCATCCCAAACACATATTGGATGATCAAGACCAGTGGTGATCCGCACTTTCTTTCTGTGTTAAAAACTCTTCCAACATTGTGAGGGAAGTGTGCTTTAGGAGGGATTCGTTGCAGTGTTGCGTCTGTTAAAGATGGAAGCTCTTGGGAATGACTCTGCGGTAACTGCAATAGGCGCACATAGGGCTCTAGTATCAGGCGTCTATCCGTTAGACTATATGTCAACTTTTCATGGATCCTACTTAAAGTCCGTTCACAGCAAGTTCTGTGCAAGGGAGACTCCTTCAGGTGGAATCGCACTAGTCACAGTGTCTTTTCAGCGGAGGAAATGATATAGAATAACTACGGACAAAGGGAAAGTTGCGCCATGAGATTGAAGGACAGGGTATGGCACATAGGCCTCTATGACACATACTGGTAAGTCAACACCTGTGATGTTCCACTGTGTCTAACTTGTCTAAAAACACTTCAAATGTACGAGGGAACTCTGTTACAGTACGTTCTCATGACAGGAATGTGTCTTGCTAAGTTAGAAACTGTAGGACCTGTCTGTGTAGCAATCATAAAGAGTTTCGTACAGGACACTGACATGTTATTCTTACGAAGGTAAATATTAAGAGATCCTAGTTATGTGTGTTCTAATTCATAACAGTGTCTCCTATTTTGAGGAATGATCATAGAACGTCGACGGACTATGGGCACTTTAGGTACTGTGAGTAAAGTGCAGGCTATGGCACATAGACATCCCAAACACATATTCGATGATCACGACCAGTGGTGATCCGCACTTTCTTTCTGTTTTAAATACGCTTCCAACATTGAGAGGGAAGTGTGCTTTAGGAGGGAATCGTTGCAGTTTTGCGTCTGTTAAAGAAGGAAGCTCTTGGAACGGACTCTGCGGTAACTGCAATAGGCACAAATAGGGCTCTAGTATCAGACGTCTATCCGTTGGACTATATAGCAAGTTCTATTTAAGGGAAACTCCTTCAGGCGGAATTCCACATCTCACAGTGTCTTTTCCGTGTAGGAAAGGAGATAGAACAACTACAAAAGAGGGAACGTTGCGCCCTGAGAGTGAAGGACAGGGTATGACATATAGGCCTCTATGACACACACTGGAAGGTCAACACCTGTGATGTTCCACTGTGTCTAACTCGTCTCAAAACACTTCCAATGTGGAGGGAACTATGCTACAGTTCATTCATGACAGGAATGTGTCTGTGCTAAGTTGGAAACTGTAGGACCTGTCGGTGTAGCAATCATAAAGTGTCTCATACAGGATCCTGAAGGTGATTCTTAGGAAGGTATCTTTTCAGGGATCCTACTTAAAGTCCGTTCTCATTCACAACAGTGTCTCCTCCTTTGAGGAATGATGAGAGAACACGGACCGACTATGGGCACATAAGGTACTGTGAGTAAAGTGCAGGCTCTGGCGCTTAGGCATCCCAAACACATATTGGATAATCACGACCAGTGGAGATCCGCACTTTCTTTCTGTGATAAAAACGCTTTCAACTTTGTGAGGGAGGTGTGCTTTAGGAGGGATTCGTTGCAGTGTTGCGTCTGTTAAGGAAGGAAGCTCTTGGGACTGACTTGCCGTAACAGCATTAGGAGCACATAGGGCTCTAGAATATGACGTCTATCCTTTGGTCTATAGCAAGTTCTGTTAAAGGGAAACTCCTACAGCCGGAATCGCACTTCTCAAGTGTCTTTTCAGTAGAGGAAAGGAGATAGAACAACTACGGAAAGAGGGAACGTTGCGCCCTGTAAGTGAAGGACAGCGTATCGCATATAGGCCTCTATGACACATAGTGGAATGTCAATACCTGTGACGTTCCACTGTGTCTAACTCGTCTCAAAACACTACAAATGTAAGAGGGAACTCTGTTACAGTACGTTCTCATGACAGGAATGAGTCTGTGCTAAGTTGGAATCTGTAGGACCTGTCTGTGTAGCTATCATAAAGTGTCTCATACAGGACCCTGACAGGTGATTATTAGGATGGTGTCTTTTCAGGGATCCTACTTAACGTGTGTTCTCATTCATAACCGTGTCTCCTTTTTTTGTGGAATGATGATATAACACGGACGGACTATGGGCAAATGTACGAGGGAACTGTGCTACTGTACGTTCTCACGACAGGAATGAGTCTGTGCTATGTAGGAAACTGTAGGACATGTCTGTGTAGGAATCATAAACTGTCTCGTACAGGACCCTGACAGGTGATTCTTAGGAAAGTATCTTTTCAGGGATCCTACTTAAAGTGCGTTGTCATTCATAACAGTGTCTCCTCCTTTGAGGAATGATGATAGAACACGGATAGACTATGGGCACCTTAGGTACTGTGAGTAAAGTGCAGGCTATGGAGCTTTGGCATCCCAAACTCATATTGGATGCTCAAGAACAGTGGTGATCCACACTTTCTTTCTGTGTTAAAAACGCTTCCAACATGGTGAGAGAAGTGTGATTTAGGAGGGATTCTTTGCAGTGTTGTGTCTGTTTAAGAAGGAAGCACTTGGGACTGACTCTGAGGTTACTGCAATATGCGCACATAGGGCTCTAGTATCAGATGTCTATCCGTTGGACTATAGCAAGTTCTTTTAAGGGAAACTCCTTCAGGTGGAATCGCACATCTCACAGTGTCTTTTCAGTGGAGGAAAGGAGATAGAACAACTACAGACAGAGGGAACGTTGCGCCCTGAGAGTGAATGACAGCTTATGGCACATAGGCCTCTATGACACATACTGGAAGGTCCACACCTGTGATGTTCCACTGTGTCTAACTCGTCTCAAAACTCTTCAAATGTACGAGGGAACTGTGCCTCAGTACGTTCTCATGACAGGAATGAGTCTGTGCTAAGTTCAAAACTGTAGGACCTGTCTGTGTAGCAATCATAAAGTGTCTCATACAGGCAACTGAGAGGTGATTCTTAGGAACGTATCTTTTCAGGGATCCTACATAAAGTGCGTTCTCATTCATAACAGTGTCTCCTCTTTTGAGGAATGATGATAGAACACGGACGGACTATGGGCACATTAGGTACTGTGAGTAACGTGCAGGCTATGGCGCTTAGGCATCCCAAACTCATTTGGATGATCACGACCAGTGGTAATCCGCACTTTTTTCTGTGTTAAAAACGCTTCCAACATTGTGAGGGAAGTGTTCTTTAGGAGGGATTCGTTGCAGTGTTACGTCTGTTAAAGAAGGAAGCGCTTGGGAATGACTCTGTGGTTACTGCAATAGGCGCACATAGGGCTCTAGTATCAGACGTCTATCCGTTGGACTATAGCAAGTTCTGTTGAGGGAATCCTTCAAACGGAATCGCACTTCTCACATTGTCTTCTCGGTGGAGGATTGGAGAAAGAACAAATACGGACAGCGGAACGTTGTGCCTGAGAGTGTAGGACAGGTTATGGCACATATGCCTCTATGACACATACTGGAAGGTCAACACCTGTGATGTTCCACTTGTCTAACTCATCTTAAGACACTTCATATGTATGAGGGAACTGTGCTACTACACGTTTTCACGACAGGAATGAGTCTGTGCCAAGTGCAAACTAAAGGACCTGTCTGTGTATAAATCATGAAGTGTGTTGTAGAAGACCCAGACACTTGATTCTTAGGAAGGTATCTTTTTGGGATCCTACTTAAAGTGCGTTCTCATTCACAATAGTGTGTCCTCCTTTGAGGAATGATGATAGAACCTGGACGGACTATAGGCACATTAGGTACTGATTGTAAATTGCAGGTTATGGTGCTTAGGCATCCCAAACCCATATTGGTTGATCACGACCAGTGGTGATCCGCCCTTTCTTTCTGTGTTAAAAACGCTTCCAACATTGTGAAGGAAGTGTGCTTTAGAAGGGATTCGTTGCAATGTTGCGTCTGTTAAAGAAGGAAGCTCTTGGGACTGACTCTGTGGTAACTACAATAGATGCGTATAGGGTTCTAGTATCAGCGTCTAACCGTTGGACTATAGCAAGTTCTGTTTAAGGGAAACTCCTTCAGGCAGAATCGCTCTTCTCACAGTGTCTGTTCAGTGGAGGAATGGAGAAAGAACCACAATGGACAGAGGGTACGTTGTGCCCTGAGATTGAAGTACCGGGTATGGAACATAGGCCTATATGACTGTTACTGGAATGTCCACACCTGTGATTTTCCACTATGTCTAACCCTTCTCAAAGCACTTCAAATGTATGAGGAAACTGTGCTTCAGTACGTTCTCACGACAGGAATGAGTCTGTTCTAAGTTGGAATTATAGGACCTGTCTGTGTAGCAATCATAGAGAGTTTCTTACAGGACCCTCACAGGTTATTCTTAGGAAGGTATCTTTCAGGGATCTTATTTAATGTGCGTTCTCATTCATAACAGTGTCTCCCTCTCTGAGGAATGATGATAGAACGCAGAGGGACTATGGGCACATTAGATTCTGTGAGTAAAGTGCAGTCTATGGCGCTTAGGCATCCAAACACATATTGGATGATCAAGACCAGTGGTGATCCGCACTATCTTTCTGTGTTATAAAGACTTCCCGGCTTTTCAAGATGGCGGGGTACTAGGAAGAGGCGTCATTTCAGCTGGTACCCCAAAGTGAGCTGATTACCTACCAAAGAACACTGATCACCCATGAAATCAGCCCGAGATCAGAATTATACACGTCTGGATCTCTACAGGGGCAGAAGACGCCAGTGAGCAGGTAAAGCGGAATGGGAACAGCGGACTGATATCGTAGATAATCAAAAGGGGGAGAGAGCCACAAGAGGCGACCAGAACAAAAGTAATACCCCGTTAAGAGCGAGAGGCCCTGCGTCTCGGGACCAGCATTAACTTGGTGACTGGTTGAAAGCACTCCAAAAGAGCAAAGGATCACGCGGGCAAATTGTGGGAATTGGGGCAGCTAGGGACAGGGCTTTAAGTCCCCGGTCCCAGACGGCCTCCCGGGCGCGGAGGCAGAGAGAGTGCGGCGGAGAAACCGGCTCCTGGTCCCTAAGCTGCCAGCGCGCCACAGAGCACAGGGTTCTGGCTCCTGTGAGGGGATGGGAGCTACGCCGGTCTGCAGAACGCGCACTAGCCCTACCACAAAATGAGTTGCGCGCGCACATACCTCCAGCTCTCCTGGGTTTCTAAGGCCCAGGGGCGCTTCTTGACCCGCGCCATTGTTTCAAAGTCTAAGCCGCGCGCGCGCGAAACTCTTCCCCAAACAGAGGAGCACAAAAGCCCAGCCTGCGGCTTACGGACCAGCGCCCCATTCTCAGTGCCCCAGACGAGAGCCCGACACACAGCCGCCTCTGAAAAGAGGTGCGCACAAGCCGGGCACTCCCAGCCCGGGCCGGCGGCAAAATCTCAGTGTGAGATCACTGCTTGGAACCTCTCTGGCTTGCAGGAGCTCCCAGACAGCCGCCACTGCCTTGGCTTTGGGGAGGAGCAAAAGATCCTGCGCCCCCAGGGTCTTTAACTTGGAACCTGCACTGCCAGCGTCCAAGGGGGAATTTATTCAGCTTCTGCACCCAGACTGAGGCTTCTCTCTGAGAAGGAGATCAGGAAGTGTTCCAGGGTGCACCTTGACTGCACCAGAGTTGATACATCCAGCTATATCTGTTCAGTCTTCTCCCACCAAAATGACTAGGAGGAGGAATGCCCAACAGAAGAAAAATACAGAGGATGGACCTTCTGCAACAGAGCTAACGACTTTCAACCTAGACAATATGTGGGAAAGAGAATTCAGGCTAACAATTATCCAGGCAATAGCTAGGTTGGAGAAAGCCATGGATGACCAAACAGAATTGATTAGGGCCGAACTGAAAGCGACCAGACAGATTGTTCACAATGTTAGGGCGGAGCTCAAAGCTACCAGGGAGGAGGTCCACAATGCTCTCAATGAGTTCCAATCTAATCTAAACTCTCTCAAAGCTAGGGTAACTGAGGCAGAAGATAGAATTAGTGATCTGGAAGACAAACAGATAGAGAGAAAGGATCAGGAGGAAGCCTGGAACAAACAGCTTAGATCCCACGAAAGCAGAATCAGGGAAATAAATGATGCCATGAAGCGTTCCAACGTCAGAATTATTGAAATTCCTGAAGGGGAGGACAAAGAAAGAAGTCTACAAGATATCATGGAACAAGTCCTTCATGAAAATTTTCCGAATCTCGCGAATGAAACCAGAGTTCATGTACTAGAGGCTGAACGGTCTCCACCCAAGATTATACACTCCAAAACAACATCACGACACCTGATAGTCAAATTGAGAAATTATAATTGTAGGTATAATCTCTTTTTTTTAAAAGATTTTATTTATTTATTTGACAGAGAGAGATCACAAGTAGGCAGAGAGGCAGGCAGAGAGAGAGGAGGAAGCAGGCTCCCTGCCGAGCAGAGAGCCCGATGCGGGACTCGATCCCAGGACCCTGAGAACATGACCTGAGCCGAAGGCAGTGGCTTAACCCACTGAGCCACCCAGGCGCCCCTGTAGGTATAATCTCTTGAAAGCCGCCAGGGCAAAGAGGCTCCTTACTTACAGAGGGAAGCCCATCAGAATAACGTCAGACCTGTCCACAGAGACCTGGCAAGCCAGAAGAGGCTGGCAAGATATATTCAGGGCACTAAATGAGAAGAACATGCAGCCAAGAATACTTTATCCAGCTAGACTGACATTCAAAATGGATGGAGAGATAAAGAGTTTCCAAGACCGGCAAGACTTAAAAGACTATGCAACCACCAAGCCGACACTGCAGGAAATATTAAGGGGGGTTCTATAAAAGAGGAAAAATCCCAAGAATAGCATTGAACAGAAGTATAGAGAGAGTCCACAGAAAGAAAGACTTCAAAGGTAACTCGATGTCAAAAAAAAAACGTATCTATCAGTAATCACTCTCAATGTGAATGGCCTAAATGCACCCATAAAACAGCACAGGGTTTCAGATTGGATAAAACGACAGGACCCATCCATATGCTGTCTACAAGAGACCCATTTTGAACCAAAAGATACACGCAGACTGAAAGTGAAGGGGTGGGGAAGCATCTTTCATGCCAATGGGACTCAAAAGAAGGCTGGGGTAGCAATTCTCATATCAGATAAATTAGACTTCATACTAAAGACTGTAGTCAGAGATACAGAAGGACACTACATAATCCTTAAAGGGACTATCCACCAAGATGATCTAACAATTGTAAATATCTATGCTCCCAATATGGGAGCAGCCAATTACTTAAGAAAACTGTTAATCAAGATAAAGAGTCATATTGATATGAATACACTAATCGTAGGAGATCTAAACGCCTCTTTCAGGACTAGACAGATCATCGAAGCAGAAAATCAATAAAGAAGCAAGAGCATTGAATGACACATTGGACCAAATGGACCTCATAGATATATACAGAACATCCCACCCTAAAACAGCAGAATACTCATTCTTCTCAAGTGCACACAGAACCTTCTCCAGAATAGACCACATAATGGTTCACAAATCAGGACTCAGCCGATACCAAAAGACTGAGATGATTCCCTGCATATTCTCAGATCACAATGTTTTGAATTGGAGCTCAATCACAAGGAAAATTTCCGAAGTAACTCAGACACTTGGAAGCTAAAGACCACCTTGCTTAAGAATGCTTGGATCAACCAGGAGATCAAAGAAGAACCGAAACAATTTATGGAAACCAATTAGAATGAAGACACTTCGGTCCAAAAACCTATGGGATACAGCAAAGGCGGTCCTAAGGGGAAAATATATAGCCATCCAAGCCTTTCTCAAAAAAATTCTGATGCCTCCATCAGAAAGGACGAATATCCAACTTTTGTAGCAACATGGACGGGACTGGAAGAGATTATGCTGAGAGAAATCAGTCAAGCAGAGAGAGTCAATTATCATATGGTTTCACTCATTTGTGGAGCATAACCAATAGCATGGAGTACAAGGGGTAGTTAGAGAGTAGTAGGGAATTTGGGTAAATTGGAAGGGGAGGTGAACCATGAGAGACTATGGACTCTGAAAAACAGTCTGAGGGGTTTGAAGTGGCAGGGGGTGGGAGGTTGGTGTACCAGGTGGTGGGTACTATAGAGGGCACAGCTTGCATGGAGCACTGGGTGTGGTGAAAAAATAATGAATACTGTTTTTCTGAAAATAAATAAATTGGGAAAAAAATTGAAAAATCCAGAACATACCAGCTGTCTCTACACCTTAAAGAACTGGAGGATCAACAACAAATCAAACGAACTCCACACATAATAAGGGAAATCATCAAGATTAGAGCTGAGATCAATGAGGGAGAAACCAGAGATACAGTAGAACATATCAATGAAACTAGAAGCTGTTTTTTTGAAAGAATCAATAAGATCGATAAGCCACTGGCTACACTAATCCAAAAGAAAAGAGAGAAATCCCAAATTCATAAAATTATAAATGAAAAGGGAGAGATCACAACTAACGCCAAGGAAGTAGAAAGAATCATCAGAAGTTATTACGAACAGTTATATGCCAATAAGCTTAGCAACCTAGATGGAATGGATGCATTCCTGGAAAAATATAAACTACCAAAATTGAACCAGGATGAAATCAACAACCTGGATAGACCGATATCTAATAACGAGATTGAAGCAGTGATCAAAAATCTCCCAAAAAACAAGAGCCCAGGACCTGACAGATTCCCTGGGGAATTCTACCAAACCTTCCAAGAAGAAATAACACCTATTCTCCTGAAGCTGTTTCAAAAAATTGAAGCAGAAGGAAAACTTCCAGACTCATTCTATGAAGCCAGCATTACCCTGATCCCCAAACCAGGCAAGGACCATACCAAAAAGGAGAATTTCAGACCAATATCACTGATGAATATGGATGCTAAGATTCTCAACAAGATCCTAGCCAACAGGATCCAACAACACAATAAAAGGATTATCCACCATGATCAGGTGGGATTCATCCCTGGGCTACAAGGATGGTTCAACATTTGTAAATCAATCAATTTGATACAACAAATTAATATGAGAAGAGAGAAGAACCAAATGGTCCTCTCAATTGATGCAGAAAAAGCATTTGACAAAATCCAACATCCGTTCCTGATTAAAACGCTTCAAAGTATAGGGATAGAGGGAACATTCCTGAACCTCATCAAATCTATCTATGAAAGACCCACAACAAATATCATCCTCAATGGGAAAAAGTTTGCAGCCTTCCCGTTGAGATCAGGAACAAGACAAGGATGCCCACTTTCACCACTCTTGTTCAACATAGTATTAGAAGTCCTAGCAACAGCAATCAGACAACAGAGAGAAATAAAAGGTATCCAAATTGGTAATGAAGAAGTCAAACTCTCTCTCTTCGCAGATGACATGAACTTTATATGGAAAACACAAAAGACTCCACCCCCAAACTACTAGAACTCATACAGCAATTCAGCAGCGTGGCAGGATACAAAGTCAATGTGCAGAAATCAGTGGCTTTCTTATACACTAACAATGAAAATACAGAAAGGGAAATTAGAGAATCGATTCCATTTACTATAGCACCAAGAACCATAAGATACCTGTGAATAAACCTAACTAAAGAGGTAAAGGATCTGTTCTTGACAAACTACAGAACACTCATGAAAGAAATTGAAGAAGACACAAAATGATGGAAGACAATTCCATGCTCTTGGATCGGAAGAATAAACATTGTTAAAATGTCTATACTGCCTAGAGCAATCTATACTTTTAATGCCATTCCCATCAAAATTCCACCGGCATTCTTCAAAGAGCTGGAGCAAATAATCCTAAAATTTGTATGGAATCAGAAGAGACTCCGAATCGCTAAGGAAATGTTGAAAAACAAAAATAAAGCTGGCGGCCTTAACTTGACCTGATTTCAAGCTTTATTACAAAGCTGTGATCACCGAGACAGCATGGTACTGGCATAAAAACAGACACATAGACCAGTGGAACAGAGTAGAGAGCCCTGATATGGACCCTCAACTCTATAGTCAATTAATCTTCGACAAAACAAGAAATAATATAGAGTGGAAAAAAGACAGTCTCTTCAATAAATGGTGCTGGGAAAACTGGACAGCTATATGTAGAAGAATGAAACTCGACCATTCTCTCACACCGTACACAAAGATCAACTCAAAATGGATAAAAGACCTCAACGTGAGGCAGGAATCTATCAGAATCTTAGAGGAGAACGTAGGCAGTAATCTCTTTGATATCAGCCACAGCAACTTCTTTCAAGATACGTCTCCAAAGGCAAAGGAAACAAAAACGAACATAAACTTCTGGGACTTCATCAAAATCAAAAGCTTCTGCACAGCAAAGGAAACAGTCAAAAAATAAAAGAGGCAACCCACGGAATGGGAGAAGATATTTGCAAATGACAGTACAGACAAAAGGTTGATATCCAGGATCTATAAAGAACTCCTAAGACTCAACCCACACGAAACAGACAATCACATCAAAAAATGGGCAGAAGATATGGACACTTCTCCAATCAAGACATACAAATGGCTATCAGACACGTGAAAAAATGCTCATCATCATTAGCCCTCAGGGAGATTCAAATTAAAACCACATTGAGATATCACCTTACACCAGTTAGAATGGCCAAAATTAACAAAACAGGAAACAACATGTGTTGGAGAGGATGTGGAGAAAGGGGAACCCTCTTACACTGTTGGTGGGAATGCAAGTTGGTGCAGCCTCTTTGGAGAACAGTGTGGAGATTCCTCAAGAAATTAAAAATAGAGCTTCCCTACGACCCTGCAATTGCACTCCTGGGTATTTACCCCAAAGATACAGATGTCTCTAAAAGAAGGGCCATCTGTACCCCAATGTTTATAGCAGCAATGGCCACAGTCGCCAAACTATGGAAAGAACCAAGATGCCCTTCAACGGATGAATGGATAAGGAAGATGTGGTCCATATACACTATGGAGTATTATGCCTCCATCAGAAAGGACGAATATCCAACTTTTGTAGCAACATGGACGGGACTGGAAGAGATTATGCTGAGAGAAATCAGTCAAGCAGAGAGAGTCAATTATCATATGGTTTCACTCATTTGTGGAGCATAACCAATAGCATGGAGTACAAGGGGTAGTTAGAGAGTAGTAGGGAATTTGGGTAAATTGGAAGGGGAGGTGAACCATGAGAGACTATGGACTCTGAAAAACAGTCTGAGGGGTTTGAAGTGGCAGGGGGGTGGGAGGTTGGTGTACCAGGTGGTGGGTACTATAGAGGGCACAGCTTGCATGGAGCACTGGGTGTGGTGAAAAAATAATGAATACTGTTTTTCTGAAAATAAATAAATTGGGAAAAAAATTGAAAAATCCAGAACATACCAGCTGTCTCTACACCTTAAAGAACTGGAGGATCAACAACAAATCAAACGAACTCCACACATAATAAGGGAAATCATCAAGATTAGAGCTGAGATCAATGAGGGAGAAACCAGAGATACAGTAGAACATATCAATGAAACTAGAAGCTGTTTTTTTGAAAGAATCAATAAGATCGATAAGCCACTGGCTACACTAATCCAAAAGAAAAGAGAGAAATCCCAAATTCATAAAATTATAAATGAAAAGGGAGAGATCACAACTAACGCCAAGGAAGTAGAAAGAATCATCAGAAGTTATTACGAACAGTTATATGCCAATAAGCTTAGCAACCTAGATGGAATGGATGCATTCCTGGAAAAATATAAACTACCAAAATTGAACCAGGATGAAATCAACAACCTGGATAGACCGATATCTAATAACGAGATTGAAGCAGTGATCAAAAATCTCCCAAAAAACAAGAGCCCAGGACCTGACAGATTCCCTGGGGAATTCTACCAAACCTTCCAAGAAGAAATAACACCTATTCTCCTGAAGCTGTTTCAAAAAATTGAAGCAGAAGGAAAACTTCCAGACTCATTCTATGAAGCCAGCATTACCCTGATCCCCAAACCAGGCAAGGACCATACCAAAAAGGAGAATTTCAGACCAATATCACTGATGAATATGGATACTAAGATTCTCAACAAGATCCTAGCCAACAGGATCCAACAACACAATAAAAGGATTATCCACCATGATCAGGTGGGATTCATCCCTGGGCTACAAGGATGGTTCAACATTTGTAAATCAATCAATTTGATACAACAAATTAATATGAGAAGAGAGAAGAACCAAATGGTCCTCTCAATTGATGCAGAAAAAGCATTTGACAAAATCCAACATCCGTTCCTGATTAAAACGCTTCAAAGTATAGGGATAGAGGGAACATTCCTGAACCTCATCAAATCTATCTATGAAAGACCCACAACAAATATCATCCTCAATGGGAAAAAGTTTGCAGCCTTCCCGTTGAGATCAGGAACAAGACAAGGATGCCCACTTTCACCACTCTTGTTCAACATAGTATTAGAAGTCCTAGCAACAGCAATCAGACAACAGAGAGAAATAAAAGGTATCCAAATTGGTAATGAAGAAGTCAAACTCTCTCTCTTCGCAGATGACATGAACTTTATATGGAAAACACAAAAGATTCCACCCCCAAACTACTAGAACTCATACAGCAATTCAGCAGCGTGGCAGGATACAAAGTCAATGTGCAGAAATCAGTGGCTTTCTTATACACTAACAATGAAAATACAGAAAGGGAAATTAGAGAATCGATTCCATTTACTATAGCACCAAGAACCATAAGATACCTGTGAATAAACCTAACTAAAGAGGTAAAGGATCTGTTCTTGACAAACTACAGAACACTCATGAAAGAAATTGAAGAAGACACAAAAAGATGGAAGACAATTCCATGCTCTTGGATCGGAAGAATAAACATTGTTAAAATGTCTATACTGCCTAGAGCAATCTATACTTTTAATGCCATTCCCATCAAAATTCCACCGGCATTCTTCAAAGAGCTGGAGCAAATAATCCTAAAATTTGTATGGAATCAGAAGAGACTCCGAATCGCTAAGGAAATGTTGAAAAACAAAAATAAAGCTGGCGGCCTTAACTTGACCTGATTTCAAGCTTTATTACAAAGCTGTGATCACCGAGACAGCATGGTACTGGCATAAAAACAGACACATAGACCAGTGGAACAGAGTAGAGAGCCCTGATATGGACCCTCAACTCTATAGTCAATTAATCTTCGACAAAACAAGAAATAATATAGAGTGGAAAAAAGACAGTCTCTTCAATAAATGGTGCTGGGAAAACTGGACAGCTATATGTAGAAGAATGAAACTCGACCATTCTCTCACACCGTACACAAAGATCAACTCAAAATGGATAAAAGACCTCAACGTGAGGCAGGAATCTATCAGAATCTTAGAGGAGAACGTAGGCAGTAATCTCTTTGATATCAGCCACAGCAACTTCTTTCAAGATACGTCTCCAAAGGCAAAGGAAACAAAAACGAACATAAACTTCTGGGACTTCATCAAAATCAAAAGCTTCTGCACAGCAAAGGAAACAGTCAAAAAATAAAAGAGGCAACCCACGGAATGGGAGAAGATATTTGCAAATGACAGTACAGACAAAAGGTTGATATCCAGGATCTATAAAGAACTCCTAAGACTCAACCCACACGAAACAGACAATCACATCAAAAAATGGGCAGAAGATATGGACACTTCTCCAATCAAGACATACAAATGGCTATCAGACACGTGAAAAAATGCTCATCATCATTAGCCCTCAGGGAGATTCAAATTAAAACCACATTGAGATATCACCTTACACCAGTTAGAATGGCCAAAATTAACAAAACAGGAAACAACATGTGTTGGAGAGGATGTGGAGAAAGGGGAACCCTCTTACACTGTTGGTGGGAATGCAAGTTGGTGCAGCCTCTTTGGAGAACAGTGTGGAGATTCCTCAAGAAATTAAAAATAGAGCTTCCCTACGACCCTGCAATTGCACTCCTGGGTATTTACCCCAAAGATACAGATGTCTCTAAAAGAAGGGCCATCTGTACCCCAATGTTTATAGCAGCAATGGCCACAGTCGCCAAACTATGGAAAGAACCAAGATGCCCTTCAACGGATGAATGGATAAGGAAGATGTGGTCCATATACACTATGGAGTATTATGCCTCCATCAGAAAGGACGAATATCCAACTTTTGTAGCAACATGGACGGGACTGGAAGAGATTATGCTGAGAGAAATCAGTCAAGCAGAGAGAGTCAATTATCATATGGTTTCACTCATTTGTGGAGCATAACCAATAGCATGGAGTACAAGGGGTAGTTAGAGAGTAGTAGGGAATTTGGGTAAATTGGAAGGGGAGGTGAACCATGAGAGACTATGGACTCTGAAAAACAGTCTGAGGGGTTTGAAGTGGCAGGGGGGTGGGAGGTTGGTGTACCAGGTGGTGGGTACTATAGAGGGCACAGCTTGCATGGAGCACTGGGTGTGGTGAAAAAATAATGAATACTGTTTTTCTGAAAATAAATAAATTGGGAAAAAAAAAGAAGGAAGATCTTGGGACTGACTCTGTGGTACCTGCAATAGGCGCAAACAGGGCTCTAGTGTCATACGTCTATCCGTTGGACTATAGCAAGTTCTGTTTATGGGAAACTCCTTCAAACGGAAATGCACTTCTGACAGTATCCTTTAGTGCGGAGGTAAGGAGATAGAACAACTATGGACAGAGAGACCTTGCGCCCTGAGAGTGAAGGACAGGGTATGGCACAGAGGCTTCTAGGACACATACTGGAAGGTCAACACCTGTGATGTTCCACTGTGTCTAAGTCGTCTCAAAACACTTCGAATGTCCGAGAGAACTGTGCTACTGTACGTTCTCACGACAGGAATGGGTCTGTGCTATGTTGGAAACTGTAGGACCTGTCTGTGTAGCAATCATAGAGAGTTTCGTACAGGACCCTTTCAGGTTATTCTTAGGAAGGTATCTTTTCAGGGATCCTATTAAAGTGTGTTCTCATTCATAACATTGTCTCCTTCTTTGAGGAATGATGATAGAACGCTGACGGACTATGGGCACATTAGGTACTGTGAGTAAAGTGCAGGCTATGGTGCTTCGGCATCCCAATCATATATTGGATGATCACGACCAGTGGTGATCCGCACTTTCTTTCGGTGTTAAAAACGCTTCCAACATTGTTAGAGAAGTGTGCTTTAGGAGGGATTCATTGCAGTGTTGCGTCTGATAAAGAAGGAAGCTCTTGGGACTGACTCTGCGGTAACTACTATAGGCGCATAAAGGGCTCTAGTATCAGAAGTCTATCCGTTGGAATATAGCAAGTTATGTTTAAAGGAGCCTCCTTCAAACGGAAATGCACTTCTCACAGTGTCCTTTCAGCGGAGGTAAAGAGATAGAATAACTATGGACAGAGGAACCTTGCGCCCTGAGAGTGAAGGAAAGGGTATGGCACCGAGGCCTCTATGACACATACTGGAAGGTCTACACCTGTGATGTTTTACTGTGTCTAAGTCATCTCAAAACCCTTCAAATGTACGAGAGAACTGTGCTAATGTACGTTCTCATGACAGGAATGAGTCTGTGCTAAGTTGGAATCTGTAGGCCCTGTCTTTGTAGCAATCATAAAGTGTCTCGTACAGGACACTGACAGGGGATTCTTAGGAAGGTATCTTTTCAGGGATCCTACTTAAAGTGCGTTCCCATTAATAACAGTATCTCCTCCTTTGAGGAATGATGTTAGAACAGGGACGGACTATGGGAATAATTAGGTACTGTGAGTAAAGTGCAGACTATGGCGCTTAGCATCCCAGTCACATATTGTATCCTCACGACCAGTGGTGATCCGCACTTTCTTTCTGTGTTAAAATCGCTTCCAACATTGTGAGTGAAGTATGCTTTTGGAGGGACTAGTTGCAGTGTTGCGACGGTTAAAGAAGGAAGCGCTTGGGACTGAATCTGCGGTAATTGCAATAGGCGCACATAGAGCTCTAGTATCAGACGTCTATCCCTTGGACTATAGCGAGTTCTGTTTAAGGGAAACTCCTTCAGGCGGAATTGCACTTCTCACAGTGCCTTTTCAGCGAAAGAATGGAGAAAGAACAACTACGGACAGAGGGAACGTTGTGCCCTGAGAGTGAAGGACCGTGTATGGACGTAGGCCTCTATGACACATAATGGAAGGTCAACACCTGTGATGTTACACTGTGTCTAACTTTTCTCAAAACCCTTCAAATGTACGAGGGAACTGTGCTAAAGTGCTTTCTGACAACAGGAATGAGTCTGTGCTACGTTGGAAACTGTAGGACCTGTCTGTGTAGCTATCATAGAGAATTTCGTACAGGACACTTTCAGGTTATTCTTAGGAAGGAATCTTTTCAGGGATCCTACTTAAAGAGTGTTCTCATTCATAAAAGTGTCTCCTTCTTTGAGGAATGATGATAGAACGCGGACGGACTATGGGGACAAGAGGTACTGTGAGTAAAGTGCGGGCTATGGCGCTTAGGCATCCCAAACACATATTGGATGCTCATGACCAGAGGTGATCTGCACTTTCTTTCGGTGTTAAAAACGCTTCCGACATTGTGAGGGAAGTGTGCTTTAGGAGGGAGTAGTTGCAGTGTTGCGTCTATTAAAGAAGGAAGCGTTTGGGACTGACACTGCGGTAACTGCAATAGGCGCACATAGGGCTTTTGTATCAGACGTCTATCCAATGGACTATAGCAAGTTCTGTTTAAGGGAAAATCCTTCAGGCGGATCACACTTCTCACAGTGACTTTTCAGCGGAGGAATGGAGAAAGACCAACTACGGACAGATGGAACGTTGTGCCATGAGAGTGAATGAGAGATTATGGGACATAGGCCTCTATGACACATACTGGAAGGTAAACACCTGTGATGTTCCACTGTGTCTCACTCATCTCAAACACTTCAGATGTATGAGGAAAATGTGCTACCATACGTTCTCACGGCAGGAATAAGTCTGTGCTATGAGGGAAACTGTAGGACCTGTCTGTGTAGCAATCATAAACTGTCTCGTACAGGACCCTGACAGGTGATTCTTAGGATGGTATCATTTCAGGGATCCTACTTAAAGTGCGTTCTCATTCATAACAGTGTCTCCTCCTTTGAGGAATGATGATAGAACACGGACGGCATATGGGCACATTAGGTACTGTTTGTAAAGTGCAAGCTATAGCGCTTAGGCATCCCAAACTCATGTTGGATGCTCACGACCAGTGGTGATCCGCACTTTCTTTCTGTGTTAAAAACGCTTCCAACATTGTGAGGGAAGTGTGCTTTATGAAGGATTTGTTGCAGTGTTGCGTCTGTTAAAGAGGCAGCTCTTTGGACTGACTCTGCGGTAACTGCAATAGACGCACATAGGGCTCTAGTATCAGACGTCTATCCTTTGGAATATAGCAAGATCTGTTTAAGGGAAACTCCTTCAGGCGGAATCGCACTTCTCACAGTGTCTTTTCAGCGGAGGAATGGAGAAAGAACAACTACGGACAGAGGGAACGTTGTGCCCTGAGAGTGAATTACAGCTTATGGCACGTAGGCATCTAGGACACATACTGGAAGGTCAACACCTGTGATGTTCCACTGTGTCTAAGACGTCTCATACACTTCAAATATACGAGCGAACTTTGCTACAGTACGTTCTCACAACAGGAATGAGTCTGTCCTATGTAGGAAACTGTAGGACCTGTCTGTGTAGCAATCATAAAGTGTCTCGTACAGGACCCTGACAGGTGATTCTTAGGAAGGTATCTTTTCAGGGATCCTACATAAAATGCGTTCCAATTCATAACAGTGTCTCCTCTTTTGAGGAATGATGCTAGAACAGGGAGGGACTATGGGCACATTAGGTACTGTGAGTAAAGTGCAGGCTATTGCGCTTAGGCATCCCATTCACATATTGGATGATTACGACCAGTGGTGATCCGTACTTTCTTTCTGTGTTAAAAACGCTACCAACATTGTGTGTGAAGTGTGCTTGACGACGGACTCGTTGAAGTGTTGCGTCTATTAAAGAAGGAAGCGCTTGGGACTAACTCTGCGGTAACTGCATTAGGCGCTCATAGGGCTCTAGTATCAGACGTCTATCCATTGGACTATAGCAAGTTCTGTTTAAGGGAAGCTCCTTCAAACGGAATCGTACTTCTCACAGTGTTTTTTCCGCAGAAGAATGGAGAAAGAACAAATACGGACAGAGGGAACGTTGTGCCCTGAGAGTGAAGGACAGGGTATGGAACATAGGCCTCTATGACACATACTGGAAGGTCAACACCTGTGATGTTCCACTGGTCTAACTCGGCTCAAAAACATTCAAAGTACTTTCTCACGACAGGAATGAGTCTAGGCTAAGTTGGAAACTGTAGGACCTGTCTGTGTAGCAATCAGAGAGCATATCGTACAGGACACTTTCAGATTATTTTTAGGAAGGTATCTTTTCAGGGATCCTACTTAAAGTGTGTTCTCATTCATAACAGTGTCTCCTTCTTTGAGGAATGATGACTGAACACCGGCGGATTTTGGGCACATTAGGTACTGTGAGTAAAGTGCAGGCTATGGCGCTTAGGCATCCCAAACACAATTGGATGCTCACGAACAGTGGTGATCCTCACTTTTTTCTGTGTTAAAAATGCTTCCAACATTGTGAGGGAAGTGTGCTTTAGGAGGGATTCGTTGAAGTGTTGCGTCTGATAAAGAAGGAAACTCTTGGGACTGACTCTGCAGTAACTGCAATAGGCGCACATAGGGCTCTAGTATCAGATGTCTATCCGTTGGACTATAGCAAGTTCTGTTTAAGGGAAAATCCTTCAGGCGGAATCGCACTTCTCACAGTGTCTTTTCTGCCGAGGAATGGAGAAAGAACAACTACGGACAGAGGGAACGTTTTGCCCTGGAGTGAATGACAGCGTATGGCACATAGGCCTCTATGACACATACTGGAAGGTCAACACCTGTGCTGTTCCACTGTGTCTAACTTGTCTCAAACACTTCAAATGTACGAGGGAACTTTGCTACTGTACGTTCTCACGACAGGAATGAGTCTGTGCTATGTAGGAAACTGTAGGACCTGTCTGTGTAGCAATCATAAACTGTCTCGTACAGGAACCTGACTGGTGATTCTTAGGAAGGTATCTTTTCAGGGATCCTACTTAAAGTACGTTCTCATTCATAACAGTGTCATAACAGAGAAAGAACAACTTCAGAGAGAAGGAACGTTGTGCCCTGAGAGTGATGGACTGGGTATGGAACATAGGCCTCTAAGACACATACTGAGAAGTCAAAAGCTGTGATGTTACAATGTGTCTAACTCGTCTCAAAACACTTCAAATGTACGAGGGAACTGTGCTACAGTACATTCTCACGACAGGAATGAGTCTATGCTAAGTTGGAAACTGTAGGACCTGTCTGGGTAGCAATCATAGAGAGATTCGTAAAGGACGCTTTCAGGTTATTCTTAGGAAGGTATCTTTTCAGGGATCCTACATAAAGTGTGTTCTCATTCATAGCAGTGTCTCCTTCTTTGAGGAATGATGATAGAACATGGACGAACTTTGGGCACATTAGGTACTGTGAGTAAATTGCAGGCTATGGCCCTTAGGCATCCCAAGCACATATTGGATTCTCACGTCCAGTGGTGATCCGCACTTTCTTTCTGTGTTAGAAAGGCTTCCAACATTGTGCGGGAAGTGTGCTTTAGGAGGGTTTCGTTGCAGTCTTGCGTCTGATAAAGAAGGAAGCTCTTGGGACTGACTCTGTGGTAATTGCAATAGGTGCACATAGGGCTCTAGTATCAGATGTCTATCCAATGGACTATAGCAAGTTCTGTTTAAGGGAAACTCCTTCAAACGGAATCGCACTTCTCACAGTGTCCTTTCAGCCGAGGTAAGGAGATAGAACAACTAACGACAGAGGGACCATCCGCCCTGAGAGTGAAAGACAGGGTATGGCACAGAGGCCTCTATGACACATACTGGAAGGTCAACACCTGTCATATTCCACTGTGTCTAAGTCGTCTCAAAACACTCAAATGTATGAGAGAACTGTGCTACTGTAGGTTCTCACGACAGGAATGTGTCTGTGCTACGTTGGAAACTGTAGGCCCTGTCTTTGTAGCAATAATAAAGTGTCTCGTACAGGACACTGAAAGGTGATTTTAGGAAGGTGATTTTAGGAAGGTGATTTTAGGATCTTTTCAGGGATCTTACTTAAAGTGCGTTCTCATTCATAACAGTGTCTCCTCCTTTGAGGAATGATGATAGAACAGGGACGGACTATGGGCACATTATGTTCTGTGAGTAAAGTGCAGGCTATGGCGATTAGGCATCCCAATCACATATTGGATGATCACGACCAGTGGTGATCCGCACTTTCTTTCTGTGTTAAAAACGCTTCCAACATTGTGAGGGACGTGTGCTTTAGGAGGGACTCGTTGCAGTCTTGCGTCTGTAAAAGAAGGAAGCGCTTGGGACTGACTCTGCGGTAACTGCAATAGGCGCACATAGGGCTCTAGTATCAGACGTCTATCCGTTGGACTATAGCAAGTTCGGTTAAAGGAACCTCCTTCAGGCGGTATCTCACTTCTCACAGTGTCTCTTCAGCGGAGGAATGGAGTAAGAACAACTACGGCCCGAGGGAACGTTGTTCCCTGAGAGTGAAGGACAGGGTATGGAACATTGGCCTCTACGACACATACTGGAAAATCAACAGCTGTGATGTTCCACTGTGTCTAACTCGTCTCAACACACTTCAAATGTACGAGGGAACTATGCTACAGTACGTTCTCACGACAGGAATGAGTCTGTGCTAAGTTGGAAACTGTAGTACCTCTCTGTGTAGCAATCATAGAGATATTCGTACAGGACCCATTCAGTTGATTCTTAGGAAGGCATCTTTTCACGGATCCTACTTAACGTGTGTTCTCATTCATAACAGTGTCTCCTTCTTTGAGGAATGATGATAGAACGCGGACAGACTATTGGAACATTAGGTACTGTGTGTAAATTGCAGGCTATGGTGCTTAGGCATCCCAAACACATATTGGATGATCACGACCACTGGTGATCCGCACTTTCTTTATGTGTTAAAAACGCTTCAAACATTTTGAGGAAAGTATGCTTTAGGAGGGATTCGTTGCAGTGTCCGTCTGTTAAAGAAGGAATCACTTGGGACAGACTCTGCGGTAACTGCAATAGGCGCACATAGGGCTCTAGTCAGAATTCTATCCCTTGGACTATAGAAAGTTCTATTTAAGGGAAACTCCTTCAGGCGGAATCGCACTTCTCACAGTGTCTTTTTAACGGAGGAATGGAGAAAGAACAACTTCGGAGAGAGGGAACTTTGTTCCTTGAGAGTGAAGGACAGGGTTTTGAACATTGGCCTCTACGACACATACTGGAAAATCAACAGCTGTGATGTTCCACTGTGTCTAACTCATCTCAAAACACTTCAAATGTACGAGGGAACTGTGCTACAGTACGTTCTCACGACAGGAATGAGTCTGGGCTAAGTTGGAAACTGTAGGACCTGTCTGTGTAGCAATCATAGAGAGATTCGTACAGGAACCATTAAGGTTAATCTTAGGAAGGTATCTTTTCAGGGATCCTACTTAAAGTGTGTTCTCATTCATAGCAGTGTCTCCTTCTTTGGGGAATGATGATAGAACGCGGACGGACTATGGGCACATAAGGTACTGTGAGTAAAGTGCAGGCTATTGTGCTTAGGCATCCCAAACACATATTGGATGATCACGACCAGTGGTAATCCGCACTGTCTTTCTGTGTTAAAATCTCTTCCAACATTGTGAGTGAAGTGTGTTTTGGGAGGGATTCGTTGCAGTGTTGCATCTTAAGGAAAGAAGTTTTTGGGAATGACTCTGTGGTAAATGCATTAAGCGCATATAGGTCTCTAGTATCAGACGTCTATCCGTTGGACTATAGCAATTTCTGTTTAAGGGAAAATTCTTCAGGAGGAATCGCACTACTCACAGTGACTTTTCAGCGGAGGATAAGAGATAGAACAACTACGGACAGAGGGAACGTTGCGCCCTGAGTGTGAGTGACAGCTAATGGCACCAAGGCCTCTATGACACATACCTTAAGGTCATCACCTGTGATGATCCACTGTGTCTAATTCGTCTAAAAACACTTCAAATGTATGAGGGAACAGTGCTACTATATGTTTTCACGACAGGCTAGAGTCTGTGCTAAGTTGGAAATTGTAAAACCTCTCAGGGTAGCAATCATAAAGTGTCTCGTACAGGACCCAGACACGTGATTCTTAGGAAGGTATCTTTACAGGGATCCTACTTAAAGTGCGTTCTCATTCACAACAATGTCTCCTCCTTAGAGGAATGATGATAGAACAAGGACGGACTATGGGCTCATTAGGTACTGTGAGTAAAGTTCAGGCTATGGCGCTTAGGCATCCCAAACTCATATTGGATGCTCAAGACCAGTGGTGATCCGCACTTTCTTTCTGTGTTAAAAACGCTTCCAACATTGTGAGGGACGTGTGCTTTAGGAGGGACTCGTTGCAGTCTTGCGTCTGTAAAAGAAGGAAGCGCTTGGGACTGACTCTGCGGTAACTGCAATAGGCGCACATAGGGCTCTAGTATCAGACGTCTATCCGTTGGACTATAGCAAGTTCAGTTAAGGGAACCTCCTCAGGCGGAATCGCACTTCTCACAGTGTCTCTTCAGCGGAGGAATGGAGTAATAACAACTACGGACCTAGGGAAGGTTGTGCCCTGAGAGTGAAGGACAGGGTATGGAACATTGGCCTCTACGACACATACTGGTAAATCAACAACTGTGATGTTCCACTGTGTCTAACTCATCTCAAAACACTACAAATGTATGAGGGAACTGTGCTACAGTACGTTCTTACGACAGGAATGAGTCTGTGCTAAGTTGGAAACTGTAGGACCTCTCTGTGTAGCAATCATAGAGAGATTCGTACAGGAACCATTCATGTTATTCTAAGGAAGGTATCATTTCAGGGATCCTACTTAAAGTGTGTTCTCATTCATAACAATGTCTCCTTCTTTGAGGAATGATGATAGAACGCGGACGGACTATTGGCACATTAGGTACTGTGTGTAAAGTGCAGGCTATTGCGCTTAGGCATCCCAAACACATATTGGATAATCACGACCTGTGGTGATCCTCAATTTCTTTCTGTGTTAAAAACGCTTCAAACATTGTGAGGGAAGTATGCTTTAGGAGGGATTCGTTGCAGTGTTGCGTCTTTTAAAGAAGGAAGCACTTGGGACAGACTCTGAGGTAACTGCAATAGGCGCACATAGGGCTTTAGTATCAGAATTCTATCCCTTGGACTATAGCAAGTTCTGTTTAAGGGAAACTCCTTCAGGCGGAATCGCACTTCTCACAGTGTCTTTTCATCAGAGGAATGCAGAAAGAACAACTACGGACAGAGGGAACGTTGTGCCATGAGAGTGAAGGCTATGGAACATAGGCCTCTATGACACATACTGGAAGGTAAACACCTGTGATGTTCCACTGTGTCTAATCGCCGCAAAACCCTTCAAATGTATGAGGGAACTTTGCTACTGTACGTTCTCACGACAGGAATGAGTCTGTGCTATGTAGGAAACTGTAGGAACTGTCTGTGTAGCAATCATAGAGAGTTTCGTACAGGACCCTTTCAGGTTATTCTTAGGAAGGTATCTTTTCAGGAAATACTGAAAGGGGTCCTTTAAGCAAAAAGAGATCCTACAAGTGGTAGATCAGAAAGGAACAGAGACAATATACAGTAACAGTCACAAAACAGGCAATACAATGGCACTAAAATCATGTCTCTCAATAGTTACCCTGAATGTTAATGGGCTAAATGTCCCAATCAAAAGACTCAGGATATCAGAATGGATAAAAAAACAAAACTCATCTATATGTTGCCTCCAAGAAACTCATTTTAAACCCAAAGACGCCTCCAGACTTAAAGTGTGGGGGTCGAAAAGAATTTACCATGCTAATTGACATCAGAAAAAAGCAGGAGTGGCAATCCTTATATCAGATCAATTAGATTTTAAGCCAGGGATCCTACTTAAAGTGTGTTCTCATTCATAACAGTGTCTCCTCCTTTGAGGAATGATGATAGTACAGGGACGGACTATGGGCACATTAGGTACTGTGAGTAAAGTGCAGGCGATGGCACTTAGGCATCCCAATCACATATTGCATGATCACGAACAGTAGTGATCAGTACTTTCTTTCTGTGTTAAAAATGCTTCCAACATTGTGAGGGAAGTGTGCTTTAGGAGGGACTCGTTGTAGTCTTGCGTGTGTTAAAGAAGGAAGCTCTTGGGACTGACTCTGCGGTAATTGCAATAGGCACACATAGGGCTCTAGTATCAGACGTCTATCCGTTGGACTATAGCAAGTTCGGTTAAGGGAAACTCTCAGGCGGAATCGCACTTCTCACACTGTCTTTTCAGCGGAGGAATGGAGAAAGAACAACTACGGACAGAGGGAACGTTGTGCCCAGAGTGAAGGGCCGGGTATGGAACATAGGCCTCTATGACACAAACTGGAATGTCAGCACCTGTGATGTACCACTGTGTATAACTCATCTCAAACACTTCAAATGTCCGAGGGAACTTTGCTACTGTACGTTCTCACGACAGGAATGATTCTGTGCTAAGTTGAAAACTGTAGTACCTGTCTGTGTAGCAATCATAGAGAAATTCATACAGAACACTTTCAGGTTATTCTTAGGAAGGTATCTTTTCAGGGATCCTACTTAAAGTGTGTTCTTATTGATAACAGTGTCTCCTTCTTTGAAGAATGGTGATAGAACGCGGACGGACTATGGGCACTTTAGATACTGTGAGTAAAGTGTAGGCTATGGCGCTTAGGCATCCCAAACACATATTGTATGCTCACGACCAGTGGTGATCCGAACTTTCTTTCTGTGTTAAAAACGCTTCCAAAATTGTGAGGGAAGTGTGCTTTAGGAGGGATTCGTTGCAGGTTTGCGTCTGATAAAGAAGGAAGCTCTTGGGACTGACTCTGCGGTAATTGCAATAGGTGCACATAGGGCTCTAGTATCATACGTCTATCCGTTGGACTATAGCAAGTTCTGTTTAAGGGAAACTACTTCAAACGGAATCGCACTTCTCACAGTGTCTTTTCAGAGGAGGAAAGGATATAGTACAACTAGGGACATAGGGAACGTTGCACCCTGAGAGTGAAGGACAGGGTATGGAACATAGGCCTCTATGACTCATACTGGAAAATCAACAGCTGTGATGTTGCAGTGTGTCTAACACGTCTCAAAACACTTCTAATGTACGAGGGATCTGTGGTACTGTAGGTTCTCACGACAGGAATGAGTCTCTGCTATATAGGAAACTGTAGGACCTGTCTCTGTAGCAATCATAAACTGTCTCGTACAGGACCCTGACTGGTGATTCTTAGGAAGGTATCTTTTTAGGGATCCTACTTAAAGTGCGTTCTCATTCATAACAGTGTCTCCTCCTTTGAGGAATGATGATAGAACACAGACGGACAATGGGCACCTTAGGTACTGTGTGTAAATTGCAGGCTATGGCGCTTAGGCATCCAAAACTCATATTGGATGCTCACGACCAGTGTTGATCCGCACTTTCTTTCTGTGTTAAAAACGATTCCAACATTGTGAGGGAAGTGTTCTTTATGGCGGATTCGTTGCAGGGTTGCGTCTGTTAAAGAAGGAAGCGCTTGGGACTGACTCTGCGCTAACTGCAATAGGCGCACATAGGGCTCTAGTATCAGACGTCTATCCGTTGGACTATATCAAGTTCTGTTTAAAGGAAACTCCTTCAGGCGGAATCGCACTTCTCACAGTGTCTTTTTAACGGAGGAATGGAGAAAGAACAACTTCGGACAGAGGGAACGTTGTGCCCTGAGAGTGAAGGACAGGGTATGGAACATAGGCTTCTATGACACATACTGTAAAATCAACAGCAGTGATGTTCCACTGTGTCTAACAAGTCTCAAAACACTTCAAATATACGAGGGAATTGTGCTACAGTATGTTCTCACGACAGGAATGAGTCTGTGCTAAGTTGGAAATGGTAGGACCTGTCTGTGTAGCAATCATAGAGAGATACGTACAGGACCCTTCGAGGTTATTTCTAGGAAGGTACCTTTTCAGGGATCCTACTTAAAGTGTGTTCTCATTCATAACAGTATCTCCCTATTTAAGGAATGATGATAGAACGCGGACGGACTATGGGCACATTAGATTACGTGACTAAAGTGCAGGCTATGGCACTTAGGCATCCCAAACACATAATAGATGATCAAGAACAGTGGTGATCCGCACTATCCGTGTGTGTTAAAAACGCTTCCAACATTGTGAGGGACGTGTGCTTTAGGAGGGATTCGTTGCAGTGTTGCGTCTGTTAACGAAGGAAGCTCTTGGGACTGACTCTGCGGTGACTGCAATAGGAGCACATAGGGCTCTAGTATCAGATGTCTATCCGTTGGACTATAGCAAGTTTTGTTTAAGGGAAACTCCTTCAAACGGAAATGCACTTCTCACAGTGTCCTTTCAGCGGAGGTAAGGAGATGGAACAAATACGGATAGAGGGACCTTGCGCCTTGAGAGTGAAGGACAGGTTATGGCACAGAGCCCACTATGACACATACTGGAAGGTCAACACCTGTGATGTTCCACTATGTCTAAGTCGTCTCAAAACACTTCAAATGTACGAGAGAACTGTGCTACTGTACGTTCTCACGACAGGAATGAGTCTGTGCTAAGTTGGAAACTGTAGGCCCTGTCTTTGTAGCAATGATAAAGTATCTCGTACAGGACACTGACAGGTGATTCTTAGGAAGGTATCTTTTCAGGGATCCTACTTAAAGTGTGTTCTCATTCATAACAGCGTCTACTTCTTTGAGGAATGATGATAGAATGCGGACGGACTATGGGCACATTATTTACTGTGAGTAAAGTGCAGGCTATGGCTTTAGGCATCCCAAACACATATTGGATGCTCACGACCAGTGGTGATCCGTACTTTCTTTCAGTCTTAAAAACGCTTCCAACATTGTGAGGGAAGTGTGCTTTAGGAGGGATTCATTGCAGTGTTGCGTCTGATAAAGAAGGAAGCTCTTGGGACTGACTCTGCAGTAATTGCAATAGGCGCACATAGGGCTCTAGTATCAGACGTCTATCCGTTGGACTATAGCAAGTTCTGTTTAAGGGAAACTGCTTCAAACGGAATTGCACTTCTAACAGTGCCTTTTCAGAGGAGGAAAGGATATAGAACAACTAGGGAGAGAGAGAATGTTGCGCCCTAGGTGTGAATGACAGCTTATGACACATTGGCCTCTATGACACATACTGGACTGTCAACACCTGTGATGTTTCACTGGGTCTAAGTCGTCTCAAAACACTTCAAATGTACGAGAGAACTGTGCTACTGTACGTTCTCACGACAGGAATGAGTCTGTGCTAAGTTGGAAACTGTAGGCCCTGTCTTTGTATCAATCATAAAGTGTCTCGTACAGGACACTGACAGGTGATTCTTAGGAAGGTATCTTTTCAGGGATCCTACTTAAAGTGCATTCCCATTGATAAGTGTTACCTCCTTTGAGGAATGATGATAGAACAGGGACGGACTATGGGCACATTAGTTACTGTGAGTAAAATGTAGGCTATGGCGCTTAGGCATCCCAAACTGATATTGGATGCTCACGACCAGTGGTGATCTGCACTTTCTTTCTGTGTTAAAAACGCTTCCAACTTTGTGAGGGAAGTGTGCTTTAGGAGGGATTCATTGCAGTGTTGCGTCTGTAAAAGAAGGAAGCTCTTTGGACTGACTCTGCGGTAACTGCAATAGACGCACATAGGGCTCTAGTATCAGCGTCTATCCGTTGGACTATAGCAAGTTCTGTTTAAGGGAAACTCCTTCAAACGGAATCGCACTTCTCACAGTGTCTGTTCAGTTGACGAATGGAGAAAGAACCACTACGGACAGAGGGTACATTGCACCCTGAGAGTGAAGGACTGCATACGGCACATAGGCCTCTATGACTGATACTGTAAGGTCCACACCTGTGATGATCCACTATGTCAAACCCGTCTCAAAGCACTTCAAATGTACGAGGATACTGTGCTACAGTACGTTCTCACGATAGGATTGAGTCTGTGCTAAGTTGGAAACAGTAGGACCTGTCTGTGTAGCAATCATAGAGCTTTTCTTACAGGACCTCAGAGGTTATTCTTAGGAAAGTATCTTTTCAGGGATTCTACTTAAAGTGTGTTCTCATTCAAGCAGTGTCTCCCACTTTGAGGAATGATGATAGAACGCGGATGGACCATGGGCACATTAGATACTGTGAGTAAAGTGCAGGCTATGTCGCTTAGGCATCCCAAACACATATTGGATGCTCACGACCAGTGGTGATCCGCACTTTCTTTCTGTGTTAAAAATGCTTCCAACATTGTGAGGGAAGTGTGCTTTAGGAGGGATTGGTTGCAGTGTTGCATCTGTTTAAGAAGGATGCGCTTGGGACTGACTCTGAGGTTACTGCAATAGGCGCACATAGGGCTCTAGTATCAGACGTCTATCCGTTGGACTATAGCAAGTTCTGTTTAAGGGAAACTCCTTCAAACCGAATCGCAATTCTCGCACTGTCTTTTCATTGGAGAAAATGAGATAGAACAACTTCGGACTGTGGGAACGTTGCGCTCTGAGAGTAAATGACAGCTTATGGCACATAGGCCTCTATGACACATACTGGAAAGTCAACACCTGTAATGTTCCACTGGGTCTAACTCGTCTCAAACACTTCAAATTACGAGGGAAATCTGCTACTGTACGCTCTCATGACAGGAATGAATCTGTGCTAAGTTGGAAACTGTATGGCTGTCTGTGTAGCAATCATAAAGTGTCTCGTACAGGAACCTCACAGGTTATTCTTAGGAAGGTATCATTTCAGGGACCTTACTTAACGTGCGTTCTCATTCATAACAGTGTCTCTTCCTTTTAGGAATGATGATAGAACATGGACTGACTATGAGCACCTTAGGTACTGTGAGTAAAGTGCAGTAAAGTGCAGGCTATGGCCCTTAGGCATCCCAAAGGCATATTGGATCCTACGACCAGTGGTGATCCGCACTTTCTTTCTGTGTTAAAAACGCTTCCAACTTTGTGAGGGAAGTGTGCTTTAGGAGGGATTCGTTGCGGTGTTGCTTCTGATAAAGAAGGAAGTTCATGGGACTGACTCTGTGTTAACTGCAATAGGCGCTTATGGCTCTAGTATCAGACGTCTATCCGTTGGACTATAGCAAGTGCTTTTTAAGGGAAACTCCTTCAGGAGAAATCACACTTCTCACTGTCTTTTCAGAGGCAGAATGGAGAAAGAACAACTACGGACTTATGGAACGTTGCGCCTGAGAGTGAAGGACAGGTTATGAGACATAGGCCTCTATGACATATACTGGAAGTTCAATACCTGTGATGTTCCACTGTGTCTATCTAGTCTCAGTACACTTCATATGTACGAGGGAACTGTGCTACAGTACTTTCTCACGACAGGAATGAGTCTGTGCTAAGTTGGAAACTGTAGGACCTGTCTGTGTAGCAATCATAAAGTGTCTCGTACAGTACTCAGACACGTGATTCTTAAGAAGATTCTTTTCAAGGATCCTACTTAAAGTGCGTTCTCATTCTCAATATTGTCTTCTCCTTTGAGGAATGATATTAGAACTCGGACGGACTATAGGCACATTAGGTACTCTTTGTAAAGTGCAGGATATGGCGCTTAGACATCCCAAACCCTTATTGGATGATCACGACCAGAGGGGATCCGCACTTTTTTTCTGTGCTAATAACGCTTCCAACATTGTGAAAGAAGAGTGCTTTAGGAGGGATTCGTTGCAGTGTTGCGTCTCTTAAAGAAGGAAGCTCTTGGGACTGACTCTGCGGTTACTGTAATAGAAGCACATAGGGCTCTAGTATCAGCGTCTATTCGTTGGACTATAGCAAGTTCTGTTTAAGGGAAGCTCCTTCAAACGGAATCGCAGTTCTCACAGTGTCGTTTCAGTGGAGGATAGGAGTTAGAACAACTACGGACAGGGGGAAGGTTGCGCCCTGAGAGTGAATGACAGCTTATGGCACATAGGCATCTATGACACATACTGGAAGGTCAACACCTGTGATGTTCCACTGTGTCTAACTCCTCTCAAAACACTTCAAATGTAAGAAGGAACTGTGCTACTGTACGTTCTCATGAAAGGAATGAGTCTGTGCCAAGTTGGAAACTGTAGGACCTGTCTGTGAAGCAACATAGAGAGTTTCTTTTAGGACCCTCCCAGGTTATTCTTAGGAAGGTATTTTTCAGGGATCTTACTTAACGTGCGTTCTCATTCATAACAGTGTCTCCTTCTTTGAGGAATGATGATAGAACTAGAATGGACTATGGACACATTAGATACTGTGAGTAAAGCGCAGGTTATGGCGCTTAGGCCCAAACACATATTGGATGATCAAGACCAGTGGTGATCCGCACTTTCTTTCTGTGTTAAAAGGCTTCCCACATTGTGAGGGAAGTGTGCTTTAGGGGGGATTCGTTGCATAGTTGCGTCTGTTAAAGAAGGAAGCTCTTGGGACTGACTCTGTGGTAACTGCAATAGGCACACATAGGGCTCTAGTATCAGACGTCTTTCCGTTGGTATAGCAAGTTCTGTTTAAGGGAAACTCCTTCAAACGGAATCGCACTTTTGACAGTGTACTTTCAGCGGAGGTAAGGAGACAGAATAACTACGGACAGATGGACCTTGCACCCTGAGAGTGAAGGACAGGGTATGACACAAAGGGCTCAAAGACACATACTGGAAGGACAACACCTGTGATGTTCCACTGTGACTAACTCGTCTCAAAACACTTCAAACGTACAAGGGAACAGTGCTACTGTACGTTCTCACGACAGGAATGAGTCTGTGCTAAGTTGGAAACTGTAGGACCTGTCTGTGTAGAAATCATAAAGTGTCTCGTACAGGACACAGACCCGTGATTCTTAGGAAGGTATCTTCTCAGGGATCCTACTTAAAGTGCCTTCTCATTCACAACAATGTATCCTCCTTTGAGGAATGATGATAGAACACGGATGGTCTATCGGCCCATTAGGTACTGTGAATAAAGCGCTGGCTATGGCGCTTAGGCATACCAAACACACTTTGGATGATCACGACCAGTGGTGATCCGCACTTTCTTTCTGTGTTAAAAATGCTTCCAACATTGTAGGGAAGTGTGTTTTAGGAGGGATTCGTTGCAGTGTTGCGTCTGTTTAAGAAGGAAGCACTTTGGACTGACTCTGATGTTACTGCAATAGGCGCACATAGGGCTCTAGTATCAGACGTCTATCCATCGGACTATAGCAAGTTCTATTTAAGGCAAACTCCTTCAAGCGGAACCCACTTCTCACAGTGTCTTTTCAGCGCAGGAAAGGAGATAAAACAACTAAGGACAGAGGGAACATTGCGCCCTGATAGTGAATGACAGCTTATGGCACATAGGCCTCTATGAAACATACTGGAAGGTCAACACCTGTGATGTTCCACTGTGTAACTCGTCTCAAAACACTTCAAATGTACGAGAGAACTGTGCTACAGTATGTTCTCACGACAGGAATGAGTCTGTGCTAAGTTATAAACTGTAGGACCTGTCTGTAGGGCAATAATCAAGTGTCTCATACAGGACACTGAGAGGTGATTCTTAGGAACGTATCTTTTCAGGGATCCTACGTAAAGTGCTATCTCACTCACAACAATGTCTCCTCCTTTGAGGAATGATGATAGAACACGGACGGACTATCGGCCCATTAGGTACTGTGAGTAAAGCGCAGGCTATGGCGCTTAGGCTTACCAAACACATATTGGATGCTCACGACCAGTACTGATCCGCACTTTCTTTCTGTGTTAAAAACGCTTCCAACATTGTAGGGAAGTGTGCTTTAGGAGGGATTCATTGCAGCGTTGCTTCTGTTTAAGAAGGAAGCACTTTGGACTGACTCTGATATTACTGAAATAGGCGCACATAGGGCTCTAGTATCACACGTCTATCCGTTGGACTATAGCAAGTTCTCTTTAAGGGAAACTCCTTCAGGTGGAATAGCACTTCTCACAGTGTCTTTTCAGCAGAGGAAAGGAGATAAAACAACTACAGACAGAGGGAACCTTGGCCCTGAGAGTGAATGACAGTTTATGGCACATAGGCCTCTATGAAACATACTGGAAGGTCAACACCTGTGATGTTCCACTGTGTAACTCATCTCAAAACACTTCAAATGTACGAGAGTACTGTGCTACAGTATGTTCTCACGACAGGAATGAGTCTGTGAAAAGTTGGAAACTGTAGGACCTGACTGTATAGCAATCATCAAGTGTATCATACAGGACACTGAGAGGTTATTCTAGGAACGTATCTTTTCAGGGATCCTACTTAAAGTGCGTTCTCATTCATAACAGTGTCACCTCCTTTGAGGAATGATAATAGAACACGGACGGACTATGAGCACCTTAGGTACTGTGAGTAAAGTGCAGGTTATGGCGCTTAGGCATCCCAAAGACATATTGGATCCTACGACTATTGGTGATCCGCACTTTATTTCCGTGTTAAAAACGCTTCCATCTTTGTGACGGAAGTGTGCTTTAGGAGGGATTCGTTGCAGTGTTGCTTCTGATAAAGAAGGAAGTTCTTAGGACTGACTCTGTGCTAACTGCAATAGGCGCTTAGGGCTCTAGTATCAGACATCTATCCGTTGGACTATAGCAAGTGCTGTATAAGAGAAACTCTTTCAGGAGGAATCGCACTTCTCACTGTTTTTTCAGTGGCGGAATGGAGAAAGAACAACTACGTACTGATGGAACGTTGCGCCTGAGAGTGAAGGACAGGGTATGGCACATAGGCCTCTATGACACACACTGGAAGGTCAACACCTGTGATGTTCCACTGTGTCTAGCTCATCTCAATACACTTCAAATGTACGAGGGAACTGTGCTACAGTACTTTCTCACGACAGGAATGAGTCTGTGCTAAGTTGGAAACTGTAGGACCTGTCTGTGTAGCAATCATAGAGAGTAACTTACAGGAACCTGACAGGTTATTCTTAGGAAGGTATCTTTTCACGAATGCTACTCAAAGTGTGTTCTCTTTCATAACAGTGTTTCCGTATTAGAGGAATGATGATAGAACGCGGACGGACTATGGGCACATTAGATTACGTGACTAAAGTGCAGGCTATGGCGCTTAGATATCCCAAAAACATATTGGATGCTCACGACCAGTGGTGATCCGCACTTTCCTTCTGTGTTAAAAACGCTACTAACACTGTGAGGGCAGTGTGCTTTAGGAGGGATTCGTTGAAGTGTTGCGTCTGTTAAAGGTGGAAGCTCTTGGGAATGACTCTGCGTTAACTGCAATATGCACACATAGGGCTCTAGTATCAGTCGTCTATCTGTTGGACTATAGCAAGTTCTGTTTAAGGGAAGCTCCTTCAAACGGCATCGCAATTCTCACAGTGTCTTTTCAGCGGAGGATAGGAGATAGAACAACTACGGACAGAGGGAACGTTGCTCCCTGAGAGTGAATGACAGCTTATGGCACATAGGCCTCTATGACACATACTGGAAGGTCAACACCTGTGATGTTCCATGTAAGGGTGGGGCAGACTGAGTGGAGTCATCCAATCAGTAGGCCGTATGTATATCCACTGGGAAGGTTGGAATTCAATTGGCCACCTGTGTATGGGCGGGGCTTAACCACCCCCATAAAGGTTGCTCAGCCAGGCTGCCAAAGGGGGGCTGCTGCAGGAGAGCCGGGGCTCCTGCAGGAGAGCCGGGTCTGCTGCAGGAGAGCAGCGGCTGCTACAGGAGGGATGGAGTCCGCGGAGAGCGGTGAAGTCGGCGGAGAGCGGTGAAGTCGGCGGAGAGCGGTGAAGTGGAGCGGAGAGCGGTGGAAGTCGCAGAAGAGCAGGGGAGTCAACGGTGTATAGAAGAGCTGTAACAGCTCTTGTAAGAGCTATAACCGCGTTTGGCGGTCCAGCCTCCACCCTCCGGCGGCGGCCCCGAGCGCCGCCGCCTGCAGCCTCCGCCGGCGGCCCCGAGCGCCGCCGCCTGCAGCTTCCATCCTCCGGCGGCGGCCCCGAGCACCGTCGCCTGCAGCTTCCAGCCTCCGGCGGCGGCCCCGAGCCATCGCCTGCAGCCTGCAGCCTCCGGAGGCCCAGCAGTCCAGTCGTCTGCGGTCCAGTTGTCAGCGGTCCCTCGACGCCTGCGGTCCTGAGACATCTGCGGTCCAGTTGTCAGCGGTCCCTCGACGCCTGCGGTCCTGAGACATCTGCGGTCCAGTTGTCAGCGTTCCCTCGACGCCTGCGGTCCTGAGACATCTGCGGTCCAGTTGTCAGCGGTCCCTCGACGCCTGCGGTCCTGAGACATCTGCGGTCCAGTTGTCAGCGTTCCCTCGACGCCTGCGGTCCTGAGACATCTGCGGTCCAGTTGTCAGCGTTCCCTCGACGGCTGCGGTCCTGAGACATCTGCGGTCCAGTTGTCAGCGGTCCCTCGACGCCTGCGGTCCTGAGACATCTGCGGTCCAGTTGTCAGCGGTCCCTCGACGCCTGCGGTCCTGAGATATCTGCGGTCCAGTTGTCAGCGTTCCCTCGACGCCTGCGGTCCTGAGACATCTGCGGTCCAGTTGTCAGCGGTCCCTCGACGCCTGCGGTCCTGAGACATCTGCGGTCCAGTTGTCAGCGGTCCCTCGACGCCTGCGGTCCTGAGACATCTGCGGTCCAGTTGTCAGCGTTCCCTCGACGCCTGCGGTCCTGAGACATCTGCGGTCCAGTTGTCAGCGGTCCCTCGACACCTGCGGTCCTGAGACATCTGCGGTCCAGTTGTCAGCGGTCCCTCGACGCCTGCGGTCCTGAGACATCTGCGGTCCAGTTGTCAGCGGTCCCTCGACGCCTGCGGTCCTGAGACATCTGCGGTCCAGTTGTCAGCGTTCCCTCGACGCCTGCGGTCCTGAGACATCTGCGGTCCAGTTGTCAGCGGTCCCTCGACGCCTGCGGTCCTGAGACATCTGCGGTCCAGTTGTCAGCGTTCCCTCGACGCCTGCGGTCCTGAGACATCTGCGGTCCAGTTGTCAGCGGTCCCTCGACGCCTGCGGTCCTGAGACATCTGCGGTCCAGTTGTCAGCGTTCCCTCGACGCCTGCGGTCCTGAGACATCTGCGGTCCAGTTGTCAGCGGTCCCTCGACGCCTGCGGTCCTGAGACATCTGCGGTCCAGTTGTCAGCGGTCCCTTGACGCCTGCGGTGCCAGCGGCCCTGCCCCGCACTCCAGGACCCTCAGCAGTGACACAGTGAGAAACGACCTAGATGTCAGCAACCTCATTGGGAGTAGGCTCGCCGGGGTCAAAGTTGTCATCTTTTATAAAAGAAAGCCCTGACCGGTCAGTGCGATTCATGATGCTTGGCGCGAAATAAAGCTTTGCTTGACCTTCGCTTTGTATCAGTCTCGTTTCTTTGATCACGGACCCTAACATTCCACAGTGTCTAACTCGTCTTAAAACACTTCAAATGTAAAGGGAACTCTGATATAGTACGTTCTCACGACAGAAATGAGTCTGTGCTATGTTGGAAACTGTAGGACCTGTCTGTGTAGCAATCGTAAAGTGTCTCATACATGACACTTACAGGTGATTATTAGGACGGTATTTTTTCAGGGATCCTACTTAAACTGCGTTCTCATTCATCAAAGTGACTCTTTTTGAGGAATGATGATAGAACACGGACGGACTATGGTCACATTAGGTACTGTGAGTAAAGTTCAGGCTATGGAGCTTAGGCATCCCAAACAAATATTGGATTTCACGACCAGTGGTGATCCGCACTTTCTTTCTATGTTAAAAACGCTTCCAACATTGTAAGGGAAGTGTGCTTTAGGAGGGATTCGATGCAGTGTTGCGTCTGTTAAAGAATGAAGCGCCTGGGATTTACTCTGTAGTAACTGCATTTGGCGCACAAAGGACTCTAGTATCAGACGTCTATCCGTTGGACAATAGCAAGTTCTGTTTAAGGGAAACTCCTTCAGGTGGAATCGAACTTCTCACAGTGTCTTTTCAGCGGAGGAATGGAGAAAGAACAACTACGGACAGAGGGAACGTTGTGCACTGAGAGTGAAGGACAGCGTATTGCACATAGGCCTCTATGACACATACAGGAAGGACAAAACCTGTGATGTTCTGCTGTGTCTATCTCCTCTCAAAATACTTCAAAAGTTATAGGGAACTGTGCTAGAGTACATTCTCGCGACAGGAATGAGTCTTTGCTAAGTTGGAAACTGGAGGACCTGTCTGTGTAGCAATCATAAAGTGTCTCGTACCGGACCCAGACACGTGATTCTTAGGAAGGTATCTTTTCAGGTATTCTACTTAAAGTGCGTTCCCATTCATAACAGTGTCTCCTCATTTGAGGAATGATGATAGAACAGGGACGGACTATGGGCACCTAAGGTACTGTGAGTAATGTGCCGGCTGTGGAGCTTAGGCACCCCAAACACATATTGGGTGATCAAGACCAGTGGTGATCCGTACTTACTTTCTGTGCTAAAAAAGCTTCCAATATTGTGAGAGAAGTGTGCTTTAGGAGGGATTCGTTGCAGTGTTGCATCGGTTAAAGAAGGAAGCTCTTGGGACTGACTCTGCGGTAACTGCAATAGGCGCACATAGGGCTCTAGTATCGGACGTCTATCCGTTGGACTATAGCAAGTTCTGTTTAAGGGAAACTCCTTCAGGCGGAATCGTACTTCTCACAGTGTCTTTTCAGAGCACGAAAGGAGATAGAACAACTACGGACAGAGGGAAATTTGCGCCATGAGAGTGAAAGACAGCGTATGACACATAGGCCTCTAAGAGACATACTGGAAGGCCAACACCTGTGATGTTCCACTGAGCCTAAATCGTCTCAAAACACTTCAAATGTACGAGGGAACTGTGCTACTATATGTTTTCACGACAGGAATGAGTCTGTGCTAAGTTGGAAACTCTAGGACCCGTCTTGTAGCAATCATAAAGTGTCTCGTACAGAACCCATACACGTGATTCTTAGGAAGGTATCATTTCAGGGATCCTACTTAAAGCACGTTCTCATTCATAACAGTTTCTCCTCCTTTGAGGAATGATGATAGAACACGGACGGACTATGGGCACCTTAGGTACTGTGATTAAATTGCAGGCTATGGCGCTTAGGCATCCCAAACATATATTGGATGCTTACGACCAGTGGTGATCCGCATTTTCTTTCTGTGTTAAAAACGCTTCTAAAAATGTGAGGGAAGTGTGCGTAAGGAGGGATTCGTAGCAGTGATGTGTCTGTTAAAGGAGGAAGCGCTTGAGACTGACTCTGCTGTAAGTGCAATAGGCACACACAGGGCTCTAGTATCAGACGTCTATCCGTTGGACTATAGCAAGTTCCGTTTAAGGGAAACTCCTTCAGGCGGAAATCGCACTACTCACAGTGTCTTTTCAGTGGAGGAATGGAAATGAACAACTACGGACAGAGGGATCATTGTGCCCTGAGAGTGGAGGACAGGATATGGAACATAGGCCTCTATGACACATACTGGAAGATCAACACCTGTGATGTTCCACTGTGTCTAACTCGTCTCAAAACACTTCAAATGTACGAGGGAACTGTGCCTCAGTACGTTCTCACGACAGGAATGAGTCTGTGCTAAGTTGGAAACTGTAGGACCTGTCTGTGTAGCAATCATAGAGAGTTTCGTACAGGACCCTGACATGTTATTCTTAGGAATGTATCTTTTCAGAGATCCTACTTAAAGTGCGTTCTCATTCATAACAATATCACCCTCTTTGAGGAATGATGATAGAACACGGATGGACTATGGCACATTAGGTACTGAGAGGAAAGTGCAGGCTATGGCACTTAGGCATCCCAAACACATATTGGGTGATCAATACCAGTGGTGATCCTTACTTTCTTTCTGTGTTAAAAACACTTCCAATATTGTGAGGGAAGTGTGCTTTCGGAGGGATTCGTTGCAGTGTTGCATCGGTTAAAGAAGGAAGCTCTTGGGACTGACTCTGTGGTAACTGCAATAGGCGCACATAGGGCTCTAGTATCAGATTTCTATCCGTTTTACTATAGCAAGTTCTGTTTAAGGGAAACTCCTTCAGGCGGAATCGTACATCTCACAGTGTCTTTTCAGAGGAGGAAAGGAGATAGAACAACTATGGACAGGGAAATTTGCGCCCTGAGAGTGAAAGACAGCGTATGGCACATAGGCTTCTATGACACATACTGGAAGGCCAACACCTGTGATGTTCCACTGTGCCTAAATCGTCTCAAAACTCTTCAAATGTACGAAGGAACTGTGCTACTCTACGTTTTCACGGCAGGAATGAGTCTGTGCAAAGTTGGAAACTCTAGGACCTGTCTTGTAGCAATCATAAAGTGTCTCGTACAGAACCCATACAAGTGATTCTTAGGAAGGTATCATTTCAGGGATCCTACTTAAAGCGAATTCTCATTCATAAAAGTTTCTCCTCCTTTGAGGAATGATGATAGAACACGGACGGACTATGGAAACCTTAGGTAGTGTGAGTAAAGTGCAGGCTATGGCGCTTAGGCATCCCAAACACATATTGGATGCTCACGACCAGTGGTGATCCGCACTTACTTTCTGGGTTAAAAATGCTTCCAAAATTGTGAGGGAAGTGTGCGTTAGGAGTAATTCGTTGCAGTGTTGTGTCTGTTAAAGGAGGAAGCGCTTGAGACTGACTCTGCTGTAAGTGCAATAGGCACACACAGGGCTCTAGTATCAGAAGTCTATCCGTTGGACTATAGCAAGTTCCGTTTAAGGGAAACTCCTTCAGGCGTAATCGCACTTCTCACAGTGTCTTTTCAGTGGAGGAATGGAGAAAGAACAACTACGGACAGAGGGAACGTTGTGCCCTGAGAGTGGAGGACAGGGTATGGAACATAAGCCTCTATGACACATACTGGAAGGTCAACACCTGTGATGTTCCACTGTGTCTAACTCGTCTCAAAACACTTCAAATGTACGAGGGAACTGTGCCTCAGTACGTTCTCACGACAGGAATGAGTCTGTGCTAAGTTGGAAACTGTAGGACCTGTCTGTGTAGCAATCAGAGAGTTTCGTACAGGACCTTGACAGGTTATTCTTAGGAATGTATCTTTTCAGGGATACTACTTAAAGTGCGTTCTCATTCATAACAGTGTCACCCTCTTTAAGGAATGATGATAGAACACGGATGGACAATGGGCACATTAGGTACTGAGAGGAAAGTGCAGGCTATGGCACTTAGGCATCCCAAACACATATCGAATGCTCACGACCAGTGGTGATCCGTACTTTCTTTCTGTGTTAAAAACGCTTCCAGGACAAGATGGCGGGGTACTAGGAAGAGGCGTCTTTTCAGCTGGTACCCCAAAGTGAGCTGATTACCTACCAAAGAACTCTGATCACCCATGAAATCAGCCTAAGATCAGAATTGTACACGTCTGGATCTCTACAGGGGCAGAAGACGCCAGTGAGCAGGTAAAGCGGAATGGGAACAGCGGACTGATATTGGAAGATAAACAAAAGTGGGAGGGAGCCACCAGAGGCTACCGGTGCGAAAGTAATACCCCGATACGAGCGAGAGTGCCCTGCATCTAGGAACCAGCATTAACTCGGAGACTGGTTGAAAGCACTCCAAAAGAGCAAAGGATCGCGGGGGCAAATTGTGGGAATCGGGGCGGCTAGGAACAGAGGCTTAAGTCCCCGGTCCCAGACGGCCTCCCCGGCCCGGAGGCAGAGAGAGTGCGGCGGAGAAACCGGCTCCTGGTCCCTAAGCCGCCAGCGTGCCCCAGAGCGCGGGGGTTCCGGCTCCTGTGAGGGGATGGGAGCTGCGCCGGTCTGCAGAACGCGCGCTAGCCCTACCACAAAGCTTGAGATGCGCGTGCACATCGCTCCAGCTCTCCTGGGTTTCTAAGGCCCGGGGGCGCTTCTTGACCCGGGCCATTGTTTCAAAGTCTAAGCCGCGCGCGCACGAAACTCTTCCCCGGACAGAGGCGCGCAAAAGCCCAGCCTGAGGCTTACGGACCAGCGCCCCGTTCTCAGTGCCCCAGAGGCGCGCCTGACCCACAGCCGCCTCTGCAAAGCGGTGCGCGCAAGCCGGGCACTCCCAGGCAAAATCTCATTGTGCGATCGCTGCTTGGAACCTCTCTGGCGGTCAGGAGCTCCCAGACAGCCGCCACTGCCTTGGCTTTGGGGACAAGCAAAAGATCCTGCGCCCCCAGGGTCTTTAACTTGGAACCTGCACTGCCAGCGTCCAAGGGGGAATTTATTCAGCTTCTGCACCCAGACTGAGGCTTCTCTCTGAGACGGAGATCAGGAAGTGTTCCAGGGTGCACTTTGACTGCACCAGAGTTGATACATCCAGCTATATCTATTCAGTCTTCTCCCACCAAAATGACTAGGAGGAGGAATGCCCAACAGAAGAAAAATACAGAGGATGGACCTTCCGCAATAGAGCTAACGGCTATCAACATAGACAATATGTCGGAAAGAGAATTCAGGCTAACAATTATCCAGGCAATAGCTAGGTTGGAGAAAGCCATGGATGACCAAACAGAATTGATTAGAGCCGAACTGAAAGCGACCAGACAGGATGTTCACAATGTTAGGGCAGAGCTCAAAGCTACCAGGGAGGAGGTCCACAATGCTCTCAATGAGTTCCAATCCAATCTAAACTCTCTCAAAGCTAGGGTAACTGAGACAGAAGATAGAATTAGTGATCTGGAAGACAAACAGATAGAGAGAAAGGATCAGGAGGAAGCCTGGAACAAACAGCTTAGATCCCACGAAAGCAGAATTAGGGAAATAAGTGATGCCATGAAGCGTTCCAACGTCAGAATTATTGGAATTCCTGAAGGGGAGGAGAAAGAAAGAAGTCTAGAAGATGTCGTGGAACAAGTCCTTCATGAAAACTTTCCGAATCTCGCGAATGAAACCAGCGTTCATGTACTAGAGGCTGAACGGTCTCCACCCAAGATTATACACTCCAAAAAAACATCACGACACCTGATAGTCAAATTGAGAAATTATAATTGTAGGTATAATCTCTTGAAAGCTGCCAGGGCAAAGAGGCTCCTTACTTACAGAGGGAAGCCCATGAAAATAACGTCAGACTTGTCCACAGAGACCTGGCAAGCCAGAAGAGGCTGCCAAGATATATTCAAGGCACTAAATGAGAAGAACATGCAGCCAAGAATACTTTATCCAGCAAGACTGACATTCAAAATGGATGGAGAGATAAAGAGTTTCCAAGACCGGCAAGACTTAAACGACTATGCAACCACCAAGCCGATACTGCAGGAAATACTAAGGGGGGTTCTATAAAAGAGGAAAAATCCCAGGAATAGCATTGAACAGAAATATAGAGACAGTCTACAGAAAGAAAGACTTCAAAGGTAACTCGATGTCAATAAAAACGTATCTATCAATAATCACTCTCAATGTGAATGGCCTAAATGCACCCATAAAACGGCACAGGGTTGCAGATTGGATAAAACGACAGGACCCATCCATATGCTGTCTACAAGAGACCCATTTTGAACCTAAAGATACACGCAGACTGAAAGTGAAGGGGTGGAGAAGCATCTTTCATGCCAATGGGCCTCAAAAGAAGGCTGGGGTAGCGATTCTCATATCAGATAAATTAGACTTCAAACTAAAGACTGTAGTCAGAGATACAGAAGGACACTACAATATCCTTAAAGGGACTATCCACCAAGATGATCTAACAATTGTAAATATCTATGCTCCCAATATGGGAGCAGCCAATTACTTAAGAAAACTGTTAATCAAGATAAAGAGTCATATTGATATGAATACACTAATCGTAGGTGATCTTAACACGCCCCTTTCAGAATTAGACAGATCATCGAAGCAGAAAATCAATAAAGAAACAAGAGCATTGAACGACACATTGGACCAGATGGACCTCATAGATATATAAGAACATTCCACCCTAAAACAGCAGAATACTCATTCTTCTCAAGTGCCCACGGAACCTTCTCCAGAATAGACCACATACTGAGTCACAAATCAGGACTCAGCCGATACCAAAAGACTGAGATTATTCCCTGCATATTCTCAGATCACAATGCTTTGAAACTGGAGCTCAATCACAAGGAAAAGTTCCGAAGGAACTCAAACACCTGGAAGCTAAAGACCACCTTGCTCAAGAATGCTTGGATCAACCAGGAGATCAAAGAAGAACTGAAACAATTCATGGAAACCAACGAGAATGAAGACACTTCGGTCCAAAACCTATGGGATACAGCAAAGGCGGTCCTAAGGGGAAAATATATAGCCATCCAAGCCTTGCTCAAAAAAATTGAAAAATCCAGAACACACCAGCTGTCTCTCCACCTTAAAGAACTGGAGGATCAACAACAAATCAAACCAACTCCACACATAAGAAGGGAAATCATCAAGATTAGAGCTGAGATCAATGAGGGAGAAACCAGAGATACAGTAGAACGTATCAATGAAACTAGAAGCTGGTTTTTTGAAAGAATCAATAAGATCGATAAGCCACTGGCTACACTAATCCAAAAGAAAAGAGAGAAATCCCAAATTCATAAAATTATGAATGAAAAGGGAGAGATCACAACTAACACCAAGGAAGTAGAAACAATCATCAGAAGTTATTACGAACAGTTATATGCCAATAAGCTTAGCAACCTAGATGAAATGGATGCATTCCTGGAAAAATATAAACTACCAAAATTGAACCAGGAAGAAATCGACAACCTGAATAGACCAATATCTAATAACGAGATTGAAGCAGTGATCAAAAATCTCCCAAAAAACAAGAGCCCAGGACCTGACGGATTCCCTGGGGAATTCTACCAAACCTTCCAAGAAGAAATAACACCTATTCTCCTGAAGCTGTTTCAAAAATTTGAAGCAGAAGGAAAACTTCCAGACTCTTTCTATGAAGCCAGCATTACCCTGATCCCCAAACCAGGCAAGGACCTTACCAAAAAGGAGAATTTCAGACCAATATCACTGATGAATATGGATGCTAAGATTCTCAACAAGATCCTAGCCAACAGGATCCAACAGCACATTAAAAAGATTATCCACCATGATCAGGTGGGATTCATCCCTGGGCTACAAGGATGGTTCAACATTCGTAAATCAATCAATGTGATACAACAAATTAATATGAGAAGAGAGAAGAACCACATGGTCCTCTCAATTGATGCAGAAAAAGCATTTGACAAAATCCAACATCCGTTCCTGATTAAAACGCTTCAAAGTATAGGGATAGAGGGAACATTCCTGAACCTCATCAAATCTATCTATGAAAGACCCACAGCAAATATCATCCTCAATGGGAAAAAGCTTGCAGCCTTCCCGTTGAGATCAGGAACAAGACAAGGATGCCCACTTTCACCACTCTTGTTCAACATAGTATTAGAAGTCCTAGCAACAGCAATCAGACAACAGAGAGAAATAAAAGGTATCCAAATTGGTAATGAAGAAGTCAAACTCTCTCTCTTCGCAGATGACATGATTCTTTATATGGAAAACCCAAAAGACTCCACCCCCAAAATACTAGAACTCATACAGCAATTCAGCATCGTGGCAGGATACAAAGTCAATGTGCAGAAATCAGTGGCTTTCTTATACACTAACAATGAAAATACAGAAAGGGAAATTAGAGAATCGATTCCATTTACTATAGCACCAAGAACCATAAGATACCTGGGAATAAACCTAACTAAAGAGGTAAAGGATCTATACTTGAGGAACTATAGAACACTCATGAAAGAAATTGAAGAAGACACAAAAAGATGGAAGACCATTCCATGCTCTTGGATTGGAAGAATAAACATTGTTAAAATGTCTATACTGCCTAGAGCAATCTATACTTTTAATGCCATTCCGATCAATATTCCACCGGCATTCTTCAAAGAGCTGGAGCAAATAATCCTAAAATTTGTATGGAATCAGAAGAAACCCCGAATCGCTAAGGAAATGTTGAAAAACAAAAATAAAGCTGGCGGCATCACCTTACCTGATTTCAAGCTTTATTACAAAGCTGTGATCACCAAGACAGCATGGTACTGGCATAAAAACAGACACATAGACCAGTGGAACAGAGTAGAGAGCCCTGATATGGACCCTCAACTCTCTGGTCAATTAATCTTCGACAAAACAGGAAAAAATATACAGTGGAAAAAAGAGAGTCTCTTCAATAAATGGTGCTGGGAAAACTGGACAGCTATATGTAGAAGAATGAAACTCGACCATTCTCTTACACCGTACACAAAGATCAACTCAAAATGGATAAAAGACCTCAACGTGAGACAGGAATCTATCAGAATCTTAGAGGAGAACATAGGCAGTAATCTCTCCGATATCAGCCACAGCAACTTCTTTCAAGATACGTCTCCAAAGGCAAAGGAAACAAAAGCGAGAATAAACTTCTGGGACTTCATCAAAATCAAAAGCTTCTGCACAGCAAAGGAAACAGTCAAAAAAACAAAGAGGCAACCCACGGAATGGGAGAAGATATTTGCAAATGACAGTACAGACAAAAGGTTGATATCCAGGATCTATAATGAACTCCTCAAACTCAACCCACACGAAACAGACAAACACATCAAAAAATGGGCAGAAGATATGAACAGACACTTCTCCAATCAAGACATACAAATGGCTATCAGACACATGAAAAAATGCTCATCATCATTAGCCCTCAGGGAGATTCAAATTAAAACCACATTGAGATATCACCTTACACCAGTTAGAATGGCCAAAATTAACAAAACAGGAAACAATATGTGTTGGAGAGGATGTGGAGAAAGGGGAACCCTCTTACACTGTTGGTGGGAATGCAAGTTGGTGCAGCCTCTTTGGAGAACAGTGTGGAGATTCCTCAAGAAATTAAAAATAGAGCTTCCCTACGACCCTGCAATTGCACTCCTGGGTATTTACCCCAAAGATACAGATGTCGTGAAAAGAAGGGCCATCTGTACCCCAATGTTTATAGCAGCAATGGCCACAGTCGCCAAACTATGGAAAGAACCAAGATGCCCTTCAACGGATGAATGGATAAGGAAGATGTGGTCCATATACACTATGGAGTATTATGCCTCCATCAGAAAGGACGAATATCCAACTTTTGTAGCAACATGGACGGGACTGGAAGAGATTATGCTGAGTGAAATAAGTCAAGCAGAGAGAGTCAATTATCATATGGTTTCACTCATTTGTGGAGCATAACCAATAGCATGGAGGACAAGGGGCATTAGATAGTAGTAGGGAATTTGGGTAAATTGGAAGGGGAGGTGAACCATGAGAGACTATGGACTCTGAAAAACAGTCTGAGGGGTTTGAAGTGGCGGGGGGGTGGGAGGTTGGGGTACCAGGTGGTGGGTATTATAGAGGGCACAGCTTGCATGGAGCACTGGGTGTGGTGAAAAAATAATGAATACTGTTTTTCTGAAAATAAATAAATTGGGAAAAAAAAAAAAACGCTTCCAACATTGTGAGGGAAGTGTGCTTTAGGAGGGATTCGTTGCAGTGTTGCCTCTGTTAAAGAAGGAAACTCTTGGGACTGACTCTTTGTTAACTGCAATATGCGCACAAAGGGCTCTAGTATCAGACGTCTCTGTTGGACTATAACAAGTTATGTTTAAGGGAAACTGCTTCAGGAGGAATCGTACTTCTCACAGTGTCTTTTCAGCGGAGGAATGGAGGAAGAACAACTACGGACAGAGGGAACGCTGTGCCCTGAGAGTGAAGGTCAGGGAATGGCACATAGGTCTCTAGACACATACAGAAAGGTCAACAACTATGATGTTCCACTGTGTCTAACTCCTCTCAAAACACTTCAAATGTACGAGGGAACTATGCTACATACGTTCTAATGACAGGAATGAGTCTGTGTTAAGTTGGAAACTGTAAGACCTGTCTGTGTAACAATCATAGAGAGTTTCGTACAGGACTCTGACAGGTTATTCTTAGTAAGGTATCTTTTCAGGGATCCTACTTAAAGTTTGTTCTCATTCATAACAGTGTCTCCCTCCTTGAGGAATAATGATAGAATGTGGAGGGACTATGGGCACATTAGGGTACTGTGACGAAAGTGCAGGCTATGGAGCTTAGGCATCCAAACACATATTGGATTTCAAGACCAGTGATGATCCGAAATGTCTTTCCGTTTTAAAAATGCTTCCAACATTGTGAGGGAAGTGTGCTTTAGGAGGGATTCGTTGCAGTGTTGCGTCCTTTAAAGAAGGAAGCTCTTGGGACTGACTCTGCGGTAACTGCAATAGGTGCACATAGGGCTCTAGTATCAGAGGTCTATCCGCTGGACTATAGCAAGTTCTGTTAAGGAAAACTCCTTCAAACGGAATCGCATTACTCACAGTATCTTTTCAGCGGAGGTAATGAAATAGAACAACTACTATTGGGACTAAGTTGCGGCCTGAGAGTGAAGTACAGGGTATGGCACATAGGCCTCTATGACACATACTGGAAGGAGAACACCTGTGATGTTCCACTGTGCATAACTCGTCTCAAAACACTCCAAATATAAGAGCGAACTGTGCTACTATACATTCTCACGAAGGAATGAGTCTGTGGTAAGTTGGAAACTGTAGAACCTGTCTGTGTAGCAATCATAGAGAGTTTCGTACAGGACCATTTCAGGTTATTCTTAGGAAGGTATCTTTTCAGGGATCCTACTTAAAGTGTGTTCTCATTCATAACAATGTCTCCCTCCTTGAGGAATGATGATAGAACACAGACGGACTATGGGCACATTAGATAATGTGAGTAAATTGCGGGTCATAGTGCTAGGCATCCCAAAGATATATTGGATGATCAAGACCAGTGGAGATCTGCCCTTTCATTCTGTGTTAAAAACGCTTCCAACATTGTGAGGGAAGTGTGCTTTAGGAGGGATTCGTTGCAGTGTTGCGTCTGTTAAAGAAGGAAGCGCTTGAGACTGACTCTGCGGTAACTACAATAGGCGCACATAGGGCTCTAATGTCAGACCTCTATCCGTTGGACTATAGCAAGTTCTTTTTAAGGGAAACTCCTTCAAACGGAATCGCACTTCTCACTGTGTCTTTTCAGCGGAGGTAAGGAGATAGAACAACTACGGACAGAGGGAACTTGAGCGCTGAGAGTGAATGACAGCTTATGGAACATAGGCCTCTATGACACGTACTGGAAGGTCAACACCTGTGATGTTCCACTGTGTCTAAGTCGTCTCAAAACACTTCAAATGTACAAAGGAACTGTGCTACTGTACGTTCTCACGATAGGAATGAGTCTGTGCTAAGTTGGAACTGTAGGACCTGTCTGTGTAGCAATCATAAACTGTCACTTACAGGCCCTGAAACGTGATTCGTAGGAAGGTATCTTTTCAGGGATTCTACTTAAACTGCGTTCTCGTTCATATCAGTGTCTCCTCCTTTGAGGAATGATGATAGAACACGTACGGACTATGGGCACATTAGGTACTGTGAGTAAAGTGCAGGCTATGTCGCTTAGGCATCCCAAACAAATATTGGATGCTCACGACCAGTGGTGATCCGCACTTTCTTTCTGGGTTAAAAACGCTTCCAAATTTGTGAGGGAAGTGTGGTTTAGGAGGGATTCGTTGCAGTCTTGCGTCTGAAAAATAAGGAAGGTCTTGGGAATGACTCTGCTGTAACTGCAATAGGCGGACATAGAGCTCTTGTATCAGACTTCTATTCGTTGGCTATGGCAAGTTCTGTTTAAGGGAAACTCCTTCAGGCGGAATCACACTTCTCACAGTGTCTTTTCTGTGGAGGTATGGAGAAAGAACAACTAGGGACAGAGGGAACGTTGTGCCCTGAGAGTGGAGGACAGGGTATGGAACATAGGCCTCTATGACACATACTGGAAGGTCAACACCTGTGATGTTCCACTGTGTCTAACTCGTCTCAAAACACTTCAAATGTACGAGGGAATTGTGCCTCAGTACGTTATCATGACAGGAATGAGTCTGTGCTAAGTTGAAAACTGTAGGACCTGTCTGTGTAGCAATCATAGAGAGTTTCGTACAGGACCTTGACAGGTTATTCTTAGGAATATATCTTTTCAGGGATACTACTTAAAGTGCGTTCTCATTCATAACAGTGTCACCCTCTTTGAGGAATGATGATAGAACACGGATGGACTATGGGCACATTAGGTACTGAGAGGAAAGTGCAGGCTATGGCACTTAGGCATCGCAAACACATATTGGATGCTCACGACCAGTGGTGATCCGCACTTTCTTTCTGTGTTAAAAACGCTTCCAACATTGTGAGGGAAGTGTGCTTTAGGAGGGATTCGTTGCAGTGTTGCGTCTGTTCAAGAAGGAAGCTCTTGGGACTGACTCTTTGTTAACTGCAATAGGCGCATAAGGGCTCTAGTATCAGACGTCTATCCGTTGGACTATAACAAGTTCTGTTTCAGGGAAACTGCTTCAGGAGGAATCGCACTTCTCACAGTGTCTTTTCAGCGGAGGAATGGAGAAAGAACAACTACGGACAGAGGGAACGCTGTGCCCTGAGACTGAAGGACAGGGAGTGGCACATAGGCCTCTATGACACATACAGGAAGGTCAACAACCATGATGTTCCACTGTGTCTAACTCCTCTCAAAACACTTCAAATGTACGAGGGAACTGGGCTACATACGTTCTAATGACAGGAATGAGTCTGTGCTAAGTTGGAAACTGTAAGACCTGTCTGTGTAGCAATCATATAGAGTTTCTTAGAGGACCCTGGCAGGTTATTCTTAGGAAGGTATCTTTTCAGGGATCCTACTTAAAGTTTGTTCTCATTCATAACAGTGTCTCCCTCCTGAAGGAATGATGATAGAATGTGGAGGGACTTGGGCACATTAGGGTACTGTGACGTAAGTGCAGGCTATGGAGCTTAGGCAATCAAACACATATTGGATTTCTTGACCAGTGGTGATCCGAAATGTCTTTCTGTGTTAAAAATGCTTCCAACATTGTGAGGAAAGTGTGTTTTAGGAGGGATTCGTTGCAGTGTTGCGTCCTTTAAAGAAGGAAGCTCTTGGGACTGACTCTGCGGTAACTGCAATAGGTGCACATAGGGCTCTAGTATCAGAGGTCTATCCGCTGGACTATAGCAAGTTCTGTTAAGGAAATCTCCTTCAAACGGTATCGCATTACTCACAGTATCTTTTCAGCGGAGGAAATGAAATAGAACAAATACGAAAGGAGGGACCTTGCGACCTGAGAGTGAAGTACAGGGTATGGCACATAGGCCTCTATGACACATATTGGAAGGACAACACCTGTGATGTTCCACTGTGCATAACTCGTCTCAAAACACTTCAAATATACGAGGGAACTGTGCTACTATACATTCTCACGAAGGAATGAGTCTGTGGTAAGTTGGAACTGGAGAACCTGTCTGTGTAGCAATCATAGAGAGTTTCGTACAGGACCATTTCAGGTTATTCTTAGGAAGGTATCTTTTCAGGTATCCTACTTAAAGTGTGTTCTCATTCATAACAATGTCTCCCTCCTTGAGGAATGATGATAGAACACGGACGGACTATGGGCACATTAGAAAATGTGAGTAAATTGCGGGTTATAGCGCTAGGCATCCCAAAGATATATTGGATGATCAAGACCAGTGGAGATCCGCACTTTCATTCTGTGTTAAAAACATTGTGAGGGAAGTGTGCTTTAGGAGGGATTCGTTGCAGTGTTGCGTCTGTTAAAGAAGGAAGCGCTTGAGACTGACTCTGCGGTAACTGCAATAGGCGCACATAGGGCTCTAATGTCAGAACTCTATCCGTTGGACTATAGAAAGTTCTTTTTAAGGGAAACTCCTTCAAACGGAATCGCACTTCTCACTTTGTCTTTTCAGCGGAGGTAAGGAGATAGAACAACTACGGACAGAGGGAACTTGCGCCCTGAGAGTGAATGACAGCTTATGGAACATAGGCCTCTATGACACATACTGGAAGGTCAACACCTGTGATGTTCCACTGTGTCTAAGTCGTCTCAAAACACTTCAAATGTACAAAGGAACTGTGCTACTGTACGTTCTCACGATAGGAATGAGTCTGTGCTAAGTTGGAAACTGTAGGACCTGTCTGTGTAGCAATTATAAACTGTCACATACAGGCCCTGAAACGTGATTCGTAGGAAGGTATCTTTTCAGGGATTCTACTTAAACTGCGTTCTCGTTCATAACTGTGTCTCCTCCTTTGAGGAATGATGATAGAACACGTACGGACTATGGGCACATTAGGTACTGTGAGTAAAGTGCAGGCTATGTCGCTTAGGCATCCCAAACAAATATTGGATGCTCACGACCAGTGGTGATCCGCACTTTCTTTCTGGGTTAAAAACGCTTCAAACATTGTGATGGAAGCGTGGTTTAGGATGGATTCGTTGCAGTCTTGCGTCTAAAAATAAGGAAGGTCTTGGGAATGACTCTGCTGTAACTGCAATAGGCGGACATAGAGCTCTTGTATCAGACTTCTATTCGTTGGCTATGGCAAGTTCTGTTTAAGGGAAACTCCTTCAGGCGGAATCACACTTCTCACAGTGTCTTTTCAGTGGAGGCATGGAGAAAGAACAACTACGGACAGAGGGAACGTTGTGCCCTGAGAGTGGAGGAGAGGGTATGGAACATAGGCCTCAATGACACATAGTGGAAGTTCAACATCTGTGATGTTCCACTATGTCTAACTCGTCTCAAAACACTTCAAATGTACGAGGGAATTATGCCTCAGTACGTTATCAAGACAGGAATGAGTCTGTGCTATGTAGGGAACTGTAGGACCTGTCTGTGTAGCAATCATAGAGAGTTTCGTACAGGACCTTGACAGGTTTTTCTTAGGAATATATCTTTTCAGGGATACTACTTAAAGTGCGTTCTCATTCATAACAGTGTCACCCTCTTTGAGGAATGATGATAGAACACGGATGGACTATGGGCACATTAGGTACTGAGAGGAAAGTGCAGGCTATGGCACTTAGGCATCGCAAACACATATTGGATGCTCACGACCAGTGGTGATCCGCACTTTCTTTCTGTGTTAAAAACGCTTCCAACATTGTGAGGGAAGTGTGCTTTAGGAGGGATTCGTTGCAGTGTTGCGTCTGTTCAAGAAGGAAGCTCTTGGGACTGACTCTTTTTTAACTGCAATAGTCGCACAAAGGGCCCTAGTATCAGACGTCTATCCGTTGGACTATAACAAGTTCTGTTTAAGGGAAACTGCTTCAGGAGGAATCGCACTTCTCACAGTGTCTTTTCAGCGGAGGAATGGAGAAAGAATAACTACGGACAGAGGGAACGCTGTGCCCTGAGACTGAAGGACAGGGAATGGCACATAGGCCTCTATGACACATACAGGAAGGTCAACAACCGTGATGTTCCACTGTGTCTAACTCCTCTCAAAACACTTCAAATGTACGAGGGAACTGGGCTACATACGTTCTAACGACAGGAATGAGTCTGTGCTAAGTTGGAAACTGTAAGACCTGTCTGTGTAGCAATCATAGAGAGTTTCGTAGAGGACCCTGACAGGTTATTCTTAGGAAGGTATCATTTCAGGGATCCTACTTAAAGTTTGTTCTCATTCATAACAGTGTCTCCCTCCTTAAGGAATAATGATAGAATGTGGAGGGACTATGGGCACATTAGTGTACTGTGACGAAAGTGCAGGCTATGGAGTTAGGCATCCAAACACATATTGGATTTCATGACCAGTGGTGATCCGAAATGTCTTCCTGTGTTAAAAATGCTTCCAACATTGTGAGGGAATTGTGTTTTAGGAGGGATTCGTTGCAGTGTTGCGTCCTTTAAAGAAGGAAGCTCTTGGGACTGACTCTGCGGTAACTGCAATAGGTGCACATAGGGCTCTAGTATCAGAGGTCTATCCGCTGGACTATAGCAAGTTCTGTTAAGGAAATCTCCTTCAAACGGTATCGCATTACTCACAGTGTCTTTTCAGCGGAGGTAATGAAATAGAACAACTACGAAAGGAGGGACCTTGCGACCTGAGAGTGAAGTACAGGGTATGGCACATAGGCCTCTATGACACATACTGGAAGGACAACACCTGTGATGTTCCACTGTGCATAACTCGTCTCAAAACACTTCAAATATACGAGGGAACTGTGTTACTATACATTCTCACGAAGGAATGAGTCTGTGGTAAGTTGGAACTGGAGAACCTGTCTGTGTAGCAATCATAGAGGTTTTCGTACAGGACCATTTCAGGTTATTCTTAGGAAGGTATCTTTTCAGGGATCCTACTTAAAGTGTGTTCTCATTCATAACAATGTCTCCCTCCTTGAGGAATGATGATAGAACACGGACGGACTATGGGCACATTAGAAAATGTGAGTAAATTGCGGGTTATAGCGCTAGGCATCCCAAAGATATATTGGATGATCAAGACCAGTGGAGATCCGCACTTTCATTCTGTGTTAAAAACGCTTCCAACATTGTGAGGGAAGTGTGCTTTAGGAGGGTTTCGTTGCAGTGTTGCGTCTGTTAAAGAAGGAAGCGCTTGGGACTGACTCTGCGGTAACTACAATAGGTGCACATAGGGCTCTAATGTCAGACCTCTATCCGTTGGACTATAGAAAGTTCTGTTTAAGGGAAGCTCCTTCAAATGGAATCGCACTTCTCACTTTGTCTTTTCAGCGGAGGTAAGGAGATAGAACAACTACGGACAGAGGGAACTTGCGCCCTGAGAGTGAATGACAGCTTATGGAACATAGGCCTCTATGACACATACTGGAAGGTCAACACCTGTGATATTCCACTGTGTCTAAGTCGTCTCAAAACACTTCAAATGTACAAGGGAACAGTGCTACTGTACGTTCTCACGATAGGAATGAGTCTGTGCTAAGTTGGAAACTGTAGGACCTGTCTGTGTAGCAATCATAAACTGTCACATACAGGCCCTGAAACGTGATTCGTAGGAAGGTATCTTTTCAGGGATTCTACTTAAACTGCCTTCTCGTTCATAACAGTGTATCTTCCTTTGAGGAATGATGATAAAACACGTACGGACTATGGGCATATTAGGTACTGTGAGTATAGTGCAGGCTATGGCGCTTAGGCATTCCAAACACATATTGGATGCTCACGACCAGTGGTGATCCGCACTTTCTTTCTGGGTTAAAAACGCTTCCAACATTGTGAGGGAAGTGTGGTTTAGGAGGGATTCGTTGCAGTCTTGAGTCTGAAAAAGAAGGAAGGTCTTGGGACTGACTCTGCTGTAACTGCAATAGGCGCACATAGAGCTCTTGTATCAGACTTCTATCCGTTGGCTATGGCAAGTACTGTTTAAGGGAAACTCCTTCAGGCGGAATCGCACTTCTCACAGTGTCTTTTTAATGGAGGAATGGAGAAAGAACAACTTCAGACAGAGGGAACGTTGTGCCCTGAGAGTGAAGGACAGGGTATGGCACAAAGGCCTCTATGAAACATACTGGAAGGTCAACACCTGTGATGTTCCACTGTGTCTAGCTGTCTCAATACACTTCAAGTGTACGAGGAACTGTGCTACAGTACTTTCTCACGACAGGAATGAGTATGTGCTAAGTTGGAAACTGTAGGATCTGTCTGTGTAGCAATCATAGATAGTATCATACAGGACAATGACAGGTTATTCTTAGGAAGGTATCATTTCACGGATGCTACTTAAAGTGCGTTCTCATTCATAAGAGTGTCTCCCTATTTGAGGAATGATGATAGAACGTGGACGGACTATGTGCTCATTAGATTATGTGACTAAAGTGCAGGCTATGGCGCTTAGGCATCCCAAACACATATTAGATGATCAAGACCAGTGGTGATCCGCACTTTCTTTCTGTGTTAAAAACGCTTCCAGCATTGTGAGGGAAGTGTGCTTTAGGAGGGATTCGTTGAAGTGGTTCGTCTGTTAAAGAAGGAAGCTCTTGGGACTGACTCTGCGGTAACTGAAATAGGCGCACATAGGGCTCTAGTATCAGACGTCTATCCCTTGGACTACAGCAAGTTCTGTTTAAGGGAAACACCTTCAGGTGGAATCGTATTTCTCACAGTGTCTTTTTAACGGAGGAATGGAGAGAGAAGAACTTCGCACAGAGGGAACCTTGTGCCCTGAGAGCGAAGGACAGGGTATGGAACATAGGCCTCTATGACACATACTGGAAAGTAAACAGCTATGATATTCCACTGTGTCTAAATCGTCTCAAAACACTTCCAATGTACGAGGGAACTGTGCTACATTACTTTCTCACGACAGGATGAGTCTGTGCTAAGTTGGAAACTGTAGGACCTGTCTGTGTAGCAATCATAGGGAGATTCTAACAGGACCCTTTCAGGTTATTCTTAGGAAGGTATCTTTTCAGGGATCCTTCTTAAAGTGTGTTCTCAATCATAACAGTGTCTCCTTCTTTGAGGAATGATGATAGAACGTGGATGGACTATGGGCACATTAGGTACTGTGAGTAAAGTGCATGCTATGGCGCTTAGGCATCCCAAACACATATTGGATGCTCACGACCAGTGGTGATGCGCACTTTCTTTCTGTGTTAAAAAAGCTTCCAACACTCTCAGGGAAGTGTGCTTTAGGAGGGATTCATTGCAGTGTTGCGTCTTTTAAAGATCGAAGCTCTTGGGCTGACTCTGCGTTAACTGCAATAGGCGCACATAGGGCTCTAGTATCAGACGTCTATCTGTTGGAATATAGCAAGTTCTGTTTAAGGGAAACTCCTTCAAACGGAATCGCACTTCTCTCCGTGTCTTTTCAGCGGAGGATAGTAGATAGAACAACTACGGACAGAGGGATCGTTGCGCCCTGTGAGTGTATGACAGCTTAGGGAACATAGGCCTCTATGACACATACTGGAAGGTCAAGACCTGTGATGTTCCACTGTGTCTAGCTGTCTCAATAAACTTCAAGTGTACGACGGAACTGTGCTAGAGTACTTTCTCACGACAGGAATGAGTCTGTGCTAAGTTGGAAACTGTAGGACCTGTCTCTGTAGCAATCAGAGAGAGTATCGTACAGGACCCGGACAGGTTATTCTTAGGAAGGTATCTTTTCATGGATCCTACTTAAAGTATCTTCTCATTCATTACAGTGTATCCCTATTTGAGGAATGATGATAGAACGCGGACGGACTATGGGCACATTCGATTACGTGACGAAAGTGCAGGCAAGTGCGCTTAGGCATCCCAAACACATATTAGATGAACCAGAACAGTGGTGATCCGCACTTTCTTTCTGTGTTAAAAACGCTTCCAACATTGTAAGGAAGTGTGCTTTAGGAGTCATTCCTTGCAGTGTGTCGTCTGTTAAAGAGTGAAGATCTAGCGACTGACTCTGCGGTAACTGCAATAGGCGTACATAGGGCTCTAGTACCAGACGTCTATCCGTTAGACTATAGCAAGTTATGTTTAAGTGAAACTACTTCAGGCAGAATCGTACTTCTCACAGTGTATTTTCAGAGGAGGAAAGGAGATAGAACAACTACGGACAGAGGGAAATTTGCGCCCTGAATGTGAAGGACAGCGTATGGCACATAGGCCTCTATGACACATACTGGAAGGTCAACACCTGTGATGTTCCACTGTGCCTAACTCGTCTCAAAACACTTCAAATGTACGAGGGAACTGTGCTACTATACGTTTTCACGACAGGAATGAGTCTGTGCTCAGTTGGAAACTCTAGGACCTGTCTTGTAGCAATCATAAAGTGTCTCATACAGAACCCATACACGTGATTCTTAGGAAGGTATCATTTCAGGGATCCTACTTAAAGCGCGTTCTCTTTCTTAACAGTTTCTCCTCCTTTGAGGAATGATGATAGAACACGGATGGACTATGGGCACGTTAGGTACTGTGAGTAAAGTGCAGGCTCTGGCGCTTAGGCATCCCAAACATATATTGGATGCTCACGACCATGGTGATCCGCACTTTCTTTCTGTGTTAAAAAAGCTTCCAAAATTGTGAGGGAAGTGTGCGTTAGGAGGGATTCATTGCAGTGTTGTGTCTGTTAAAGGAGGAAGCGCTTGAGACTGACTCAGCTATAAGTGCAATAGGCACAGAAAGGTCTCTAGTATCACACGTCTATCTGTTGGACTATAGCAAGTTCCGTTCAAGGGAAACTCCTTCAGGCGGAATCGCACTTCTCAGTGTATTTTCAGTGGAGGAATGGAGAAACTACGGACAGAGGGAACGTTGTGCCCTGAGAGTGGAGGACAGGTTATGGAACATAGGCCTCTATGACACATACTGGAAGGTCAACACCTGTGATGTTACACTGTGTCTAACTCGTCTCAAAACACTTCAAATGTACAAGGGAACTGTGCTATATTACTTTCTCACGAAAGGATGAGTCTGTGCTAAGTTGGAAACCGTAGGACCTGTCTGTGTAGCAATCAAAGACAGTTTCGTACAGGACCGTGACAGGTTATTCTTAGGAATGTATCTTTTCAGGGATCCTACTTAAAGTGCGTTCTCATTCATAACAGTGTCACCCTCTTTGAGGAATGATGATAGAACACGGATGGACTATGGGCATATTAGGGCCTGAGAGGAAAGTGCAGGCTATGGCACTTAGGCATCCCAAACACATATTGGATGCTCACGACCAGTGGTGATCCGCACTTCCTTTCTGTGTTAAAAACGCTTCCAACTTTGTGAGGGAAGTGTGCTTTAGGAGGGATTCGTTGCAGTGTTGCCTCTGCTAAAGAAGGAAGCTCTTGGGACTGACTCTTTGTTACTGCAATTGGCGCACAAAGGGCTATAGTATCAGACGTCTATCCGTTGGACTATAACAAGTTCTGTTTAAGGGAAACTGCTTCAGGCGGAATCGCACTTCTCACAGTGTCTTTTCAGCGGAGGAATGGAGAAAGAACAACTACAGACAGAGGGAACGCTGTGCCCTGGGAGTGAAGGACAGGGAATGGCACATAGGCCTCTATGACACATACAGAAAGGTCAACAACTGTGATGTTCCACTGTGTCTAACTCCTCTCAAAACTCTTCAAATATACGAGGGAACTGTGCTACATACGTTCTAACGACAGGAATGAGTCTGTATTAAGTTGGATACTATAAGACCTGTCTGTGTAGCAATATAGAGAGTTTCGTACAGGACCCTGACAGGTTATTCTTAGGAAGGTATCTTTTCAGGGATCCTACTTAAAGTGTGTTCTCATTCATAACAGTGTCTCCCTCCTTGAGGAATGATGATAGAATGTGGAGGGACTATGGGCACATTAGGGTACTGTGACGAAAGTGCAGGCTATCGAGCTTAGGCATCCAAACACATATTGGATTTCAAGACCAGTGATGATCAGAAATGTCTTTCTGTGTTAAAAATGCTTCCAACATTGTGAGGGAAGTGTGCTTTAGGAGGAATTCGTTGCAGTGTTGCGTCCTTTAAAGAAGGAAGCTCTTGGGACTGACTCTGCGGTAACTGCAATAGGTGCACATAGGGCTCTAGTATCAGAGGTCTATCCGCTGGACTATAGCAAGTTCTGTTAAGGAAATCTCCTTCAAACGGAATCGCATTACTCACAGTGTCTTTTCAGCGGAGGTAATGAAATAGAACAACTACGAACAGTGGGACCATGCGCCCTGAGAGTGAATGACAGATTATGGAACATAGGCCTCTATGACACATACTGGAAGGTCAACACCTGTGATGTTCCACTGTGTCTAAGTCGTCTCAAAACACTTCAAATGTACAAAGGAACTGTGCTACTGTACGTTCTCACGATAGGAATGAGTCTGTACTAAGTTGGAAACTGTAGGACCTGTCTGTGTAGCAATCATAAACTGTCACTTACAGGCCCTGAAACGTGATTCGTAGGAAGGTATCTTTTCAGGGATTCTACTTAAACTGCGTTCTCGTTCATAACAGTGTCTCCTCCTTTGAGGAATGATGATAGAACACGTACGGACTATGGGCACATTAGGTACTGTGAGTAAAGTGCAGGCTATGTCGCTTAGGCATCCCAAAAACATATTGGATGCTCACGACCAGTGGTGATCCGCACTTTCTTTCTGGGTTAAAAACGCTTCCAACATTGTGAGGGAAGTGTGGTTTAGGAAGGATTCGTTGCAGGCTTGCGTCTGAAAAAGAAGGAAGGTCTTGGGACTGACTCTGCTGTAACTGCAATAGGCGCACATAGAGCTCTTGTATCAGACTTCTATCCGTTGGCTATGGCAAGTTCTGTTTAAGGGAAACTCCTTCAGGCGGATTCGCACTTCTCACAGTGTCTTTTCAGGGGAGGAAAGGAGATAGAACAACTACGGACAGAGGGCAATTTTTGCCCTGAGAGTGAAGGACAGCGCATGGCACATAGGCCTCTATGACACATACTGGAAGGTCAAACCTGTGATGTTCCACTTTGTCTAACTCGTCTCAAAACACTTCAAATGTACGAGGGAACTCTGCTACTGTACGTTCTCATGATAGGAATGAGTCTGTGCTAAGTTGGAAACTCTAGGTCCTGTCTGTGTAGCAATCGTAAAGTGTCTCATGAATGACCCTGACAGGTATTTATTATGACGGTATTTTTTCAGGGATCCTACTTAAATTGCGTTCTCATTCATCAAAGGGTCTCTTTTTGAGGAATGATGATAGAATGCGGACGGACTTTGGGCACATTAGGTACTGTGAGTAAAGTGTAGGCTATGGCGCTTAGACATCCCAAACACATATTCGATGCTCACGACCAGTGGTCATCCGCACATTCTTTCTGTGAAAAAACGCTTCCAACATTGTGAGGGAAGTGTGCTTTAGGAGGGATTCGTTGCAGTGTTGCGTCTGTTAAAGTAGGAAGCGCTTGGGACTGACTCTGCTATAACTGCAATAGTCGCACATAGGGCTCTAGTATCAGACATCTATCCGTTGGAGTATAGCAAGTTGTGTTTAAGGGAAACTCCTTCAGGCGGAATCGCACTTCTCACAGTGTGTTTTCAGCGGAGGAATGGAGAAAGAACAACTACAGACAGAGGGAACCTTGTGCCCTGAGAGTGAAGGACAGGGTATGAACATAAGCCTCTATGACACATAACCGAAGGTCAACACCTGTGATGTTCCACTGTGTTTAACTCGTCTCAAAACACTTCAAATGTACGACGGAACTGTGCTACAATACGTTCTCACGACAGAAATGAGTCTGTTCTATGTTGGAAACTGTTGGACCTATCTGTGTAGCAATCGTAAAGTATGTCATACATGACCCTGACAGGTGATTATGAGGATGGTATTTTTTCAGGGATCCTACTTAAACTGCGTTCTCATTCACCAAAGTGTCTCTTTTTGAGGATGATGATAGAACGCGGATGGACTATGGGCAAATTAGGTACTGTGATAAGTGCAGTCTATGGCGCTTAGGCATCCCAAACATATATTGGATGATCTAGATCAGTGGTGATCCGCACTTTCTTTCTGTGTTAAAAACGCTTCCAAAGTGGCAGGGAGGTGGGAGGTTGGGGTACCAGTTGGTGGGTACTATAGAGGGCACAGCTAGCATGAAGCACTGGGTTTGGTGAAAAAATAATGAATACTGTTTTTCTGAAAATAAATAAATTGGAAAAAAATGTTAAAAAAAAAAACTCTTCCAACATTGAGAGGGAAGTGTTCTTTAGGAGGTATTCGTTGCAGTGTTTCGTCTGTTAAGGAACGAAGCTCTTGGGACTGACACTGCGGTAACTGCAATAGGCGCAGATAGGGCTCTAGTATCAGACGTCTATCCGTTGGACTATAGCAAGTTTGTTTAAGGGAAACTCCTTCAAACGGAATCGCACTTCTCACAGTGTCTTTTCAGCGGAGGATAGGAGATAGAACAACTACGGACAGAGGGAACGTTTTGCCCTGGAGTGAATGACAGCTTATGGCACATAGGCCTCTATGACACATACTGGAAGGTCAACACCTGTGATGTTCCACTGAGTCTTTTTTTTTTTTTTCCCTCCGAATTTATTTTCAGAAAAACAGTATTCATTATTTTTTCACCACACCCAGTGCTCCATGCAAGCTGTGCCCTCTATAATACCCACCACCTGGTACCCCAACCTCTCACCCCCCCCCGCCACTTCAAACCCCTCAGACTGTTTTTCAGAGTCCAGAGTATCTCATGGTTCACCTCCCCTCCAATTTACCCAAATTCCCTACTACTCTCTAACGCCCCTTGTCCTCCATGCTATTGGTTATGCTCCACAAATGAGTGAAACCATATGATAATTGACTCTCTCTGCTTGACTGATTTCACTCAGCATAATCTCTTCCAGTCCCGTCCATGTTGCTACAAAAGTTGGATATTCGTCCTTTCCGATGGAGGCATAATACTCCATAGTGTATATGGACCACATCTTCCTTATCCATTCATCCGTTGAAGGGCATCTTGGTTCTTTCCATAGTTTGGCGACTGTGGCCATTGCTGCTATAAACATTGGGGTACAGATGGCCCTTCTTTTCACGACATCTGTATCTTTGGGGTAAATACCCAGGAGTACAATTGCAGGGTCGTAGGGAAGCTCTATTTTTAATTTCTTGAGGAATCTCCACACTATTCTCCAAAAAGGCTGCACCAACTTGCATTCCCACCAACAGTGTAAGAGGGTTTCCCTTTCTCCACATCCTCTCCAACACATGTTGTTTCCTGTTTTGTTAATTTTGGCCATTCTAACTGGTGTAAGGTGATATCTCAATGTGGTTTTAATTTGAATCTCCCTGAGGGCTAATGATGATGAGCATTTTTTCATGTGTCTGATAGCCATTTGTATGTCTTGATTGGAGAAGTGTCTGTTCATATCTTCTGCCCATTTTTTGATGTGTTTGTCTGTTTCGTGTGGGTTGAGTTTGAGGAGTTCATTATAGATCCTGGATATCAACCTTTTGTCTGTACTGTCATTTGCAAATATCTTCTCCCATTCCGTGGGTTGCCTCTTTGTTTTTTTTTACTGTTTCCTTTGCTGGGCAGAAGCTTTTGATTTTGATGAAGTCCCAGAAGTTTATTTTCGCTTTTGTTTCCTTTGCCTTTGGAGACGTATCTTGAAAGAAGTTGCTGTGGCTGATATCGAAGAGATTACTGCCTATGTTCTCCTCTAAGATTCTGATTGATTCCTGTCTCACGTTGAGGTCTTTTATCCATTTTGAGTTGATCTTTGTGTACGGTGTAAGAGAATGGTCGAGTTTCATTCTTCTACATATAGCTGTCCAGTTTTCCCAGCACCATTTATTGAAGAGACTCTCTTTTTTCCACTGTATATTTTTTCCTGTTTTGTCAAAGATTAATTGACCATAGAGTTGAGGGTCCATATCTGGGCTCTCTACTCTGTTCCACTGGTCTATGTGTCTGTTTTTATGCCAGTACCATGCTGTCTTGGTGATCACAGCTTTATAATAAAGCTTGAAATCAGGTAAGGTGATGCCGCCAGCTTTATTTTTGTTTTTCAACATTTCCTTAGCGATTCGGGGTCTCTTCTGATTCCATACAAATTTTAGGATTATTTGCTCCAGCTCATTGAAGAATGCCGGTGGAATTTTGATCGGAATGGCTTTAAAAGTATAGATTGCTCTAGGCAGTATAGACATTTTAACAATGTTTATTCTTCCGATCCAAGAGCATGGAATGGTCTTCCATCTTTTTCTGTCTTCTTCAATTTCTTTCATGAGTGTTCTATAGTTCCTCAAGTATAGATCCTTCCACTGAGTCTAACTCATCTCAAAACACTTCAAATGGACGAGGGAACGTTGCTACTGTACGTTCTAATGAAAGGAATGAGTCTGCTAATTTGGGAACTGTAGGACCTGTCTGTGTAGCAATCATAGAGAGTTTCGTACAGTTTTCTTTCAGGTATTCTTAGGAAGGTATCTTTTCAGTGATCCTAGTTAAAGTGTTTTCTCATTCATAACAGTTTCTCCCTCTTTGAGGAATGATGATATAACGCGGACGGACTATGGGCACATTAGGTACTGTAAGTAAAGTGCAGGCTATGGTGCTTAGTTATCCCAAACACATATTGGATGCTCACGACCAGTGGTGATCCACACTTTCTTTCTGTGTTAAAAACGCTTCCAATATTGTGAGGAAAGTGTGCTTTAGGAGGGATTCGTCGCAGTGTAGCGTCTGTAAAAGAAGGAAGTTCTTGGGACAGACTCTGCGGTAATTGCAATACGCGCACACAGGGCTCTAGTATCAGACGTCTATCCGTTGGACTATGCAAGTTCTGTTTAAGGGAAACTCATTTAAACGGAATTGCACTTCTCACAGGTTCTTATCAGCGGTGGAATGGAGAAAGAACAACTACGGACAGAGGGAACGTTGAGCCCTGAGAGTGAAGTACAGGGTATGGAACATAGGCCTCTATGACACATACTGGAAGGCCAACACCTGATATGTTCCACTGTGCCTAAATCGTCTCAAAACACTTCAAATGTACGAGGGAACTGTGCTATATTACGTTCTCACGACAAGAAAATGTCTGTGCTAAGTTGGAAACTGTAGGACCTGTCTGTGTAGCAATCGTAGAGAGTTTCGTACAGGACCGTTTCAGGATATTCTTAGAAAGGAATCTTTTCGGGGATCCTACTTAAAGTGTGTTCTCATTCATAACAGTGTCTCCCTATTTGAGGAATGATGATAGAAAGCAAACGGACTATGGGCACATTAGATTATGTGACTAAAGTGCAGGCTATGGCGCTAAGGCATCCCAAACACATATTAGATGATCAAGACCAGTGGTGAAACGCACTTTCTTTCTGTGTGAAAAACGCTTCCAGCATTGTGAGGGAAGTGTGCTTTAGGAGGGATTCGTTGCAGTGTTGTGTCTGTTAAAGAAAGAATCTCTTGGGATTGACTGTGCGGTAACTGCAATAGGCGCACATAGGGTTCTAGTATCAGATGTCTATCGGTTGCACTAAACAGACCCTGCAAGTTCTGTTTAAGGGAAACTCCTTCAGGCGGAATAGCACTTCTCACAGTTTCTTTTTAACGTAGGAATGGAGAAAGAACAAGTACGGACAGAGGGAACATTGTGCCCTGAGAGTAAAGGACAGGGTATGAACATAGGCCTCTATGTCACATACTGGTAGGTCAACACCTGTGATGTTCCACTGTGTCTAACTCGTCACAAAACCCATCAAATGTACGAGGGAACTGTGCTACAGTACTTTCACACGACAGAAATGAGTCTGTGCTAAATTGATAACTGTAGGACCTGTCTGTGTAGCAATCATAGAGAGTTTCGTACAGAACGCTTTCAGGTTATTCTTAGGAAGGTATCTTTTCAGGGATCCTACTTAGAGTGTGTTCTCATTCATAACAGTGTCTCCTTCTTTGAGGAATGATGATTGAACGCGGACAGACTATGCGCACCTTAGGTACGGTGAGTAAAGTGCTGGCTATGGCGCTTAGGCATCCCAAACAAATATTGGATGCTCACGAACAGTGGTGATCCGCACTGTCTTTCTGTGCTAAAAACGCTTCCAACAATGTGAGGGAAGTGTGCTTTTGGAAGAATTCGTTGCAGTCTTTCATCTGATAAAGAAGGAAACTCTTGGGACTGACTCTGCAGTAACTGCAATAGGCGCACAGATGGCTCTCGTATCAGACGTCCATCCCTTTGACTGTAGCAAGTTCTGTATAAGGGAAACTCCTTCAAACGGAATCGTACTTCTCAAAGTGTTTTCAGAGGAGGAAAGTATATACAACAACTACGGACAGAGGGAATGTTGTGCCCTGAGAGTGAATGACAGTTTATGGCACATAGGGCTCTATGACACATACTGGATGGTCAACACCTGTGATGTTCTACTGTGGCTAACTCGTCTCAAACACTTCAAATGTACGAGGAAACTTTGCTACTGTACGTGCTCACGAAAAGAATGAGTCTGTGCTAAGTTGGAAACCGTAGGACCTGTCTGTGTAGCTATCATAGAGAGTATCGTACAGGACCCTGACAGGTTATTCTTAGGAAGGTATCTTTTCATGGATCCTAGTTAAAGTGTGTTCTCATTCATAACAGTGTCTGCTCCTTTGAAGAATGATGATAGAACACGAACGGACTATGGGCACCATAGGTACTGTGATTAAAGTGCAGGCTATGGTGCTTTAGCATCCCAAACTCATATTGGATGCTCACGACCAATGGTGATCCGCACTTTCTTTCTGTGTTAAAAACGCTTCCAAAATTGTGAGGGAAGGGTGCTTTAGGAGGTACTCGGTGCAGTGTTGCGTCTGTTAAAGAAGGAAGTTCTTGGGACTGACTCTGCGGTAACTGCGATAGGCGCACAAAGGGCTCTAGTATCAGACGTCTATCCCTTGGACTATAGCAAGTTCTGTTTAAGGGAAACTCCTTCAGGCGAAATCGCACTTCTCACAGTGTCTTTTTAACGGAAGAATGGAGTAGAACAACTTCGGACAGAGGGAATGTTGTGCCCTGAGAGTGTAGGACAGGGTATGGCACAAAGGCCTCTATGAAACATACTGGAAGGTCAACACCTGTGATGATCCACTGTGTCTAACTGTCTCAATACACTTCAAGTGTACGAAGGAACTGTGCTACAATACTTTCTCACGACAGGAATGAGTATGTGCTAAGTTGGAAACTGTAGGACCTGTCTGTGTAGCAATCATAGAGAGTATCTTACAGGACAATGACAGGTTATTCTTAGGAAGGTATCTTTTCACGGATGCTATATAAAGTGTGTTCTCATTCATAAGAGTGTCTCCCTATTTGAGGAATGATGATAGAACGCGGACGGACTATGTGCTCATTAGATTACGAGACTAAAGTGTAGGCTATGGTGCTTAGGCATCCCAAACACATATTAGATGATCAAGACCAGTGGTGATCCGCACTTCCTTTCTGTGTTAAAAACGCTTCCAGCATTGTGAGGGAAGTGTGCTTTAGGAGGGATTCGTTGTAGTGTTTCGTCTGTTAAAGAAGGAAGCTCTTGGGCCTGACTCTGCGGTAACTGAAATAGGCGCTCATAGGGCTCTAGTATCAGACGTCTATCCCTTGGACTATAGCAAGTTCTGTTTAAGGGAAACACCTTCAGGCGGAATCGTATTTCTCACAGTGTCTTTTTAACAGAGGAATGGAGAAAGAACAACTTCGGACAGAGGGAACGTTGTGCCCTGAGAGTGAAGGATAGGGTATGGAACATAGTCCTCTATGACACATACTGGAAAGTAAATAGCTATGATGTTCCACTGTGTCTAACTCGTCTCAAAACACTTCCAATGTACGAGGGAACTGTGCTATATTACTTTCTCACGAAAGGATGAGTCTGTGCTAAGTTGGAAACTGTAGGACCTCTCTGTGTAGCAATCATAGAGAGATTCGTACAGGACCCTTTCCGGTTATTCTTAGGAAGGTAACTTTTCAGGGATCCTACTTAAAGTGTGTTCTCAAGCATAACAGTGTCTCCTTCTTTGAGGAATGATGATAGAACGCGGATGGACTATGGGCACATTAGGTTCTGTGAGTAAAGTGCATGCTATGGTGCTTAGGCATCCCAAACACATATTGGATGCTCAAGACCAGTGGTGATCCGCACTTTCTTTCTGTGTTAAAAAAGCTTCCAACATTCTGAGGGAAGTGTGCTTTAGGAGGGATTCGTTGCAGTGTTGCGTCTGTTAAAGATCGAAGCTCTTGGTCTGACTCTGCGTTAACTGCAATAGGCGCACATAGGGCTCTAGTATCAGACGTCTATCCGTTGGACTATAGCAAGTTCTGTTCAAGGGAAACTCTTTCAGGCAGAATCGCACTTCTCACAGTGTCTTTTCAGTGGAGGAATGGAGAAAGAACAAGTACGGACAGAGGGAACGTTGTGCCCTGAGAGTGGAGGACAGGGTATGGAACATAGGCCTCTATGACACATACTGGAAGGTCAACACCTGTGATGTTCCACTGTGTCTAACTCGTCTCAAAGCACTTCAAATGTATGAGGGAACTGTGTCTCAGTACGTTCTCACGACAGGAATGAGTCTGTGCTAATTTGGAAACCGTAGGACCTGTCTGTGTAGCAATCATAGACAGTTTCATACAGGACCGTGACAGGTAATTCTTAGGAATGTATCTTTTCAAGGATCCTACTTAAAGTGCATTCTCATTCATAACAGTGTCACCCTCTTTGAAGAATGATGATAGAACACGGATGGACTATGGGCACATTAGGGCCTGAGAGGAAAGTGCAGGCTATGGCACTTAGGCATCCCAAACACATATTGGAAGCTCACGACCAGTGGTGATCCGCACTTTCTTTCTGTGTTAAAAACGCTTCCAATATTGTGAGGGAAGTGTGCTTTAGGAGGGATTCGTTGCAGTGTTGCCTCTGTTCAAGAAGGAAGCTCTTGGGCCTGACTCTTTGTTAACTGCAATAGGCGCACAAAGGGCTCTAGTATCAGACGTCTATCCGTTGGACTATAACAAGTTCTGTTTAAGGGAAACTGCTTCAGGCGGAATCGCACTTCTCACAGTGTCTTTTCAGCGGAGGAATGGAGAAAGAACAACTACGGACAGAGGGAACGCTGTGCCCTGAGACTGAAGGACAGGGAATGGCTCATAGGCCTCTATGACACATACAGGAAGGTCAACAACTATGATGTTCCACTGTGTCTAACTCGTCACAAAACACTTCAAATGTACGAGGGAACTGTGCTACATACGTTCTAACGAAAGGAATGAGTCTGTGTTAAGTTGGAAACTGTAAGACCTGTCTGTGTAGCAATCATAGATAGTTTCGTACAGGACCCTGACAGGTTATTCTTAGGAAGGTAGCTTTTCAGGGATCCTACTTAAAGTTTGTTCTCATTCATAATTGTGTCTCCCTCCTTGAGGAATGATGATAGAACTCGGAGGGACTATGGGCACATTAGGGTACTGTGAGTAAAGTGCAGGCTATGGAGCTTAGGCATCCAAACACATATTGGATTTCAAGACCAGTGGTGATCCGAAATTTCTTTCTGTGTTAAAAATTCTTCCAACATTGTGAGGGAATTGTGCTTGAGGAGGGATTCGTTGCAGTGTTGCGTCTGTTAAAGAAGGAAACTCTTGGGACTGACTCTGCGTTAACTGCAATAGGTGCACATAGGGCTCTAGTATCAGAGGCCTATCCGCTGGACTATAGCAAGTTCTGTTAAAGGAAATCTCCTTCAAACGGAATCGCATTACTCACAGTGTCTTTTCAGCGGAGGTAATGAAATAGAACAACTAAAAACAGAGGGACCTTGTACCCTGAGAGTGAAGTACAGGGTACGGCACATTGGCCTCTATGACACATACAGGAAGGTCAACACCTGTGATGTTCCACTGTGCCTAACTCATCTCAAAACACTTCAAATGTATGAGGGAACTGTGCTACTGTACGTTCTCACGACAGGAACGAGTCTGTGGTATGTTGGAAACTGTAGGACCTGTCTGTATAGCAATCATAGAGAGTTTCATACAGGACCCTTTCAGGTTATTCTTAGGAAGGTATCTTTTCAGGGATCCTACATAAAGTGTGTTCTCATTCATTACAATGTCTCTCTCTTTGAGGAATGATGATAGAACATGGACGGACTATGGGCACATTAGATAATGTGAGTAAATTGCAGGTTATGGCACTTAGGCATTCAAACACATATTGGATGATTAAGACCAGTGGAGATCCGCACTTTCATTCTGTGTTAAAAACGCTTCCAACTTGTGAGGGTAGTGTGCTTTAGGAGGGATTCATTGCAGTGTTGCGTCTGATAAAGAAGGAAACTCTTGGGACTGACTCTGCGGTAACTGCAATAGGCGCACATAGAGCTCTAGTATCAGACGTCTCCCCATTGGTCTATAGCAAGTTCTGTTTAAGGGAAACTGCTTCAAACGGAATCGCACTTCTCACAGTGTCCTAAAAGAGGAGGAAAGGATATAGAACAACTACGGACAGAGGGAACGTTGTGCCCTGAGTGTGAATGACAGCTTATGGCACCTAGGCCTCTATGACACATACTGGAAGTTCAAGACCTGTGATGTTCCACTGCTCCTAACTCGTCTCAAACACTTCAAATGTACGAGGGAACTTTGCTACTGTACGTTCTCACGACAGGAATGAGTCTGTGCTATGTAGGAAACTGTAGGACCTGTCTTTGTAACAATCATAAACTGTCTCGTACAGGACCCTGACAGGAGATTCTTAGGAAGGTATCTTTTCAGGGATCCTACTTAAAGTGCGTTCTCATTCATAAAAGTGTCTCCTCCTTTGAGGAATGATGATAGAACACGGACGGACAATGGGCACCTTAGGTACTGTGAGTAAAGTGCAGGCTAAGGCGCTTAAGCATCCCAGACTCATATTGGATGCTCACGACCAATGGTGATCAGCACTATCTTTCTGTGTTAAAAACGCTTCCAACATTGTGAGGGAAGTGTGCTTTAGGAGGGATTCGATACAGTGTTGCGTCTGTTAGAGAAAGAAGCTCTTGGGACTGACTCTGCGGTAACTTCAATAAGCGCTCATAGAGCTCTAGTATCAGACGTCTATTCCTTGGACTATAGCAAGTTCTTTTTAAGGGAATCTCCTTCAGGTGTAATCGCACTTCTCACAGTGTCTTTATAACGGAGGAATGGAGAAAGAACAACTTCGGACAGAGGGAATGTTGTGCCCTGAGTGTGCAGGACAGGGTATGGAACATAGGCCTCTATGACACATACTGGAAAGTCAACAGCTGTGATGTTCCACTGTGTCAAAATCGTTTCAAAACACTTCAAATGTACGAGGAAACTGTGCTACTGTACGTTCTCAAGACAGGAATGAGTCTGCTAAGTTGGAAACTGTAGGACCTGTCTGGGGAGCAATCATAGAGAGATTCGTACAGGACCATTTCAGGTTATTCTTAGGAAGGTATCTTTTCAGCGATCCTACTTAAAGTGTGTTCTCATTCATAACAGAGTCTCCTTCTTTTAGGAATGATGATAGAACGCGGACGGACTATGGGCACATTAGGTACTGTGAGTAAAGTGCATGCTATGGCGCTTAGGCATCCCAAAGACATATTGGATGCTCATGACCAGTGGTGATCCGCACTTTCTTTCTGTGTTCAAAACGCTTCCAGCATTGTGAGGGAAGTGTGCTTTAGGAGGGATTCGTTGCAGTGTTGCGTCTGTTATAGATGGAAGCTATTTTGTCTGACTCTGCGGTAACTGCAACAAGCGCACATAGGCTCTAGTATCAGACGTCTATCCGTTGGACTATAGCAAGTTCTATTTAAGGGAAGCTCCTTCAAACGAAATCGCACTTCTCACAGTGTCTTTTCAGCGGAGTATAGGAGATAGAACAACTACGGACAGAGAACGTTGCGCCCTGAGAGTGAATGACAGTTTATGGCACATGGGCCTCTATGACACATACTGTAAGGTCAACACCTGTGATGTTCCACTGAGTCTAAGACATCGTAAAACACTTCAAATGTACGAGGGAACTGTGCTACTCTACGTTCTCACTACAGGAATGAGTCTGTGCTAAGTTGGAAACTGTAGGACCTGTCTGTGTAGCAATCATAGAGAGTATCGTACAGGACCCTGACAGTTTATTCTTAGGAAGGTATCATTTCATGGATCCTATTTAACGTGTGTTCTCATTCATAACAGTGCCTCCCTATTTAAGGAATGATGATAGAACGAGGACGGACTATGGGCACATTAGATTACATAAAGTGCAGGCTATGGCGCATAGGCATCCCAAACGCATAATAGATAATCAAGACCAGTGGTGATCCGCACTTTCTTTCTGTGTTAAAAACGCTTTCAACCAATAGTATGGAGGACAAGGTGCGTTAGAGAGGTGTAGGGAATTTGGGTGAATTGGAAGGGGAGGTGAATCATGAGAGACTGTGGACTCTGGAAAACAGTCTGAAGTGTTTGAAGTGGCCGGGGGGTGGGAGGTTGGGGTACCAGGTGGTGGGGATTATAGAGGGCAGAGCTTGCATGGTGCACTGAGTGTGGTGAAAAAATAATGAATACAGTTTTTCTGAGAATAAATAAATTGGGGAAAAAAAACGCTTTCAACATTGTGAGGGAAGTGTGCTTTAGGAGGGATTCGTTGCAGAGTTGCGTCTGTTAAAGAAGGTAGTGCTTGAGACTGACTCTGCGGTAACTGCAATAGGCGCACATAGGGCTCTAGTATCAGACGTCTATCCGTTGGACTATAGCAAGTTCTGTTTAAGGGAAACTCCTTCAAACGAAAATGCACTTTTCACAGTGTCCATTCAGCGGAGGTAAGGAGATAGAACAACTACAGACTGATGGTCCTTGCGCCCTGAGTGTGAATGGCAGGGTATGGCACACAGGCCTCTATGACACATACTGGAAGGTCAACACCCGTGATGTTCCACTGTGTCTAACTCGTCTCAAAACTCTTCAAATGTACGAGAGAACTGTGCTACAGTACTTTCTCACGACAGGAATGAGTCTGTGCTAAGTTGGAAACGGTAGGCCCTGTCTTTGTAGCAATCATGAAGTGTCTCGTACAGGACACTGACAGGTGATTCTTAGGAAGGTATCTTTTCAGGGATCCTACTTAAGTGCGTTCTCATTCATGACAGTGTCTCCTCCATTGAGGAATGATGATAGAATGCGGATGGAATATAGGCACATTAGGTAATGTGAGTAAAGTGCAGGCTATGGTGCTTAGGCATCCCAATCACATATTGGATGATCACGACCAGTGGTGATCCGCACTTTCTCTCTGTGTAAAAAAAGCTTCCAACAGAAGAGGGGGACAAGATGACGGGTTACTAGGAAGAGGCGTCTTTACAGCTGGTACTCCAAAGTGAGCTGATTACCTACCAAAGAACTCCAATCACCCATGAAATCAGCCTGAATCAGAATTATACAAGTCTGGATCTCTACAGGGGCAGAGGACGCCAATGAGCAGGTTAAGTGGAATGGGAACAGCGGACTGATATCGGAAGATAAACAAAAGGAGGAGGGAGCCACCAGAGGCGACCGGTGCAAAAGTAATACCCCAATACGAGCGAGAGTGCCCTGCCTCTGGGGACCAGCATTAACTTGGAGACTGGTTGAAAGCACTCCAAAAGAGCAAAGGATCTAGGGGACAAATTGTGGGAATTGGGGCGGCTAGGGACTGGGGCTTAAGTCCCTGGACCCAGATGGCCTCTCTGGCGCGGATGCAGAGAGAGTGCGGCGGAGAATCCGGCTCCTGGTCCCTAAGCCTACAGCGCGCCCCAGAGCGCGGGGGTTCCGGCTCCTGTGAGGGGATGGGAGCTGAGCCGGTCTGCAGAACGAACACTAGCCCTACCACAAAGCTTGAGATGCGCGTGCATGTCCCTCCAGCTCTCCTGGGTTTCTAAGGCCGGGGGGCGCTTCTTGACCCACGCCATTGTTTCAAAGTCTAAGCCGCGCGCGCGCAAAACTCTTCCCCGGACAGAGGCGCGCAAAAGCCCAGCCTGCGGCTTACGGACCAGCGCCCCGTTCTCAGTGCCCCAGACACGCGCCCGACCCACAGCCGCCTCTGAAAAGAGGTGCGTGCAAGCCAAGCACTCCCAGCCCGGGCCGGCGGCAAAATCTCAGTGTGCAATCTCTGCTTGGAACCTCTCTGGCAGTCAGGAGCTCCCAGACAGCCGCCACTGCCTTGGCTTTGGGGACGAGCAAAAGATCCTGCGCCCACAGGGTCTTTAACTTGGAACCTGCACTGCCAGTGTCCAAGGGGGAATTTATTCAGCTTCTGCACCCAGACTGAGGCTTCTCTCTGAGACGGAGATCAGGAAGTGATCCAGGGTGCACCTTGACTGCACCAGAGTTGATACATCCAGCTACATCTGTTCAGTCTTCTCCCACCAAAATGACTAGGAAAAGGAATGCCCAACAGAAGAAAAATACAGAGGATGGACCTTCTGCAATAGAGCTAACGGCTATCAACATAGACAATATGTCGGAAAGAGAATTCAGGATAACAATTTTCCAGGCAATAGCTAGGTTGGAGAATGCCATGGATGACCAAACAGAATTGATTAGGGCTGAACTGAAAGCGACCAGACAGGATGTTCACAATGTTAGGGCGGAGGTCATAGCTACCAGGGAGGAGGTCCACAATGCTGTCAATGAGTTCCAATCCAATCTAAACTCTATCAAAGCTAGGGTAACTGAGACAGAAGATAGAATTAGTGATCTGGAAGACAAACAGATAGAGAGAAAGGATCAGGAGGAAGCCTGGAACAAACAGCTTAGATCCCACGAAAGCAGAATTAGGGAAATAAATGATGCCATGAAGCGTTCCAACGTCAGAATTATTGGAATTCCTGAAGGGGAGGAGAAAGAAAGAAGTCTACAAGATATCGTGGAAAAAGTCCTTCATGAAAATTTTCCGAATCTCGCAAATGAAACCAGCGTTCATGTACTAGAGGCTGACCGGTCTCCACCCAAGTTTATACACTCCAAAAAAACATCACGACACCTGATAGTCAAATTGAGAAATTATAATTGTAGGTATAATCTCTTGAAAGCTGCCAGGGCAAAGAGGCTCCTTACTTACAGAGGGAAGCCCATCAGAATAACGTCAGACCTGTCCACAGAGACCTGGCAAGCCAGAAGAGGCTGGGATGATTCCCTGCATATTCTCAGATCACAATGCTTTGAAACTGGAGCTCAATCACAAGGAAAAGTTCAGAAGGAACTCTAACACCTGGAACCTAAAGACCACCTTGCTTAAGAATGCTTGGATCAACAAGGAGATCAAAGAAGACCTGAAACAATTCATGGAAAACAATGAGAATGAAGACACTTCGGTCCAAAACCTATGGGATACAGCAAAGGCGGTCCTAAGGGGAAAATACATAGCCATCCAAGCCTTGCTCAAAAAAATTGAAAAATCCAGAACACACCAGCTGTCTCTACACCTTAAAGAACTGGAGGATCAACAACAAATCAAACCAACTCCACATATAAGAAGGGAAATCATCAAGATTAGAGCTGAGATCAATGAGGGAGAAACCAGAGATACAGTAGAACGTATCAATGAAACTAGAAGCTGGTTTTTTGAAAGAATCAATAAGATCGATAAGCCACTGGCTACACTAATCCGAAAGAAAAGAGACAAATCCCAAATTCATAAAATTATGAATGAAAAGGGAGAGATCACAACTAACGCCAAGGAAGTAGAAACAATCATCAGAAGTTATTACAAACAGTTATATGCCAATAAGCTTAGCAACGTAGATGAAATGGATGCATTCCTGGAAAAATATAAACTAACAAAATTGAACCTGGAAGAAATCGACAACCTGAACAGACCGATATCTAATAACGAGATTGAAGCAGTGATCAAAAATCTCCCAAAAAACAAGAGCCCAGGACCTGACGGATTCCCTGGGGAATTCTACCAAACCTTCCAAGAAGAAATAACACCTATTCTCCTGAAGCTGTTTCAAAAAATTGAAGCAGAAGGAAAACTTCCAGACTCTTTCTATGAAGCCAGCATTACCCTGATCACCAAACCAGGCAAGGACCATAACAAAAAGGAGAATTTCAGACCAATATCACTGATGAATATGGATGCTAAGATTCTCAACAAGATCCTAGCCAACAGGATCCAACAACACATTAAAAAGATTATCCACCATGATCAGGTGGGATTCATCCCTGGGCTAAAGGATGGTTCAACATTCGTAAATCAATCAATGTGATACAACAAATTAATAGGAGAAGAGAGAAGAATCACATGGTCCTCTCAATTGATGCAGAAAAAGCATTTGACAAAATCCAACATCCGTTCCTGATTAAAACACTTCAAAGTATAGGGATAGAGGGAACATTCCTGAACCTCATCAAATCTATCTATGAAAGACCCACAGCAAATATCATCTTCAATGGGAAAAAGCTTGCAGCCTTCCCGTTGAGATCAGGAACAAGACAAGGATGCCCACTTTCACCACTCTTGTTCAACATAGTATTAGAAGTCCTAGCAACAGCAATCAGACAACAGAGAGAAATAAAAGGTATCCAAATTGGTAATGAAGAAGTCAAAGTCTCTCTCTTCTCAGATGACATGATTCTTTATATGGAAAACCCAAAAGACTCCACCCCCAAGCTACTAGAATCATACAGCAATTCAGCAGCGTGGCAGGATACAAAGTCAATGTGCAGAAATCAGTGGCTTTCTTATACACTAACAATGAAAATACAGAAAGGTAAATTAGAGAATCTATTCCATTTACTATAGCACCAAGAACCATAAGATACCTGGGAATAAACCTAACTAAAGAGGTAAAGGATATATACTTGAGGAACTACAGAACACTCATGAAAGAAATTGAAGAAGACACAAAAAGATGGAAGACCATTCCATGCTCTTGGATCGGAAGAATAAACATTGTTAAAATGTCTATACTGCCTAGAGCAATCTATACTTTTAATGCCATTCCGATCAAAATTCCACTGGAATTCTTCAAAGAGCTGGAGCAAATAATCCTAAAATTTGTATGGAATCAGAAGAGACCCCGAATCGCTAAGGAAATGTTGAAAAACAAAAATAAAGCTGGCGGCATCACCTTACCTGATTTCAAGCTTTATTATAAAGCTGTGATCACCAAGACAGCATGGTACTGGCATAAAAACAGACACATAGACCAGTGGAACAGAGTAGAGAGCCCTGATATGGACCCTCTACTCTATGGTCAATTAATCTTCGACAAAACAGGAAAAAATATACAGTGGAAAAAAGACAGTCTCTTCAATAAATGGTGCTGGGAAAACTGGACAGCTATATGTAAAAGAATGAAACTTGAACATTCTCTTAAACCGTACACAAAGATCAACTCAAAATGGATAAAAGACCTCAACGTGAGACAGGAATCTATCAGAATCTTAGAGGAGAACATAGGCAGTAATCTCTTCGATATCAGCCACAGCAACTTCTTTCAAGATACGTCTCCAAAGGCAAAGGAAACAAAAGCGAAAATAGACTTCTGGGACTTCATCAAAATCAAAAGCTTCTGCACAGCAAAAGAAACAGTCAAAAAAACAAAGAGGCAAACCACGGAATGGGAGAAGATATTTGCAAATGACAGTACAGACAAAAGGTTGATATCCAGGATCTATAATGAACTCCTCAAACTCAACCCACACGAAACAGACAAACACATCAAAAAATGGGCAGAAGCTATGAACAGACACTTCTCCAATCAAGACATACAAATGGCTATCAGACACATGAAAAAATGCTCATCATCATTAGCCTTCAGGGAGATTAAAATTAAAACCACATTGAGATATCACCTTAAACCAATTTGAATGGCCATAATTAACAAGACAGGAAACAACATGTGTTGGAGAGGATGTGGAGAAAGGGGAACCCTCTTACACTGTTGGTGGGAATGCAAGTTGGTGCAGCCTCTTTGGAGAACAGTGTGGAGATTCCTCAAGGAATTAAAAATAGAGCTTCCCTACGATGTGCAATTGCACTCCTGGGTATTTACCCCAAAGATATAGATATCGTGAAAAGAAGGGCCTTCTGTACCCCAATGTTTATAGCATCAATGGCCACAGTCTCAATACACTTCAAATGTACGAGAGAACTGTGCTACTGTACGTTTCAAGACAGGAATGATTCTGTGCTAAGTTGGAAACGGTAGGCCCTGTCTTTGTAGCAATCATAAAGTGTCTCGTACAGGACCCTGACAGGTGATTCTTAGGAAGGTATCTTTTCAGGGAACCTACTTAAAGTGCGTTCCCATTGATAAGTGTCTCCTCCTTGGAGGAATGATGATAGAGCAGGTACAGACTATGGGCACATTAGGTACTGTGAGTTAAGTGCAGGCTATGGCGCTTAGGCATCCCAAACTCATATTGGATGATCAAGACCAGTGGTGATCCGCACTTTCTTTCTGTGTTCAAAACGCTTCCAACATTGTGAGGAAAGTGTGCTTTAGGATGGATTCGTTGCAGTGTTGAGTCTCTTAAAGAAGGAAGCGCTTGGGACTGACTCCGCGCTAACTGCAATAGGCGCACATAGGGCTCTAGTATCAGATGTCTATCCCTTGGACTATAGCAAGTTCTGTTTAAGGGAAACTCCTTCAGGCGGAATCGCACTTCTCACAGTGTCTTTTTAACGGAGGAATGGAGAAAGAACAACTTCGGACAGAGGGAACGTTGTGCACTGACAGTGAGGGACAGAGGATGGAACATAGGCCTCTAAGACAGATACTGGAAAGTCAACAGCTGTGATGTTCCACTGTGTCTAACTCATCTCAAAACATTTCAAGTGTACGAGGGAACTGTGCTACATTACGTTCTCACTTCAGGAATGAGTCTGTGCTAAGTTGTAAACTGTAGGTCCTATCTGTGTAGCAATGATAGAGAGATTCGTACAGGATCCTTTTAAGTTATTCTTAGGAGGTATATTTTCAAGGATCCTAATTAAAGTGTGTTCTCATTGATAACAGTGTCTCCCTATTTGAGGAATAATGATAGAACGCGGACGGACTATGGGCACATTAGGTACTATGAGTGAATTACAGGCTATGGCGCTTAGGCATCCCAATCACATATTAGATGCTCACGACCAGTGGTGATCCGCACTTTCTTTCTGTGTTAAAAACGCTTCCAACATTGTGAGGGAAGTGTGCTTTAGGAGGGATTCGTTGCAGTGCTGCGTCTGTTAAAGAAGGAAGGTCTCGGGACTGATTCTGCGGTAACTGCAACAGCGCACATAGGGCTCTAGTATCAGACGTCTATCCGTTGGATTAGGGCAAGTTCTGTTTAAGGGAAGTTCCTTCAAACGGAATCGCACTTCTCACAGTGTCTTTTTAACGGAGGAATGGAGAAAGAACAACTTCGGACAGAGGGAACGTTGTGCCCTGAGAGTGAAGGACAGGGTATGGAACATAGGCCTCTAAGACACATACTGGAAAGTCAACAGCTGTGAAGTTCCACTGTGTCTAACTCGTCTCAAACACTTCAAAAGTACGAGGGAACTGTGCTACATTACGTTCTCAATTCAGGAATGAATCTGTGCTAAGTTGGAAACTGTAGGGACTGTCTTTGTAGCAATCATAGAGAGATTCGCACAGGACCCCTCAGGTTATTCTTAGGAAGGTATCTTTTCAGGGATCCTACTTAACATGTGTTCTCATTGATAACAGTGTCTCCTTCTTTGAGGAATGATGATATAATGCGAACGGACTATGGGCACATTAGGTACTGTGAGTAAAGTGCAGGCTATGGCGCTTAGGCATCCCAAACACATATAGATGATCAAGACCAGTGGTGAGCCGCACTTTCTTTCTGTGTTCAAAACGCTTCCAGCATTGTGAGGGAAGTGTGCTTTAGGAGGGATTCGTTGCAGTGTTGCGTCTGTTAAAGAAGGAAGCTCTTGGGTCTGACTCTGCGTTAACTCCAATAGGCGCACATAGGGTTCTAGTATCAGACGTCTTCCCTTGTACTATCGCAAGTTCTGTGTAAGGGAAACTCCCTCAGGCAGAATCGCACTTCTCACAGTGTCTTATCAGCAGAGGAATGGAGAAATGCAACTACGGACAGAGGTAACGTTGTGCCCTGAAAGTGAATGACCGGGTATAGAACATAGGCCTCTATGACACATACTGGAAGGTCAACAACTGTGATGTTCCACTGTGTCTAACTCGTCTTAAACACTTCAAATGTACGAGGGAACTTTGCTACTGTACGTTCCCAGGACAGGAATGGGTCTGTGCTATATAGGAAACTGTAGGACCTGTTTGTGTAGCAATCATAAACTGTCTCATACAGGAACCTGACAGGTGATTCTTAGGAAGGTATCTTTTCAGGGATCCTACTTAAAATGCGTTCTCATTCAGAACAGTGTCTCCTCCTTTGAGGAATGATGATAGAACACGGACGGACGACGGGCACCTTATCTACTGTGAGTAAAGTGCAGGCTATGGCGCTTAGGCATCACAGTTTCATATTGGATGCTCACGACCAGTGGTGATCCCAACTTTCTTTCTGTGTTAAAAACACTTCTAACATTGTGAGGGAAGTGTGCTTGAGGAAGGACTCGGTGCAGTGTTGCATCTGTTAAAGAAGGAAGCTCTTGGGACTGACTCTGTGGTAACTCCAATAGGCGCACATAGGACTCTAGTATCAGACGTCTATCCCTTGGACTATAGCAAGTTCTGTTTAAGGGAAAATCCTTCAGGCGGAATCGCACTTCTCACAGTGTCTTTTTAACGGAGGAATGGAGAAAGAACAACTTCGGACAGAGGGAACGTTGTGCCCTGAGTGAAGGACAGGGTATGGAACATAGGCCTGTAGGACACATACTGGAAAGTCAACAGATGTGATGTTCCACTGTGTCTAACTCGTCTCAAACACTTCAAAAGTACGAAGGAACTGTGCCACATTACGTTCTCACTTCAGGAATGAATCTGTGCTAAGTTGGAAACTGTAGGGACTGTCTGTGTAGCAATCATAGAGAGATTCGTACAGGACCCCTCAGGTTATTCTTAGGAAGGTATCTTTTCAGGGATCCTACTTAACATGTGTTCTCATTGATAACAGTGTCTCCTTCTTTGAGGAATGATGATATAATGCGAACGGACTATGGGCACATTAGGTACTGTGAGTAAAGTGCAGGCTATGGCGCTTAGGCATCCCAAACACATATAGATGATCAAGACCAGTGGTGATCCGCACTTTCTTTCTGTGTTCAAAACGCTTCCAGCATTGTGAGGGAAGTGTGTTTTAGGAGGGATTCGTTGCAGTGTTGCGTCTGTTAAAGAAGGAAGGTCTCGGGACTGTCTCTGCGGTAACTGCAACAGCGCACATAGGGCTCTAGTATCAGACGTCTATCCGTTGGACTATAGCAAGTTCTGTTTAAGGGAAGCTCCTTCAAATGGAATCGCACTTCTCACAGTGTCTTTTCAGTGGAGGATAGGAGATAGAACAACTATGGACAGAGGGAACATGGCACCCTGAGAGTGAATGACAGCTTATGGCACATAAACCTCTATGACACATACTGGAAGGTCATCACCTGTGATGTTCCACTGTGTCTAACTCGTCTCAAAAACTTCAAATGTACGAGGGAACTTTGCTACTGTACGTTCTCAAGAAGGAATGAGTCTGTGCTATGTAGGAAACTGTAGGACCTGTCTGTGTAGCAATCATAAACTGTCTCATACAGGACCCTGACTGGTGATTCTTAGGAAGGTATCTTTTCAGCGATCCTTCTTAAAGTGTGTTCTCATTGATAACAGTGTCTCCTTCTTTGAGGAATGAAGATAGAATGCGGACGGGCTTGGGCACATTAGGTACTGTGAGTTAAGTGCAGGCTATGGAGCTTAGGCATTCCAAACACATATTAGATGATCAAGAGCAGTGGGGATCCGCACTTTCTTTCTGTGTAAAAAACGCTTCCAGCATTGTGAGGGAAGTGTGTTTTAGGAGGGATTCGTTGCAGTGTTGCGTCTGTTAAAGAAGGAAGCTCTTGGGACTGACTCTGCCGTAACTGCAATAGGCGCACATAGGCTCTAGTATCAGAGGTCTATCCTTTGGACTATAGCAAGTTCCTAAGGGAAACTACTTCAAAGGGAATTGCCTTCTCACAGTGTCTTGTCAGAGGTGGAAAGATATAGAACAACTACGGACGGAGGGAACGTTGTGCCCTGAGATTGAATGACAGCTTATAGCACATAGGCCTCGATGACACATACTGGAAGGTCAACTCCTGTGATGTTCCACTGTTTCTAACTCGTCTCAATACACTTCAAATGTACGAGGGAACTGTGCTACAGTACGTTCTCACTTCAGGAGTGAGTCTGTGCTAAGTTGGAAACTGTAGGACCTGTGTGTGTAGCAAACATAGAGAGATTCGTACAGGACCCTTTCAGGTTATTCTTAGGAAGGTATCTTTTCAGGGATCCTACTTAAAGTGTGTTCTCATTGATAACAGTGTCTCCTTCTTTGAAGAATGATGATAAAATGCGGATGGACTATGGGCACATTAGGTACTGTGAGTAAAGTGCAGGCTATGGCGCTTAGGCATCAAAAACACATATTAGATGATCAAGACCAGTGGTGATCCGCACTTTCTTTCTGTGTAAAAACACTTCCAGCATTGTGTGGGAAGTGTGCTTTAGTAGGGATTCGTTGCAGTGTTGCGTCTGTTAAAGAAGGAAGCGCTTGGGACTGACTCTGCGGTAACTGCAATAGGCGCACATAAGGCTCTAGTATCATACGTCGATACGTTGGACTATAGCAAGTTCTGTTTAAGGGAAACGCTTTCAGGCGGAATCGCACTTCTCACAGTGTCTTTTCAGAGGAGGAAAGGATATAGAACAACTAAGGACAGAGGGAACGTTGTGCCCTGAGAGTGAATGACAGCTTATGGCACATAGGCCTCTATGACACATACTGGAAGGTCAACACTGTGATGTTCCACAGTGTCTAACTCATCTCAAACACTTCAAATGTACGAAGGAACTGTGCCAAGTAGGAAACTGAGGGACCTGTCTGTGTAGCAATCATAAACTGTCTCGTACAGAACATTGACAGGTGATTCTTAGGAAGGTATCTTTTCAGGGATCCTACTTAAAGTGCGTTCCCATTCATAACAGTGTCTCCTCATTTGAGGAATGATGATAGAACACGGACGGACTCTGGGCACCTTAGGTACTGTGTGTAAAGTGCAGGCTATGGCGCTTAGGCATCCCAAACTAATATTGGATACGCACGACCAGTGGTGATCCGCACTTTCTTTCTGTGCTAAAAACGATTCCAACATTGTGAGGGAAGTTTGCTTTAGGAGGGATTCGTTGCAGTGTTGCGTCTGTTAAAGAAGGAAGCGCTTGGGACTGACTCTGCGGTATCTGCAATAGGCGCACATAGGGCTCTAGTATCAGACGTCTATCACTTGGACTATAGCAAGTTCTGTTTAAGGGAAACTCCTTCAGGCGGAATCGCACTTCTCACAGTGTCTTTTTAACGGAGGAATGGAGAAAGAACAACTTCGGACAGAGGGAACGTTGTGCCCTGAGATTGATGGACAGGATATGGAACATAGGCCTCTAAGACACATACTGGAAAGTCAACAGCTGTGAAGTTCCACCTTGTCTATCTCGTCTCAAAACACTTCAAAAGTACGAGGGAACTGTGCTACATTACGTTCTCACTTCAGGAATGAATCTGTGCTAAGTTGGAAACTGTAGGGACTGTCTGTGTAGCAATCATAGAGAGATTCGTAAGGACCCCTCAGGTTATTCTTAGGAAGGTATCTTTTCAGGGATCCTACTTAACATGTGTTCTCATTGATAACAGTGTCTCCTTCTTTGAGGAATGATGATATAATGCGAACGGACTATGGGCACATTAGGTACTGTGAGTAAAGTGCAGGCTATGGCGCTTAGGCATCCCAAACACATATAGATGATCAAGACCAGTGGTGATCCGCACTTTCTTTCTGTGTTCAAAACGCTTCCAGCATTGTGAGGGAAGTGTGTTTTAGGAGGGATTCGTTGCAGTGTTGCGTCTGTTAAAGAAGGAAGGTCTCGGGACTGACTCTGCGGTAACTGCAACAGCGCACATAGGGCTCTAGTATCAGACGTCTATCCGTTGGACTATAGCAAGTTCTGTTTAAGGGAAGCCCCTTCAAATGGAATCGCACTTCTCACAGTGTCTTTTCAGTGGAGGATAGGAGATAGAACAACTATGGACAGAGGGAACATGGCACCCTGAGAGTGAATGACAGCTTATGGCACATAAACCTCTATGACACATACTGGAAGGTCAACACCTGTGATGTTCCACTGTGTCTAACTCGTCTCAAAAACTTCAAATGTACGAGGGAACTTTGCTACTGTACGTTCTCAAGAAGGAATGAGTCTGTGCTATGTAGGAAACTGTAGGACCTGTCTGTGTAGCAATCATAAACTGTCTCATACAGGACCCTGACAGGTGATTCTTAGGAAGGTATCTTTTCAGGGATCCTTCTTAAAGTGTGTTCTCATTGATAACAGTGTCTCCTTCTTTGAGGAATGTAGATAGAATGCGGATGGGCTATGGGCACATTAGGTACTGTGAGTAAAGTGCAGGCTATGGCGCTTAGGCATCCCAAACACATATTGGAAGATCACGACCATTGATAATCCGCACGTTAATTCTGTGTTAAAAACGCTTCCAACATTGTGAGGGAATTGTGCTTTAGGAGGGATTCCTTCCAGTGTTGTGTCTGTGAAAGAAGGAAGTCTTGGGACTGACTCTGCTGTAACGGCATTAGGCGCACATAGGGCTCCAGTATCAGACGTCTAACCGTCGGACTATAGCAAGTTCTGTTTCAGGAAAACTCCTTTAACCGGAATCGCACTTCTCACAGTGTTTTTCAGCAGAGGAAAGAGATAGAACAACTACGGACAGAGGGCACGTTTCTCCCTGAGAGTGAAGGACAGCGTATGGCACATAGGGCTCTATGACATATACTGGAAGGTCAACACAGTGATGTTCCACTGTGTCTAACTAGTCTCAAAACACTTCAAATGTACGAGAGAACTGTGCTACTCTAAGTTTTCACAACAGGAATGAGTCTGTGCTAAGTTGGAAACTGTAGCACCTGTCTGTGTAGCAATCATAAAGTGTCTCGTACAGGACCCAGACCCGTGATTCTTAGGAAGGTATCTTTTCAAGGATCCTACTTTAGTGCGTTCTCATTCATAACAGTGTCTCCTACTTTGAGGAATGATGATAGAACACTGACGGACTATGGGCACTTTAGGTACTGTGAGTAAATTGCAGGCTATTGCGCTTAGGCATCCCAAACACATATTGGATTATCAAGACCAGTGGTGATCCGCACTTTCTTTCTGTGTTAAAAACGCTACCTAAATTGTTAGGGAAGTGTGCTTTAGGAGGGAATCGTGGCAGTGTTGCGTCTTTTAAAGAAGGAAGCTCTTGAGACTGACTCTGCGGTAACTGCAAAAGGCGCACATAGGGCTCTAGATCAGAAGTCTATCCGTTGGACTATAGCAAGTTCTGTTTAAGGGAAACTCCTTCAGGCGGAATCTCACTTCTCACAGTGTCTTTTCAGTGGAGGAATGGAGAAAGAACAACTACGGGCAGAGGGAACGTTGTGCCCTGAGAGTGAAGGACAGGGTATGGAACATAGGCCTCTATGACACATACTGGGAGGTCAACACCTGTGATGTTCCACTGTTTCTAACTCGACTCAAAACACTTAAAATGTGTGAGGGAACTGTGCTACAGTACGTTATCACAACAGGAATGAGTTTGTGCTAAGTTGGAAACTGTAGGACCTATCAGTGTAGCAATCATAGAGAGTTTCTTACAGGACCCTTTCAGGTTATTCTTAGGAAGGTATCATTACAGGGATCCTACTTAAAGTGTGTTCTCATTCAATTCAGTGTCTCCCTCTTTGAGGAATGATGATAGAACGCAGACGGACTATGGGCAATTAGGTACTGTGAGTAAAGTGCTGGCTATGGCCCTTAGGCATCCCAAACATATATTGGATGCTCTAGACCAGTAGTGATCCACATTTATTTTTGTGTTTTAAAAACGCTTCCAACATTGTGAGGGAAGTGTGCTTTAGGAGGGATTCATTGCAGTGTTGCGTCTGTTAAAGAAGGAAGCTCTTGGGTCTGACTCTGCGGTAACTTCAATAGGCGCACAGATGTTTCTAGTATCAGACGTCTGTCCGTTGGTCTATAGCAAGTTCTGTTTAAGGGAAACTCCTTCAAACGGAATCTCACTTCTCACAGTGTCTTTTCAGTGGAGGAAGGAGATAGAACATCTACCAACATAGGGAACGATGCGCCCTGAGTGTGAAGGACAGGGTATGGCACTTAGGCCTCTATGACACATACTGGCAGGTCAACACCTGTGAAGTTCCACTGTGTCTAACTAGTCTCAAAACACTTCAAATGTTCGAGGGAACTGTGCTACTACACGTTTTCACGACAGGAATGAGTCTGTGCTAAGTTGGAAACTGTAGGACCTGTCTGTGTAGCAAACATAGAGAGTTTCGTACAGGAACCTGACAGGTTATTCATAGGAAGGTAACTTTTCAGGGAATCTACTTAAAGTGTGTTCTCATTCAAAACAGTGTCTCCCTCTTTGAGGAATGATGATAGATCGCGGACGGACTATGGGCACATTAGGTACTGTGAGCAAAGTGCAGGCTATGGCGCTTAGGAATCCCAAACACATATTAATTATCACGACCAGTGGTGATCTACTCTTTCTTTCTGTGTTAAAAACGCTTCAAACATTGTGAGAGAAATGTGCGTTAGGAGGGATTTGTTGCAGTGTTGCATCTGTTAAAGAAGGAAGTTCTTGGGACTGATCTGCTGTAACTGCAATAGGCGCACATAGGGCTCTAGTATAGGACGTCTATCCGTTAGACTATAGATAGTTCTGTTTAAGGGAAACTCCTACATGCGGAATCGCACTTCTCACAGTGTCTGTTCAGTGGAGGAATGGAGAAGAACAACTACGGACAGAAGGAACGTTGCGCCTGAGAGTGAAGGACAGGGTATGGCACATAGGCCTCTGTGACTCATACTGGAAGGTCAACACCTGTGATGTTCCACTGTGTCTAACTCGTCTCAAAACACTTCAAATGTACGAAGGAAATGTGCTACTGTACGTTCTCACGACAGGAATGAGTCTGTGCTAAGTTGGAAACTGTAGGACTTGTCTGCGCATCATAGAGGAGACTTTCAGGTAATTCTTAGGAAGGTATCTTTTCAGGGATCCTACTTAAAGTGTGTACTCATTCATAACAGTTTCTCCCTCTTTGAGGAATGATGATAGAACGCGGACGGACTATGGGCACATTAGGTACTGTGAGTAAAGTGCAGGCTATGGCGCTTAGGCATCCCAAACACATATTGGATGCTCACGACCAGTGGTGATCCGCACTTTCTTTCTGTGTAAAAAACGCTTCTAGCATTGTGAGGGAAGAGTGCTATAGGAGGGATTCTTTGCAGTGTTGTGTCTGTTAAAGAAGGAAGCGCTTGTGACTGACTCTGCCGTAATTGCAACTGGCGCAAATAGGGCTCTAGTATCAGACGTCTATCCGTTGGACTATAGCAAGTTCTGTTTAAGGGAAACTCCTTCAGACGGAATCGCTCTTCTTACAGTGTATTTTCAGGGGAGGAATGGATGAAGAACAACTACGGACAGAGGGAACATTGTGCCCTGATTGTGAAGGACAGGGTATGGAACATAGGACTCTATGACATATACTGGAAGGTCAACACCTCTGATGTTCCACTGTGTCTGACTCGGTCAAAACACTTCAAATGTACTAGGGAACTGTGTAACAGTACGTTTTCACGACAGCAATGAGTCTGTGCTAGGTTGGAAACTGTAGGACCTGTCTGTGTAGCAATCATAGAGAGTTTCGTACAGGAACCTTTCAGGTTATTGTTAGGAAGGAATCTTTTCAAATATACTACTTAAGGTGTGTTCTCATTCATAACAGTGTCTCACTCTTTAGGAATGATGACAGAACGCAGACGGACTATGGGCACATTAGGTACTGTATGTAAAGTGCAGGCTATGTCGCTTAGGCATCCCAAACACATATTGGATGCTCACGACCAGTGGTGATCCGTACTTTCTTTCTGTGTTAAAAACGCTTCCAGCATTGTGAGGGAAGGGTGCTTTAGGAGGGATTCGTTGCATTGTTGCGCGTGTTATAGAAGGAATCTCCTGGGACTGACTCTGCGGTAACTGCAATAGGCGCACATAGGGCTCTAGTATCAGACGTCTATCCGTTGGAGTATAGCAAGTTCTGTTTAAGGGAAGCTACTACAGGCTGAATATCACTTCTTACAGTGTCTTTACGGTGGAGGAAAGAAGATAGAAAAAGGATGGATAGAGGGAACGTTGCATCCTGCGAGTGACGGATTGGGAATGGCACATAGTCTATGACACATACTGGAAGGTCAACACCTGTGATGTTCCACTGTGTCTAACTCGTCTCAAAACACTTCAAATTTACGAGGGGACATTTGCTACTGTACGTTCTCATGACAGGAATGAGTCTATGTTACGTTGGAAACTGCAGGACTTGTCTGTGTAGCAATCCTAAATAGGTTCATACAGGACCCTGACAGGTGATTCTTAGAAAGGTATCTTTGCAGGGATACTAGTTAAAGTGCGTTCTCATTCATAACAGTGTCTCCTCCCTTGAGGAATGATGATAGAATGAGGACGGACTATGGGCACTTTAGGTACTGTGAGTAAAGTGCAGGCTATGGCGCATAGGCATCCCAAACACATATTGGATGCTCACGACCAGTGGTGATCCGCACTTTCTTTCTGTGTTAAAAACGCATCCAATATTGTGCGGGAAGTGTGCTTGAGGAGGGATTCGTTGCAGTGTTGCGTCCGTAAAAGAAGGAAGCTCTTGGGTCTGACGCTGCGGTAACTGCAATAGGCGCACATAGGGCTCTAGTATCAGACGTCTATCCGTTGGACAATACCAAGTTCTGTTTAAGGGAAACTTCTTTAGGTTGTATCGCACTTCTCACAGTATCTTTTCAGCGGAGGAAAGAAGAAAGAACAAGGACGAACACAGTGAACGTTGCGCCCTGAGACTGAATGACAGTTTATGGCATATAGGTCTCTAGGACACATACTGGATGGTCAACACCTGTGATGTTCCAATGTATCTAACTCATCTCAAAACACTTAAAATGTAAGACAGAATTGTCCTACTGTACGTTCTCATAACAGGATGAGTCTGTGCTAAGTTGGAAACTCTAGGACCTGTAGCAGTCATAAAGTGTCTCGTATAGGACCCTGACAGGTTATTCTTTGGAAGGTATATTTTCAGGGATCCTACTTAAAGTGTGTTCTCTTTCATAACAGTTTCTCCCTCTTTGAGGAATGATGATAGAACGCGGACGGACTATGGGCACATTAGGCACTGTGAGTAAAGTGCAGGCTTTGGCGCTTAGGCATCTGAAACACATAACGGATGATCACGACCAGTGGTAATCCGCACTTTCCTTCTGTGTTAAAAACGCTTCCAACATTGTGAGGGAAGTTTGCTTTAGGAGGGTTTCTTTGCAGTATTGTGTCTGTTAAGGATGGAAGCTCTTGGAACTGACTCTGCGGTAACTGCAATAGGCACACATAGGGTTCTAATATCAGACGTCTATCTGTTGGAATATAGCAAGTTCTGTTTAAGGGAAAGTCCTTCAGGCGGAATCGCAATTCTCACAGTGTCTTTCATTGGAGGAAAGAAGATAGATCAAGGATGGACAGAAGGTACGTTGCGCCCTGAGTGTAAAAGGACAGGGTATGGAACATAGGCCTCTATGACACATACTGGAAGGTCAACATCTGTGATGTTCCACTGTGTCTAACTCGTCTCAAAACACCTCAATAGTTCGAGGGAACTGTGCTACTGTACGTTCTCACGACAGGAATTTGTCTGTGCTAAGTTGGAAACTGTAGGACCTGTCTGTGTAGCAATCATAAAGTGTCTCATACAGGACCCTTACAGGTGAATCTTAGGAAGGTATCTTTACGGGGATCCTACTTAAAGTGCGTAATCATTCATAACATTGTCTCCTTATTTGAGGAATGATGAGAGAACACGGACCGACTATGGGCCCATTAGATACTGTGAGTAAAGTGCAGGCTATGGCGCTTAGGTATCCAAAACACATATTGGATGATCACGACCAGTGGTGATCCGCACGTTCTTTCTTTTTTTTTTTTTTTCCCAATTTATTTATTTTCAGAAAAACAGTATTCATTATTTTTTCACCACACCCAGTGCTCCATGCAAGCTGTGCCCTCTATAATACCCACCACATGGTACCCCAACCTCCCACCCCCCCGCCACTTCAAACCCCTCAGACTGTTTTTCAGTTCTTTCTGTGTTAAAAACGCTTCCAACATTGTGAGGGAAGTGTGCTATAGGAGGGATTTGTTGCAGTGTTGCGTCTGTTAAAGAAGGAAGCTCTTTGGACTGAATCTATGGTAACTGCAATAGGCGCACATAGGGCTCTTGTATCAGATATCTATACGTTGGACTATAGCAAGTTCTGTTTAAGGGAAACACCTTCAGCCGGAATCACAATTCTCACAGTGTCTTTTCACTGGGAGAAAGGAGATAGAACAAGGACGGATAGAGGGAACGTTGTGCCCTCAGTGTGAAGGACAGGGTATGGCACATAGGCTTCTGTGACACATAATGGAAGGTCAACACCTGTGATGTTCCACTGTGTTTAACTAGTCTCAGAACACTTCAAAAGTGCAATGGAACTGTGCTAATGTACGTTGTCACGACAGGAATGAGTCTGTGCTAAGATGGAAACTGTAGGACCTGTCTCTGTAGCAATTATAAAATATCTCGTATATGACCCTGACAGGTGATTCTTAGGAAGGTATCTTTTCAGGGATCCTACTTAAGGTGCGTTCTCATTCATAACAGTGTCTCCTCCTTTGAAGAATTATTATAGAACATGGATGGACTATAGGCACATTAGGTACTGTGAGTAAAGTGCAGGCTATGGTGCTTAGGCATCCCAAACACATAATGGATGATCAAGACCAGTGATGATCCGCACTCTATTTCTGTGTTAAAAACGCTTCCATGAAAGGGGAATCCTCTTACACTGTTGGTGGGAATGCAAGTTGGTGCAGCCTCTTTGGAGAAAGTGTGGGAAATCCTCAAGAAATTAAAAATAGAGCTTCTCTGTGACCCTGCAATTGCACTCCTCGGTATTACCCGAAAGACACCGATGTCGTGAAAAGAAGTGCCATCTGTACCCCAATGTTTATAGCAGCAATGGCCACAGTCGCCAATCTATGGAAAGAACCAAGATGCCCTTCATCGGATGAATGGATAAGAAGATGTGGTCCATATACACTATGGAGTATTTGCCTCCATCAGAAAGGATGAATACCCAACTTTTGTAGCAACATGGACGGGACTGGAAGAGATTATACTGAGTGAAATTAGTCAGCAGAGAGAGGCAATTATCATATGGTTAACTTATTTGTGGAGCATAACAAATAGCATGGGGGTCAAGGGGCTTTAGAGAGGAGTAGGGAATTTGGGTAAATTGGAAGGGGAGGTGAACCATGAGAGACTATGGACTCTGAAAAACAGTCTGAGGGGTTTGAAGTGGCGGGGATTGGGAGGTTGGGGTACCAGGTTGTGGGTATTATAGAGGGCACGGCTTGCATGGAGCACTGGGTGTGGTGAAAATAATGAATACTGTTTTTCTGAAAATAAATAAATTGTAGAAAAAAGAAGAAGGAAGCTCTTGGGACTGATTCTGCGGTAACTGCAATTGGCACACTTAGGGCTCTAGTATCAGACGTCTATCCGTTGGACTATAGCAAGTTCTGTTGAAGGGCAACAACTTCAGGCTGAATCGCACTTCTCACAGTGTCTTAACAGCAGAGGAAAGGAGATAGAACAACTACGGACAGAGGAAACTCCTTCAGGCGGAATCGCACTTCTCACAGTGTCTTTACAGTGGAGGAAAGAAGATAGAACAAGGAAGGACTGAGGCAACGTTGCGCCCTGAGAGAAGGACAGGTTATGGCACATAGGCCTCTATGACACATAATGAAAGGTCAACATCTGTGATGTTCCACTGTGTCTAACTCGTCTCAAAACACTTCAAATGTACGAAGGAACTGTGATACTGTATGTTCTCAAGACAGGAATGAGTCTGTTCTAAGTTGGAAACTGTAGGACCTCTCTGTGTAGCAATCATAAAGTGTCTCATACAAGACCCTGACAGGTGATTCTTAGGAAGGTATCTTTTCAGGGATCTAACTTAAAGTGCGTTCTCATTCATAACAGTGTCTCCTACTTTGAGGAATGATGAGAGAACACGGACCGACTTGGGCACATTAGGTAGTGTGAGTAAAGTGCAGGCTATGGCGCTTAGGCATCCCAAACGCATATGGGATGATCACGACCAGTGGTGATCCGCACATTCTTTTTGTTTTTGTTTGTTTGTTTGTTTTTGTTATAATTTTTTTCCCAATTTATTTATTTTCAGTAAAACAGTATTCGTTATTTTTTCACCACACCAAGTGCTCCATGCAAGCTGTGCCCTCTATAATAACCACCAACTGGTACCCCAATCTCCCACCCCCCCCCGCCACTTCAAATCCCTCAGACTGTTTTTGAGAGTCCATAGTCTCTCATGGTTCACCTCCCCTCCAATTTACCCAAATTCCCTACTCTTCTCTAAAGCCCCTTGTCCTCCATGCTATTGGTTATGTTCCACAAATGAGTAAAATCATATGATAATTGACTCTCTCTGCTTGACTTATTTCACTCAGCATAATCTCTTCCAGTCCCGTCCATGTTGCTACAAAAGTTGGATATTCATCCTTTCTGATGGAGGCATAATACTCCATAGTGTATATGGACCACATCTTCCTTTTCCATTCATCCATTGAAGGGCATCTTGGTTCTTTCCATAGTTTGGCGACTGTGGCCATTGCTGCTATAAACATTGGGGTACAGATGGCCCTTCTTTTCACGACATCTGTATCTTTGGGGTAAATACCCAGGAGTGCAATTGCAGGGTCGTAGGGAAGCTCTATGTTTAAATTCTGAGTAATCTCCACAATGTTCTCCAAAGAGGCTGCACCAACTTGTATTCCCACCAACAGTGTAAGAGGGTTCCCCTTTCTCCACATCCTCTCCAACACATGTTGTTTCCTGTTTTGTTAATTTTGGCCATTCTAACTGGTGTAAGGTGATATCTCAATGTGGTTTTAATTTGAATCTCCCTGAGGGCTAATGATGATGAGCATTTTTTCATGTGTCTGATAGCCATTTGTATTTCTTGACTGGAGAAGTGTCTGTTCATATCTTCTGCCCATTTTTTGATGTGTTTGTCTGTTTCGTGTGGGTTGAGTTTGAGGAGTTCATTATAGATCCTGGATATCAACCTTTTGTCTGTACTGTCATTTGCAAATATCTTCTCCCATTCCGTGGGTTGCCTCTTTGTTTTTTTGACTGTTTCCTTTGCTGTGCAGAAGCTTTTGATTTTGATGAAGTCCCAGAAGTCTATTTTCGCTTTTGTTTCCTTTGCCTTTGGAGACGTATCTTGAAAGAAGTTGCTGTGGCTGATATCGAAGAGATTACTGCCTATGTTCTCCTCTAAGATTCTGATAGATTCCTGTCTCACGTTGAGGTCTTTTATCCATTTTGAGTTGATCTTTGTGTACGGTGTAAGAGAATGGTCGAGTTTCATTCTTCTACACATAGCTGTGCAGTTTTCCCAGCACCATTTATTGAAGAGACTGTCTTTTTTCCACTGTATATTTTTTCCTGTTTTGTCGAAGATTAATTGACCATAGAGTTGAGGGTCCATATCAGGGCTCTCTACTCTGTTCCACTGGTCTATGTGTCTGTTTTTATGCCAGTACCATGCTGTCTTGGTGATCACAGCTTTGTAATAAAGCTTGAAATCAGGTAAGGTGATGCCGCCAGCTTTATTTTTGTTTTTCAACGTTTCCTTAGCGATTCGGGGTCTCTTCTGATTCCATACAAATTTTTGGATTATTTGCTCCAGCTCTTTGAAGAATGCCGGTGGAATTTTGATCGGAATGGCATTAAAAGTATAGATTGCTCTAGGCAGTATAGACATTTTAACGATGTTTATTCTTCCAATCCAAGAGCATGGAATGGTCTTCCATCTTTTTGTGTCTTCTTCAATTTCTTTCATGAGTGTTCTATAGTTCCTCAAGTATAGATCCTTTACCTCTTTAGTTAGGTTTATTCCCAGGTATCTTATGTTTCTTGGTGCTATAGTAAATGGAATCGATTCTCTAATTTCCCTTTCTGTATTTTCCTTGTTAGTGTATAAGAAAGCCACTGATTTCTGCACATTGACTTGTATCTTGCCACGTTGCTGAATTGCTGTATGAGTTCTAGTAGTTTGGGGATGGAGTCTTTTGGGTTTTCCATATAACGAATCATGTCATCTGCGAAGAGAGAGAGTTTGACTTCTTCATTACCAATTTGGATACCTTTTATTTCTCTCTGTTGTCTGATTGCTGTTGCTAGGACTTCTAATACTATGTTGAACAAGAGTGGTGAAAGTGGGCATCCTTGTCTTGTTCCTGATCTCAATGGGAAGGCTGCAAGCTTTTTCCCATTGAGGATGATATTTGCTGTGGGTCTTTCATAGATAGATTTGATGAGGTTCAGGAATGTTCCCTCTATCCCTATACTTTGAAGCGTTTTAATCAGGAACGGATGTTGGATTTTGTCAAATGCTTTTTCTGCATCAATTGAGAGGACCATGTGGTTCTTCTCTCTTCTCATATTAATTTGTTGTATCACATTGATTGATTTGCTAATGTTGAACCATCCTTGTAGCCCAGGGATGAATCCCACCTGATCATGGTGGATAATCATTTTAATGTGCTGTTGGATCCTGTTGGCTAGAATCTTGTTGAGAATCTTAGCATCCATATTCATCAGTGATACTGGTCTGAAAGTCTCCTTTTTGTTTGGGTCCTTGCCTGGTTTGGGGATCAGGGTAATGCTGGCTTCATAGAAAGAGTCTGGAAGTTTTCCTTCTGCTTCAATTTTTTGAAACAACTTCAGGAGAATAGGTGTTATTTCTTCTTGGAAGGTTTGGTAGAATTCCCCAGGGAATCCGTCAGTTCCTGGGCTCTTGTTTTTTGGGAGGTTTTTGATCACTGCTACAATCTCGTTATAAGATATCGGTATAATCAGGTTGTCGATTTATTCCTGGTTCAATTTTGGTAGTTTATATTTTTCCAGGAATGCATCCATTTCATCTAGGTTGCTAAGCTTATTTTCATATAACTGTTCGTAATAACTTCTGATGATTGTTTCTACTTCCTTGGCGTTAGTTGTAATCTCTCCCTTTTCATTCATAATTTTATGAATTTGGGATTTCTCTCTTTTATATCGGGTTAGTGTAGCCAGTGGCTTATCGATCTTATTGATTCTTTCAAAAAACCAGCTTCTAGTTTCATTGATACTTTCTACTGTATCTCTGGTTTCTCCTTCATTGATCTCAGCTCTAATCTTGATGATTTCCCTTCTAATGTGGGGAGTTGGTTTGATTTGTTGTGGATCCTCCAGTTATTTAAGATGTAGAGACAGCTGGTGTGTTCTGGATTTTTCAATTTTTTTGAGCAAGGCTTGGATTGCTATATATTTTCCCCTTAGGACCGCCTTTGCTGTATCCCATAGGTTTTGGACCGAAGTGTCTTCATTCTCATTGTTTTCCATGAATTGTTTCCGTTCTTCTTTGATCTCCTGGTTGATCCAAGCATTCTTAAGCAAGGTGGTCTGTAGCTTCCAGGTGTTTGCGTTCCCTCGGAGCTTTTCCTTGTGATTGAGCTCCAGTTTCAAAGCATTGTGATCTGAGAATATGCAGGGAATCATCTCAGTCTTTAGGTATCGGCTGAGTCCTGATTTGTGACCCAGTATGTGATCTATTCTGGAGAAGGTTCCGTGTGCACTTGAGAAGAATGAGTATTCTGTTGTTTTAGGGTGGAATGTTCTGTACATATCTATGAGGTCCATCTGGTCCAATGTGTCATTCAATGCTCTTGTTTCTTTATTGATTTTCTGCTTTGATGATCTGTCTAATTCTGAGAGAGGCGTGTTAAGATCTCCTACGATTAGTGTATTCATAGCAATATGACTCTTTATCTTGATTAACAGTTTTCTTAAGTAATTGGCTGCTCCCATATTGGGAGCATAGATATTTACAATTGTTAGATCATCTTGGTGGATAGCCCCTTGAAGGATTATGTAGTGTCCTTCTGTAACTCTGACTACAGTCTTTAGTATGTAGTATAATTTATCTGATATGAGAATCGCTACCCCAGCCTTCTCTTGAGTCCCATTGGCATGAAAGATGCTTCTCCACCCCTTCACTTTCAGTCTGCGTGTATCTTTAGGTTCAAAATGGTCTCTTGTAGACAGCATATGGATGGGTCCTGTCGTTTTATCCAATCTGCAACCCTGTGCCGTTTTATGGGTGTATTTAGGCCATTCACATTGAGAGTGATTATTGATAGATACGTTTTTATTGACATCGAGTTACCTTCGAAGTCTTTCTTTCTGTAGACTGTCTCTATATTTCTGTTCAATGCTATTCTTGGGATTTTTCCTCTTTTATAGTACTCCCCTTAATATTTCCTGCAGTGTCAGCTTGGTGGTTGCATAGTCTTTTAAGCCTTGCCGGTCTTGGAAACTCTTTTTCTCTCCATCCATTTTGAATGTCAGTCTTGCTGGATAAAGTATTCTTGGCTGCATGTTCTTCTCATTTAGTGCCCTGAATATATCTTGCCAGCCTCTTCTGGCTTGCTAGGTCTCTGTGGACAGGTCTGACATTATTCTGATTGGCTTCCCTCTGTAAGTAAGTAGCCTCTTTGCCCTGGCGGCATTCAAGAGATTACACCTACAATTATAATTTCTCAATTTGAATATCAGGTGTCGTGATGTGTTTTTGGAGTATATAATCTTGGGTGGAGACCGTTCAGCCTCTAGTACATGAACGCTGGTTTCATTCACGAGATTCGGAAAATTTTCATGAAGGACTTGTTCCACGATATCTTCTAGACTTCTTTCTTTCTCCTCCCCTTCAGGAATTCCAATAATTCAGACGTTGGAATGCTTCATGGCATCACTTATTTCCCTAATTCTGCTTTCGTGGGATCTAAGCAGTTTGTTCCAGGCTTCCTCCTGTTCCTTTCTCTCTATCTGTTTGTCTTCCAGATCACTAATTCTATCTTCTGTCTCAGTTACCCTAGCTTTGAGAGAGTTTAGATTTGATTGGAACTCATTGAGAGCATTGTGGACCTCTTCCCTGGTAGCTTTAAGCTCCGCGCTAACATTGTGACATCCTGTCTGGTCGCTTTCATTTCGGCCCTAATCAATTCTGTTTGGTCATCCATGGCTTTCTCCAACCTAGCTATTGCCTGGATAATTGTTAGCCTGAATTGTCTTTCCGACATATTGTCTAGGTTGATAGACGTTAGCTCTATTGCAGAAGGTCCATCCTCTGTATTTTTCTTCTGTTGGGCATTCCTCCTCCTAGTCATTTTGGTGGGAGAAGACTGAACAGATGTAGCTGGATGTATCCACTCTGGTGCAGTCAAGGTGCTCCCTGGAACACTTCCTGATCTCCGTCTCAGAGAGAAGCCTCAGTCTGGGTGCAGAAGCTGAATAAATTCCCCCTTGGACGCTGGCAGTGCAGGTTCCAAGTTAAAGACCCTGGGGGCGCAGGATCTTTTGCTCGTCACCAAAGCCAAGGCAGTGGCGGCTGTCTGGGAGCTCCTGACCGCCAGAGAGGTTCCAAGCAGCGATCGCACACTGAGATTTTGCCGCCGACCCGGGCTCGGAGTGCCAGGCTTGCGCGCACCTCTTTTCAGTGGCGGCTGGGGGACGGGCGCGCGTGTGGGGCACTGAGAACGAGGCACTGGTGCGTAAGCCACAGGCTGGGCTTTTGCGCGCCTCTGTCCGGGGAAGAGTTTTGCGCGCGCGCGACTTAGACTTTGAAACAATGGCGTGGGTCAAGAAGCGCTTTCGGGCCTTAGAACCCAGGAGAGCTGGAGGGACGTGCGTGCGCATCTCAAGCTTTGTGGTAGGTCTAGCGCGCGTTCTGAGGACCAGCGCAGCTCCCATCCCCTAACAGGAGCCAGAACCCCCACGCTCTGGGGTGCGCTGGCGGCTTAGGGACCAGGAGCAGGTTCTCCGCCGCACTCTCTCTTCCTCCGCGCCAGGGAGTCCGTCTGGGACCGGGGAGTTAAGCCCCTGTCCCTAGCCGCCCCAATTCCCACAATTTGCCCCCGTGATCCTTTGCTCTTTTGGAGTGCTTTCAACCAGTCTCCAAGTTAATGCTGGTCCCCAGACACAGGGCACTCTCGCTCCTATCGGGGTATTACTTTTGCTCCGGTCGTCTCTGGTGGCTCCCTCCCCCTTTTGTTTATCTTCCAATATCAGTCCCCTGTTCCCATTCCGCTTTACCTTCACACTGGCGTCTTCTGCCCCTGTAGAGATCCAGACGTGTATAATTCTGATCTCAGGCTGATTTCATGGGTGATCGGAGTTCTTTGGTAGGTAATCAGCTCACTTTGGGGTACCAGCTGAAAAGACGCCTCTTTCTAGTACCCCGCCATCTTGTCCCCCCCCACTTTCTGTTTAAAAACCCTTCCAACATTGTGAGGGAAGTGTGCTTTAGGAGGGATTTATTGCAGTGTTGAGTCTCTTAAAGAAGGAAGGTCTTGGGACTGACTCTGTGGTAACTGCAATAGGCGCACTTAGACTCTAGTATCAGACGTCTATCCATTGGACTATAGCAAGTTCTGTTTAAGGGAAACTTCTTCAGGCTGAATCGCACTTCTTACAGTATCTTTTCAGCGGAGGAAAGAAGATAGAACAAGGAGGGAGAGAGGAAAGTTGCGCCCTGAGAGTGAAGGACAGGGTATGCCTCATAGGCCTCTATGACACATACTGGAACGTCAACACCTGTGATGTTCCACAGTGTCTAACTAGTGTCAAATCACTTCAAATGTACGAGGGAACTGTGCTACTGTACGTTCTCACGACAGTAATAGGTCTGTGGTATGTTGGAAAACGTAGGACGTGTCTGTGTAGAAAACATAAATTGTCTAATATAGGACACAGACAGGTGATTCTTATGAAGGTGTTTTCAGGGATACTACTTAAAGTGCGTTCTCATTCATAATAGTGTCTCCACTTTGAAGAATGATGATAGAACACGGACGGACTATGGGCATATTAGCTACTGTAAGTAAAGTGCAGGCTATGGCGCTTAGGCGTCCCAAACTCATATTGGATTTTCACGACAAGTGGTGATCCGCACATTCTTTCTGTGTTAAAAACGCTTCCAACATTGTGACGGAAGTGTGCTTTAGGAGGGGTTCTTTGCAGTATTGCGTCTATTAAGGAAGGAAGCCCTTGGGACTGACTCTGCGGTAACTCCAATAAGCGAACATAGGGCTCTAGTGTCAGACATCTATCCCATGGACTATAGCAAGTTCTATTTAAGGGAAACTCCTTCAGGCTGAATCGCACTTCTCACAGTGTCTTTTCAGCGTAGGTAAGAAGATAAATTAAGGATGGACAGAGGGTACGTTGCGCCCTGAGAGTAAAGGACACGGTATGGCACATAGGATTCTATGACACATACTGGAAGGTCGACACCTGTGATGTTCCACTGTGTCTAACTCATCTTAAAACACGTCAAATGTACGAGGGAACTGTGCTACTGTACGTTCTCACGACAGGAATGAGTCTGTGCTAAGTTGGAAACTGTAGGACCTTTCTGTGTAGCAATCATAAAGTGTCTCATAGAGGAACCTGACAGTTGATTCTTAGGAAAGTATCTTTTCAGGGATCCTACTTAAAGTGCGTTTTCATTCATAACTGAGTCTCCTCCTGTGAGGAATAATGATAGAACTCGGACGGTCTATGGGCTCATGATGTACTGTGAGTAAAGTGCAGGCTGTGGCACTTAGGCATCCCAAACACATATGGATGATGAAGTCCACTGGTGATCCGCACGTTCTTTCTGTGTTAAAAATGCTTCCAAAACTGTGAGGGAATGTGCTTTAGGAGGGATTCGTTGCAGTGTTGCGTCTGGTAAAGTGGGAAGCCCTTGGGACTGACTCTGTGGTAACTGCAATAGGCACACAGAGGGCTCTAGACGAGATCGGGCGCGTTCAGGGTGGTATGGCCGTAGACCACAGAGGGCTCTAGTATCAGACGTCTATCCATTGGACTATAGGAAGTTCTGTTTAAGGGAAACTCCTTCAGGCTGAATCCCACTTCTCACAGTGGCTTTTCAGTGGCAGAAAGGTGATAGAAAAAGGACGAACAGAAGGAATGTTGCACCATGAGAGTGAAGGACAGGGTATGGCACATAGGCCTCTATGACTCATACTGGAAGGTCAACATCTGTGATGTTCCACTGTTTCTAAATCATCTCAAAACACTTCAAAATTACGAGGGAACTGTGCTACTGTAGGTTCTCATGACAGGAATGAGTCTGTGCTATATTGGAAACTGTAGGACCTGTCTGTGTAGCAATTATAAAGTGTCTTCTACAGGAACCTGACAGGTGATTCTTAGAAACGTATCTTTTCAGAGATCCTACTTAAAGTGCATTCTCTGGTAACAGTGTCTCCTCCTTTGAGGAATGATGATAGAACACGGACCAACTATGGGCACATTAGGTACTGTGTGTAAGTGCAGGCTATGGCGCTTAGACATCCCAAACACATAGCAGATGATCACGACCAGTTTTGATCCAAACTTTCTTTTTGTGTTAAAAACGCTTCAAACATTGTGAGGGAACTGTGCTTTAGGAGGGGTCATGGTAGTGTTGCGTCGGTTAAAGAAGGAAGGTCCTGGGACTGACTCTGTGGTAACAGCATTAGGCGCACATAGGGCTCAAGTATCAGACGTCTATCCATTGGACTATAGCAAGTTCTGTTTAAGGGAAACTCCTTCAGGTGGAATCCGACTTCTCACAGTGTCTTCTCAGTGGAGGAAAGAAGATAGAACAGGGACGGATAGAGGGAACGTTGCGCCCTGAGAGTGAAGGACAAGGTATGGCACATATGCCTCTATGACACATACTGGAAGGTCAACACCTGTGATGTTCCACTGTGTCTAACTCGTCTCAAAACACTTCAAATGTACGAGGGAACTGTGCTACTGTACATTCTCATGACAGGAATGAGTCTGTGCTAAGTTGGAAACTTAGGACCTGTCTGTGTAGCAATCATAAAATGTCACATACAGGACCCTGACATGTGATTAATAGGAAGGTATCTTTTCAGGGATCCACTTAAAGTGCGTTCTCATTCTTAACAGTGTTTCCTCATCTGAAAAATGATGATAGAACATGGACGGTTTATGGCACATTAATTACGTGAGTAAAGTGCAGGCTATGGCGCTGAGGCATCCCAAAACATATTGGATGATCACGACCAGTGGTGATCCACACTTTCTTTCTGTTTTTAAACACTTCCAACATTGTGAGGGAAGTGTGCTCTAGGAGGGATTCGTTGCAGCGTTGCGTCTGTTAAAGAAGGAATCTCTTGTGAGTGGCTCTGCTGTAACTGCAATAGGCGCACTTAGGTCTCTAGTATCAGACGTCTATCCATTGGTGTCTAGCAAGTTTTTTTTACGGGAAACGCCTGCATGATGTATCACACTTCTCAAAGTATCTTTACAGTGGGGGAAAAAAAATAGAACAAGGACGGACAGAGGGAACTTTGCACCCTGAGACTGAAGGACAGGGTATGGCAAATAGTCCTCTATGACACATACTGGAAGGTAAACACATGTGATGTTCCACTGTGTCTAATTCATCCCAAAACAATTCAAATGTACGAGGGAAATGTGCTACTGTACGTTATCACGACAGGAATGAGTCTGTGCTAAGATGGAAACTGTAGGACCTGTCTGTGTAGCAATCATAAAGTGTCTCGTACAAGACCCTAATAGGTTATTCTTAGGAAGGTATCTTTTCAGGGATCCTATTTAAAGTGCGTTCCCATTCATAACAGTGTCTCCTCCTTTGAGGAATGATGAAAGAACATGGACCGACTCTGGGCACATTAGGTACTGTGAGTAAAGTGCAGGCTATGGCGCTTAGGCATCCCAAACACATATCGGATGATCACGACCAGTGGTGATCCGCACTTTCTTTCTGTGTTAAAAATGCTTCCAACATTGTGAGGGAAGTGTGCATTAGGAGAGATATGTTGCAATGATGTGTCTATTAAAGAAGGAAGCTCTTGGGACAGACTCTATGGTAACTATATTAGGCGCACATAGGGCTCTAGTATCAGACGTCTATCCATTGGACTATAGCAAGTTCTGTTTAAGGGAAACATCTTCAGGCCGAATCCCAATTCTCACAGTGTCTTTTCACTGGAGGAAAGGAGATAGAACAAGGACGGACAGAGGGAACGTTGCGTCATGAGACTGAAGGACACGGTATGGCATATAGGCCTCAATGACACATACTGGAAGGTCAGCACCTATGATGTTCCACTGTCTATAACTCATCTCAAAACACTTCAAATGTACGAGGGAACTGTACTACTGTACGTGCTCACGACAGGAATTAGTCTGTGCTACGATGGAAACTGTAGGACCTGTCTGTGTAGCAATCATAAAGTGTCTCGACAAAATCCTGTCAGGTGATTCTTAGCAATGTAACTTTTCAGGAATCCTACTTAAAGTGCGTTCTCATTCATAACAGTGTCTCCTAATTTGAGAAATGATGATAGAACATGGAAGGACTATGGGCACATTAGGTACTGAGAGTAAAGTGCAGGGTAGAGCACTTAGGCATCCCAAACACATATCAGATGATCACGCCCAGTGGTGATCCGCACTTTCTTTCTGTGTTAAAAATGCTTCCAACATTGTGAGGGAAGGTTTCTTTAGGAGGGACTCGTTGCTGTGTTGCGTCTGTTAAAAAAGGAAGGTCTAGGGACTGACTCTGTTGTAACTGCAAAAGGCGCACATAGTGCTCTAGTATCAGAAATCTATGCGTTGGACTATAGCAAGTTCTGTTTAAGGGAAACTCCTTCAGGCGGAATCCCACTGCTCACAGTGTCTTTTCAGTGGAGGAAAGGAGATAGAACAACTACGGACAGAGGGAATGTTGTGCTCTGAGAATGAAGGACAGGGTATGGCACATAGGCCACTATGACACATACTGGGAGGTCAAAACCTGTGATGTTCCACTGTGTCTAACTCCTCTAAAAACACTTCAAATGTACGAGGGAACTGTGCTACTGTACGTTCTCTGGACAGGAATGAGTCTGTGGTAAGTTGGGAACTGAAGGACCTGTCTGTGTAGCAATCTTAATGTGTCTCTTACAGGACGCTGACAGGTGATTCTTAGGAAGATAACCTTTCAGGGATCCAACATAAAGTGCGTTCTCATTCACAATAGTGTCTCCTCCTTTGAGGAATGATGATAGAACATGGACGGACTATGGGCACATTAGGTACAGTGAGTAAAGTGCAGGCGATGGCGCTTAGTCATCCCAAACACATATTGGATGATCACGACCAGTGGTGATCCGCACTTTCTTTCTGTGTTAAAAACGCTTCCAATATTGTGAGGGAAGTGTGCTTTAGGAGGGATTCGTTGCAGTGTTGCATCTGTTAAAGAAGGACGCTATTGGGACGGACTCTGTGGTGTCTGCAATAGCGCACATAGGGCTCTAGTATCAGACGTCTATCATTGGAGTATAGCAAGTTCTGTTAAAGGGAAACTCCTTCAGGCGGAATCCCATTTCCCACATTGTCTTTTCAGTGAAGGAATGAGATAGAACAAGAACAGGTAGAGGGAACGTTGTGCCCTAAGAGTGAAGGACAGGGTATGGCACATAGGCCTCTATGACACGTATAGGAATGTCAACACCTGTGATATTCCACTGTGTGTAACTCGTCTCAAAACACTTAAAATGTACGAGAGAACTGTTCTACTGTACGTTCTCACGACAGGAATGATTCTGTGCTTAGTTGGAAACTGTAGGACCTGTCTGTGTAGCAGTCACAAAATATCTCGTACAGGACCCTGACAGGTTATTCTTAGGAAGGTATCTTTTCAGGGATCACACTTAAAGTGTGTTCTCATTCATAACAGTGTCTCCTCCTTTGAGGAATGATGATAGAACACGGAAGGACTATGGGCACTCTAGGTACTGGTAGTAAGTGCAGGATATGGCACTTAGGCATCCCAAAGACATATCGGATGATCACGACCGGTGGTGATCCGCACTTTCTTTCTGTGTTAAAAACGCTTCCAACACTGTGAGGGAAGTGTGCTTTAGGAGAGATTCGTTGCAGTGTTGCGTCTGTTAAAGAAGGCATCTCTTGGGACTGACTGCTTTAACTGCAATAGGCGCACATAGGGCTCTAGTATCTGACGGATATCCATTGGACTATAGCAAGTTCTGTTTCAGGGAAAAACGTACAGGCTGAATCGCACTTCTCACAGTATCTTTTCAGTGGAAGAAAGATGACAGAACAAGGACGGCGACAGGGAAAATAGTGCCTGAAGACTGAAGGACAGGGTATGGCACATAGTCCTCTATGACACGTACTGGAAGGTCAACACCTGTGATGTTCTACTGTGTCTAACTCGTCTCAAAACACTACAAATGGACGACGGAACTGTGCTACTGTACGTTCTCAAACAGGAATGAGTCTTTGCTGAGTTGGAACGTGTAGGACATGTCTGTGTAGCAATCGTAAAGTGTCTCATACAGGACCCTGACAGGTGATTCTTTGGAATGTATCTTTCAGGGATCCTACTGAAATTGCGTTCTCATTCATAACAGTGTCTCATCCTTTCACGAATGACGATTGAACACGGACCGACTATTGGCACATTAATACTATGAGTAAAGTGCAGTCTATGGCGCTTAGGCTTCCCAAACACATATCGGATGATCACGACCAGTCGTGATCCGCACTTTCTTTCTGTTCTAAAAACGCATCAACATTGTGAGGGAAGTGTGCTTTGGGAGGGATTCGTTGCAGTGTTGCGTCTGTTAAAGAACGAAGCTCTTGGAACTGACTGCGGTAACTACAATAGGCGCACATAGGGCTCTAGTATCTGACGTCTATCCATTGGACTATAGCAAGTTCTGTTTTAGGGAAACACCTTCAAACGGAATCGCACTTCTCACAGTATCTGTTCAGTGGAGGAAAGAAGATAGAACAAGAAGGGAGAGAGGGAAAGTTGCGCCCTGAGAGTGAAGGACAGGAAATGGCACATAGGCCTCTATGACACATACTGGAAGGTCAACACCTGTGATGTTCCACTGTGTCTAACTCGTCAAAACACTTCAAATGTACGAGGGAACTGTGCTACTGTACATACTCACGACAGGAATGAGTCTGTGCTAAGTTGGAAACTGAAGAGCTGTCTGTGTAGCAATCATAAATGTCTCATACATGACCCTGACAGGTGATTCTTAGGAAGATATCTTTTCAGGGATCCTACTTAAACTGCGTTCTCATTCACAACAGTGTCTCCTCCATTGAGGAATGATGATAGAACACGGACGGACTATGGGCACATTAGGTACTGTGAGTAAAGGGCAGGCTATGGCGCTTAGGCATCACAAACACATGTCTGATGATCAGGACAAGTGGTGATCCGCACTTTCTTTCTGTGTTAAAAACGCTTCCAACATTGTGAGGGAAGTATGCTTTAGGAGGGATTCATTGCAGTGTTGCGTCTGTTAAAGAAGGAAGCTCTCTGGACTGACTCTGTGTTAACTGCAATAGGCGCCCATAGGGCTTTGGTATCAGATACCTATACGATGGAGTATAGCAAGTTCTGTTTAAGGGAAACACCTTCTGCCAGAATCCCAAATCACACAGTGTCTTTTCTTTGGTGGACTGGAGATATAACAAGGACGGACATAGGGAAAGTTGCGCCATAAGTGTGAAGGACAGTGTATGGCACATAGGCCTCTATGGCACATACTGGAAGGTTAACATCTGTGATGATCCACTGTGTCTAACTAGTCTCAGAACACTTCAAAAGTGCAAGGGAACTGTGCTAATGTACGTTCCCATGACAGAATGAGTCTGTGCTAAGTTGGAAACTGTAGGACCTGCCTGTGTAGCACTCATAAAGTGTCTCGTAGAAAACCTGAAGGTGATTCTTAGGAATGTACCTTTTCAGGGATCCTACTTAAAGTGCGTTCTCATTCAACACACTGTCTCCTCTTTTGAGGAATGATGATAGAACACGGACGGACTATGGGCACTTTAGGTACTGTGAAAAAGTGCAGGCTATTGCACTTAGGCATCCCAAACACATATCAGATGATCACGGCCAGTGGTGATCCGCACTTTTTTTATGTGTTAAAAACGCTTCCAACATTGTGAGGGAAGTGTGCTTTAGAAGAGATTCGTTGCAGTGTTGCGTCTGTTAAAGAAGGAATCTCTTGGGTCTGACTCTGCGGTAACTGCAATTGGCACACATAGGGCTCTAGTATCAGACATCTATCCGTTGGACTATAGCAAGTTCTGTTTAATGGAAACTCCTTCAGGCAGAATAGCACTTCTCATATTGTCTTCTCCGGGGAGGAAGGAGATAGAACAACTACGGACAGAGGGAACATTGCGCCCTGAGAGTGAAGGACAGGATATGGCTCATAGACCTCAATGACACATACTGGAAGGGAAACACCTGTGATGTTCCACTGTGTCTAACTCTTCTCAAAACACTTCAAATGTTTGAGGGAACTGTGCTACTGTAAGTTTCATGACAGGAATGAGTCTGTGCTAAGTTGGAAACTGTAGGACCTGTCTCTGTAGCAATCATAAAGTGTTTCTTACAGGAAAATGACAGGTGATTCTTAGGAAGGTATCTTTACAGGGATCCTACTTAAAGTGCGTTCTCATTCACAACAGTGTCTCCTCCTTTTAGGAAAGATGATAAAACACGGACGGACTATGGATACATTAGGTACTGTGAGTAAAGTGCAGGCTATGGCGCTTAGGTATCCCAAACACATATTGGATGATCACGACAAGTGGTGATCCGCACTTTCTTTCTGTGATAAAAACGCTTCCAACATTGTGAGGGAAGTGTGCTTTAGGAGGGATTCGTTGCAGTGTTGCATCTTTTAAAGAAGGAAGCTCTTGGGACTGACTCTGTGGTAACTGCAACTGGCGCACATAGGGCTCTAGTATCAGACATCTATCCATTGGACTATAGCAAGTTCTGTTTAAGGGAAACTCCTTCAGGCGGAATCACATTCTCACAGTGTCTTTTGGCGGAGGAAAGGAGAAAGAACAACTACGGACAGAGGGAATGTTGCGCCCTGAGACTGAAAGACAGGGTATGGCACATTGGCCTCTATGACACACACTGGAAGGTGAACACCTGTGATGTTCCACTGTGTCTAACTCGTCTCAAAACACTTCAGATATACGAGGGAACTATGCTACTGTACTTTCTCATGACAGGAATGAGTCTTTGCTAATTTGGAAACTTTAGGACCTGTCTGTGTAGCATCATAAAGTGTCTCATACAGGACCCTGACATGTGATTCTTAGGAAGGTATATTTTCAGGGATCCTACATAAAGTGCGATATCATTCACAACAATGTCTCCTCCTTAGAGGAATGATGATAGAACACGGACGGACTATGGGCACATTAGGTACTGTGAGTAAAGTGCAGGCTATGGAGCTTAGGCATTCCAAACAAATATCGGAGGATCACGACCAGTGGTGTTTCGCCCTTTCTTTCTGTGTTTAAAAGGCTTCCAACATTGTGAGGGAAGTGTGTTTTTGGAGGGATTCGTTGCAGTGTTGCGCCTGGTAAAGAAGGAATCTCTTGATACTGACTCTGCGGTAACTTCAATAGGCGCACATAGGGCTCTAGTATCAGATGTCTATCCGTTGCACTATAGCAATTTCTGTTTAAGGGAAACTCCTTCAGTCGGAATCCCACTTCTCACTGTTTCTTTCCAGTAGAAGAAAGGAGATAGAACAAGGACGGACAGATGTAACGTTGCGCCTTGAGAGTGATGGACGGGGTATGGAACATAGACCACCATGACACATACTGGAAGGTCAACACCTGTGATGTTACAGTGTGTCGAACTCGACTCAATACACTTCAATTGTACGACGGAACTGTGCTACTGTACGTTCTCACGACAGGAATGAGTCTGTGCTAAGATGGAAAATGTAGGACCTGTCTGTGTAGCAATCATAAAATGTCTCGTATAGGACCCTGACATGTGATTCATAGGAAAGTATCTTTTCAAGGATCCTACTTAAAGTGTGTTCTTATTCATAACACTGTCTCCTCCTTTGAGGAATGATGATTGAACACGGACGGACTATGGGCACATTAGGTACTGCGAGTAAAGTGCAGACTATTGCGCTTAGGCATTCCAACATATATTGGATGCTCACGACCAGTGGTGATCCGCACTTTCTTTCTGTGTTAAAAACGCTTCCAACATTGTGATGGAAGTGTGCTTTAGGAGAGATTCATGCAGTTTTGCTTCTGTTAAAGAAGGAAGTTCTTGGGACTGACCTGCGGCAATTGCAATAGGCGCACATAGGGCTCTAGAATCAGAATTCTATTCGATGGACTATAGCAAGTTCTGTTGAATGGAAACTACTTCAGGCAGAATCCTACTTCACACAGTGTCTTTTCAGTGGAGGAAAGGAGATAGAACAAGTACGAACAGAGGGAACGTTGTGCCCTGAGAGTTTAGAACAGGGTATGGCACATAGGCCTCTATGACACATACTGGAAGGTAAACACCTGTGATGTTCCACTCTGTCTAACTCGTCTCAAAACACTTCAGAAGTACGAGGGAACGGTGCTACTGCACGTTTTCACCACAGGAATGAGTCTGTGCTAAGATGGGAACTGTAGGACCCTTCTTTGTAGCAATCATAAAGTGACTCGTACAGGACACTGACAGGTGATTCTTAGGAAGGTATCTTTTCAGGGATCCTACTTAATGTGCATTCTCATTCACAATAGTATCTCCTCCTTTGAGGAATGATGATAGAACGCGGACAGACTATGGGAAAATTAGGTACTGTGAGTAAAGTGCAGGTTATGACGCTTAGGCATCCCAAACACATATCGGATGATAACGATCAGTGGTGATCCACACACTCTTTCTGTGTTAAAAACGCTTCCAGCATTGTGAGGGAAGTGTGCTTTAGGAGGGATTCATTGCAGTGTTGCGTCTTTTAAAGAAGGAAGCCCTTGGGACTGACTCTTCTGTAACTGTATAGGCGCACATAGGGCGCTAGTATCAGACGTCTGTCCTTTGGACTATAGCAAGTTCTATTTAAGGGAAACTCCTTCAGGCAGAATCGCAATTCTCACAGTGTCTTTTCAGCGGAGGAAAGGAGATCGAACCACTACGGACAGAGGGAATATTGCGCCCTGAGAGTGAAGGACAGGTTAGGTACTTAGGCCTCTATGACAAACACACGAAGGTGAACGCCTGTGATATTCAACTGTGTCTAACTGGTCCCCCCAAAAAATTCAATTGTACGAGGGAACTGTGCTACTGTACATTCTTACGACTGGAATGAGTCTGTGCTAAGATGGAAACTGTAGGACCTGTCTGTGTAGCAAACATAAAGTGTCTCATACAGGACCCTGACATGTGATTCTTAGCAAGGTATCTTTTCAGGGATCCTACTAAAGTGCGTTCTTATTCACAACAGTGTCTCCTCCTTTGAGGAATGATGATAGAACAGGAACGGACTATGGGCACATTAGGTATTGTGAGTAATATGCAGGCTATGGTGCTTAGGGATCCCAAACACATATCAGATGATCACTATAATTGGTGATCCGCACTTTCTTCTGTGTTGAAAACGCTTCCAACATTGTGAGGGAAGTGTGCTTTAGGAGGGATTCGTTGCACTGTTGCGTCTGTTAAAGAAGGAAGCGCTTGGGATGTACTCTGTGGTAACTGCAATAGGCGCACATAGGGCTCTAGTATCAGAGGTCTATCCGTTGGACTATAGCAAGTTCTGTTTAAGGGAAAATCCTTCAGGCGGAATCCCACTTCTCACAGTGTCTTTCCAGTGGAGGCTTAGGCATCCCAAACACATAATGGAAGATCACGACCAGTGGTGATCCGCACTTTCTTTCTGTGTTAAAAACGCTTTCAACCTTCTGAGGGAATTGCGATTTAGGAGGGATTCTTTGCAGTGTTGTGTCTGTTAAAGAAGGAATCTCTTGGGATGGACTCTGCAGTAACTGCAATAGGCGCTCATAGGGCTCTAGTATCAGACGTTTATCTGTTGGACTATAGCAAGTTCTGTTGAAGGGAAACTCCTTCAGGCGGAATCGCACTTCTCACAGTGTCTTTTCAGCTGAGGAAAGAAGATAGAACAAGACCGGACAGAGGGAACGTTGCACCCTGAGAGTGAAGGACATGGTATGGCACAAGGCCTCTAAGACACATACTGGAAGGTCAACACCTGTGATGTACCACTGTGTCAATCTCGTCTCAAAACACTTCAAATGTATGAGGGAACTGTGCTACTGTTCGTTCTCACGACAGGAATGAGTCTGTGCTAAGTTGGAAACTGTAGAACCTGTGTGTGTAGGAATCATAAAGTGTCTCGTACAGGACCCTGACAGGTGATTCTTAGGAAGGTATCTTTTCAGGGATCCTACTTAAACTGCGTTCTCTGTCATAACAGTGTCTCCTCCTTTGAGGAATGATGATAGATCACAGACGACCTAGGGCACATTAGGTACTGTGAGTAAAGTGCAGGCTATGGCGCTTCGGCATCCCAAACACATATCGGATGATCACTACCAGTGGTGATCCGCACTATATTTCTGTGTTAAAAAGGCCTCCAACTTTGTGAGTGAAGTGTGCTTTAGGAGGGATTCATTGCAGTGTTGCGTCTGTTAAAGAAGGAAGCTCCTGGGACTGACTCTGGGGTAACTGCAATACGCGCACATAGGGCTCTAGTATCAGACGTCTATTCATTGGAATATAGCAAGTTCTGTTTAAGGGAAACTCCTTCAGGCGGACCCCACTTCTCACAGTGTCTTTCTAGTGTGGGAAAGAAGATAGAACACGAAGAATGAAACTCGACCATTCTCTTATACCGTACACAAAGATCAACTCAAAATGGATTAAAGACCTCAACGTGAGACAGGAATCTATCAGAATCTTTGAGGAGAACATGGGCAGTAATCTCTTCGATATCAGCCACAGCAACTTCTTTCAAGATACGTCTCCAAAGGCAAAGGAAACACAAGCGAAGATAAACTTCTGGGACTTCATCAAAATCAAAAGCTTCTGCACAGCAAAGGAAACAGTCAAAAAAAAAAAAAAAAAACAAAGAGGCAACCCACGGAATGGGAGAAGATATTTGCAAATGACAGTACAGACAAAAGGTTGATATCCAGGATCTATAATGAACTCCTCAAACTCAACCCACACGAAACAGACAAACAAATCAAAAAATGGGCAGAAGATATGAACAGACACTTCTCCAATCAAGAAATACAAAAGGCTATCAGACACATGAAAAAATGCTCATCATCATTAGCCCTCAGGGAGATTCAAATTAAAACCACATTGAGATATCACCTTACACCAGTTAGAATGGCCAAAATTAACAAAAGAGGAAACAACATGTGTTGGAGAGGATGTGGAGAAAGGGGAACCCTCTTCCACTGTTGGTGGGAATGCAAGTTGGTGCAGCCTCTTTGGAGAACAGTGTGCAGATTCCTCAAGAAATTAAAAATAGAGCTTCCCTATGACCCTGCAATTGCACTCCTGGGTATTTACCCCAAAGACACAGATGTCGTGAAAAGAAGGGCCATCTGTACCCCAATGTTTATAGCAGCAATGGCCACAGTCGCCAAACTATGGAAAGAACCAAGATGCTCTTCAACGGATGAATGGATAAGGAAGATGTGGTCCATATACACTATGGAGTATTATGCCTCCATCAGAAAGGACGAATATCCAACTTTTGTAGCAACATGGACGGGACTGGAAGAGATTATGCTGAGTGAAATCAGACAAGCAGAGAGAGTCAATTATCATATGGTTTCACTCATTTGTGGAGCATAACCAATAGCATGGAGGACAAGGGGCGTTAGGGAGTAGTAGGGAATTTGGGTAAATTGGAAGGGGAGATGAACCATGAGAGACTATGGACTCTGAAAAACAGTCTGAGGTGTTTGATGTGGCGGGGGGGTGGGAGGTTGGGGTACCAGGTGGTGGGTATTATAGAGGGCACAGCTTGCATGGAGCACTGGGTGTGGTGAAAAAATAATGAATACTGTTTTTCTGAAAATAAATACATTGTGAGAAAAAATAAAAAGAAGGTAGAACACGGACGGACAGAGGGAATGTTTCACCCTGAGAGTGAAGTACAGGTATGGCACATAGGCCTCTATGACACATACTGGAAAGTCAACACCTGTGATGTTCCCCTGTGTCTAACTCATCTCAAAACACTTCAAATGTACGAGGGAACTGTGCTACTCTATGTTCTCATTACAGGAATTTGTCTCTGCTAAGTTGGAAACTGTAGGTCCTGTCTGTGTAGCAATTCAAAGTATTTTGTACAGGACCCTGACGGGTTATTCTTAGGAAGGTATCTTTTCAGGGATCCTACTTAAAGTGCGTTCTCATTCACAATAGTTTCTCCTCCTTTGAGGAATGATGATAGAACACCAACGGTTTATGGGCACATTAGGTACTGTGAATAAAGTTCAGGATATGGCACTTAGGAATCCCAAACACATATTGGATGATCACGACCAGTGGTGATCCGCACTTTCTTTCTGTGTAAAAAGGCTTCCAACATTGTGAGGGAAGTGTGCTTTAGGAGGGATTCGTTGCAGTGTTGCGTCTGATAAAGAAGGAAGCTCTTGGGACTGACTCTGTGGTAACTGCAATAAGCGCACATAGGACTCTAGTATCAGAGGTCTATCCTTTGGACTATAGCAATTTCTTTTTATAGGAAACTCCTTCAGGCGGAATCCCACTGATCACAGTGTCTTTTCACTGGAGGAAAGGAGATAGAACAAGGACGGACAGAGGGAACGTTGTGCTCTGAGAGTGAAGGACAGGGTATGGCACATAGGCCTCTATGACACATACTGGAAGGTCAACACCTGTGATGTTCCACTGTGTCTAACTCGTCTCAAAACTTACAAATGTACGAGGGAACTGTGCTACTGACGTTCTCACGACAGGAATGAGTCTTTGCTAAGATAGAAACTGTAGGACCTGTCTGTGTAGCAATCATAACGTGTCTAGTACAGGACCCAGACAGATGATTCTTAGGAAGGTATCTTCCAGGGATCCTACTTAAAGTACGTTCTCATTCATAACATTGTCTCCTTCTTTGAGGCATGATGATAGAACACGGATGGACTATGGGCACATTAGGTACTGTGAATAAAGTGCAGGCTATGGCGCTTAGGCATCCCAAACACATATCGGATGATCACGACCAGTGGTGATCCGTACTTTCTTTCTTTGTTAAAAAGGCTCTATTATTGTGAGGGAAGTGTGCTTTAGGAGTGATTTTTTTCAATGTTGCGGCTGTCAAAGAAGGAAGTTCTTGGGTCGGACTCTGTGGTAACTGCAATAGGCGCACAGAGGGCTCTAGGATCAGGCGTCTATCCATAGGACTATAGCAAGTTCTGTTTAAGGAAAACTCCTTCAGACAGAATCCCACGTCTCACAGTTTCTTTCCAGTGGAGGAAAGAAGATAGAACAAGGACGGACAGAGGGAACTTTGAGTCCTGAATTTGAAGGACAGGTATGGCACATAGGCCTCTATGACACATACTGGATGGTCAACACCTGTGATGTTCCATTGTGTCTAACTCGTCTCAAAACACTTCAAATGTACGAGGGAACTGTGCTACTGTACATTCCCATGACAGGAATGAATCTGTGCTAAGTTCGAAACTGTAGGAACTGTCTGCGTAGCAATCATACAATTTATCATAGAGGATCCTGACAGGTGATTCTTAGGAAGGTATCTTTTCAGGGTTCCTACTTTAAGTGTGTTCTCATTCATAAGAGTGTTTCCTCCTTTGACGAATGATGACAGAACACGGACGGACTATGTACACATTAGGTACTGTGAGTAAAGTGCAGGGTATGGCGCTTTGGCATCCCAAACATATATCGGATGCTCACGACCAGTGGTGATCCGCCTTCTCTTTCTGTGTTAAAATGCTTCCAACATTGTGAGGGAAGTGTGCTTTAGGAGGTATTCGTTGCAGTGTTGCGTCTGTTAACGAAGGAAGCTCTTGGGACGGACTCTGTGGTAACTGCAATAGGCGCTCATAGGGCTCTAGTATCAGACATCTATCCATTGGACTATAGCAAGTTCTGTTTAAGGAAACTCCTTCAGGCGGAATCCCACTTCTTACAGTGTCTTTCCAGTGGAGGAAAGAATATAGAACAGGACCGACAGAGAGAACCTTGCGCCCTGAGATTGAAGGACATGTATGGCACATAAGCCTCTATGACACATCTGGAAGGTCAACACCTGTGATGTTAAACTGTGTCTAACTCGTCTCAAAACACTTCAAATATACGAGGGAACTGTGCTACTGTACGTTCTCATGACAGGAATGGGTCTGTCCTAAGTTGGAAACTGTAAACCTCTCTGTGTAGCAATCATAAAGTGTCTCGTATAGGACCCTGACAGGTGATTCTTAGGAAGGTATCTTTTCAGGGATCCTACTTAAAGTGCGTTCTCATTCATAACAGTGTCTCCTCTTTTGAGGAATGATGATAGAACACGGACGGACTATGGGCACATTGGGTACTGTGAGTAAAGTGCAGGCTATGGCGCTTAGGCATCCCAAAAACATATCGGATGATCGCGAGAAGTGATGATCCACACCTTCTTTCTTTGTTAAAAATGCATCCAGTATTGTGAGGGAAGTATGCTTTAGGAGGGATTCGTTGCAGTGTTGCGTCTTTTAAAGAAGGAATCTCTTGGGACAGGCTCTGTAGTTACTGCAATAGGCGAATATCGGGCTCTAGTTTCAGACTTCTATCTCCTGGCAAGCAAGAAGAGGCTGGCAAGATATATTCAGGGCACTAAATGAGAAAAATATGCAGCCAACAATACTTTATTCAGCAAGACTGACATTCACAATGGAGGGAGCGATCAAGAGTTTCTAAGACCGGCAAGTATTAAAAGACTATGCAACCACCAAGCCGATACTGCAGGAAATATTATGGGGGGGTTCTATAAAAGAGGAAAAATCCCAAGAATAGCATTGAACAGAAATATAGAGACAGTCTACAGAAAGAAAGATTTCAAAGGTAACTCGATGTCAATAAAAACGTATCTATCAATAATCACTCTCAATGTGAATGGCCTAAATGCACCCATAAAATGGCACAGGGTTGCAGACTGGATAAAACGACAGGACCCATCCATACGCTGTCTACAAGAGACCCATTTTGAACCTAAAGATACACGCAGACTGAAAGTGAAGGGGTGGAGAAGCATCTTTCATGCCAATGGGACTCAAAAGAAGGCTGGGGTAGCGATTCTCATATCAGATAAATTAGACTTCAAACTAAAGACTGTAGTCAGAGATACAGAAGGACACTACATAATCCTTAAAGGGACTATCCACCAAGATGATCTAACAATTGTTAATATCTATGCTCCCAATATGGGAGCAGCCAATTACTTAAGAAAACTGTTAATCAAGATAAAGAGTCATATTGATACGAATACACTAATCGTAGGTGATCTTAACACGCCTCTCTCAAAATTAGACAGATCATCGAAGCAGAAAATCAATAAAGAAACAAGAGCATTGAATGACACATTGGACCAGATGGACCTCATAGATATATACAGAACATTCCACCCTAAAACAGCAGAATACTCATTCTTCTCAAGTGCACACGGAACCTTCCCCAGAATAGACAACATACTGGGTCACAAATCAGGACTCAACCGATACAAAAAGACTGAGATTATTCCCTGCATATTCTCAGATTACAATGCTTTGAAACTGGAGCTCAATCACAAGGAAAAGTTCTGAAGGAAATCAAATACTTGGAAGCTAAAGACCACCTTGCTTAAGAATGCTTGGATCAACCAGGAGATCAAAGAAGAACCGAAACAATTCATGGAAACCAATGAGAATGAAGACACTTCGGTCCAAAACCTATGGGATAGAGCAAAGGCGGTCCTAAGGGGAAAATATATAGCCATCCAAGCCTTGCTCAAAGAAATTGAACAATCCAGAACACACCAGCTGTCTCTACACCTTAAAGAACTGGAGGATCATCAACAAATCAAACCATCTCCACACATAAGAAGGGGAATCATCAAGATTAGAGCTGAGATCAATGAGGGAGAAAGCAGAGATACAGTAGAACGTATCAATGAAACTAGAAGCTGGTTTTTTTAAAGAATCAATAAGATCGATAAGCCACTGGCTACAATAATCCGAAAGAAAAGAGAGAAATCCCAAATTCATAAAATTATGAATGAAAAGGGAGAGATCACAACTAACGCCATGGAAGTAGAAACAATCATCAGAAGTTATTACGAACATTTATATGCCAATAAGCTTAGCAACCTAGATGAAATGGATGCATTCCTGGAAAAATATAAACTACCAAAATTGAACCAGGAAGAGATAGAAAACCTGAATAGACCGATATCTAATAACGAGATTAAATCAGTGATCAAAAACCTTCCAAGAAACAAGAGCCCAGGACCTGACGGATTCCCTGGGGAATTCTTACAAACATTCCAAGAAGAAATAACACCTATTCACCTGAAGCTGTTTCAAAAATTTAAGCAGAAGGAAAACTTCCAGACTCTTTCTATGAAGCCAGCATTACCCTGATCCCAAAACCAGGCAAGGACCCTACCAAAAAGGTGAATTTCAGAGCAGTATCACTGATGAATATGGATGCTAAGATTCTCAACAAGATCCTAGCCAACAGGATCCACCAGCACATTAAAAAGATTATCCACGATGATCAAGTGGGATTCATCCCTGGGCTACAAGCATGGCTCAAGATTTGCAAATCAATCAATGTGATACAACAAATTAATATGAGTAGAGAAGAACCACATGGTCCTCTCATTTGATGCAGAATAAGCATTTGACAAAATCCAGCATCTGTTCCTGATTAAAACGCTTCAAAGTATAGGGATAGAGGGAACATTCCTGAACCACATCAAATCTATCTATGAAAGACCCACAGCAAATATCATCCTCAATGGGAAAAAGCTTGCAGCCTTCCCGTTGAGAACAGGAACAAGACAAGGATGCCCACTTTCACCACTCTTGTTCAACATAGTATTAGAAGTCCTAGCAACAGCAATCAGACAACAGAGAGAAATAAAAGGTATCCAAATTGGTAATGAAGAAGTCAATCTCTCTCTCTTCGCAGATGACATGATTCTTTATATGGAAAACCCAAAAGACTCCACCCCATAACTACTAGAACTCATACAGCAATTCAGCAACGTGGCAGGATACAAAGTCAATGTGCAGAAATCAGTGGCTTTTTTATACACTAACAATGAAAATACAGAAAGGGAAATTAGAGAATCGATTCCATTTACTATAGCACCAAGAACCATAAGATACCTGGGAATAAACCTAACTAAAGAGGTAAAGGATCTGTACTTGAGGAACTACAGAACACTAATGAATGAAATTGAAGAAGACACAAATAGATGGAAGACAATTCCATGCTCTTGGATCGGAATAATAAACAGTGTTAAAATGTCTATACTGCCTAGAGCAATCTATACTTTGAATGCCATTCCGATCAAAATTCCACCGGCATTCTTCCAAGGGCTGGGCAAATAATCCTAAAATTTGTATGGAATCAGAAGAGACCCCGAATCGCTAAGGAAATGTTGAAAAACAAAAATAAAGCTGGCGGCATCACCTTACCTGATTTCAAGCTTTATTACAAAGCTGTGATCACCAAGACAGCATAGTACTGGCATAAAAACAGACACATAGACCAGTGGAACAGAGTAGAGAGCCCAGATATGGACCCTCAACTCTATGGTCAATTAGTCTCTGACAAAACAGGAAAAAATATACAGTGGAAAAAAGACAGTCTCTTCAATAAATGGTGCTGGGAAAACTGGACAGCTATATGTAGAAGAATGAAACTCGACTATTCTCTTACACCGTACACAAAGATCAACTCGAAATGGATAAAAGACCTCAACGTGAGGCAGGAATCCATCAGAATCTAAGAGGAGAACATAGGCAGAAATCTCTTTGATATCTGCCACTGCAACTTCTTTCAAGATACGTCTCCAAAGGCAAAGGAAACAAAAGCGAAAATAAACTTCTGGGACTTCATCAAAATCAAAAGCTTCTGCACAGCAAAAGAAAGAGTCAAAAAAAAAACAAAGAGGCAACCCACGGAATGGGAGAAGATATTTGCAAATGACAGTACAGACAAAAGGTTGATATCCAGGATCTATAATGAACTCCTCCAACTCAACCCACACAAAACACACAAACACATGAAAAAATGGGCAGAAGATATGAACAGACACTTCTCCAGTCAAGACATACAAATGGCTATGAGACACATGAAAAAATGCTCATCATCATTAGCCCTCAGGGAGATTCAAATTAAAACCACATTGAGATATCACCTTACACCAGTTAGAATTGACCAAATTAACAAAATGGGAAACAACATGTATTGGAGAGGATGTGGGAATGGGGAACCCTCTTACACTGTTGGTGGGAATGCAAGTTGGTGCAGTCTCTTTGTAGAAGAGTGTGGAGATTCCTCAAGAAATTAAAAATAGAGCTTCCCTATGACCCTGCAATTGCACTCCTGGGTATTTACCCCAAAGACACAGATGTCGTGAAAAGAAGGGCCATCTGTACCCCAATGTTTATAGCAGCAATGGCCACAGTCGCCAAACTATGGAAAGAACCAAGATGCCCTTTAACGGATGAATGGATAAGGAAGATGTGGTCCATATAAACTATGGAGTATTATGCCTCCATCAGAAAGGATGAATACTCACTTTTGTAGCAATATGGATGGGACTGGAAGAGATTATGCTGAGTGAAATAAGTCAAGGAGAGAGAGTCATTTATCATATGGTTTCACTTATTTGTGGAGCATAACAAATAGCATGGAGGACATGGGGTGTTAGAGAGGAGTAGGGAATTTGGGTAAATTGGAAGGGGAGGTGAACCATGAGAGACTATGGACTCTGAAAAACATTCTGAGGGGTTTGAAGTGGTGGGGGTGTTGGAGGTAGGGGTAAAAGGTGGTGGGTATTATAGAGGACACGGCTTGCATGGAGCACTGGGTGTGGTGAAAAAATAATGAATACTGTTTTTCTGAAAATAAATAAATAAATAATAATTTTAAAAAAAGACACGTCTCAAAAGGCAAAGGAAACAAAATTGAAAATAAACTTCTGGGACTTCATCAAAATCAAAATCTTCTCACAGCAAAGGAAAAAGTTAAAAAAAAAAAAAGAGGCAACCCACTGAATTGGAGAAGATATTTGCAAACGACAGTACAGACAAAAGGTTGATATCCAGGATCTATAATGAACTTCTCAAACTCAACCCACACAAAACAGACAAACACATGAAAAAATGGGCAGAAGATATGAACAGACACTTCTCCAATCAAGACATACAAATGGCTATCAGACACATGAAAAAATGCTTATCATCATTAGCCCTCAGGGAGATTCAAATTAAAACCACATTGAGATATCACCTTACACCAGGTAGAATGGCCCAAATTAACAAAACAGGAAACAACATGTGTGGAGAGGATGTGGAGGAAGGGGAACCCTCTTACACTGTTGGTGGGAATGCAAGATGGTGCAGCCTCTTTGGAGAACAGTGTGAAGATTCCTCAAGAAATTAAAAATAGAGCTTCCCTATGACCCTGCAATTGCACTCCTGGGTATTTACCCCAAAGATACAGATGTCGTGAAATGAAGGGCCATCTGTACCCCAATGTTTATAGCAGCAATGGCCACAGTCGCCAGACTATGGAAAGAACCAAGATGCCCTTCAACGGATGAATGGAAAAGGAAGATGTGGTCCATATACACTATGGAGTATTATGCCTCCATCAGAAAGGATGAATACCCAACTTTTGTAGCTCCATGGACGGGAATGGAAGAGATTATGCTGAGTGAAATAAGTCTAGCAGGGAGAGTCAATTATCATATGGTTTCACTTATTTGTGGAGCATAACAAATAGCATGGAGGACAAGGGGCGTTAGAAGGGAGTAGGGAATTAGGGTAAATTGGAAAGTGAGGTGAACCGAGAGACTATGGACTCTGAAAAACATTCTGAGGGGTTGGAAGTGGCGGGGAGGGTGGGAGGTAGGGGTAAAAGGTGGTGGGTATTATAGAGGGCACGGCTTTCATAGAGCACTGGGTGTGGTGAAAAAATAAGGAATAATGTTTTTCTGAAAATAAATAAATTGGAGAAAAAACACAATAAACACTTCAAATGTATGAGGGAACTGGGCTACTGTACATTCTCATGAGAGGAATGAGTCTGTGCTAAGTTGGACACTGTAGGACCTGTCTGTGTAGTAATCATAAACTGTCTCATACAGGACCCTGACAGGTGATTCTTAGGAAGGTATCTTATCAGGGTTCCTACTTAAAGTGTGTTCTCATTCATAACAGTGTCTCCTCCTTAGAGGAATGACGAAAGAACTCGGACGGAAAATGGGCACATTAGGTACTGGGAGTAAAGTGCAGGCTATGGTGCTTAGGCATCCCAAACACATATCGGATGAACACGGCCAGAGGGAACGTTGCGACCGGAGTGAAGGATAGGGTATGGCACATAGGCCTCTATGACACATACTGGAAGGTCAACACCTGTGATGTTCCACTGTGTCTAACTTGTCTCTAAACACTTCATATGTACGAGGGAACTGTGGTACTGTACCTTCTCATGACAGGAAAGAGTCTGTGCTAAGATGGAAACTGTAGGATCTATCTGTGTAGAAATCATAAAGTGTCTCGTACAGGACCCTGACATGTGATTCTTAGGAAGGTATTATTTCAGGGATCCTACTTAAATTGCATTCATGCACAATAGTGTTTCCTCCTTTGGGGAATAATGATAGAACACGGATGGACTATGGGAAAATTAGGTACTGTGAGTAAAGTGCAGGTTATGGAGCTTAGGCATCCCAAACACATATTGGATGATCACGACCAGTGGTGATCTGCACTTTCTTTCTGTGTTAAAAACGCTTCCAACATTGTGAGGGAAGTGTGCTTTAGAAGGGATTCGTTGCAGTGTTGCGTCTGTTAAAGAAGGAAGCTCTTGGGATTGACTCTGCCGTAACTACAATAGGCGCACATAGGGCTCTAGTATCAGACGTCTATCCGTTGGACTATAGCAATTTCTGTTTAAGGGAAATTCCTACAGGCGAAATCGCACTTCTCCCAGTGTTTTTTCAGCGGAGGATAGGTGATAGAACTACTACGGACAGAGGGAACGTTGCGCTCTAATAGTGAACGACAGGGTATGGCACATAGTCCTCTATGACACTAACTGGAAGGTCAACACCTGTGATGTACCACTGTGTCTAACTCGTCTCAAAACTCTTCAAATGAACGATGGAACTGTGCGACTGTAAGTTCTCATGACAGGAATGAGTCTGTTCTAACTTGGAAACTGTAGGACCTGTATGTGTAGCAATCATAAAGTTTCTCGTACAGGACACAGACAGGTGATTCTTAGGAAGGTATCTTTTCATGGATCCTAATTAAAGTGTGTTTTCATTCATAACAGTGTCTCCTCCTTAGAGGAATCTTGATAGAACACAAACGGACTATGGGCACAGTATGTACTGTGAGTAATGAGCAGGCTATGGCGCTTAGGCATCCCAAACACATTTGGATGATCACGTCCAGTGGTTATCCGCACTTTCTTTCTGTGTTAAAAACGCTCCCAACATTGTGAGGAAAGTGTGCTTTAGGAGGGATTCGTTGCAGTGTTGCGTGTGTTAAAGAAGGAAGCTCTTTGAAAGGACTCTGCAGTAACTATAATAGGCACACATAGGGCTCTAGTATCAGACGTTTATCCGTTGGACTATAGCAAGTTCTGTTTAAGGAAAACTCCTCCAGGCGGAATCGCACTTCTCACAGTGTCTTTTCAGCGGAGGAAAGGAGATAGAACAACTACGGACAGAGGAACGTTTCGCCCTGAGAGTGAAGGACAGGGTATGGCACATAGGCCTCTATGACACCTACTGGAAGGTCAACACCTGTGATGTTCCACTGTGTCTAATTCATCTCAAAACACTTCAAATGTTCGAGGGAACTCTGCTACAGTATGTTCTCATGACAGGAATGATTCTCTACTAAGTTGGAAACTGTAGGACCTGTCTGTGTACCAATCATAAAGAGTTTCGTACAGGACCCTGACAGGTTATTCTTAGGAAGGTATCTTTTCAGGGATCCTACATAAAGTGCGTTCTCATTCATTACAGTGTCTGCTCCTTTGAGGAATAATGATAGAACGCGGACAGACTATGGGCATATTAGGTATTGTGAGTAAAGTGCAGGCTATGGCGCTTAGGCATCCAAACACATATTGGATGATCATGACCAGTGGTGATCCTCACTTTCTTTCTGTGTTTAAAAACGCTGCCAACATTGTGAGGGAAGTGTGCTTTAGGAGGGATTCGTTGCAGTGTTGCCTCTGTTAAGGAAGGAAGCTCTTGGGACTGACTGCGGTAACTGCAATAGGCGCATTAGGGCTCTAGTATCAGACGTCTATCCATTGGAATAGAGCAACTTCTGTTTAAGGGAAACTCCTTCAGGCGGAATCGCACTTCTCACAGTGTCTTTTCAGTGGAGGAAAGGAGATAGAACAACTATGGACAGAGGTAACGTTGCGCCCTGAGAGTGACGGACAGGGTGTGGAACATAGGCCTCTATGACACGTACTGGAAGGACAACACCTGTATTGTTCCACTGTGTCTAACTCGTCTCAAAACTCCTCAAATGTACGAGGAAACTGTACCATTGTACGTTCTCACGACAGGAATGAGTCTGTGAAAGTTGGAAACTATAGGACCTGTCTCTGTAGCAATCATAAAGTGTCTCATACAGGATCCTGACAGGTTATTCTTGGGAAGGTATCTTTTCAGGGATCCTACTTAAAATGCGTTCTCATTCACAACAGTGTCTCCTATTTTGAGGAATGATGATAGAACACGGATGGACTATGGGCATATTAGGTACTGTGAGTAAAGTGCAGGCTATGGCGCTTATGCATCCCAAACACATATTGGATGATCACGACTAGTGGTGATCCGCACTTTCTTTCTGTGTTAAAAACACTTCCAACATTGCGAGCGAAGTGTGCTTTAGGAGGTATTCATTGTAGTATTGCGTCCATTAAAGAAGGAACATCTTGGTACTGACTCTGCGGTAACTGCAATAGGTGCACATAGGGCTCTAGTATCAGAAGTCTATCCGTTGGACTATAGAAAGTTCTGTTTAAGGGACCTCCTTTAGGCGAAATCCCACTTCTCACAGTGTCTGTTCAGTGGAGGAAAGAAGATAGAACAAGGACGGTTAGAGGAAGGTTGGGCCCTAAGGCTGAAGGACAGGGTATGGCACATAGGCCTCTATGACGCATACTGGAAAGTCAACACCTGTGATGTTCCACTGTGTCTAAACCTCTAAAAACACTTCAATTGTATGAGGGAACTGTGCTACTGTACGTTCCCACGACAGGTATGAGTCTGTTCTACGTTGGAAACTGTAGGTCCTGTCTGTGTAGCAATCATAGTGTGTCTCGTACAAGACCCTGACAGGTGATTCTTAGGAAGGTATCTTTTCAGGGATCCTACTTAAAGTGCGTTCTCATTCATAACAGTGTGTCTTCCTTTGAGGAATGATGATTGAACACGTACAGACTATGGGCACATTAGGTACTATGAGTAAATTGCAGGCTATGGTGCTTATGCATCCCAAACACACATGGGATGATCAGACCAGTGGTTATCCCACTTTCTTTCTGTGTTAAAAAAAAAAAAAAGCTACCAACATTGTGAGGGAAGTGTGCTTTAGGATGGATTCGTTGCAGTGTTGTGTCTGCTAAAGAAAGAAGCTCTTGGGACTCACTCTGCGATAACTGCAGTAGGCGCACATAGGGCTCTAGTATCAGACGTCTATCCGTTGGACTATAGCAAGTTCTGTTTAAGGGAAACTCCTTCAGGCGGAATCCCAGTTTTCACAGTGTCTTTTCAGCGAGGAAAGAAGATAGAACAAGCTAGGATAGAGGGAACGTTGCGCCCTGAGAGTGAAGGACAGGGTATGGCACATAGGCCTCTATGACACATACTGGAAGGCCAACACCTCTGATGTTCCACTGTGTCTCACTCGTCTCAATACACTTCAGATGTACGAGCGAACTGTACTACTGTACGTTCTCACGACAGTAATGAGTCTGTGCTATTTGGAAACTGTAAGACCTGTCTGTGTAGCAATCATAAATTGTCTCGTACAGGACCCTGACAGGTGATTCTTAGGAAGGTATCTTTTCAGGGATCCTACTTCAAGTGAGTTCTCATTCATAACAGTGTCTCCTCCTTTGAGGAATGATGATAGAACAGGGACGGACTATGGGCACATTAGGTACTGTGAGTAAAGTGCAGGCTATGGCGCTTAGGCATCTCAAACTCATATTGGATGATCACGACCAGTGGTGATATGCACTTTCTTTCTGTGTTAATAACGCTTTCAACATTGTGAGGGAAGTGTGCTTTAGGATGGATTCGTTGCAGTTTTGCGTCTTTTAAAGAAGGATGCTCTTGGGACTGACTCTGTGGTAACTGCAATAGGCACACATAGGGCTCTAGTATCAGACGTCCATCTGTTGGACTACACCATCTTCTGTGGGAAAACTATCTCAGGCGGAATCCCACTTCTCACAGTGTCCTTTCAGTGGAAGAAAGAAGATAAAACAAGAATGGACAGAGGTAACGTTGCGCCTTGATTGTGAAGGACAGGGTATGGCACATAGGCCTCTATGACACATACTGGAAGGTCAACACCTGTGATGTTCCAATGTGTCTAACTCGTCTCAAAACACTTCACATGTACGAGGCAACTGTGCTACTGTACCTTCTCACGACAAGAATGAGTGTGTGCTAAGTTGCAAACTCTAGGTCCTGTCTGTGTAGGTATAATAAAGTGTCTCGTAAAGGACCCTGACAAGTGATTCTGGGAAGGTATCTTTTCAAGGATCCTACTTAAAGTGCGTTCTCATTCATAACAGTGTCTCCTCCTTGAGGGTTGATGATAGAACAGGTACGGACTATGGGCACATTAGGTACTGTGTGTAAGAGCAGGCTATGTTGCTTAGGCCCCCCTAACACATATTGCATGATCACGACCAGTGGTGATCCGCACTTTCTTTCTGTGTTAAAAACGCTTCCAACATTGTGAGGGAAGTGTGCTTTAGGAGGGATTCCTTGCAGCTTTGCGTCTTTTAACGAAGGAAGCTCTTGGGAGTGACTCTGCGGTAACAGAAATAGGCACACATAGGGCTCTAGTATCAGAGGAATATCCATTGGACTATAGCAATTTCTGTTTAAAGGAAACTCCTTCAGGCTGAATCGCACTTCTCACAGTGTCTTTACAGCGGAAGAAAGAAGATAGAACAAGGACGGACAGAGGGAAAGTTGAGACCAGGGAGTGAAGGGCAGGGTATGGCACATAGGCCTCTATGACACATACTGGAATGTCAACACCTGTGATGTTCCACTGTGTCTATCTCGCCTCAAAACACTTCAAATGTATGAGGGAAGTTGTTACTGTACGTTCTCACGACAGGAATGAGTCTGTGCTAAGTTGGAAACTGTAGGACCTGTCTGTGTAGCAATCATAAAGTGTCTCATACAGGACCCTGACAGGTGATTCTTAGCAAGGTATCTTTTCAGGGAGCCTACTTCAAGTGCGTTCTCATCCATAACAGTGTCTCCTCCTTTGACGAATGATGATAGAACACCGACGGACTATGGGCACATTAGGTACTGTGAGTAAAGGCAGGCTATGGTGCTTAGGCATCCCAAGCACATATTGGATGATCACGGTCCGTGGTCATCCGCACGTTCTTTCTGTGTAAAAAACGATTCCCACAGTGTGAGGGAAGTGTGCTTTAGGAGGGATTGGTTGCAGTGTTTCGTCTGTCAAAGAAGAAAGCTCTTGGCATTGACTCTGTGTTAACTGCATAGGCGCACATAGGGCTCTCGTATCAGATGTCTAACCGTTAGACTTAGCAAGTTCTGTTTAAAGGAAACTCCTTCAGGCGGAATCGCACTTCTCACAGTGTCTTTCCAGTGGAGCAAAGAAGATAGAACAAGGACGGACAGGGGAACGTTGCACCCTGAGAGTGAAGGACAGGGTATGACTCATAGGCCTCTATGACACATACTGGAAGGTCAACACCTGTGATGTTCCACTGTGTCTAACTCGTCTCAAAACACTTCAAATGTGCGAGGGAACTTTGCTACTGTACGTTCTCATGACAGGAATGAGTCTGTGCTAATTTGGAAACTGTAGGACATGTCTGTTTAGCAATCATAAAGTGTCTCATACAGGACCCTGACAGGTGATTCTTTGGAAGGTATCGTTTCAGTGATCCTACTTAAAGTGCGTTCTCATTCATAACAGTGTCTCTTCCTTTGAGGAATGAAGATAGAACACGGACGGACTATGGGCACATTAGGTACTGTGAATAAATTGCAGGCTATGGCGCTTAGGCATCTCAAATACATATTGGATGATCACGACCAGTGGTGATCCGCACTTTCTTTCCGTGTCAAAAGCGCTTCCAACATGTGAGAGAAGTGTGCTTTAGGAGGGATTCGTTGCAGTTTTGCGTCTGTTAAAGAAGGAAGCTCTCGGGGGGAGGAGTCCAGATGGCGGAGAAGTAGCAAGCTGAGACTATTTCAGCTAGCAGGAGATTAGCTAGAGAGCTTATCTAAAGATTGCAAACACCTGCAAATCCTTCAAGAAGATGTGGTATATATACACAATTGAATACTATGCAGCCATCCAAAGAAACAAAATCTTGCCATTTGCGACAACATGGATGGAACCAGAGCATATCATGCTTAGCGAAATAAGTCAAGCGGAGAAAGACAAATATCATATGATCTCCCTGATATGAGGGAGTGGTGATGCAACATGGGGGCTTAAGTGGGTAGGAGAAGAATCCATGAAACAAGATGGGATAGGGAGGGAGACAAACCATAAGTGACTCTTAATCTCATGAAACAAACTGTGGGTTGCTGGGGGGAGGGGGGTTGGGAGAAGGGGGGTAGGGTTATGGACATTGGGGAGGGTATGTGCTTTTGGGTAAATTGGAAGGGGAGATGAACCATGAGAGACTATGGACTCTGAAAAACAATCTGAGGGGTTTGAAGTGGCGGGGTGGTGGGAGGTTGGGGTACCAGGTGGTGGGTATTAAAGAGGGCACAGCTTGCATGGAGCACTGGTTGTGGTGATAAAATAATGAATACTGTTTTCCTGAAAATAAATAAATTGGAAAAAAAAAAGTAAAACAACCACTTTCTGAAAGGTAGGACTTGCGCATAAGTGAAACCAAAGCGATGGGAAGATAGTCCCCGGGGGTGGGTCTGACTCCCGGCAATTGGCGGAGCAACGGACCACAAAATCACAACTTTTAAAAGTCTGTTCTGCTGAGGGACATCGCTCCAGAAGCTAAACCGGGGCGAATCCCACGTGGAGTCGGCGTGGCCTCAGGTCTCGCAGGGTCACAGAAGGATCGGGGGTGTCTGAGTATTGCAGAGCTTGTGGATACTGGAACAGGAAAGCCGGCTGCAGAGACAGAGCCGACAGTAAGCTCACAGCTCGGTGTTGCCTTGAACCGGTCGCAGGTTCTGTGAGCTCAAAGTGCGGCCAGAAGTTAGGCAGACGGGGGTTACTGGTAGCTGTTCTCTGAGGGCGCACCGGGGAGCGGGGCCCCGGGCTCTTGGCTCCTCTGGGCAGGAGACCAGGAGGCCGCCATTTGTATTCCCGTCCTCCAGAACTCTACGGAAAGCGCTCAGGGAACAAAAGCTCCTGAAAGCAAAGCCGAGCGGATCACTGAGACCGGCCCCTGGTAAGAGCTGTACAATTCCGCCTGGGGCAAAGACACTTGAGAATCACTACAACAGGCCCCTCCCCCAGAAGATCAACAAGAAATCCAGGCAAGACCAAGTTCACCTACCAAGGAGTGCAGTTTCATTACCTAGGAGAGCAGCAGAATTCCAGAGGAGGAGTAACAAAACCACGGAACTCATGGCTTTCTCCCTGTGATTTTTTGTCTTGCAGTTCATTGAATTTTTTTCTTTTTCATTTTTTTTCTCTTTTTCTGCTAATTTTTTTTAATTTTACCCTTTTTTAACGTTTTTAACTAGTTTATCATATATATATTCTTTTTTATACTTTTCTTTATTCTTTTTCTTTTTTTATTATTTTATTCTTTTTTTTTCTTTCCTTATTTTTGAAACCCTTTATTCCCAAATCAGAAGAGATCCCAATATCTTCAATCTCTTTTTAAAATTCTTTCTTAAATTCTTGATTGAATTTTTAATTCAATCTCTTTTTTCTAATTCTTTTTTTTAAAACTTTCTTTCTTTTTGAACCTCTTTTTATCCCCAAATCAGAAGAGATCCCAATCAGAAGAGATTGGGAAATCCTAATCAGAAGAGATCCCAATCAGAGGAGATCCCTCACCCAATCGTGAGGGGGGAGAAATCCCCCCTCACAATTTCGGATCTCTTCTGATTTGGTTAAAGCATACTTTCCTGGGATTGTTGCCACGCTTTTAGTATTTTACTTCCTCCTTCATATACTCTTAGCTGGACAAAATAACAAGGCGGAAAGATTCACAACAAAAAAAAGAACAAGAGGCAGTACTGAAGGCTAGGGACCTAATCAATATAGACATTGGTAATATGTCAGATCTAGACTTCAAAATGACAATTCTCAAGGTTCTAGCCGGGCTTGAAAAAGGCATTGAAGATATTAGAGAAACCCTCTCCAGAGATATAAAAGCCCTTTCTGGAGAAATAAAAGAACTAAAATCTAACCAAGTTGAAATAAAAAAAGCTATTAATGAGGTTCAATCAAAAATGGAGGCTCTCACTGCTAGTATAAATGAGGCAGAAGAAAGAATTAGCGATATAGAAGACCAAATGACAGAGAATAAAGAAGCTGAGCAAAAGAGGGACAAACAGCTACTGGACCATGAGAGGAGAATTAGAAAGATAAGTGACACCATAAGACGAAACAACATTAGAATAATTGGGATTCCAGAAGAAGAAGAAAGAGAGAGGGGAGCAGAAGGTATACTGGAGAGAATTATTGGGGAGAATTTCCCCAATATGGCAAAGGGAATGAGCATCAAAATTCAGGAGGTTCAGAGAACGCCCCTCAAATCAATAAGAATAGGCCCACACCCCGTCACCTAATAGTAAAATTTACAAGCCTTAGTGACAAAGAGAAAATCCTGAAAGCAGCCTGGGAAAAGAAGTCTGTAACATACAATGGTAAAAGTATTAGATTGGCAGCTGACTTATCCACAGAGACCTGGCAGGCCAGAAAGAGCTGGCATGATATTTTCAGAGCACTAAACGAGAAAAACATGCAGCCAAGAATACTATATCCAGCTAGGCTATCATTGAAAATAGAAGGAGAGATTAAAAGCTTCCGGACAAACAAAAACTGAAAGAATTTGAAAACACCAAACCAGCTCTACAGGAAATACTGAAAGGGGTCCTCTAAGCAAAGAGAGAGCCTACAAGTGGTAGATCATTAAGGAACAGAGACAATATACAGTAACAGTCACCTTACAGGCAATACAATGGCACTAAAATCATATCTCTCAATAGTTACCCTGAATGTTAATGGGCTAAATGCCCCAATCAAAAGACACAGAGTATCAGAATGGATAAAAAAAAACCCCATCTATATGTTGCCTCCAAGAAACTCATTTTAAGCCCGAAGACACCTCCAGATTTAAAGTGAGGGGGTGGAAAAGAATTTACCATGCTAATGGACATCAGAAAAAAGCAGGAGTGGCAATCCTTATATCAGATCAATTAGATTTTAAGCCAAAGACTATAATAAGAGATGAAGAAGGACACTATATCATACTCAAAGGGTTTGTCCAACAAGAAGATCGAACAATTTTAAATATCTATGCCCCCAACGTGGGAGCCGCCAACTATATAAACCAATTAATAACAAAATCAAAGAAACACATCAACAATAATACAATAATAGTAGGGGACTTTAACACTCCCCTGACTGAAATGGACAGATATCCAAGCAAAAGATCAACAGGGAAGTAAAGGCCATAAATGATACACTGGATGAGATGGACATCACAGATATATTCAGAACATTTCATCCCAAAGCAACCCAATACACATTCTTCTCTAGTGCACATGGATCATTCTCCAGAATAGATCATATCCTTGGTTCTAAATCAGGACTCAACCGATATCAAAAGATTGGGATCATTCCCTGCATATTTTCAGACTACAATGCTCTGAAGCTAGAACTCAACCACAAGAGGAAGTTTGGAAAGAACCCAAAAACATGGAGACTAAACAACATCCTTCTAAAGAATGAATGGGTCAACTGGGAAATTAAAGAGGAAATGAAAAAAATCATGGAAACAAATGATAATGAAAATACAATGGTTCAAAATCTGTGGGACACAACAAAGGCAGTCCTGAGAGGAAAATATATAGCGGTACAAGCTTTTCTCAAGAAACAAGAAAGGTCTCAGGTACACAACTTAACCCTACACCTAAAGGAACTGGAGAAAGAACAAGAAAGAAACCCTAAGCCCAGCAGGAGAAGAAAAATCATAAAGATCAGAGCAGAAATCAATGAAATAGAAACAAAAAAAAAAACAATAGAATAAATCAACGAAACTAGGAGCTGGTTCTTTGAAAGAATTAATAAAATTGATAAACCCCTGGCCAGACTTATCAAAAAGAAAAGAGAAAGGACCCAAATAAATAAAATCATGAATGAAAGAGGAGAGATCACAACTAACACCAAAGAAATACAAACTATCATAAGAACATACTCTGAGCAACTCTACGCCAACAAATTCGACAATCTGCAAGAAATGGATGCATTCCTAGAAACATATAAACCACCAAAATTGAACCAGGAAGAAATAGAAAGCCTGAACAGACCCATAACCAGTAAGGAGATTGAAACAGTCATTAAAAATCTCTAAACAAACAAAAGCCCAGTACCAGATGGCTTCCCGGGGGAATTCTACCAAACATTTAAAGAAGAACTAATTCCTATTCTCCTGAAACTGTTCCAAAAAATGGAAATGGAAGGAAAACTTCCAAACTCATTTTATGAGTCCAGCATCACCTTGATCCCAAAACCAGACAAGGATCCCATCAAAAAAGAGAGCTATAGACCAATATCCTTGATGAACACAGATGCGAAAATTCTCACCAAAATACTAGCCAATAGGATTCAACAGTACATTAAAAGGATTATTCACCACGACCAAGTGGGATTTATCCCAGGGCTGCAAGGTTGGTTCAATATCCGCAAATCAGTCAATGTGATACAACACATCAATAAAAGAAAGAACAAGAACCATATGATACTCTCAATAGATGCTGAAAAAGCATTTGACAAAGTACAGCATCCCTTCCTGATTAAAACTCTTCAAAGTGTAGGGATAGAGGGCACATACCTCAATATCATCAAAGCCATCTATGAAAAACCCACCGCAAATATCATTTTCAATGGAGAAAAACTGAAAGCTTTTCCACTAAGGTCAGGAACACGGCAGGGATGTCCATTATCACCACTGCTATTCAACATAGTACTAGAAGTCCTAGCCTCAGCAATCAGACAACAAAAGGAAATTAAATGCATCCAAATCGGCAAAGAAGAAGTCAAATTATCCCTCTTTGCAGATGATATGATACTCTATGTGGAAAACCCAAAAGAGTCCACTCCAAAACTTCTAGAACTTGTACAGGAATTCAGTAAAGTGTCAGGATATAAGATCAATGCACAGAAATCAGTTGCATTTCTCTACACCAACAACAAGACAGAAGAAAGAGAAATTAAGGAGTCAATCCCATTTACAATTGCACCCCAAACCATAAGATACCTAGGAATAAACCTAACCAAAGAGGCTAAGAATCTATACTCAGAAAACTATAAAGTATTCATGAAAGAAATTGAGGAAGACACAAAGAAATGGAAAAATGTTCCATGCTACTTGATTGGAAGAATAAATATTGTGAAAATGTCTATGCAACCTAAAGCAATCTACACATTTAATGCAATTCCTATCAAAGTACCATCCATCTTTTTCAAAGAAATGGAACAAATAATTTTAAAATTTATATGGAACCAGAAAAGACCTCGAATAGCCAAAGGGATATTGAAAAACAAAGTCAAAGTTGGTGGCATCACAATTCCGGTCTTCAAGCTCTATTACAAAGCTGTCATCATCAAGACAGCATGGTACTGGAACAAAAACAGACACATAGATCAATGGAACAGAATAGAGAGCCCAGAAATAGACCCTCAACTCTATGGTCAACTAATCTTCGACAAAGCAGGAAAGAATGTCCAATGGAAAAAAGACAGCCTCTTTAATAAATCGTGTTGGGAAAATTGGACAGCTACGTGCAGAAAAATGAAATTGGACCATTTCCTTACACCACACACAAAAATAGACTCAAAATGGATTAAGGACCTCTATGTGATAAAGGAATCCATCAAAATCCTTGAGGAGAAACAGGCAGCAACCTCTTCAACCTCAGCCACAGTAACATCTTCCTAGGAACATCGCCAAAGGCAAAGGAAGCAAAGGCAAAAATGAACTATTGGGATTTCATCAAGGTCAAAAGCTTTTGCACAGCAAAGGAAACAGTTAACAAAATCAAAAGACAACTGACAGAATGGGAGAAGATATTTGCAAACGACATATCAGATAAAGGACTAGTGTCCAAAATCCATTAAGAACTTAGCAATCTCAACACCCAAAGAACAAATAATCCAATCAAGAAATGGGCAGAGGACATGAACAGACGTTTCTGCAAAAAAGACATCCAAATGGCCAATAGACACATGAAAAAGTGCTCCATATCACTCGGCATCAGGGAAATACAAATCAAAACCACAATGAGATATCACCTCACACCAGTCAGAATGGCTAAAATCAACAAGTCAGGAAATGACAGATGCTGGCGAGGATGCGGAGAAAGGGGAACCCTCCTACACTGTTGGTGGGAATGCAAGCTGGTGCAACCACTCTGGAAAACAGCATGGAGGTTCCTCAAAATGTTGAAAATAGAACTGCCCTATGACCCAGCAATTACACTACTGGAAATTTACCCTAAAGATACAAACGTAGTGATCCAAAGGGGCAAGTGCACCCGAATGTTTATAGCAGCAATGTCCACAATAGACAAACTATGGAAAGAACCTAGATGTCCATCAACAGATGAATGGATCAAGAAGATGTGGTATATATACACAATGGAATACTATGCAGCCATCAAAAGAAACGAAATCTTGCCATTTGCGACAACATGGATGGAACTAGAGCGTATCATGCTAAGCGAAATAAGTCAAGCGGAGAAAGACAAATATCATATGATCTCCCTGATATGAGGAATGGTGATGCAACATGGGGGCTTAAGTGGGTAGGAGAAGAATCCATGAAACAAGATGAGATAGGGAGGGAGACAAACCATAAGTGACTCTTAATCTCACGAAACAAACTTTGGGTTGCTGAGGGGATGGGGGTTGGGAGAAGGGGGGTAGGGTTATGGACATTGGGGAGGGTATGTGCTTTTGAGTATATTGGAAGGGGAGATGAACCATGAGAGACTATAGACTCTGAAAAACAATCTGAGGGGTTTGCAGTGGCAGGGTGGTGGGAGGTTGGGGTACCAGGTGGTGGGTATTATAGAGGGCAAATCGTGCATGGAGCACTGGGTGTGGTGAAAAAATAATGAATACTGGTTTTCTGAAAATAAATAAATTGGAAAAAAACACTTCAAATGTACGAGGGAACTGTGCTACTATACGTTCACACGACAGAAATGAGTCTATGCTAAGTTGGAAACTGTAGGACCTGTCTGTGTAGAAATCATAAAGTGTCTCCTACAGGACCCTGACAGGTGATTCTAGGGAAGGTATCTTTGCAGAGATCTTACTAATGTGAGTTCTCATTCAAAACAGTGTCTCCTCCTTTGAGGAATGAAGATAGAACACGGACAGACTATGGGCACATTAAGTACTGTGAGTAAAGTGCAGGCTGTGGCGCTTAGGCATCCCAAACACATATTGGATGTTCAGGACCAGTTGTCATCTGCACTCTTCTGTGTCAAAAACGCTTCCAACATTGTGAGAGAAGTGTGCTTTAGGAAGGATTCATTGCAGTGTTGCGTCGATCAAAGAGGAAGCTCTTGGGACTGATTCTGTGGTAACTGCAATAGGCGCACATAGGGCTCAGGTATCAGACATCTATCCGTTGGCCTATAGCACGTTCTGTTTAAGGGAAACTCCTTCTGGCTGAATATCACTTCTTACAGTGTCTTTACGGTGGAGGAAAGAAGATAGAAAAAGGATGGATAGAGGGAATGTTGCATCCTGCGAGTGACGGACAGGGTATGTCACATAGTCCTCTATCACACATACTGGAAGGTCAACACCTATGATGTTCCACTGTATTTAACTCATCTCAAAACATTTCAAAAGTGCGAGTGGTCTGTGCTACTGTACTTTCTCACGACAGGAATGAGTCTGTTTTAAGTTGGAAACTAACCTGTCTGTGTAGCAATCATAAAGTGTCTCGTAAAGGACCCTGACAGGTGATTCTTAGGAAGGTGTCTTTTCAGGGGTCCTACATAAAGTGCGTTCTCTTTCATAACAGTGTCTCCTCCTTTGAGGAATGATTATAGAACACGGACAGACTATGGGCACCTAAGGTACTATGAGTAAAGTGAAGGCTATGGGGTTTAGGCATCCCAAACACATATTGGATGATCACGACAGTTGGTGATCCACACTTTCTTTCTGTGTCAAAAACGCTTCCAACATTGCGTGCAAAGTGTGCTTTAGGAGGTATTCGTTGTAGTATTGCGTCCATTAAAGAAGGAACATCTTGGTACTGACTCTGCGGTAACCTGCAATAGGCGCACATAGGGTTCTAGTATCAAACGTCTATCCATTGGACTATAGAAAGTTCTGTTGAAGATAACTCCTTCAGGAGGAATCGCACTTCTCACAGTGTCTTTTCAGCGGAGGAAACAAGATAGAACAAGGACGGACAGAGGGAACATTGCGCCCTGAGAGTGAAGGACAGGGTATCGCACATAGGGTTCTATGACCCATACTGGAAGGTCAACACTTGTGATGTTCCACTGTGTCTAACTGGTCTCAAAACACTTCAAATGTATGAGGGAACTGTGCTACTGTACATTCTGATGACAGGAATCATTCTGTGTTAAGTTGGAAACTGTAGGACCTGAGTAGCAATCATAAAGTGTCTCATACAGGACCCTGACAGGTGATTCTAGGGAAGGTATCTTTGCACGGGTCCTACTTAAAGTGAGTTCTCATTCATAACAGTGTCTCCTCCTTTGAGGAATGAAGATAGAACACGGATGGACTATGGGCACTTTAGGTACTCTGAGTATGTGCAGGCTATGGCGCTTTGGATTCCCAAACACATATTGGATGAAATGAGGAGTGGTGATCCGGTCATTCTTTCTGTGTTAAAAATGCTTCCAACATTGTGAGGGATGTGTGCTTTAGGAGGGATCCGTTGCAGTGTTGTGTCTGCTAAAGAAGGAAGCTCTTGGGGCTGACTCTGTGGTAACTGCAATAGGCGCACATAGGGCTCTAGTAACAGACGTCTATCAGTAAGACTATAGCCAGTTCTGTTTAAGGGAAACTCCTTCAGGCAGAATCGCACTTTTCACACTGTCTTTTCAGCGGAGGAAAGAATTGAGAACAAGGATGGACAGAGGGAACGTTGGGCCCTGAGAATGAAGGACAAGGTATGTCACATAGGCCTCTATGACACATACAGGAAGGTCAACACCTGTGATGTTCCACTGTGTCTCACTCATCTCAAAACACTTCAGATGTACGAGTGAACTGTACTACTGTACGTTCTCACGACAGGAATGAGTCTGCGCTATGTTGGAAACTGTATGACCTGTCTGTGTAGCAATCATAATGTTTCTCGTACAGGACACAAACAGGTGATTCTTAGGAAGGTATCTTTTCAGGGATCCTACTTAAAGTGCGTTCTCATTCATAACAGTGTCGTCTCCTTTGATGAATGAAGATAGAACACGGACGGACTATGGGCACTTTAGGTACTGTGAGTAAAGTACAGGCTATGGCGCTTAGGCATCCCAAACACATATTGGATGATAATGATCAGTGGTGATCCGCACTTTCTTTCTGTGTTAAGAATGCTTCCAACATAGTGAGCGAAGTGTGCTTTAGGAGGGATTCGTTGCAGTATTGCGTCTTTTAAAGAAGGAAGCTCTTGGGGTTGACTCTGCGGTAACTGCAATAGGCGCACATAGGGCTCTAGTATCAGACGTCTATCCGTTGGACTATAGCAAGTTTTGTTTAAGGGAAACTCCTTCGGGCTGAATCTCACTTCTCACAGTGTCTTTCCAATGTGGGAAAGAATATAGATAAAGAAGGACAGTGGGAATGTTGCATCCTGTGAGTGAAGGACAGGGTAAGGCAATTATTACTCTATGACACATACTGGAAGTTAAACACCTGTGTTGTTCCACAGTGTATTCCTAAACTCAGAACACTTGAAATGTATGAGGGAACTTTGATACAATACATTCTCCCGACAGGGATGAGTCTGTGCTAAGTTGGAAACTTTGGGACTTCTCTATATAGCAATCGTGAAATGTCTCATACCAGACCCTGACAGGTTAATCTTAGGAAGGTATCTGTTCAGGGATCTTACTTCAGGAGCATGCTCATTCATAACAGTGTCTTCTCCTTTGAGGAATGAAGATAGAACACGGGCGGACAATGGGCACATTAGATATTGTGAGTAAAGTGCAGACTATAAGGTTACGCATCCCAAACACATAATGGATGTTCATGAAAGTGGTCATCCGCACTTTCTGTGTCAAAAACGTTTACAACATTGTGAGGGAAGTGTGCTTTAGGAAAGAATCGTTGCAGTGTCGCGGCTGTCAACGAAGGAAGCTCTTGGGACTGACTCAGTGGTTACTTCAATAGCGCACATAGGCCTATAGTCTCGTACATCTATCCGTTGGACTATAGCAAGTTCTGTTTAAGGGACCCTCCTTCAGGAGGAATCTCACTTCTCACAGTGTCTTTCCAGTGGAGGAAAGAAGATAGAACAAGAATGAAGAGCAGGAAGGTTTCATCCTGTGAATGAAGGACAGGGTAAGGCACTTAGACTTCTATGACACATACTGGAAGTTCAACACCTGTGATGTACCAGAGTGTCTACCTCGTCTCAGAACACTGCAAATGTACGAGGGAACAGTGGTACAGTATGTTCTCACAACAGGAATGAGACTGCTACGTTGGAATCTGTGGGACCTGTCTGTATAGCAATCATGAATTGTCTCATATAGGACCCTGACAGTTCATTCTTAGGAAAGTTTCTGTTCAGGGATCCTACTTGAGGTGCGAACTCATTCATAACAGTGTCTTCTCCTTTGAGGAATGAAGATAGAATAAGGACGGACTATGGTCTCATTAGGTACTGTGAGTTAAGTACAGGCTATGGCGCTTAGGCTTCCCAAACACATATTGGATGTTCCCGACCAGTGCTCATCGGCACTTTCTTTGACCAAAACGCTTCCAACATTGTGAGGGAAGTGTGCTTTAGGAGGGATTCGTTGCAGTGTTGCGTCTGTTAAAGGAGGAAGCTCTTGGGACTCACTCTGCGGTTACTGCAATAGGCACACATAGGGCTCCAGTCTCGGACGTCTATCCGTTGGACTATAGCAAGTTCTGTTTAAGGGAAACTCCTTCAGGCGGAATCTCACTTCTCACACTATCTTTCCAGTGGAGGAAAGAAGATAGAACAAGGACGGACAGCGGGAAGGTTGCATCCTGTGAGTGAAGGACAGGGTAAGGCACTAAGGCCTCTATAACACATACTCGAAGTTCAACACCTGTGATGTTCCACAGTGTCTACCTCGTCTCAGAACACTTCAAAATTACGAGGGAACTGTGGTACAGTACGTTCTCATGAGAGGAATGAGACTGTGCTACGTTGGAATCTGTGGGACATGTCTGTGTAGCAATCATGAAGTGTCTCACATAGGACCCTGCCAGGTGATTCTTAGGAGGGTATCTGTTCAGGGATCCTACTTCAGGTGCATGCTCCTTCATAGCAGTGTCTTCTCCTTTGAAAAATGAAGATAGTACACGGATGGACAATGTGCACATTAGGTACTGTTAGTAAAGTGCAGGGAATGGCGCTACACATCCAAAACACATATTGGATGTTCACGACCAGAGGTCATCCGCACTTTCTTTTGGGGCCAAAAATGCTTCCAACATTATGAGAGAAGTGTGCTTTAGGAGAAAATCGTTGCAGTGTTATGTCTGTCAAGATGCAAGCTCTTGGCACTGACTCTGTGATAACTGCAATAGGCGCACATAGTGCTACAGTCTTTTAAACTATCCATTGGACAATAGCAAGTTCTGTAAGGGAAACTCTTCCAGCAGAATCTCACTTCTCACAGTGTCTTTCCAGTGCAGGAAAGAAGATAGAACAAGGACGGACAGTGGGAAGGTTGCATCCTGTGACTGAAGGACAGGGTAAGCACTTAGACCTCTATGACACATACTGGAACTTCAACACCTGTGATGTTCCACAGTGTCTTTCTTGACTCAGAACACTGCAAATGTACGAGGGAACTCTGATACAGTACATTCTCCCGAAAGGAATGAGTCTGTGCTATATTGGAAACTGTAGGACCTGTCTGTGTAGCAATCATAAAGTGTCTCCCACAGGACCCTGACAGGTGATTCTACGGAAGGTATCTTTGAAGAGATCCTACTTAAAGTTAGTTCTCATTCAAAACAGTGTCTCCTCCATTGAGGAATGAAGATAGAACACGGACGTATTATGGGGACATTAGGTACTATAAGTAAAGTGCAGGCTATGGCGCTTAGGCATCCCAAATACATATTGAATGTTCAGGACCAGTGGTCATCCGCACTCTCTTTCTCTGTCAAAAACGCTCCCAACATTGTGACGGAAGTGTGCTTTAGGAAGTATTCTCTGCAGTGTTGGGTCTCTCAAAGAAGGAAGCTCTTGGGACTGACTCTGTGTTAACTGCAATAGGTGCACATAGGGCTCTAGTATCAGATGCCTTTCCGTTGGATTATAGCAAGTTCTGTTTAAGGAAAATTCCTTCAGGCATAATCTCACTTCTCACAGTGTCTTTCTAGTAGAGGAAAGAAGATAGAACAAGGATGCACAGAGGGTACGTTGCATCCTGCAAGTGAAGGAGAGGGTATGGCACTTAGGCCTCTATGACACATAGTGGAGGTCAACACCTGTGAAGATCCACTGTGTCTAACTCGTCTCAAAACACTTCAAATGTACGAGAGAACTGTGCTACTGTACGTTCTAACGGCAGAAATGTGTCTGTGCTAAGTTGGAAACTGTAGGACGTGTCTGTGTAGCAATCATATAGTGTCTCCTACAGGACACTGACAGGTGATTCTAGGGAAGGTATATTTGCAGGGATCCTACTTAAAGAGAGTTCTCATTCAAAACAGTGTCTCCTCCTTTGAGAAATGAAGATAGAACACGGAGGGACTATGGGCACATTAGGTACTGTGAGTAAAGTGCAGGCTATGGTGCTTAGGCATCCCAAAAACATATTGGATGTTCAGATGTTCAGGACCAGTGGTCATCCGCACTTTTTTTTTGTGTCAAAACCGTTTACAACATTGTGAGGGAAGTTGCTTTAGGAGGGATTCGTTTCAGTGTTGCGTCTGTCAAAGAAGGAAGTTCTTGGACTGACTCTGTGGTAACAGCAATAGGCGCACATCGGGCTCTAGTATCAGATGTCTATCCGTTGGACTATAGCAAGTTCTGTTTAAGGGAAACTCTGTCAGGCATACTCTCACTACTCACAGTGTTTCCAGTGGAGGAAAGAAGATAGAAGAAGGACACACAGAGGGAACGTTACATCCTGCGAGTAAAGGACAGTGTATGGCACTTAGGCCTCTATGACACATACTGGAAGTTCACCACCTGTGATGGTCCACTGCGTATAACTCGTATCAAAACACTTCAAATGTACGAGGGAACTGTGCTACTGTATGTTCTCATGACAGGAATGAGTCTGTGCTATGTTGGAAACTGTAGGACCTATCTATGTAGCAATCAGAAAGTGTCTCCTACAGGACACTGACAGGTGATTCTAGGGAAGGTATCTTTGCAGGGATCCTACTTAAAGTAGTGCTCAAAGAAACCAGTGTCTCCTCCTTTGAGGAATGAACATAGAACACGGACGGACTATGGGCACTTTAGGTACTGTGACTAAAGTGAAGGCTATGGCACTTAGGCATCCCAAACACATATTGGATGTCCAGGACCAGTGGTCATCCGCATTTTCTTTCTGTTTCAAAAACGCTTTCAACATTGTGCGAGAAGTGTGCTTTAGGAGTGATTCATTGCAGTGTTCCGTCTGTCAAAGAGGGAAGCTCTTGGGACAGACTCTGAGGTAATTGCAATAGGAGCACATACCGCGTGAGTATCAGACGTCTATCCGTTGGACTATAGCAAGTTCTGTTTAAGGGAATCTCCTTCAGTCGGAATCTCACGTCTTTGAGTGTATGCCCAGGGGAGGAAAGAAGCTAGAACAAGGACACGTAGAGGGACGTTGCCCCCTGAGAGTAAAGGACAGGTATGGCACTTAGGCCTCTATGACACATACTGGAAGGTCAACCCCTGTGATGCTCTACTGTGTATAACTCGTCTCAAAAGTCTTCAAATGTATGAGGGAACTGTGCTATACTGTACGTTCTCACGACAGGAATGAGTCTGTGCTAAGTTTGAAACTGTAGGACCTGTCTGTGTAGCAATCATAAAGTGTCTTTTACAGGACCCTGACAGGGGATTCTAGGGAAGGTATCTTTCAAGGGTTCTACTTAAAGATAGTTCTCCATCAAAACAGTGTCTCCTCCTTTGAGGAATGAGGATAGAACACGGAAGGACTATGGGCACATTAGGTACTATGAGTAAAATGCAGGCTATGGCGCTTAGGCATCCCAAACACATATTGGATGCTCAGGACCAGTGGTCATCAACACTCTCTTTCTGTGTCTAAAACACTTCCAACATTGTGAGGGAAGTGTGCTTTAGGAGGGATTCGTTGCAGTGTTGCATCTGTCAAAGAAGGAAGCTCTTGGGAATGACTCTGTGTAACAGCAATAGGCGCACATAGGGCTCTGGGATCAGACGTCTTTCCGTTGGACTATACCAAGTTCTGTTTAAGGGAAACTCCTTCAGTCATAATCTCACTTCTGACAATGTCTTTCCAGTAGAGGAAAGAAGATAGAAAAAGGACGCATGGGACGCCTGGGTGGCGCAGTTGGTTGGACGACTGCCTCCGGCTCAGGGCGTGATCCTGGAGTCCCGGGATCGAGTCCCACATCAGGCTCCCAGCTCCATGGGGAGTCTGCTTCGCTCTCTGACCTTCTCCTCGCTCATGCTCTCTCTCACTGTCTCTCTCTCTCAAATAAATAAATAAAATCTTTAAAAAAAAAAAAAAGAACAAGGACGCACAAGGGAACGTTGCATCCTGCGAGTGAAGGACAGGGTATGGCACTTAGGCCACTATGACACATACTGGAAGGTCAACACCTGTAATGTTCCACTGTGTCTAACTCATCTCAAAACACTTCAAATGTACGAGGGAACTGTGCTACTGTACGTTCTCACGACAGGAATGAGTATGTGCTAAGATGGAAACTGTAGGACCTGTCTGTGTATCAATCATAAAGTGTCTCCTACAGGACCTTGACAGGTGATTCTAGGGAAGGTAACATTGCAGAGATCCTAGTTATAGTGAGATCTCATTCAAAATAGTGTCCCTTCCTTTGAGGAATGAAGATACAACACGGATGGACTATGGGCACATTAGGTACTGTGAGTAAAGTGCAGGCTTTTGCACTTAGGCATCACAAACACATTGGATGTTCACGACCAGTGGCATCCGCACTCTCTTTCTTTGTCTAAAACGCTTCCAACATTGTGAGGGAAGTGTGCTTTAAGAGGGATTCGTTTCAGAGTTGCGTCTGTCAAAGAAGGAAGCTCTTGGAACTGACTCTGTGTTAACTGCAATAATCACACATAGGGCTCTAGTATCAGACGTCTATCCGTTGGACTGTAGCAAGTTCTGTTTAAGGGAAACTCCTTCAGGCATAATCGCACTTCTCACAGTGTCTTTCCAGTGGAGGAAAGAAGATAGAACAAGGACTCACAGAGGGAACATTGCATCCTGTGAGTGTAGGTAGTGTATGACACTTAGGCCTCTATGACACATACTGGAAGGTCAACACCTGTGATGTTCCACTGTCTCTAACTCATCTCAAAACACTTCCGATGTATGAGGGAACTGTGCTACTGCACATTCTCACGACAGGAATGAGTCCGTGCTAAGTTGCAAACTGTAGGTCCTGTCTGTGTCGCAATCGTAATGTGTCTCCTACAGGACCCTGACAGATGATCGGGGGAAGGTATCTTTGCAGGGATCCTACTTAAAGTGAGTTATCATTCAAAACAGTGTCTCCTCCGTTATGAATGAATAGAGAACACGTACGGAGTATGGGCACATTAGGTCCTGAGAGTAAAGTGTAGGCTATCGCGCTTAGGCATCCCAAACAAATATTGGATGTTCAGGACCAATGGTCATCCGCACTCTCTTTCTGTGTCAAAAACGCTTGCAACACTGTGAGGGAAGTGTGCTTTGGAGGGATTGGTTGCAGTGTTGAGTCAGTCAAAGAATGAAGCTTTTGGGACTGACTCTGTGGTAACTGCAATAGGCGCACATAGGGCTCTAGTATCAGACATCTATCCGTTGGACTATAGCAAGTTCTGTTTAAGGGAAACTCCTTCAGGCATAATCTCACTTCTCACAGTGTCTTTCCAGTGGAGGAAAGAAGATAGAACAAGGATTCACAGAGGGAACGTTGCACCCTGAGAGTGAAGGACAGGGTATGGCACTTAGGACTCTAAGACACATACTGGAAGGTCAACACCTGATGTGTTCCACTGTGACTAATTCTATTCAAAACACTTCAAATGTAGAGCAAACAGTTCTACTCTACATTCTCACGACAGGAATGGGTCTGTGCTAAGTTGGAAACTGTATGCCTTGTCTCTGTAGCAATCAAAAAGTGTCTCATACAGGATCCTGACAGGTGATTCTAGGGAAGGTATCTTTGCAGGGATCCTACGTAAACAGATTTCGCATTCAAAACATTGTCTCCTCCTTTGTGGAAAGAAGATAGAACACGGACGGTCTCTGAGCACATGAGGTACTGTTAGTAAAGTGCAGGCAATGGCGCTTAGGCATCCCAAACTCATATTGGAAGTTCAGAACCAGTGGTCATCCGCACTCTCTTTCTGTGTCAAAAAAGCTTCCAACACTGTGAGGGAAGTGTGCTTTAGAATGGATTCATTGCAGTGTTGCGTTTGTCAAAGAAGGAAGCTCTTGGGACTGACTCTGTGGTAACTGCAATACGCGCACATAGGGCTCTAGTATCAGACGTCTATCCGTTGGACTATAGCAAGTTCTGTTTAAGGAATCTCCTTCAGGCGGAATCTCACTTCTTACAGTGTCTTTCCATTGGTTGAAAGAAGATAGAACAAGGACGCAAAGAGGGAACGTTGCATCCTGAGTGTGAAGGACAGGGAATGGCACTTAGGCCTCTATGACACATACTGGAAGGTCAACACCTGTGATGTTCCAATGTGTCTAACTCGTCTCAAAACACTTCAAATTTACGAGGGAACTGTGCTACACTACTTTCTAACGACAGGAATGAATCTGTGTTATGTTGGAAACTGTAGGACCTGTCTGGGTAGCAATCATAAAGTGTCTCCTACAGGACCCTGACAGGTGATTCTAGGGAAGGTATCTTTGCAGGGTTCCTACTTAAAGTGAGATCTCAATTAAAACAGTGTCTCCTCCTTTGAGGAATGAAGATAGAACACAGACGGTCTATGGGCACATTAGGTATTGTAAGTAAAGTGCAGGCTATGGCACTTAGGTATCCCAACTCATATTGGATGTTCAAGACCAGTGGTCTTCTGCACTTTCTTTCTGTGTCAAAAACGCTTCCAACATTGTGCAGGAAGTGTGCTATAGGAGGGATTCCTTTCAGTGTTGCGTCTGTCAAAGAAGGATGCTCCTGGGACTTACTCTGTGGTAACTGCAATTAGCACACATAGGGCTCTAGTATCACACATCTATCCGTTGGACTATAAGAAGTTCTGTTTAAGGGAAATTCTTTCGGGCGGATTCTCACTTCTTACAGTGTCTTTCCAGTGGAGGAAAGAAGATAGAACAAGGAAGCACAGAGGGAACGTTGCATCCTACGAGTGAAGGACAGGGTATGGCACTTAGGCCTCTATGACACATACTGGAAGCTCAACACCTGTGATGCTCCACTGTGTCTAATCGTCTCAAAAGAATTCAAATGTATGAGGGAACTGTGCTACTGTTTGTTCTCTCGACAGGGAGGAGTCTGTGTTAAGTTGGAAACTGTAGGACCTGTCTGTGTAGCAATCATAAAGTGTCTCCTACAGGACCCTGACAGGTGATTCTAGGGAAGGTATTTTTGGAGGGATAATACTTAAAGTGAGTTCTCAATCAGTACATTGTCTCTCCTTTGAGGAATGAAGACAGAACACGTATGGACTATGGGCACATTAGGTACTGTTAGTAAAATGCAGGCTATGGCGCTTAGTCATCCCAAACACATATTGGATGTACAGGACCTGTGGTCAACCGCACTCTCTTTTAGTGTCAAAAACACTTCCAACATTGTGAGGGACGTGTGCTGTAGGAGGGATTCATTGCAGTGTTGCGTCTGTCAAAGAAGGAAGCTCTTGGGACTGACTCTGTGGTAATGGCAATTCACAGTCATATGACTCTAGTATCAGACGTCTATCCGTTGGACTATAGCAAGTTCTTTTTTTTTCCCAATTTATTTTCAGAAAAACAGTATTCATTATTTTTTCACCACACCCAGTGCTCCATGCAAGCTGTGCCCTCTATAATACCCACCACCTGGTACCCCAACCTCCCACCCCCCTGCCACTTCAAACCCCTCAGACTGTTTTTCAGAGTCCATAGTCTCTCATGGTTCACCTCCCCTTCCAATTTACCCAAATTCCCTACTACTCTCTAACGCCCCTTGTCCTCCATGCTATTGGTTATGCTCCACAAATGAGTGAAACCATATGATAATTGACTCTCTCTGCTTGACTGATTTCACTCAGCATAATCTCTTCCAGTCCCGTCCATGTTGCTACAAAAGTTGGATATTCGTTCTTTCTGATGGAGGCATAATACTCCATAGTGTATATGGACCACATCTTCCTTATCCATTCATCCGTTGAAGGGCATCTTGGTTCTTTCCATAGTTTGGCGACTGTGGCCATTGCTGCTATAAACATTGGGGTACAGATGGCCCTTCTTTTCACGACATCTGTATCTTTGGGGTAAATACCCAGGAGTGCAATTGCAGGGTCGTAGGGAAGCTCTATTTTTAATTTCTTGAGGAATCTATAGCAAGTTCTTTTAAGGGAAACTCCTTCTGGCATAATCTCACTTCTCACAGTGTCTTTCCAGTGGAGGAAAGAAGATAGAACAAGGATGCACAGAGGGAACATTGCACCCTGAGAGTGAAGGACAGGGCATGGCACTTAGGCATCAATGACACATACAGGAAGGCCAACACCAGTAATGTTCCACCGTGTCTAATTTGTCTCAAAACACTACAAATGTATGAGGGAATTGTGCTACTGTACATTCTCAAAACCGAAATGAGTCTTTGCTAAGTTGGAAACTGTAGGACGTGTCTCTGTAGCAATCATAAAGTGTCTCATACAGGATCCTGACAGGTGATCTAGGAAGGTATCTTTTCCTGGATCCTACTTAAAGTGCGTTCATATTCAATACAGTGTCTCCTCATTTGAGGAATGAAGATAGAACACGGAAGGACTATGGACACAGTAGGTACTGTGAGTAAAATGTAGGTTCTCTAGCATAGGCACACCAAACATATATTGGATCTTCTGGACAGTGGTCATCTGCACTCTCTTTCAGTGTAAAAACACTTCAAACATTGTGAGGGAATTGTGCTTTAGGGGAGATTCATTTCAGTGTTGCGTCTGTCAAGGAAGGACGCCCTTGGAACTGGCTCTGTGGTAATTGCAATAGGCGCATATAGAGCTCTAGTATCAGACGTCTATCCGTTGGACTATAGCAAGTTCTGTTTAAGGGAAACAACTTCAGGCGTAAACTTACTTCTCACAGTGTCTTTCTAGTGGAGGAAAGAAGATAGAACAAGGACGCACAAAGGGAACGTTGCACCCTGAGTGTGAAGGACAGGTTATGGCACTTAGGCCTCTTTGACACATACTGGAAGGTCAACACCTGTGATGTTCCACTGTGTCTAACTCGTCTCAAACACTTCAAATGTACGAGGGAACTGTGCTACTGTACGTTCTCACGACAGGAATGAGTCTGTGCTAAGTTGGAAACTGCCGGACCTGTCAGTGTAGCAATCATAAAATGTCTCCTACAGGATCCTGACAGGTGATCTAGGGAAGGTATCTTTTCAGGGATCCTTCTTAAAGTGCGTTCTTATTCAAAAGAGTGTCTCCTCATTTGAGGAATGAAGATAGAACACAGATGGACTATGGGGACATTAGGTACTGTAATTAAAGTGCAGGCTATGGTGCATAGGCATACCGATCGCATATTTGATGTTCAGGGCCAGTGGTCATCCACACTCTCCTTCTGTGTCAAAAATGCTTCCAACCTTGTGAGGGTAGTGTGCTTTAGGAGGGATTCGTTGCAGTGTTGCGTCTGTCAAAGAAGGAAGCTCATATGGTCGGAACTGGAATAGATTATGCTGAGTGAAATAAGTCAAGCAGAGAGAGTCAATTATCATATGGTTTCACTTATTTGTGGAGCATAACAAATAGCATGGAGGACAAGGGGTGTTAGAGAGGAGTAAGGAATTTGGGTAAATTGGAAGGGGAGGAGAACCAGGAGAGACTATGGACTCTGAAAAACCATCTCAGGGGTTTGAAGTGGCGGGGAGGTGGGAGGTTTGGGTACCAGGTGGTGGGTATTATCGAGCGCACCGCTTGCATTGAGCACTGGGTGTGGTTAAATAATAATGAATACTGTTTTTCTGAAAATAAATAAATTGGAAAAAAAATAATGAATACTGGTTTTCCGAAAATAAATAAATAAATAATAATAATAATAATAATAATAATAATAAAAAACGCTTCCAACATTGTGAGGGAAGTGTGCTTAGGAGGGATTCGTTGCAGTGTTGCGTCTGTCAAAGAAGGAAGCTCTTGGGACTGCCTCTGTGGTAACTGCAATAGGCGCTCATAGGGCTCTAGTATCAGACGTCTATCCGTTGGACTATAGCAAGTTCTGATTAAGGGAAACTCCTTCAGGCATAATCTGACTACTCACAGTGTCTTTCCAGTGGAGGAAAGAAGATAGAACAAAACGCAGAGAGGGAATGTTGCATCCTGTGAGTGAAGTACAGGGTATGGCACATAGGGCTCTATGACACATACTAGAAGGTCAACACCTGTTCTGTTCCACTGTGTCTAATTAGTCTCAAAACACTTCAAATGTATGAGGGAACTGTGCTACAGTACGTTCTCAGGACAGGAATGCGTCTGTGCTACGTTGGAAACTATAGGACCTGTCGGTGTAGCAATCATAAAGTGTCTCCTACAGGACACTGACAGGTTATTCTAGGGAAGGTATCTTTGCAGGGATCCTACTTAAAGTGAGTTCTCAATCAAAACAGTGTCTCCTCCTTTGAGGAATGCAGATAGAGCACGGACGGACTATGGGCACATTAGGTACAGTGAGTAACGTGCTGGCTATGGCACGTAGGCATCCCAAACACATTTTGGATGTTCAGGACCAGTGGTCATCCGCACTCTCTTTCTGTGCCAAAAACGCTTCCAACATTGTGAGTGAAGTGTGCCTTAGAGGGATTCGTTGCAGTGTTGCGTCTGTCAAAGAAGGAAGTTCTTGGGTCTGACTCTGTGGTAACTACAATGGGCACACATAGGGCTCTATTATCAGACGTCTATCCGTTGGACTATATCAAGTTCTGTGTAATGGAAATGCTTTCACGCGGAATTTCACTTCTCAAAGTTTCTTTCCAGTGGAGAAAAGAAGATACAACAAGGTCGCACAGAGGGAACGTTGCATCCTGCGTGTGAAGGACAGGGTATGGCACTTAGGACTCTATGAAACATACTGGATGTTCAACACCTGAGATGTTCCACTGTGTCTAACTAGTCTCAAACACTTCAAATGTACGAGGGATCTGTGCTACTGTACGTTCTAATGACAGGAATGAGTCTGTGCTATGTTGGAAACTGTAGGACTTGTCTGTGTAGCAATCATAAAGTGTCTCCTACAGGAACCTGACATGTGATTCTAAGGAAGGTATCTTTTCAGGGATCTTACTTAAAATGCGTTCCTATTTAAAAGAGTGTCTCCTCCTTTGAGAAATGAAGATAGAACACAGATGGACTATGGGAACATTAGGTACTGTGATTAAAGGGCAGGCTATGGCGCATAGGCTTACCGAACATATATTTGATGTTCAGGGCCAGTGGTCATCCACACTCTCTTTCTGTGTCAAAAACGCTTTCAACATTGTGAGGGAAGTGCGCTTTAGAGGGATTCGTTGCAGTGTTGCGTCTGTCAAAGAAGGAAGCTCTTGGGACTGACTCTGTGGTAACTTAAATAGGCGTACATAGGGCTCTAGTCTCAGACGTCTATCTGTTGGAGTATAGCAAGTTCTGTTTAAGGGAAACTCCTTCAGGTGGAAACTCATTTCTTACAGTGTCTTTCCAGTGCAGGAAAAAAGATAGAACAAGAAGGCAGAGAGGGAACGTTGTATCCTGTGAGTAAAGGACAGGGTATGGCACTTAGACCTCTATGACACATACTGGAAGGTCAACACCTGTGATGTTCCACTGTGTCTAACTCGTCTCAAAACACTTCAAATGTACGAGGGAACGTTCTCACGATAGGAATGAGTCTGTGCTATGTTGGATACTGTAGGACCTGTCTGTGTAGCAATCATAGTGTCTCCTACAGGACCCTGACAGTTGATTCTAGGGAAGGTATCTTTTCAGGGATCCTACTTAAAGTGCGTTCTCAATCAAAACAGTGTCTCCTCCTTTGAGGAATGATGATAGAACATGGACGGACTATGGGCACATTAGGGACGGTGAGTATAGTGCAGGCTATGGCGCTTAGGTATCCCAAACACATATTGGATGTTCAGGACCAGTGGTCATCCGCACACTCTTTCTGTTCAAAAACGCTTCCAACATTGTGAGGGAAGTGTGCTTTAGGAGGGATTCGTTGCACTGTTGAGTCTGTCTTAGAAGGAAGCTCTTGGGACTGACTCTGTGTAATTGCAATAGGCTCACAGAGGGCTCTAGTATCAGACATCTGTTCGTTGGACTATAGAAAGTTCTGTTTAAGGGAAACTCCTTCAGGCATAATCTCACTTCTCACAGTGTCATTCCAGTGGAGGAAAGATGAGAGAACAAGGACGCACAGAGGGAACGTTGCATATTGCGAGTGAAGGACATGGTATGGCACTTAGGCCTCTATGACACATGCTAGAAGATCAACCCCTGTGATGTTCCACTGTGTCTAATTCGTCTCAAAACACTTCAAATATACGGGGGAACTGTGCTACTGTACGTTCTCACGACAGGAATGAGTCTGTGCTAAGTTGCAAACTGTAGGACCTGTCAGTGTAGAAATCATAAAGTGTCTCCTACAGGAGCCTGACAGGTGATTCTAGGGAAGGTATCTTTGCAGGGTTCCACTTAAAGTGCGTTCTCTTTCAAAACAGTGTCTTCTCCTCAGAGGAATGCAGATAGAGCACGGACGGACTATGGGCACATAAGGTACTGTGAGTAAATGCAGGCTATGGCGCATAGGCATCCCAAACACGTATTGGATGTACAAGACCAGTGGTTATCCGCACTCTCTTTCTGTGTCAAAAACGCTTCGAACATTGTGAGGGAAGTGGGCCTTAGGAGGGATTCGTTGCAGTGTTGCGTCTGTCAAAGAAGGCATCTCTTGGTAGTGACTCTCTGGTAACTGCAATTCACGCACATAGGTTTCTTGTATCAGACGTCTATCCGTTGGAGTATAGCAACTCTGTTTAAGGGAAACAACTTCAGGCATAATCTCACTTCTCTCAGTGTCATTACAGTAGAGGAAAGAAGATAGATCTAGGACGCACATAGGGAACGTTGCATCCTGCGAGTGAAGGACAGAGTATGGCACTTAGGCCTCCATGACACATACTGGACGGTCAACACCTCTGATGTTCCAATGTGTCTAACTCGTCTCAAAACACTTCAAATGTATGAGGGAACTGTGCTACTATATGTTCTCACGAGAGGAATGAGTGTGTGCTAAATTGGAACCTATATGACCTGTCTGTGTAGCAATCATAAAGTGTCTCCTACAGGACCCTGACAGGGATTCTAGGGAAAGTGTCTTTTCAGGGATCCTACTTAAAGTGTGTTCTCAATCAAAACAGTGTCTCCTCCTTTGAGGAATGAAGATAGAACATAGACAGACTATGGGCACATTAGGTACTGTGAGTAAAGTGCAGGATATGGTGCTTAGGCATCACAAACGATATTGGATGTTCAGGACCAGTGGTCATCCGCACACTCTTTCTGTTCAAAAACACTTCCAACATTGTGAGGGAAGTGTGATTTAGGAGGGATTCGTTGCACTGTTGAGTCTGTCTTAGAAGGAAGCTCTTGGGACTGACTCTGTGTAATTGCAATAGGCTCACAGAGGGCTCTAGTATCAGACATCTATTCTTTGGACTATAGCAAATTCTGTTTAAGGGAAACTCCTTCAGGCATAATCTAACTTCTCACAGTGTCTTTCCAGTGGAGTAAAGAAGGGAGAACAAGGACGCACAGAGGGAACGTTGCAATCTGCGAGTGAAGGACAGGGTATGGCACTTAGGCCTCTATGACACATACGGGAAGGTCAACACCTGTGATGTTCCACTGTGTGTAACTCGTCTCAAAACACTTCATATGTACGAGGAACCTGTGCTACTGTACATTCTCACAACAGGAATGAGTCTGTGCTATGTTGGAAACTGTAGGACCTGTCTGTGTAGCAATCATAAAGTGTCTCCTACAGGACCCTGACAGGGATTCTAGGGAAGGAATCTTTGCAGGGATCCTTCTTAAAGTGCGTTCTTATTCAAGACAGTGTTTTCTCCTTTGAGGAATGCAGCTAGAACACGGAAGGACTATGGGCACTTTAGATACTGTGAGTAAAGTGCAGGCTATGGCGCTAGGCATCCCAAACACATATTGGATGTTCAGGACCTGTGGTCTTCCGCATTTTCTTTCTGTGTCAAAAACGCTTCCAACATTGTGAGGAAGGGTGCCTTAGGAGGGATTCATTGCAGTGTTGCGTCTGTCAAAGAAGGAAGCTCTTGGGACTGACTCTGTGGTTACTTAAATAGGCGCACATAGGGCTCCAGTATCAGAAGCCTATCCAATGGACTATTGCAAGTTCTGTTTAAGGGAATCTCCTTCAGGTGGAATCTCACTTCTAACAGTGTCTTTCCATTGGAGGAAAGAAGATAGAACAAGGACGCACAGAGGGCACGTTGCACCCTGCGTGTGAAGGACAGGGTATGGCACTTACGCCTCTATGACACACCGCAGGGACAAATCCTGTGATGTTCCACTGTGTCTAACTCGTCTCAAAATTCTTCATATGTACGAGGATACTGTGCTACTGTACGTTCTCATGATAGGAATGTGTCTGTGCTAAGTTGGAAACTGTAGGTCCTCTCTGCGTAGCAATCATAAAGTGTCTCATACAGGAACATGACAGGTGATTATAGGGAAGGCCTCTTTTCGGGGATCCTACTTAAAGTGCGTTTTTTTTTTTTTCAAAACAGTGTCTTCTCCTTTGAGGAATGCAGATAGAACAAGGACGGATTATGGGCACATTAGGTACTGTGAGTAAAGTGCAGGCGATGGCGCTTAGGCATCCCAAACTCCTATTCGATGTTCCGGACCACTGGTCATCCACATTCCCTTTCTGTTTCAAAAACGCTTCCAACATTGTGAGGGAAGTGTGCTTTAGGATGGATTCGTTGCAGTGTTGCGTCTGTCAAAAAAGGAAGCTCTTGAGACTGACTTGTGGTAACGGCAATAGGAGCACTAGGGCTCTAGTATCAGACGTCCATCCCTTGGACTATAGCAAGTTCTGTTTAAGAAAAACTCCTTCAGACTGAATCTCACTTCTTACAGTGTCGTTCCAGTGGTGGAAAGAAGATAGAACAAGGACGCACAGACGGAACTTTGCGCCCTGAGAGGGAAGTACAGGGTATGGCACTTGGCCCTCTATGACACATACTGGAAAGTCAACACCTGTGATGTTCCACTGTGTCTAACTCATCACAACACTTATAAATAATGAGGGAACTGTGCTACTGTACGTTCACTCGAGAGGAATGAGTCTGTGATAAGTTGGAAACGGAAGGACCTGTCTGTGTTGCAATCATAAAGTATCTCATACAGGACACTGACAGGTGATTCTAGGGGGAGGTATCTTTGCAGGGATCCTACTTAAAGTGCGTTCTTATTCAAAACAGTGTGTCCTCCTTTGAGGAATGATGATAGAACACGGACTGACTATGGGCTCATTAGGTACTGTGAGTTAAGACAGGCTAGGGCGCTTAGGATTCCCAGACACATATTGGATGTTCAGGACCTGTGGTCATCAGCACTTTCTTTCTGTGTCATAATCGCTTCCTACATTGTGAGGTAAGTGTGCTTTAGGAGGGATTCTTTGCAGTGTTGCTTCTGTCAAAGAAGGAAGCTCTTGGGACTGACATTGTGGTAATTGCATTAGGCACACATGGGTTCTAGTATCAGACGTCTACCCGTTAGACTATAGCAAGTTCTGTTTAAGGGAATCTCCTTCAGGCATAATATCACTTCTCAAACTCTCTTTCCAGTGGAGGAAAGAAGATAGAACAAGGAAGGACGGAGGGAACGCTGCACCCTGAGAGTGACGGAGACGGTATGCACATAGCCCTCTATGATATATACTGTTACGTCAACACCTGTGATATTCCACTGTGTCTAACTCGTCTCAAAACACTTCAAATGTACAAAGGAACTGTGCTACTGTACGTTCTCACGACAGGAATGAGTCTGTGCTAAGTTGGAAACTGTAGGACCTGTCTGTGTAGTAATCATAAAGTATCTCCAACAGGACTCTGACAGGTGATTCTAGGGAAGGTACCTTTGCAGGGTTCATACTTAAAGTGAGTTCTCATTCAAAACAGTGTCTCTTCCTTTGGGGAATGAAGATAGAACAAGGACGGATTATGGGCACATTAGGTAATGTGAGTAAAGTGCAGGATATGGCACATAGGCATCCCAAACACATATTGGATGTTCAGGACCAATGGTCATCCGCACTCTCTTTCAGTGTCAAAAACACTTCCAACTTTAGTAGCAACATGGACGGGACTGGAAGAGATTATGCTGAGTGAAATCAGTCAAGCAGAGAGAGTCAATTATCATATGGTTTCACTTATTTGTGGAGCATAACAAATAGCATGGAGGACAAGGGGCATTAGAGAGGAGTAGGGAATTTGTGTAAATTGGAAGGGGAGGTGAACCATGAGAGACTATGGACTCTGAAAAACAGTCTGAGGGGTTTGAGTGGTGGGGGGGTGGGAGGTTGGGGTACCAGGTGGTGGGTATTATAGAGGGCACGGCTTGCATGGACCACTGGTTATGGTGAAAAAATAATGAATACTGTTTTTCTGAAAATAAATAAATTGGAAAAAAATACAAACAAACAAACAAAAAAAACACTTCCAGCATTGTGAGGGAAGTGTGATTTAGGAGGGATTCATTGCAGTTTGCGTCTGTCAAAGAAGGAACCTCTTGGGACTGACTCTGTGGTAACTGCAATAGGCGCACATAGGGCTCAAGTATCAGACTTCTATCCGTTGGACTATAGCAATTCCTGTTTAAGGCATACTCCTTCAGGCATAATCTCACTTCTCACAGTGTCTTTCCAGTGCAGGAAAGAAGATAGAACAAGCAGGCACAGAGGGAACGTTGCATCCTGCGAGTGATGGACAGGGTATGGACTTAGGCCTCTATGACACATAATGGAAGGTCAACACCTGTGATGTTCCACTGTGTCTAACTCGTCTCAAAACACTTCATATGTACGAGGGAACTGTTTTACTGTACGTTCTAACGACAGGAATGAGTCTGTGCTAAGTTGGAAACTGTAGAATCTGTCAGTGTAGCAATCATAAAGTGTCTCCTACAGGATCCTGACAGGTGATTCTAGGGAATGTATCTTTTCAGGGATCCTACTTAAAGTGCTTTCTTATTCAAAACATTGTCTACTTCTTTGAGGAATGAAGATAGAACACGGACGGACTATGGGCACATTAGGTACTATGAGTAAATGCAGGCTATGGCGCATAGGCATCCCAAACATGTATCGGATGTTCAGGAAGAATGGTCATCCGCACTCTCTTTCCTTGTCAAAAACGGTTCCAACATTGTGAGGGAAGTGTGCCTTAGGATGGATTCGTTGCAGTGTTGCGTCTGTCAAAGAAGGAGCTGGTTGGACTGACTCTGTGGTAACTGCAATAGGTTCATATAGGGATGCAGAAATTATGATAGAACACGGTCGGACTATTGGCATATTAGGTATTGTGAGTAAAGTGCAGGCTATGGCGCTTAGGCATCCTAAACACATATCGGATGATCACGACCAGTGGTGATCTGCACTTGCTTTCTGTGTTAGAAACGCTTCCAACATTGTGAGGGTAGTGTGCCTTAGGAGAGATTCTTTGCAGTATTGAGTCTGTTAAAGAAGGAAGCTCTTGGGACTGACTCTGTGGTAACTGCAATAGGCGCACATAGGGCTCTAGTATCAGACATCTATCCGTTGGACTATTGCAAGTTGTGTTTAAGGGAAACTCCTTCCGGCGGAAACCCACTTCTCACAGTGTCTTTCCAGTGGAGGAAAGAAGATAGAACAAGGACGGACAGAGGGAACGTTGCGCCCTGAGAGTTAGGACAGGTATGGCACATAGGCATCTAAGACACATACTGGAAGGTCAAAACCTGTGATGTTCCACTGTGTCTAACTCGTCTCAAAACACTTCAAAATTGAACCATGAGAGACTTTTGAAGTGTTTTGAGACGAGTTAGACACAGTGGAACATCACAGGTTTTGACCTTCCAGTATGTGTCTTAGATGCCTATGTGCCATACCTGTCCTTCACTCTCAGGGCACAACGAGAGACTATAGACTCTGAAAAAACAGTCTGAGGGGTTTGAAGTGGCGGGGGGGTGGGAGGTTGGGGTACCAGGTGGTGGGTATTATAGAGGGCACAGCTTGCATGGAGCACTGGGTGTGGTGAAAAAATAATGAATACTGTTTTTCTGAAAATAAATAAATTGGGAAAAAAAAACACTTCAAAAGTACGAGGGAACTGTGCTACTGTACATTCTCACGACAATAATGTATCTGTGCTAAGTTGGAAACTGTAGTACCTGTCTGTGTAGCAATCATAAACTGTCTCGTACAGGACCTTGACAGGTGATTCTAAAGAAGGTATCTATTCAGGGATGCGACTTAAAGTGCGTTCTCATTCATAACAGTGTCTCCTCATTTGAAGAATGATGATAGAACACGGACAGACTATGGGACATTAGGTACTGTAAGTAAAGTACAAGCTATGGTGCTGAGGCATCCTTAACACATATTGGATGATCACGACTAGTTATGATCCGCACTTTCTTTCTGTGTTAAAAATGCTACCAACATTGTAATCGAAGTGTGCTTTAGGAGGGATTCATTGCAGTGTTGCGTCTGTTTAAGAAGGAATATCTTGGGACTGACTCTGCAGTAACTGCAATAGGCGCATATAGAGCTCTAGTATCAGACGTCTATCAGTTGGACTATAGCAAGTTCTGTTAAAGTGAAACTCCTTCAGGCGGAATCCCACTTCTCACAGTGTCTTTTCCGCGGAGGAAAGAAGATAGAACAGGACGGACAGAGGGAACGTTGGCCCTGAGAGTGAAGGACAGGGTATGGCATATAGGCCTCTATGACACATACTGGAAAGTCAACACCTGTGATGTTCCATTGTTTCTTATTCGTCTCAAAACACTTCAAAAGTGCAAAGAAACTGTGCTATTGTACGTTCTTACAACAGGAATGGGTCTGTGCTACATTGGAATCTGTAGTACATGTCTGTGTAGCAATCATAAATTGTCTCATACAGGACTCTGTCAGGTGATTCTTAGGAAGGTATCTTTTCAGGGATCCTACTAAAGTGCGTTCTCATTCATAACAGTATCTTCTCCTTTGAGGAATGCAGATAAACACGGACGGACTATGGGCACCTTAGGTACTGTGGGTAAAGTGCATGCTATGGCGCTTAGGCATCCCAAACACATATAGGATGATCACGACCAGTCGTGTTCCGCACTTTCTTCGGTGTTAAAAATGTTTCCAACATTGTGAGGGAAGAGTGCTTTAGGAGGGATTCGTTGCAGTGTGTGTCTGCTAAAGAAGGAAGCTCTTGTGACTGACTCTGTGGTAACTACAATAGGCACTTTAGAGCTCTAGTACCAGTCGTCTATCAGTAAGACTATATCAAGTACTGTTTAAGGGAAACTCCTTCAGACGGATACGCACTGCTCACAGTGGCTTTACAGCATAGGAAAGAAGATAGAACAAGGACGGACAGAGAGAACATTGGGCCCTGAGAGTGAAGGACTGGGTTTGGCACATAGGCCTCTATGACGCATACTGGAAGATCAACACCTGTGATGTTCCAAGGTGTCTAACTCGTCTCAAAACACATCAAATGTACTAGGGAATTGTGCTACTGTAGGTTCTCACGACAGGAATGAGTCTGCGCTAAGTTGGAAACTGTAGGACCTGACTGTGTAGCAATCATAAAGTGTCTACAACAGGACCTGACAGGTGATTCTAGGGAAGGTATCTATGTAAGGATCCTACTTTGAGTGAGTTTTAATTCAAAACAGTGTTTCCTACTTTTAGGAATGAAGATGGAACAAGGACGGACTATGGCCACAGAGATACTGTGATTAAAGTGCAGGCTATAGCCCTTAGACGTCCGAAACACGTATTGGATGTCAGGACCAGAGGTCATCCGCACTCTCTTTCTGTTCAAAAACGCTTACAACATTGTGAGGGAAGTGTGCTTTAGGAGGGATTCATTGCGGAGTTGCGTCTGTCTAAGAAGCAAGCTCTTCGGAATGACTGTGTGTAACTGCAATAGGCGCACATAGGGCTCTCGTATCAGACGTCTATCCGTTGGACTACGGCAAGTTCTGTATAAGGGAAACTCCTTCAGGCTGAATCGCAGTTCTCACAGTGTCTTTGCAGCGGAGGAAAGAATATAGAACAAGGACGGAGAGAGGGAACGTTGCGCCCTGAGAGTGGAGGACAGGGTATCGCACCTATCTCTATGACACATACTGGAAGGTCAGCACCTGTGATATTTCACTGTGTCTAACTCGCCTCAAAACGCTTCAAATGTACGAGGGAACTGTGCTACTGTACATTCTCACGACAGGAATTAGTCTGTGCTAATTTGGAAACTGTAGTACCTGTCTGTGTAGCAATCATAAAGTGTCTCGTACAGGACCCTGACAGGTGACTCTTAGGAAGGTATCTCTTCAGGGATCCTAATTAAAGTGCGTTCTAATTCATAACAGTGTCGCCTCCTTTGAGGAATGATGCTAGAACAGGGACGAACTATGGGCACATTAGGTACTGTGAGTAAAGTGCAGGCTATGGCACTTAGGGATCCCAAACACATATTGGATGATCACGAGCAGTGGTTATCCGCACTTTCTTTCTGTGTTAAAAACGCTTCCTACATTGTGACGGAAGTGTGCTTTAGGAGGAATTCGTTGCAGTATTGCTTCTGTGAAAGAAGGAAGCTCATGGGACTGACTCTGTTATAACAGCAATAGGCCCACATAGGGCTCTAGTGTCAGACATCTATCCGTTGGATTCTATCAAGTTCTGTTTAAGAGAAACTCCTTCAGGCTGAATCGAACTTCTCACAGTATCTTTTCAGGGGAGGAAAAAGATAGAACAAGGACTGACAGAGGGAACATTGCGCCCTGAGAGTGAAGGACAGGGTATGGCACATAGGGATCTATGAAACATACTGGAACGTCAACACCTGTGATGTTCCACTGTGTCTAACTCATATCAAAACACTTCAAAAGTATGAGGGAACTGTGCTACTGTACATTCTCACGACAGGAATGAGTCTGTACTAAGTTGGAACCTGTAGGACCTGTCTGTGTAGCAATCTTAAAGTGTCTAGTACAGGACCCTGAGAGGTGATTCTTAGATATGTGTCTTTTCAGGGATCCTACTTAAGGGCATTCTTATTCAAAACAGAGTCTCTTCCTTTGAGGAATGAAGATAGAACACGGTGCACTATGGGCACATTAGGTACTGTGACTAAAGTGCAGGCTATGGCGCATAGGCATCCCAAATACATAGTGGATGTTCAGGATTAGTGGTCATCCGCACTCTCTTTCTGTGTTAAAAACGCTTTCAACATTGTAAGGGAAGTGTGCTTTAGGAGGATTCGTTGCAGTGTTGCGTCTGTCAAAGAAGGAAGCTCTTGGGGCTGACTCTGTGGTAACTGCAATAGGCCCACATAGGGCTCCAGTGTCAGACATCTATCTGATGGACTATAGCAAGTTCTGTTTAATGAAAACTCCTTCAGGCGGAATCTCACTTCACACAGTGTCTTTCCAGTGGAGCAAAGAAGATAGAACAAAGAAGGGCAGAGGGGACGTTGCACCCTGAGAGTGAAGGACAGGTTATTGCACTTAGCCCTCTATGACACATACTGGAACGTCAACACCTGTGATGTTCCACTGTGTCTAACTCTTCTCAAAACACTTCAAATGTACAAGAGAACTGTGCTATTGTACATTCTCACGACAGGAATGAGTCTGTTCTAAGTTGGAAACTGTAGGACCTGTCTGTGTAGCAATCATAAAGGGTCTCCTACAGAACCCTGACAGGTGATTCAACGGAAGGTCTCTTTGCAGGGATCCTACTTAAAGAGAGTTCTCAATCAAAACAGGGTCTCCTCCTTTGAGGAATGAAGATAGAACACGGACGGATTTGGGCACATTAGGTACTGTGGGTAAGGCACAGGCTATGACGCTTAGGCATCCCAAAGACATATTGGATATTCAGGTCCAGTGTTCATCCGAACTGTCTTTCATTGTCAAAAACGCTTCCAACTTTGTGAGGGAAGTGTGTCAGGAGGGATTCGTTGCAGTGTTGCATCTGTCAAAGAAGGAAGATCTTGGGACTGTCTCTGTGGTTACTACAATAGGCGCATAGGGCTCTAGTAACAGACGTCTATCCGTTGGAGTATAGCAAGTTCTGTTTAAGGGAAACTCCTTCAGGCATAATATCACTTCTCACAGTGTCTTTCCAGTGGAGGAAAGAAGATAGAACAAGTCTCACAGAGGGAACGTTGCATCCTGCGAGTGAAGGACAGGGTATGACACTTAGGCCTCTGTGACACATACTGGAAGGTCAACACCTGTGATGTTCCACTGTGTCTAACTCGTCTCAAAACACCTCAAAATTACGAGGGAACTGTGCTACTGTACGTTCTAATGACAGGAATGAGTCTGTGCTAGGTTGGAAACTGTAGGACCTGTCTGTGTAGCAATCAAAAAGTGTCTCCTACAGGACCCTGACAGGTGATTCTAGGGAAGCGATCTTTTCAGGTATACTACTTAAAGTGCGTTCTTATTCAAAACAGTGTCTTCTCCTTTGAGGAATATAGATAGAACACAGACGGACTATGGGCAAATTAGGTACAGTGAGTAAAGTGCAGGCTATGGCACTTAGGTATCCCAAACACATATTGGATGTTCAGGACCTGTGGTCATCTGCAATTACTTTCTGCATCCAAAACGCATCCAACAATGTGAGGGAAGTGTGCTTTAGGAGGAATTTGTTGCAGTGTTGCGTGTGTCAAAGAAGGAAGCTCTTGGGACTGACTCTGTGATAACTGCAATTGGCGCATATAGGGCTCTAGGATCAGACATCATCCGTTGGACTATAGCAAGTTCTGTTTAACGAAAACATTTTCCATTATAATCTCACTTCTCACAATGTCTTTCCAGTGGAGGAAAGAAGTTAGAACAAGGACGCACAGAGGGAACGTTTCATCCGGCGAGTGTACGTTCTCATGACAGGAATGAGTCTGTGCTAAGTTGGAAACTGTAGAACCTGTCTGTGTAGCAATCATAAAGTGTCTCTTACAGGACCCTGAGAGATGATTCTAGGGAAGGTATCGTTGCACGGATCCTACATAAAGTGAGCTCTCAATCCAAACAGTGTCTCCTCCTTTGAGGAATGAACATAGATCACGGACGGACTATGGGCACATTAGGTACTGTGAGTAAAGTGCAGGCTATGGCGCTTTGGCATCCCAAACACATATTGGAAGTTCAGGTTAGTGGTCATCCGAGGAAAGAAGAGAGAACAAGGACGCAAAGAGGGAACGTTGAGCCCTGAGGGTGAAGGACAGGGTATGGCACTTAGACCTCTATGACACGTACTGGAAGGTCAACACCTGTGATATGCCACTATGTCTAATTCATCTCAAAACACTTCAAATGTATGAGGGAACTGTGCTCCTGTAACTTCTCACGACAGGAATTAGTCTGGCCTGAGTTGGAAACTGTAGTCTTGTCTGTGTAGCAATCATAAACTGTCTCATACAGGACCCTGACAGGTGATTCTAGGGAAGGTATCTTTTCAGGGATCCAACTTAAAGTGAGTTCTTATCCAAAACAGTGTCTTCTCCCTTGAGGAATGCAGAGAGAACACGGACGAACTATGGGCACATTAGGTACTGTGAGTATAGTGCAGGCTATTGCGCTTAGGCATCCCAAACACATATTGGATGTTCAGGTACTAGTTATCCGCACTTGCTTTCTGTGTCAAAAACGCATCTAAAATTGTGAGGGAAGTGTGCCATAGGATGGATTCCTTGCAGTGTTGCCTCTGTCAAAGAAGGAAGCTCTTGGGACTGACTCTGTGTTAACTACAGTAGGCGCACATAGGGCTATAGTATCAGACGTCTATCTGTTGGACTATAGCAAGTCCTGTTTAAGGCATACTCCTTCAGGCAGAATCGCACTTCTCACAGTGTCCTTCCAGTGCAGGAAAGAAGATAGAACAAGAAAGACAGAGTGAACGTTGCACCCTGAGAGTGAAGGACAGGATATGGCACTTAGCCCTCTAGGACACATACTGGAAGGTCAACACCTGTGATGTTCCACTGTGTCTAACTCGTCTCAAAACACTTCAAATGTATGAGGGAACTGTGCTACTGTACATCCTCACGACAGGAATGAGTCTGTGCTAAGTTGGAAACTGTAGTACCTGTCTGTGTAGCAATCATAAAGTGTCTCGTACAGGACCCTGACAGGTGATTCTAGGGAAGGTATCTTTTCAGGGATAAGACTTAAATTGTGTTCTTATTCAAAAAAGTGTCTTTTCCTTTGAGGAATGCAGATAGAACATGGACGGACTATGGGCACATTAGGTACTGTGAGTAAAGTGCAGGCTATGGCGCTTAGGCATCCCGAACACATATTGGATGTTCAGGACCTGTGGTCATCCGCACTTTCTTTCTCTGTCAAAAACACTTCCAACAATGTGAGGGAAGTGTACCGTAGGAGGGATTATGGCAGTGTTGCGGCTGTCACAGAAGGAAGCTCTTGGGACTGACTCTGTGTTAACTGCAATAGGCGCCCATAGGGCTCTAGTATCTGATGTCTATCCATTGGACTATAGCAAGTTCTGTTTACGGGAAACTCGTTAAGGCAGAATCTCTCTTCTCTGAGTCTTTCCAGTGTTGGAAAGAAGATAGAACCAGAACGGACAGAAGGAACTTTGTGCCCTGAGAGTTAAAGACAGGGTATGGCACTTAGGCCTTTATGACACATACTGGAAGCTCAACACCTGTGATGTTCCACTGTGTCTAACTCGTCTCAAAACACTTCAAATGTACGAGGGAACTGTGCTACAGTACATTCTCACGACAGGAATGAGTCTGTGCTAAGTTCGATACTCTAGGACCTATCAGTGTAGCAATCATGAAGAGTTTCCTACAGGACCCTGACAGGTGATTTTAGGGAAGGTATCTTATCAGGGATCCTATATAAGTGCTTTCTCATTCATAACTGTGTCACCTCCGATGAGGAATAACAGTAGAACACGGACGGACTATGGGCACATTAGGTACTGTGTGTAAAGTGCAGGCTATGCCGCTTAGGCATCCCAAAGTCATATTGGATATTCAGGAAAAATGGTCATCAACACTCTCTTTCCGTGTCAAAAATGCTTCAAACATTGTGAGGGAAGTGTGCCTTAGGAGGGATTCGCTACAGTGTTGCGTCTGTCAAAGAAGGAATCTCTTGGGACTGAATCTGTGTTAACTGCAATAGGCACACATAGAGCTCTAGTATCAGATGTCTATCCGTTGGACTATAGCAAGTTCTGTTTAAGGGATACTCCTTCAGGCTTAATCACATCTCCCATTGTCTTTTCAGTGGAGGAAAGAAGATAGAACAAGGACGCACAGAGGGAACGTTGTATCCTGGGAGTGAAGGACAGGGTAAGGCACATAGGCCTCTATGACACATATTGGAAGGTCAACACCTGTGATGTACCACTGTGTCTAACTCGTCTCAAAATACTTCAACTGTATGACAGAACTGTGCTACTGTACGTTCTCACAACAGGAATGAGTCTTTGCTAAGTTGGAAACTGTAGGACCTGTCTGTGTAACAATCATAAAGTGTCTCAAACACTACCCTGATAGGTGATTCTTAGGAAGGTATCTTTTCGGGTTTCCTACTTAAAGGGCATTCCTATTCAAAACAGTGTCTCTTCCTTTGAGTAATGGAGATAGAACAAGGACGAACTATGGACAGTTTAGGTACTCTGAGTAAAGTACAGTCTATGGTGCATAGTCATCCCAAACACATATGGGATGTTCAGGAGCAGTGGTCATCAACACTCTCTTTCCGTGTCAAAAATGCTTTCAACATTGTGAGGGAAGTGTGCCTTAGGAGGGATTCGCTGCAGTTTTGCGTCTGTCAAAGAAGGAAGCTCTTGGGACTGAATCTGTGTTAACTTCAATAGGCGCACATAGGGCTCAAGTATCAGACGTCTATCCGTTCGACTATAGCAAGTTATGTTTAAGGGAAACTCCTTCAGGCATAATCTCACTTCTCACAGTGTCTTTCCAGTGGAGGAAAGAAGATAGAACAAGGACGCAGAGAGGGAACGTTGCATCCTGAGAGTGAAGGACATGGTATTTCACTTCGGACTCTATGACACATTTTGGAACGTCAACACCTGTGATGTTCCACTGTGTCTAACTTGTCTCAAAACACTTCAATGTACGAGGGAACTGTGATACTGTACGTTCTCACGACAGGAATGAGTCTGTGCTAAGTTGGAATCTGTAGGACCTGTCGGTGTAGCAATCATAAAGTGTCTCATACAGGACCCTGACAGGTGATTCTATGGAAGGCATCTTTTCAGGGATCCTACTTAAACCGCGTTCTTATTCAAAACAGTCTCTTCTCCTTTGAGGAATGCAGATAGAACACGGACGGATATGGGCACATTAGGTACGGTGAGTAAAGTGCAGGCGATGGCGCTTAGGCATCCCAAACACATATTGGATGTTCAGGTACTAGTTATACGCATTTGCATTCTGTGTCAAAAATGCTTCTAACATTGTGAGGGAAGTGTGCCATAGGAGGGATTCGCTGCAGTGTTGCCTCTGTCAAAGAAGGAAGCTCTTGGGACTGACTCTGTGTTAACTACAGTAGGCGCACATAGGGCTATAGTATCAGACGTCTATCCTTTGGAATATAGGAAGTCCTGTTTAAGGCATACTCTCATGCGGAATCGCACTTCTCACAGTATCCTTCTCGTGCAGGAAAGAAGATATAACAAGAAAGACAGAGCGAACGTTGCACCCTGAGAGTGAAGGACAGGATATGGCACTTGGCCCTCTAGGACACATACTGGAAGGTCAACACCTGTGATGTTCCACTGTGTCTAACTCGTCTCAAAACACTTCAAATGTACGAGGGAACTGTGCTACTGTATGTCTTCACGACAGGAATGAGTCTGTGCTATTTTGGAAACTGTAGGACCTGTCTGTGTAGCAATCATAAAGTGTCTCGTACAGGATCCTGACAGGTGATTCTAGGGAAGGTATCTTTTCAGGGATAAGACTTAAAGTGTGTTCTTATTCAAAAAAGTGTCTTTTCCTTTGAGGAATGCAGATAGAACACGGACGGACTATGGGCTCATTAGGTACTGTGATTAAATTGCAGGCTATGGCGCTTAGGCATCCCGAACACATATTGGATGTTCAGGACCTGTGGTCATCCGCACTTTCTTTCTCTGTCAAAAACGCTTCCAACAATGTGAGGGAAGTGTACTGTAGGAGGGATTATGGCAGTGTTGCGGCTCTCACAGAAGGAAGCTCTTGGGACTGACTCTGTTAACTGCAATAGGCGCACATAGGGCTCTAGTATCAGATGTTATCCATTAGACTATAGCAAGTTCTATTTAAGGAAACTCCTTCAGGCAGAATCATTCTTCTCTCAGTGTCTTTCCAGTGTTGGAAAGAAGATAGAACCAGAATGGACAGAAGGAACCTTGTGCCCTGAGAGTTAAGGACAGGGTATGGCACTTAGGCCTCTATGACACATACTGGAAGGTCAACACCTGTGATGTTACACTGTGTCTAACTCATCTCAAAACATTGCAAATGTACGAGGGATCTGTGCTACTGTACATTCTCACGACAGGAATGAGTCTGTGCTAAGTTCGAAACTGTAGGACCTGTGTGTGTAGCAATCATAAAGTGTCTCCTACAGGACACTGACAGGTGATTTTTGGGAAGGTATCATTTCAGGGATCCTATATAAGTGCTTTCTCATTCAAAACTGTGTCTCCTCCATTGAGGAATTACGGTAGAACACAGACGGTCTATGACCACATTAGGTACTGTGTGTAAAGTGCAGGCTATGGTGCTAAGGCATCCCAAAGTCATATTGGATATTCAGGACCTATGGTCATCAAGACTCTCTTTCCGTGTCAAAAACGCTTTCAACATTGTGAGGGAATTGTGCCTTAGGAGGGATTCGCTGCAGTGTTGCGTCTGTCAAAGAAGAAAGGTCTTGGTACTGACTCTGTGTTAACTTTAATAGGCGCATATGGCTCTAGAATCAGACGTCTATCTGTTGGACTATAGCAAGTTGTGTTTAAGGGAAACTCTTTCAGGCAGAATCTCATTTCTCACAGTGTCTTTACAGTGGAGTAAAGAAGATGGAACAAGGAAGGACATTGGGAATGTTGTACCTTGAGGTGAAGGACAGGTTATGGCACTTAGGCCTCTATGACATATACTGGAATGTCAACACCTGTGATGTTCCACTGTGTCTAACTCATCTCAAAACACGTCAAATGTACGAGGGAACGGTGCTATTCTACATTCTCAAAACATGATTGAGTCTGCCCTGATGGAAACTGTAGGACCTGTCTGTGTAGCAATCATAAAGTGTCTCATACAGGACCCTGACAGGTAATTCTTAGGGAGGTGCTTTTCAGGGATCCTACTTAAAGTGCTTTCTTATTCAAAACAGTGTCTACTCCTTTGAGGAATGATGATAGAAAAGGGACGGACTATGGGCCCATTAGGTACTGTGAGAGTAAAGTGCAGGCTATGGCGTTTTGGCATACCAAACACATTGGATGTTCAGGACTAGTGGCATCCGCACTGCCTTTCTGTGTCAAAAACGCTTCCAACACTGTGAGGAAAGTGTGCCTTAGGACGTATTCGTTGCAGTGTTGCTTCTGTCAAAGAAGAAAACTCTTGGGAATGACTCTGTGGTAACAGCAATAGGCGCACATAGGTCTCTAGGATCAGACGTCTATCCATTTGACTATAGCAAGTTCTGTTTAAGGAAAACTCCTCAGGCATAATCTCACTTCTCACAGTGTCTTTCCTGTGGAGGAAAGAAGATAGAACAAGGACGCACAGAGGCAACATTGCATCCTGCGAGTGAAGGACAGGGTATGGCACTTAGGCCTCTATCACACATACAGGAAGGTCAACACCTGTGATGTTCCACTGTGTCTAACTCATCTCAAAACACTTCAAATGTATGAGGGAACTGTGCTACTGTACGTTCTCATGACAGGAATGAACCTGTGCTAATTTGGAAACTGTAGGACCTGTCTGTGTAGCAATCATAAATTGTCTCCTACAGGACCCTGACAGGTGATTCTACGGAAGGAATCTTGGTTGGTATCCTACTTAAAGTGAATTCTCATTCAAAACACTGTCTCCTCCGTTGAGGAATGAAGATAGAACACGAACGGACTAAGGGCACATTAGGTACTGTGAGTAAAGTGCAGGCTATGGCGCTTAGGCATCCCAAACACATATTGGATATTCAGGACCAGTGGTCATCCGCACTCTCTTTCTGTGTCAAAAACGCTTCCGACATTGTGATCGGAGTGTGCTTTAGAGCGATTCGTTGATCTGCTGCGTCTGTCAAAGAAGGAAGCTCTTGGGACAGAATCTGTGTTAACTGCAATAGGCGCACATAGGGCTCTAGTATGCGACATCTATCCGTTGGACTATAGCAAATTCTGTTTAAGGAAAACGCCTTCAAGCATACTCTCACTTCTCACAGTGTCTTTTCAGTGGAGGAAAGAAGATAGAACAAGAATGCACAGAGGCAACATTGTCTCCTGCAAGTGAAGAACAGGGTTGGCACTTACCCCTCTATGACACATACTGGAAGGTCAACACCTGTGATGTTCCACCTTGTCTAACTCATCTAAAAACACTTCAAGTGTATGAGGGAACTCTGATACTGTACGTTCTCACGACAGGAATGAGTCTGTGCTAATTTTAAACTGTAGGGCCTGTCTGTGTAGCAATTATAAAATGTCTCCTACAGGACCCTGACAGGTGATTCTAGGGAAGGTATCCTTTCAGGTAACTACTTAAAGTGCGTTCATATTCAAAAGAGTGTTTTCCCCTTTGAGGAATGGAGATAGAACACGGACAGACTATGGGAACATTAGGTACGGTGAGTAAAGTGCAGATTATGGCACTTAGGCATCCCAAACACATATTGGATGTTCAGGACCTGTGATCATCCGCACTTTCCTTCTCTGTCAAAAACGCTTCCAACATTGTGAGGGATGTGTGACTTAGGAGGGATTCGTTGATGTGTTGCGTCTGTCAAAGAAGGAAGTTCTTGTGACACACATGTGGTAACTGCAATAGGCGCAATAGGGCTATAGGATCAGATGTCTATCCGTTGGACTATAGCAAGTTCTGTTTAAGGGAAACTCCTTCAGTTGGAATCTCAATTCTCACAGAGACTTTCTAGTGGAGGAAAGAAGATAGAACAAGGAAGGACAGAGGGAACGTTGCACCCTGAGAGTGAAGGACAGTGTATGGCATTTAAGACTCTATGACACCCAAATTGACTCTCTCTGCTTGACTTATATCACTAAGCATTATCTCTTCCAGTACCGTCCATGTTGCTACAAAAGTTGGGTATTCATCCTTTCTGATGGAGGAATAATACTCCATAGTGTATATGGACCACATCTTCCTTATCCATTCATCCGTTGAAGGGCATCTTGGTTCTTTCCATAGTTTGGCGACTGTGGCCATTGCTGCTATAAACATTGGGGTACAGATGGCCCTTCTTTTCACGACATCTGTATCTTTGGGGTAAATACCCAGCAGTGCAATTGCAGGGTCGTAGGGAAGCTCTATTTTTAATTTCTTGAGGAATCTCCACACTGTTCTCCAAAGAGGCTGCACCAACTTGCATTCCCACCAACAGTGGAAGAGGGTTCCCCTTTCTCCACATCCTCTCCAACACATGTTGTTTCCTGTTTTGTTTACTTTTGGCCATTCTAACTGGTGTAAGGTGATATCTCAATGTGGTTTTAATTTGAATCTCCCTGAGGGCTAATGATGATGAGCATTTTTTCATGTGTCTGATATCCATTTGTATTTCTTGATTGGAGTAGTGTCTGTTCATATCTTCTGTCCATTTTTTGATGTGTTTTTCTGTTTCGTGTGGGTTGAGTGAGGAGTTCATTATAGATCCTGGATATCAACCTTTTGTCTGTACTTTCATTTGCAAATATCTTCTCCCATTCCGTGGGTTGCGTCTTAGTTTTTTTTTTTTTTTGACTGTTTCCTTTGCTGTGCAGAGGCTTTTGATTTTGATGAAATCCCAGAAGTTTATTTTCGCTTTTGTTTCCTTTGTCTTTGGAGACGTTTCTTGAAAAAAGTTGCTGTGGCTGATATCGAAGAGAATACTGCCTATGTTCTCCTCTAAGATTCTGATAGATTCCTGTCTCACGTTGAGGTCTTTTATCCATTTTGAGTTGTTCTTTGTGTACGGTGTAAGAGAATGGTCGAGTATCATTCTTCTACATATAGCTGTCCAGTTTTCCCAGCACCATTTATTGAAGAGACTGTCTTTTTTCCACTGTATATTTTTTCCTGTTTTGTCGAAGATTAATTGACCATAGAGGTGAGGGTCATATCAGGGCTCTCTACTCTGTTCCACTGGTCTATGTGTCTGTTTTTATGCCAGTACCATGCTGTCTTGGTGATCACAGCTTTGTAATAAAGCTTGAAATCAGGTAAGGTGATGCCGCCAGCTTTATTTTTGTTTTTCAACATTTCCTTAGCGATTCGGGGTCTCTTCTGATTCCATACAAATTTTAGGATTATTTGCTCCAGCTCTTTGAAGAATGCCGGTGGAATTTTGATCGGAATGGCATTAAAAGTATAGATTGCTCTAGGCAGTATAGACATTTTAACAATGTTTATTCTTCCAATCCAAGAGCATGGAGTGGTCTTCCATCTTTTTGTGTCTTCTTTAATTTGTTTCATGAGTGTTCTATAGTTCCTCAAGTACAGATCCTTTACCTCTTTAGTTAGGTTTATTCCCAGGTATCTTATGGTTCTTGGTGCTATAGTAAATGGAATCGATTCTCTAATTTCCCTTTCTGTATTTTCATTGTTAGTGTATAAGAAAGCCACTGATTTCTGCACATTGACTTTTGTCCTGCCACGCTGCTGAATTGCTGTATGAGTTCTAGTAGTTTGGGGGTGGAGTCTTTTGGGTTTTCCATATAAAGAATCATGTCATCTGCGAAGAGAGAGAGTTTGACTTCTTCATTACCAATTTGGATACCTTTTATTTCTCTCTGTTGTCTGATTGCTGTTGCTAGGACTTCTAATACTATGTTGAAAAAGAGTGGTGAAAGTGGGCATCCTTGTCTTGTTCCTGATCTCAATGGGAAGGCTGCAAACTTTGGGTAAATTGGAGGGGGAGGTGAACCATGAGAGACTATGGACTCTGAAAAACAGTCTGAGGGGTTTGAAGTGGCGGGGGGGGTGGGAGGTTGGGGTACCTGGTGGTGGGTATTATAGAGGGCACGGCTTGCATGGAGCACTGGGTGTGGTGAAAAAATAATGAATACTGTTTTTCTCTAAAGAAATAAATTGGAAAAAAAAAAGAAAATTTTTTTAATTTAAATTCAATTAATTAACATATAATGCACTATTATTTTCAGAGGTATAGTTCTGTGATTCATCAGTTTTATATAACACCCAGTGCTCATTATATCTCATGTCCTCCTTAATGTCCATCACCCAGTTACCCCACTCCCCCACCCACCCCCGTTCAGCAACCCTCAGTTTGTTTCCCTCGATTAAGGGTCTCTTAATGGTTTGTCTCCCTCTCTGATTTTGTCTTGTTTTATCTTTTCCCCTATTCCCCTATGATCCTGTTTTGTTTCTTAGATTCCACATATGAGTGAGATCATATAATTGTTTCTAGCTGACGGACTTATTTTGTTTAGCACATAATACCCTCTAGTTCCACTTGAGGAGAATTTTAAAAGTACAGATGCCCAGATCTCATCTCTAATCCTAAATCAGAGTTTTACAAGGTAGGGCCCAGGTCTATCTTTAAGAGCTAATTTGGGTGATCCGTGGATGAAATAAACTATTCCTTGACAACTTCTGGATGTTAATAACGGGTATCTGTAATACAGCACATGATTTAATGGTGGTTGGGGAAACAAATAGCTAGGTGACCAGCGAAGCAATTGTTGCAACTCTGACTCAGTGTTTAAGCAAACTAATTTAAATACAAAATAAATTAGTCTGCAAGTCTAAACTAAAAAAAAAAAAAGACTCTATGACACATACTGGAAGGTCAACACCTGTGATGTTCCACTGTTTCTAACTAGTCTCAATACATTTTTTATGTATGAGGGACCTGTGCTACTGTATGTTCTAACGTCAGGAATGAGTCTATACTAAGTTGGAAACTAAAGGAGCTGTCTGTGTAGCAATGATAAAGTGTCTCCTACAGGACACTGACAGGTGATTCTTTTTTTTTTTTCCAATTTATTTATTTTCAGAAAAACAGTATTCATTATTTTTTCACCACACCCAGTGCTCCATGCAAGCTGTGCCCTCTATAATACCCACAACCTGGCACCCCAACCTCCCACCCCCCCGCCACTTCAAACCCCTCAGATTGTTTTTCAGAGTCCATAGTCTCTCATGGTTCATCACCACTTCCAATTTACCCAAAAGCACATACCCTCCCCAATGTCTATAACCCTACCCCCCTTCTCCCAAACCCCCTCCCCCCAGCAACCCACAGTTTGTTTCAGAGATTAAGAGTCACTTATGGTTTGTCTCCCTCCCTATCCCATCTTGTTTCATGGATTCGTCTCCTACCCACTTAAGCCCCCATGTTGCATCACCACTTCCTCATATCAGGGAGATCATATGATAGTTGTCTTTCTCCGCTTGACTTATTTCGCTAAGCATGATACGCTCTAGTTCCATCCATGTTGTCGCAAATGGCAAGATTTCATTTCTTTTGATTGCTGCATAGTATTCCATTGTGTATATATACCACATCTTCTTGATCCATTCATCTGTTGATGGACATCTAGGTTCTTTCCATAGTTTGGCTATTGTGGACATTGCTGCTATAAACATTCGGGTGCACGTGCCCCTTTGGATCACTACGTTTGTATCTTTAGGGTAAATTCCCAGTAGTGCAATTGCTGGGTCATAGGGCAGTTCTATTTTCAACATTTTGAGGAACCTCCATGCTGTTTTCCAGAGTGGTTGCACCAGCTTGCATTCCCACCAACAGTGTAGGAGGGTTCCCCTTTCTCCGCATCCTCGCCAGCATCTGTCATTTCCTGACTTGTTGATTTTAGCCATTCTGACTGGTGTGAGGTGATATCTCATTGTGGTTTTGATTTGTATTTCCCTGATGCCGAGTGATATGGAGCACTTTTTCATGTGTCTGTTGGCCATTTGGATGTCTTCTTTGCAGAAACGTCTGTTCATGTCCTCTGCCCATTTCTTGATTGGATTATTTGTTCTTTGGGTGATTCTAATGAAGGTAACTTTGCAGGAATCATACTTAATGTGAGTTCTCATTCAAAACAGTGTCTCCTCCGTTGAGGAATGAAGATAGAACACGGACGGAATATGGTCACATTAGGTACTGTGAGTAAACTGCAGGCTACGGCACTTAGGCATCCCAAACACACATTGGATGTTCAGGACCAGTGGTCATCCGCACTGTCTTTCTGTGTCAAAAACACTTCCAACATTGTGATGGAAGTGTGCTTTAGGAGGGATTCGTTGCAGTGTTGCATCTGTAAAAAAAGGAATCTCTTGGGACTGACACTTGGTAACTGCAATAGTCGGATATAGGGCTCTAGTATCAGACGTCTATCCGTTGGACTATAGCAAGTTCTGTTTAAGGGAAACACTTCAGGCGGAATCTCATTCTCACAGTGTCTTTCTAGTGTCGGAAAGAAGATAGAACATGGAAGGACAGAGGGAAAGTTGCGCCCTGAGAATGAAGTACAGGGTATCGCACGTAGCCCTCTTTGACACATACGGGAACGTCCACACCAGTGATGTTCCATTGTGTCTAACTCATCTCAAAACACTTCAAATATATGAGGGAACTGTGCTACTGTACGTTCTCACGACAGCAATGAGTCTGTGCTAAGTTGGAAACTGTAGGAACTCTGTGTGAAGCAATCATAAAGTGTCTCCTACAGGACATTGACAGGGGATATAGGGAAGGTATCTTTGCATGGATCCTACTAAAGTGAGTCTCATTCAAAAGAGTGTCTCCTCCATTGAGGAATGAAGATAGAACACGGACGGACTATGTGCACATTAGGTACTGTGAGTAAAGTGCAGGGTATGGCGCTTAGGCATCCCAAACACATATTGAACGTTCAGGACCAGTGGTCATCCACACTCTCTTTCTGTGTCAAAAATGCTTACAACATAGTGAGGGAAGTGTGCTTTAGGAGGGATTCGTTGCAGTGTTGCATCTGTCAAAAAGGAAGCTCTTGGGACTGCCTCTGTGGTAACTGCAATAGGCGCACATAGGGCTCTAATATCAGATGTCTATCCGTTGGACTATAGCAAGTTCTGTTTAAGGAAAACTCCGTCAGGCGGAATATCACTTCTCACAGTGTCTTTCCAGTGGAGGAAAGAAGATAGAACAAGGAAGTACAGAGGGAAGGTTGCACCCTGAGAGCGAAGGACAGGGTATGGCACTTAGGCCTCTATGACACAAAAAGGAAGGTCAACACCAGTGATGTTCATCTGTGTCTAACTCATCTCAAAACACTTCATCTGTATGAGGGAACTGTGCTACTGTACTTTCTCATGAAAGGAATGAGTCTGTGCTAAGTTGGAAACTGTAGGACCTGTCTGTGAAGTAATCATAATTTGTCTCCTACAGGACCCTGACAGGTGATTCTAGGGAAGGTATCATTTCAGGCATTCTATTTAAAGTCAGTCCTCAAACAAAACAGTGTCTCCTCCTTTGAGGAATGAAGATAGAACACGGACGGACTATGGGCACATTAGGTACTGTGAGTAAAGTGCAGGCAACGGTGCTTAGGCATCCCAATGACATATTGAATGTTCAGGACCAGTGGTCATCCGCACTCTCTTTCTGTTTCAAATACGTTTCCAACTTTGTGAGGGAAGTGTGCTTTAGGAGGGATTCATTGCAGTGTTGCGTCTGTCAAAGACGGAAGCTCTTGGGACTGACTCTGTGGTAACTGCAATAGGCGCACATAGGGCTCTAGAGTCAGACGTCTATCCGTTGGATTATAGCAAGTTCTTTTTAAGTGAAACTCCTTCAGGCACTATCTCTCTTCTCACAGTGTCTTTCCAGTGGAGGAAAGAAGATAGAACAAGGAAGGACAAAGGGAATGTTGCATCCTGCGAGTGAAAGAATGGGTATGGTACTTAGTCCTCTATGACACATACTGGAAGGTCAACACCTGTGATGTTCCACTGTGTATAACTCGTCTCAAAACACTTCAAATGTACGAGGGAACTGTGCCACTGTACGTTCTCACGACAGGAATAAGTGTTCTAAGTTGGAAACTGTAGGACCTGTCCGTGTAGCAATCATAAAGTGTCTCCTACAGGACAATGACAGGTGATTCTAGGGAAGGTATCTTTGCATGGATCCTACTAAAGTGAGTTCTCATTCAAAACAGTGTCTCTTCCTTTGACGAATGAAGATAGAACACGGACGGACTATGGGCACATTAGGTACTGTGAGTAAAGTGCAGGCTATGGCGCTTACGCATCCCAAACACATATTGGATATTCAGGACCAGTGGTCATCCGAACTCACTTTCTGTGTCAAAAACGCTTCCAACATTGTGAGGGAAGTGTGCTTTAGGAGGGATTCGTTGCAGTGTTGCGTCTCTCAAAGAAGGAAGGTCTGGGACTGACTCTGTGGTAACTGCTTTAGGCGCACATAGGGCTCTAGTCTCAGACGTCTATCCTGTGGACTATAGCAAGTTCTGTTTAAGGGAAACTCCTTTAGGCGGAAACTCACTTCTCACAGTGTCTTTCCAGTGGAGAAAGAAGATAGAACAAGGAAGGACATTGGGAACATTGCACCCTGAGAATGAAATACAGGGTATGGCACTTTGGCCTCTATGACACATACTGGAAGGTCAACTCCTGTGATGTTCCACTGTGTCTAACTCATCTCAAAACACTTCAAATGTACTAGGGAACTGTTCTACTGTACGTTCTCATTACAGGAATGAGTCTGTGCAAAGTTGGAAACTGTAGGACCTGTCTGTGTAGCAATCATAAAGTGTCTCCACAGTACCATGACAGGTGATTCTAGGGAAGGTAGCTTTTCAGGGATCCTACTTAAAGTGTGTTCTTATTCAAAAAAGTTTCTTCTCCTTTGAGGAATGCAGATATAACACGGAGGGACTAAGGGCACATTACGTACTGTGAGTAAAGTGCAATCTATGGCAATAGGCATCCCAAAAAGATATTGGATGTTCAGCACCATTGGTCATCCGCACTCTCTTTCTGTGTCAAAAACGCTTCATACATTGTGAGAGAAGTGTGCTTTAGGAGGGATTCATTGCAGTGTTGCGTCTGTCAAAGAAGGAAGCTCTTAGGACTGACTCTGTGGTAACTGCAATAGGCGCATATAGGGCTCTAGTATTAGAGGTCATTCCGTTGGACTATAGCAAGTTCTGTTTAAGGGAAACTCCTTCAGTTGGAATCTCACACCTCACAGTGTCTTTCCAGTGGAGAAAATAAGATAGAACAAGGAAGGACAGAGGGAACGTTGCACCCTGAGAGTGAAGGACAGTGTATGCACGTAGCCCTCTATGACACATACGGGAACGTCAAAACAGGTGATTTTCCACTGTGTCTAACTGGTCGCAAAACACTTCAAATGTACGAGGGAACTGTCCTCCTCTACATTGTCACGACTGGAATGAGTCTGTGCTAAGTTGGAAACTGTAGAACCTGTCTGTGTAGCTATCATATATTGTCTCCCACAGGACCCTGACAGGTGATTCTAGGGAAGGTATTTTTGCAGGGATCCTACTTAAAGTGAGTTCTCATTCAAAACAGTGACTCCTTAAGAAAACTGTTAATCAAGATAAAGAGTCATATTGATATGAATACACTAATCGTAGGAGACCTTAACACCCCTCTTTCAGAATTAGACAGATCATCGAAGCAGAAAATCAATAAAGAAACAAGAGCATTGAATGACACATTGGACCAGATGGACCTCATAGATATATACAGAACATTCCACCCTAAAACAGCAGAATATTCATTCCTCTCCAGTTCACACGGAACCTTCTCCAGAATAGACCACATACTGGGTCACAAATCAGGACTCAACCGATACCAAAAGACTGAGATGATTCCCTGCATATTCTCAGATCACAATGCTTTGAAACTGGAGCTCAATCACAAGGAAAAGTTCCGAAGGAACTCAAACACCTGGAAGCTAAAGACCACCTTGCTTAAGAATGCTTGGATCAACCAGGAGATCAAAAAAGAACTGAAACAATTCATGGAAAACAATGAGAATGAAGACACTTCGGTCCAAAACCTATGGGATACAGCAAAGGCGGTCCTAAGGGGAAAATATATAGCCATCCAAGCCTCACTCAAAAAAATTGAAAAATCCAGAACACACCAGCTGTCTCTACACCTTAAAGAACTGGAGGATCAACAACAAATCAAACCAGCTCCACACATAAGAAGGGAAATCATCAAGATTAGAGCTGATCAATGAGGGAGAAACCAGAGATCCAGTAGAACGTATCAATGAAACTAGAAGCTGGTTTTTTGAAAGCATCAATAAGATCAATAAGCCACGGGTTACTCTAATCCGAAAGAAAAGAGAGAAATCCCAAATTCATAAAATTATGAATGAAAAGGGAGAGATCACAACTAACGCCAAGGAAGTAGAAACAATCATCAGAAGTTATTACGAACAGTTATATGCCAATAAGCTTAGCAACCTAGATGAAATGGATGCATTCCTGGAGAAATATAAACTACCAACATTGAACAAGGAAGAAATCGACAACCTGAATAGACCGATATCTAATAACGAGATTGAATCAGTGATCAAAAATCTCCCAAAAAACAAGAGCCCAGGACCTGACGGATTCCCTGGGGAATTCTACCAAACCTTCCAAGAAGAAATAACACCTATTCTCCTGAAGCTGTTTCAAAAAATGGAAGCAGAATGAAAACTTCCAGACTCTTTCTATGAAGCCAGCATTACCCTGATCCCCAAACCAGGCAAGGACCCTACCAAAAAGGAGAATTTCAGACCAATATCACTGATGAATATGGATGCTAAGATTCTCAACAAGATCCTAGCCAACAGGATCCAACAGCACATTAAAAAGATTATCCACCATGATCAGGTGGGATTCATCCCTGGGCTACAAGGATGGTTCAACATTCGCAAATCAATCAATGTGATAAAACAAATTAATATGAGAAGAGAGAAAAACCACATGGTCCTCTCAATTGATGCAGAAAAAGCATTTGACAAAATCCAACATCCGTTCCTGATTAAAACGCTTCAAAGTATAGGGATAGAGGGAACATTCCTGAACCTCATCAAATCTATGTATGAAAGACCCACAGCAAATATCATCCTCAATGGGAAAAAGCTTGTAGCCTTCCCATTGAGATCAGGAACAAGACAAGGATGCCCACTTTCACCACTCTTGTTCAACATAGTATTAGAAGTCCTAGCAACAGCAATCAGAAAAGAGAGAGAAATAAATGTTATCCAAATTGGTAATGAAGAAGTCAAACTCTGTCTCTTCGCAGATGACATGATTCTTTATATGGAAAACCCAAAAGACTCCACCCCCAAACTACTAGAACTCATACAGCAATCCAGCAACATGGCAGAATACAAAGTCAATGTGCAGAAATCAGTGGCTTTCTTATACACTAACAATGAAAATATAGAAAGGTAAATTGGAGAATCGATTACATTTACTATAGCACCAAGAACCATAAGATAACTGGGAATAAACCTAACTAATGAAGAAAAGGATCTGTACTTGAGGAACTACAGAACACTCATGAAAGAAATTGAAGAAGACACAAAAAGATGGAAGACCATTCCATGCTCTTGGATCAGAAGAATAAACATTGTTAAAATGTCTATACTGCCTAGAACAATCTATACATTTAATGCCATTCTGATCAAAATTCCACCGTCATTCTTCAAAGAGCTGGAACAAATAATCCTAAAATTTGTATGGAATCAGAAGAGACCCCGAATCGCTAAGGAAATGTTGAAAAACAAAAATAAACCTGGCGGCATCACGTTACCTGATTTCAAGCTTTATTACAAAGCTGTGATCACCAAGACAGCATGGTACTGGCATAAAAACAGACACATAGACCAGTGCAACAGAGTAGCGAGCCCAGATAGGGACTCTCAACTCTATGGTCAATTAATCTTCGACAAAACAGGGAAAAATATACCGTGGAAAAAAGTCAGACTCTTCAATAAATGGTGCGGGGAAAACTGGACAGCTATATGTAGAAGAATGTAACTCGACCATTCTCTTACACCGTACACAAAGATCAACTCAAAATGGATAAAAGACCTCAATGTGAGACAGGAATCCATCAGAATCTTAGAGGAGAACATAGGCAGTAATCTCTTTGATATCAGCCACAGCAACTTCTTTCAAGATATGACTCCAAAGGCAAAGGAAACAAAAGCGAAAATAAACTTCTGGGATTTCATAAAAATCAAAAGCTTCTTCACAGCAAAGGAAACAGTCAAAAAAACAAAGAGGCAACCCTCGGAGTGGGAGAAGATATTTGCAAATGACAGTACAGACAAAAGGTTGATAACCAGGATCTATAATGAACTCCTAAACTCAACCCACACGAAACAGACAAACACATCAAAAAATGGGCAGAAGATATGAACAGACATTTCTCCAATCAAGACATACAAATGGCTATCAGACACATGAAAAAATGCTCATAATCATTAGCCCTCAGGGAGATTCAAATTAAAACCACATTGAAAGAGGCGTGTTAAGATCTCCTACGATTAGTGTATCCATATCAATATGACTCTTTATCTTGATTAACAGTTTTCTTAAGTAATTGGCTGCTCCCATATTAGGAGCATAGATATTTACAATTGTTAGATCATCTTGGTGGATAATCCCTTTATGGATTATGTAGTGTCCTTCTGTATCTCTGACTACAGTCTTTAGTTTGTAGTCTAATTTATCTGATATGAGAATCGCTACCCCAGCCTTCTTTTGAGTCCCATTGGCATGAAAGATGGTTCTCCACCCCTTCACTTTCAGTCTGCGTGTATCTTTAGGTTCAAAATGGGTCTCTTGTAGGCAGCATATGGATGGGTCCTATCGTTTTATCCAATCTGAAACCCTGTGCCATTTTATGGGCGCATTTAGGCCATTAACATTGAGAGTGATTATTGATAGATACGTTTTTATTGACATCGAGTTACCTTTGAAGTCTTTCTTTCTGCAGACTGTCTCTATATTTCTGTTCAATGCTATTTTTGGGATTTTTCCTCTTTCATAGAACCCCCCTTAATATTCCCTGCAGTGTCGGCTTGTGGTTGCATAGTCTTTTAAGCCTTGCCTGTCTGGGAAACTCTTTATCTCTCCATCCATTTTGAATGTCAGTCTTGCTGGATAAAGTATTCTTGGCTGCATGTTCTTCTCATTTAGTGCCCTGAATATATCTTGCCAGCCTCTTCTGGCTTTCCAGGTCTCTGTGGACAGGTCTGACGTTATTCTGATGGGCTTCCCTCTGTAAGTAAGGAGCCTGTTTGCCCTGGCGGCTTTCAAGAGATTATACCTACAATTATAATTCCTCAATTTGACTATCAGGTGTCGTGGTGTTTTTTTGGAATGTATAATCTTGGGTGGAGACCGTTCAGCCTCTAGTACATGAACGCTGGTTTCATTTGCGAGATTCGGAAAGTTTTCATGAAGGACTTGTTCCACGATATCTTCTAGACTTCTTTCTTTCTCCTCCCCTTCAGGGATTCCAATAATTCTGATGTTGGAATGCTTCATGGCATCATTTATTTCCCTCATTCTGCTTTCTTGGGAGATTCCTCAAGAAATTAAAAATAGAGCTTCCCTATGACCCTGCAATTGCACTCCTGGGTATTTACCCCAAAGACACGGATGTCGTGAAAAGAAGGGCCATCTGTACCCCAATGTTTATAGCAGCAATGGCCACAGTCGCCAAACTATGGAATGAACCAAGATGCCCTTCAACGGATGAATGGATAAGGAAGATGTGGTCCATATACACTATGGAGTATTATGCCTCCATCAGAAAGGATGAATACCCAACTTTTGTAGCAACATGGACGGGAGTGGAAGAGATTATGCTGAGTGAAATAAGTCAAACAGAGAGAGTCAATTATCATATGGTTTCACTTATTTGTGGAGCATAACAAATAGCATGGAGGACAAGGGTCGTTAGAGAGGAGTAGGGAATTTGGGTAAATTGGAAGGGGAGGTGAACCATGAGAGACTATGGACTTTGAAAAACAGTCTGAGGTGTTTGAAGTGGCGGGGGTTTGGGAGGTTGGCGTACCAGGTGGTGGGTATTATAGAGCGCATGGCTTGCATGGAGCACTGGGTGTGGTGAAAAAATAATGAATACTGCTTTTCTGAAAATAAATAAATTGGAAAAAAAACCAGTGACTCCTCCATTGAAGAATGAATAGAGAACACGGATGGAGTATGGGTACATTAGGTCCTCTGAGTAAAGCGCAGGCTATGGCGCTTAGGCATCCCAAACACATATTGGATGATCAGGACCAGTGGTCATCCGCACTTTCTTTCTCTGTCAAAAACGCTTCGAACTTTGTGAGTGAAGTGTGCCTTAGGGGGGATTCGTTGCAGTTTTGCGTCTGTCAAAGAAGGAAGCTCTTTGGCCTGACTCTGTGTTAACTGCAATAGGTGCACATAGGGCTCTAGTATCAGACGTCTATCCCTTGGACTATCGCTAGTTCTGTTTACGGGAAACTCCTTCAGGAGGAATCTCACTTCTCACAGTGTCTTTCCAGTGGACGAAAGAATATAGAAAAAGGAAGGACATTGGAAAGTTGCACCCTGAGAGTAAAGGACAGGATATGGCCCTTAGGCATCTACGACACATACTGGAAGGTCAAAACCTATGATGTTCCATTGTTTCTAACGCGTCTCAAAACACTTCAAATGTACTAGGGAACTGTGCTATTGTACGTTCTCACGACAGGAATGAGACTGTGCTATGTTGGAAACTGTAGGATCTGTCTGTGTAGCAATCATAAAGTGTCTCTTACAGGACCCTGACAGGTGATTCTAGGGAAAGTATCTTTGCAGGACCTACTTAAAGAGAGTTCTCATTCAAAACAGTGTCTACTGGGACGCCTGGGTGGCTCAGTTGGTTAAGCAGCTGACTTCGGCTCAGGTCATGATCCCAGCGTCCTGGGATGGAGTCCCACATCGGACTTCTTGCTCAGCAGGGAGCCTGCTTCTCCCTCTGCCTCTGCCTGCCATTCTGTCTGCCTGTATTCGCTCTCTCCCTCTCTCTCTCTTATAAATAAATAATATCTTAAAAAACAAAACAAAACAAAACAAAAAAAACACCAGTGTCTACTCCTTTGAGGATTGAAGATAGAACACTGACGGACTATGGGCACATTAGGTACTGTGAGTAGAGTGCAGGTTATGGCATTTAGGCATCCCAAACACATTGGATGTTCAGGACTAGTGGCATCCGCACTGTGTTTCTGTGTCAAAAACGCTTCCAACATTGTGAGGGAAGTGTGCTTTAGGAGGGATTCGTTGCAGTGTTGCGTCTGTCAAAGAAGGAAGCTCTTGAGACTGACTCTCTGTTGACTGCAATAGGCGCCCATAGGGCTCCAGTATCAGACGTCTATCCTTTGGACTTAGCAAGTTCTGTTTAAAGGAAACTCCTTCAGGCATAATCTCACTACTCAAACTGTCTTTCCAGTGGAGAATAGAAGAAAGATCAAGGACGCACAGGGGAAACGTTACATCCTGCGTGTGAAGAACAGGGAATGTCATTAGGCCTCTGTGACACATACTGGAAGGTCAACACCTGTGATGTTACACTGTGTCTAACTCGTCTCAAAACACTTCAAATGTACGAGGGAACTGTGCTACTGTACGTTCTCACGACAGGAATGAGTCTGTGCTAAGTTGGAAACTGTAGGACCTGTCTGTGTAGCAATCATAAAGTGTCTCCTACAGGACCCTGACAGGTATTCTAGGGAAGGTATCTTTGCAGGGATCCTACTTAAAGTGAGTTCTCAATTAAAACAGTGTCTCCTCCTTTGAGGAATTAAGATAGAACACGGACGGACTATGGGCACATTAGGTATTGTGAGGAAAGTGCAGGCTATGGTGAATAGGCATCCCAAACACATATTGGATATCAGGACCAGTGGTCATCCGTACTCTCTTTCTGTGTCAAAAACGCTTCCAACATTGTAATGGAAGTTTGCTTAGGGAGGGATTCCTTGCACTGTTGCGTCTGTCAAAGAAGGAAGCTCTTGGGACTGTCTCTGTGATAATTACAATAGGGGCACATAGGGCTCTAGTATCAGATCTATCCGTTGGACTATAGAAAGTTCTGTTTAACGGAAACTCCTTCAGGCATAATATCACTTCTCACAGTGTCTTTCCAGGGAGGAAAGAAGATAGAACAAGGATGGAAGAAGGAACGTTGCATCCTGCGATGAAGGACAGTGTATGGCACTTAGGTGTCTAGGACACATACTGGAAGGTCAACACCTGTGATGTTCCACTGTGTCTAATTCGTCTCAAAACACTTCGAATGTACGAGGGAACTGTGCTACTGTACGTTCTCTCGACAGGAATGAATCTGTCCTAAGTTGCAAACTGTAGTACCTGTCTGTGTAGCAATCATAAAGTCTCTGCTACAGGACCCTGACAGGTGGTTCTAGGGAAGGTATCTTTGCAGGGATCCTTCTTAAAGTGAGATCTCATTCAAAACAGTGTCTCCTCCTTTGAGTAATGAAGAAATAACATGAACGGACTATGGGCACATTAGGTACTGTGAGTAAAGTGCTGGTTATGGTGCTTAGGCATCACAAACACAGATTGGATGATCAGAACCAGTGGTCATCCGCACTCTCTTTCTGTGTCAAAAACGCTTCCAACATTGTGAGGGAAGTGTGCCTTAGGAGGAATTCGTTGCAGTGTTGCGTCTGTCAAAGAAGCAAGCTCTTGGGACTGACTCTGTGTTAGCTGCAATAGGCGCATATAGGGCTCTAGGATCAGACGTCTACCCGTTGGACTATAGCAAGTTTTTTTAAGGGAAACTCCTTCAGGCGGAATCTCACTTCTCACACTGCCTTTCCCGTGTAGGAAAGAAGATAGAACAAGGACGCACAGAGGGAACGTTGTACCTTGAGAGTGAAGGACAGGGTATGACACTTACCCTCATGACACACACTGGAACATCAAAACCTGTAACGTTCCACTGTGTCTAACTAGTCTCAAAGCAGTTCAAAGATACGAGGCAACTGTGCTACTGTACGTTCTCACGACAGGAATGAGTCTGTGGTTAGTTGGAAACTGTAGGTCCTGTCTCTGTAGCAATCATAAAGTGTTTCTTACTGGACCCTGAGAGGTGATTCTAGGGAAGGTATCTTTGCCTGGATAAAACTGAAAGTGAGTTCTCATTCAAAACAGTGTCTCCTCCTTTGAGGAATTAAGAGAGAACACGGACGGAATATGGGCACATTTGTTACTGTGAATAAAGTGAAGGCTATGGTAGTTAAGCATCCCAAACACATATTGTATGTTCAGGAACAGTGGTCATCCACACTCTCTTTCTTTGTCAAAAACGCTTCCAATATTGGGAGGGACGTGTGCTTTAGGAGGGATTTGTTGCAGTGTTGCGTCTGTCAACGAAGCAAGCTCTTGGGACTGACTCTGTGGTAATTGCTTTAGGCGCACATTGGTCTCTAGTATCAGATATATCCGTTGGACTATAACAAGTTCTGTTTAAGGGAAACACTTTCAGGCATAATCTCACCTCTCACAGTGTCTTTCCAGTGGAGGAAAGAAGATAGAACAAGGACGCACAGAGGGAACCTTGCATCCTGCGAGTGAAGGACAGGGTATGGCACTTAGGCCTCTATTACTCATAAAGGAAGGTCAAGAACTGTGATGTTCCACTGTGTCTAACTCGTCTCAAAACACTTCAAATGTACGAGGGAACTGTGCTACTGTGCGTTCTCACGACAGGAATGAGTCTGTGCTAAGTTGGAAACTGTAGGACCTGTCTGTGTAGCAATCATAAAGTGTCTCATACAGGACCCTGAAGGTGATTCTAGGGAAGGTATCTTTTCAGGTATACTACTTAAAGTGTGTTCTTTTCAAAACAGTGGCTTCTCCATTTTGGAATGGAGATAGATTACAGATGGATATTGGGCACATTAGGTACGGTGAGTAAAGTGCTGGCTATGGCGCTTAGGCTTCCCTCACACATATTGGATGTTCAGGACCAGTGGTCATCCGCACTCTCTTTCTGTGTCAAAAACGCTTTCCACTTTGTGAGGGAAATGTGCTTTCGGAGGGCTTTGTTGCAGTGTTGTGTCTGTCAAAGAAGGAAGCACTTGGGACTGACTCTGGTAACAGCAATAGGCGCACATTGGGCTTAGGATCAGACGTCTATATGTTGAACTATAGCAAGTTCAGTTTAAGGGAAACTCCTTCATACATAATCTCACTTCTCACAATGTCTTTCCAGTGGAGGAAAGAAGATAGAACAAGGATGCACAGAGGGTACGTTGCATCCTGCGAGTGAAGGACAGGGTACGGCCCTTAGGCCTCTATGATACATACTGGAACGTCAACACCTGTGATGTTCCACTGTGTCTAACTCGTCTCAAAACACTTCAAATGTACGAGGGAACTGTGCTACTGTACATTATCATGACAGGAATGAGTCTGTGCTAAGTTGGAGACTGTAGGACCTGTCTGTGTAGCAATCATAAAGTGTATCCTAGAGGACCCTGACAGGTGATTCCAGGGAAAGTATCTCTGCAGGGATCCTACTTAAAGTGAGTTCTCACTCAAAACAGGGTCTCCTCCTTTGAGGAATGTAGAAAGAACACGGACGGTCTATGGGTACATTAGGTGCTGTGAGTAAAGTGCAGGCAATGGCGCTTAGGCATGCCAAACACATATTGGATGTTCAGGACTAGTGGTCATCCGCACTCTCCCTCTGTGTGAAAAACGCTTCCAACATTGTGAGGGAAGTGTGCTTTAGAAAAGATTCTTTGCAGTGTTGCGTCTATCAAAGAAGGAAGCTCTTGGAACTGACTCTGTGGTAATGCAATAGGTGCACATAGGGCTCTAGATTCAGACGTCTATGTTGGACTATCAAGTTGTGTTTAAGGGAAACTCTTTCAGGCTGAATCTCACTTCTCACAGTGTTTTCCTGAGGAGGAAAGAAGTTAGAACAAGGAAGGACAGAGGACACGTTGCGCCCTGAGAGTGAAGGATAGGGTATGGCTCTTAGGCCTTTATGACACATACTGGAAGGTCAACACCTGTGATGTTCCACTCTGTCTAATTTGTCTCAAAACACTTTTTATGTACGGGGGAACTGTGTTAATGTGTGTTCTCACGACAGGAATGAGTCTGTGCTAAGTTGGAGACTGTAGGACCTGTATGTGTAGCAATCATAAAGTGTCTCCTACAGGACCATGACAGGTGATTCTAGGGAAAGTATCTTTGCAGGGATCCTACTTAAAGTGAGTTCTCAATCAAAACAGTATCTCATCCTTTGAGGAATGAAGATAGAACACGGACGGATTATGGGCACTTTAAGTACTGTGAGTAAAATGCAGGCTATGGCGCATAGGCAACCCAAAGACATATTGGATCTTCAGGACCAGTGGTCATCCGCACACTCTTTCTGTGTCAATAACGCTTCCAACATTGTGAGGGAAGTGTGCTTTAGGAGGGATTCTTTGCAGTGTTGCGTTTGTCACAGAAGGAAGCTCTTGGGACTGACTCTGTGGTAACTGCCATAGGCCCACCTAGGGCTATAGTATCAGACGTCTATCCGTTGGAATTTAGCAAGTTCTGTTTAAGGGAAACTCCTTCAGGCATAATCTCAAATCTCACAGTATCTTTCCAGTGGAGGAATGAAGATAGATCTAGGATGCACAGAGGGAACGTTGCATCCTGCAAGTGAAGGACAGGGTATGGCACTTATGCCTCTATGACACATCCTGGAAGGTCATCACCTGTGATGTTCCACTGTGTCTAACTCGTCTCAAAACACTTCAAATGTACGAGGGTACTGTGTTACTGTACATTCCTATGACAGGAATGAGTCTGTGCTAAGTTGGAAACTGTAGGACCTGTCTATGTAGCAATCATAAATATATCAAACAGGACCCTGGCAGGTGATTCTAGGGAAGGTTTCTTTTAAGGTATACTACTTAATGTGCGTTCTTATTCAAAACAGTATCTCCGCCTTTGAGGAATGCAGATAGAACACGGACGGACTATGGGCACATTAGGTACACTGAGTATAGTGCAGGCTATGGCCTTAGGCAACCCAAACACATATTGGATGTTTATGAACTGTAGTCATCTGCACATTCATTCTGTGTCAAAAACGCTTCCAACATTGTGAGGGAAGTGTGCCTTTGGAGGGATTCTTTGCAGTGTTGCGTTTGTCACAGAAGGAAGCTCTTGCGACTGACTCTGTGATAACTGCCATATGAGCACATAGGGCTCTATATCAGACGTCTATCTGTTGACTATAGCAAGTTCTATTTATGGGAAACTCCTTCAGGCATAATGTCACTTCACACAGTGTGCTTCCAGTGGAGACAAGAAGATAGAACGAGGATGCACAGAGGGAACATTGCACCCTGAGAGTGAAGGACAGGGTATGGTACTTAGCCCTCTATGACAAATACCGAAACATCAATACCTGAGATATTCCACTGGGTCTAACTTGTCTCAAACTCAAATGTACCAGGGAACTGTGCTACTGTACATTCTCACGACAGGAATGAGTCTGTGCTAAGTTGGAAACTGTAGGACCTGTCTGTGTAGCAATCATAAAGTGTCTTCTACGGTACCCTGACTGGTGATTCTAGGGAAGGTATCTTTGCAGGGATCCTACGTAAAGAGAGTTCTCATTCAAAACAGTTTTTCCTGTCTGTGTAGCAATCATAAAATATCTCCTAAAGGACCCTGACAGGTGATTCTAGGGAAGGTATCTTTTCAGCTATACTACTTATAGTGCATTCTTATTCAAAACTGTGTCTTCTCCTTTGAGGAATGGAGATAGAACACGGACAGAGTATGGGTACTTTAGGTACGGTGAGTAAAGTGCAGGCTAGGGCGCTTAGGCATCCCAAACACATATTGGATGTTCAGGACCTCTGATCATCCCCACTTCCTTTCTGTGTCAAAAATGCTTCCAACATTGTGAGGGAAGTGTGACTTAGAAAGGATTCGTTGATGTGTTGCGTCTGTCAAAGAAGGAAACTCTTTGGACTGACTCTGTGGTAACTGCAATAGGGGCACATAGGGCTCTAGTATCAGATATCTATCCGTTGGACTAGGGCAAGTTCTGTTTAAAGGAAACTCCTTCAGGTGGTATCTCACTTCTCACAGTGTCTTTCTAGTGGAGGAAAGAAGATAGAACAAGGAAGGACAGAGGGAACGTTGCACCCGGAGAGTGAAGGACAGGGTATGGCATTTAGGCCTCTATGACACATACTGGAAGGTCAACACCTGTGATGTTCCACTGTGTCTAACTCATCTCAAAACACTTCAAATGTAATAGGGAACTGTGCTACTGTACTTTCTCATGACAGGAATGAGTCTGTGCTAAGTAGGAAACTGTAGGACCTGTCTGAGTAGCAATCATAAAGTGTCTCCTACAGGACCCTGACAGGTGATTCTAGGGAAGGTATCTTTGCAGGGATCCTACATAAAGTGAGTTCTCATTCAAAACAGTTTCTCCTACTTTGAGGAATGCAGAGAGAACACGGACGGTCTATGGGCACATTAGGTACTGTGAGTAAAGTGCAGGGTATGGCGCTTAGGCATCCCAAACACATATTGGATGTTTAGGACCAGTGGTCATCCCCACTTTCTTTCTGTGTCAAAAACGCTTCCAACATTGTGAGGGAAGTGTGCTTTAGGAGGGATTCATTACAGTGTTGCGTCTCTCAAAGAAGGAAGCTCTTGGGACTGACTCTGTGGTTACTGCTATAGGCGCACATAGGGCTCTAGTATCAGATGTCTATCCGTTTGACTATATCAAGTTCTGTTGAAGGGAAACTCCTTCAGTCCTTATCGCACTTCTCAGAGTATCTTTCCAGTGGAGGAAAGAAGATAGAACAAGGACGCAGAGAGGGAACGTTGCATCATGCGAGTGAAGAACAGGGTATGGCCCTTAGGCCTCTATGACACATACTGGAAGGTCAACACCTATGATGTCCACTGTGTCTAATTCGTCTCAAAACACTTCAAATGTATGATATTTGTCTTTCTCCGCTTGACTTATTGGGGCCTTAAGTGGGTAGGAGAAGAATCCATGAAACAAGATGGGATAGGGAGGTAGACAAACCATAAGTGACTCTTAATCTCACGAAACAAACTGTGGGTTGCTGGGCGGAGGGGGTTGGGAGAAGGGGGGTAGGATTATGGACATTGGGGAGGGTATGTGCTTTTGGGTAAATTGGAAGGAGAGATGAACCGTGAGAGACTATGGACTCTGAAAACAATCTGAGGGGTTTGAAGTGGTGGGGTGAGAGGTTGGGGTACCAGGTAGTGGGTATTATAGAGGGCACAGCTTGCATGGAGCACTGGGTGTGGTGATAAAATAATGAATACTGTTTTTCTGAAAATAAATAAATTGGAAAAAAAACACTTCAAATGTACGAGGGAACTGTGCTACTGTACGTTCACACGACAGAAATGAGTCTATGCTAAGTTGGAAACTGTAGGACCTGTCTGTGTAGGAATCATAAAGTGTCTCCTACAGGACCCTGACAGGTGATTCTAGGGAAGGTATCTTTGCAGAGATCCTACTAACGTGAGTTCTCATTCAAAACAGTGTCTCCTACTTTGAGGAATGAAGATAGAACACGGACAGACTATGGGCACATTAAGTACTTTGAGTAAAGTGCAGGCTGTGGCGCTTAGGCATCCCAAACACATATTGCATGTTCAGGACCAGTTGTCATCTGCACTCTTTCTGTGTCAAAAACGCTTCCAATATTGTGAGAGAAGTGTGCTTTAGGAGGGATTCGTTGCAGTGTTGTGTCGATCAAAGAGGAAGCTCTTGGGACTGATTCTGTGGTAACTACAATAGGCACACATAGTGTTCTAGTATCAGACGTCTATCCGTAGGAGTATAGCAAGTTCTGTTTAAGGGAAACTCCTTCAGGCATCATCTCACTTCTCAATGTGTCTTTCGAGTGGAGGAAAGAAGATAGAACAAGGAAGGACATTGGGAACGTTGCACCATGAGTGTCAAGGACAGTGTATGTTACTTAGCCCTCTATGACACATAACAGAACATCAACACCTGTGATGTTCCACTGTGTCTAACTCGTCCCAAAACACTTCAAATGTACAAGGGAACTGTGCAAGGAAGCTCTTGGGACTGACTCTGTGGTAACTGCAATAGGCGCACATAGGGCTCTAGTATCAGACGTCTATCCGTTTGACTATATCAAGTTTGTTTAAGGGAAAATCCTTTTGGCATTATCTCACTTCTCACAGTGTCTTTCCAGTGGAGGAAAGAAGATAGAACAAGGACGCACAGAGGGAAATTTGAATCCTGGAAGTGAAGGACTGGGTATGGCACTTAAGCCTCTATGACACATACTGAAGATCAATACCTGTGATGTTCTACTGTGTCTAATTCGTCTCAAAACAATTCAAATGTACGATGGAAATGTGCTACCGTACGTTCTCAAGAGAGAAATGAGTCTGTGCTACGTTGGAAAATGTACGACCTGTCTGTGTAGCAATCATAAAGTGTCTCCTACAGGAACCTGACAGTTGATTCTAGGGAAGGTATCTTTGCAGGGATCCTACATAAAGTGAGTTCCCTATCAAAACAATGTCTCCTTCTTTGAGGAATGAAGATAGAACACGGACAGACTACGGGCACATTAGGTACTGTGAGTAAAGTGTAGGCTATGGTGCTTAGGCATCCCTAACACATATTGGATGTTCAGGACCAGTGGTCATCCGCACTGTCTTTCTGTGTCAAAAACGCTTCCAACATTGTGAGGGAAGTGTGCTGTAGGAGGGATTCATTGCAATGTTGCATCTGTCATAAAAGAAGGCTCTTGGGAATGACTCTTAGTAACTGCAATAGTCAGAGATGTGGCTCTAGTATCAGACGTCTATCTGTTGGACTATAGCAAGTTCTGTTTAAGGGAAACTCCTTCAGGCGGAATCTCACTTCTCACAGTGTCTTTCTAGTGGCGGAAAGACAATAGAACAAGGAAGCACAGAGGGAACGTTGCACCCTGAGAATGAAGTACAGGGTATGGCACGTAGCCCTCTATGACACATACGGGAACGTCCACGCCAGTGATGTTCCACTGTGTCTTACTCATCTCAAAACACTTCAAATATACGAGGGAACTGTGCTACTGTACATTCTCATGACAGCAATTAGTCTGTGCTAAGTTGGAAACTGTAGGAACTCTGTGTGAAGAAATCATAGAGTGTCTCATACAGGACAATGACAGGTGATATAGGGAAGATATCTTTGCATGGATGCTACTAAAGTGAGTTCTCATTCAAAACAGTGTCTCCTCCATTGAGGAATGAAGATATAACACGGACAGACTATGTGCACATTAGGTACTGTGAGTAAAGTGCAGGGTATGGCGCTTAGGCATCCCAAACACATATTGGATGTTCAGGACCAGTGGTCATCCGCACTCTCTTTCTGTGTCAAAAATGCTTACAACATTGTGAGGGGAGTGTGCTTTAGGAGGGATTCGTTGCAGTGTTGCGTCTGTCAAAGAAGGAAGCTCTTGGGACTGAATCTATGGTAACTGTTTTAGGCGCACATAGGGCTCTAGTATCAGACGTCTATTCTTTGGATTATAGCAAGTTCTGTTTAAGAGAAACTCCTTCAGGTGGAATCCCACACATCTCAGTCTCTTTCCAGTGGAGGAAAGAAGATAGAACAAGGAAGGACAGAGGGAACGTTGCACCCTGAGAGTGAAGGACAGGGTATGGCACGTAGCCCTCTATGACACATACTGGAACGTCAAAACCTGTGATTTTCCACTGTGTCGAACTGGTCTCAAAACACTTGAAATGTACGAGGGAAATATCCTACTGTACGTTGTCACGACATGAATGAGTCTGTGCTAAGTTGGAAAATGTAGGACCTGTCTGTGTAGCAATCATAAAGTGTCTCCTACAGGACCATGACAGGTTATTCTAGGGAAGGTAATTTTGCAGGGATTCTATTTAAAGTGATTTCTCATTCAAAACAGTGACTCCTTAAGAAAACTGTCACATGAAAAAATGCTCATCATCATTAGCCTTCAGGGAGATTCAAATTAAAACCACATTGAGATATCACCTTACAACAGTTAGAATGGCCAAAATTAACAAAACAGGAAACAACATGTGTTGGAGAGGATGTGGAGAAAGGGGAACCCTCTTACACTGTTGCTTGGAATGCAAGTTGGTGCAGCCTCTTTGGAGAACAGTGTGGATATTCCTCAAGAAATTAAAAATAGAGCTTCCCTATGACCCTGAAATTGCACTCCTGGGTATTTACCCCAAAGATACAGATGTCGTGAAAAGAAGGGCCATCTGTACCCCAATGTTTATAGCATCAATAGCCACAGTCGCCAAACTATGGAAAGAACCAAGATGCCCTTCAATGGATGAATGGATAAGAAGATGTGGTCCATATACACTATGGAGTATTATGCCTCCATCAGAAAGGACGAATACCCAACTTTTGTAGCAACATGGACGGGACAGGAAGAGATTATGCTGAGTGAAATAAGTGAAGCAGAGAGAGTCAATTATCATATGGTTTCACTTATTTGTGGAGCATAACAAATAGCATGGGGGACAAGGGGCGTTAGAGAGGAGTAGGAAATTTGGGTAAATTGGAAGGGGAGGTGACCCATTAGAGACTATGGACTCTGAAAAACAGTTTGAGGGGTTTGAAGTGGCGGGTGGTTGGGAGGTTGGGGTACCAGGTGGAGGGTATTATAGAGGGCACGGCTTGCATGGAGCACTGGGTGTGGTGAAAAAATAATGAATACTGTTTTTCTGAAAATAAAAAAAAATGGGAAAAAAAGTGACTCCTTTGTTGAAGAATGAATAGAGAACACGGACGGAGTATGGGCACATTAGTTCCTGTGAGTTAAGTGCAGGCTATGGCGCTTAGGAATCCCAAAAACATATTGGATGTTCAGGACCAGTGGTCATCTGCACTCTATTTCTGTGTCAAAAACGCTTCGAACATTGTGAGGGAAGTGTGCTTAAGGAGGGATTCGTGGCAGTGTTGCGTCTGTCACAGAAGGAAGCTCTTTGGCCTGACTCTGTGTTAACTGCAATAGGCACACATAGGGCTCTAGTATCAGACGTCTATCCCTTGGACTATAGCAAGTTCTGTTTATGGGAAACTCCTTCAGGCGGAATCTCACTTCTCACAGTGTCTTTCCAGTGGACGAAAGTATATAGAACAAGGTAGGACATTGCGAACGTTGCACCCTGAGAGTGAAGGACAGGATATGATCCTTAGGCATCTACGACACATACTGGAAGGTCAACACCTGTGATGTTCCACTGTGTCTAACGCGTCTCAAAACACTTCAAATGTATGAGGAACTGTGCTATTGTACGTTCTCACGACAGGAATAAGTCTGTGCTTTGTTGGAAACTGTAGGACCTATCTGTGTAGCAATCATAAAGTGTCTCTTACAGGACCCTGACAGGTGATTCTAGGGACGGTATCTTTGCAGGGAACTACATAAAGAGAATTCACATTCAAAACAGTGTCTACTCCTTTGAGGATTGAAGATAGAACACTGACGGACTATGGGCACATTAGGTACTGAGAGTAAAGTGCAGGTTATGGTGTTTAGGCAACCCAAACGCATTGGATGTTGAGGACTAGTGGCATCCGCAATGTCTTTCTGTGTCAAAAATGCTTCCAACATTGTGAGGGAAGTGTGCTTTAGGAGGGATTCATTGCAGAGTTGCATCTGTCAAAGAAGGAAGCTGTTGGGACTGAGTCTGTGGGAACTGCGATAGGCACACATAGGGCTCTAGTATCAGTCGTCTATCCGTTGGACTATAGCATGTTCTATTTAAGGGAAACTCCTTCTGGCATAATCTCACTTCTCCCAGTGTCCTACCAGTGAAGGAAAGAAGATAGAACAAGGACGCACAGTGGGAACGTTGCATCATGCAAGTGAAGGACAGGGTATGGCACTTAGGCCTCTATGACACATACTGGAAGGTCAACACCTATGATGTTCCACTGTCTCTAACTCGTCTCCAAACACTTCAGATGTATGAGGGAACTGTGCTAATGTATGTTCTCACGACAGGAATGAGTCTGTGCTAAGTTGGAAACTGTAGGTCCTGTCTGTGTCACAATCATTAAAGTGTATCCAACAGGACCCTCACAGGTGATTCTAGGGAAGGGATCTTTTCAGGGATCCTACTTAAAGTGCGTCCTGATTCAAAACAGTGTCTTAACCTTGAGGAAAGCAGATAGAACACAGACGGACTAGGGTACATTAGGTACTGTGAGTAAAGTGCAAGCTATGGCGCATAGGCATCCCAAACACATATTGGATGTTCAGGACCCGTGGTCATCCGCACTCTCTTTTTGTGTCATAAACGCTTCCAACATTGTGAGGGAAGCGTGCCTTAGGAGGTATTCGTTGCACTGTTGCGTCTGTCAAAGAAGGAAGCTCTTGGGACTGACTGTGTAGTAACTGCAATAGGCGCACATAGGGCTCTAGTATCATATCTATCCTTTGGACTTTAGCAAAGTCTGTTTCAGGGAATCTTCTACCGGCATAATCTCATTACTCACAGTGTCTTTCCAGTGGAGGAAAGAAGATAGAACAAGGACGCACAGATGGAACGTTGCATCCTGCGAGTGAAGGACAGGGTATGGCACTTAGGCCTCTATGACACATACTGGAAGGTCAACACCTGTGATGTTCCTCTGGGTCTAACTCGTCTCAAAACACTTCAAATGTACGAGGGAACTGTGCTACTGTGCGTTCTCACGACAAGAATGAGTCTGTGATACGTTGGAAACTGTAGGACCTGTCTGTGTAGCAATCATAAAGTGTCTCCTACAGGACCCTGACAGGTATTCTAGGGAAAGTATCTTTGCAGGGATCCTACTTAAAGTTAGTTCTCATTAAAAACAGAGGAGGAATGAAGATAGAACACAGTCGGACTATGGGGACATTAGTTATTGTAAGTAAAGTGCAGGCTATGGTGCTTAGGCATCCGAAATACATATTGGATGTTCAGGACCAGTGGTCATCCGCACTATCTTTCTGTGTCAAAAATGCTTCCAACATTGTGAGTGAAGTGTGCTTTAGGAGGGATTCATTGCAGAGTTGCATCTGTCAAAGAAGGAAGCTGTTGGGACTGAGTCTGTGGGAACTGCGATAGGCACACATAGGGCTCTAGTATCAGTCGTCTATCCGTTGGACTATAGCATGTTCTATTTAAGGGAAACTCCTTCTGGCATAATCTCACTTCTCCCAGTGTCCTACCAGTGAAGGAAAGAAGATAGAACAAGGACGCACAGTGGGAACGTTGCATCATGCAAGTGAAGGACAGGGTATGGCACTTAGGCCTCTATGACACATACTGGAAGGTCAACACCTATGATGTTCCACTGTCTCTAACTCGTCTCCAAACACTTCAGATGTATGAGGGAACTGTGCTAATGTATGTTCTCACGACAGGAATGAGTCTGTGCTAAGTTGGAAACTGTAGGTCCTGTCTGTGTCACAATCATAAAGTGTATCCAACAGAACCCTCACAGGTGATTCTAGGGAAGGGATCTTTTCAGGGATCCTACTTAAAGTGCGTCCTGATTCAAAACAGTGTCTTAACCTTGAGGAAAGCAGATAGAACACAGACGGACTAGGGTACATTAGGTACTGTGAGTAAAGTGCAAGCTATGGCGCATAGGCATCCCAAACACATATTGGATGTTCAGGACCCGTGGTCATCCGCACTCTTTTTGTGTCATAAACGCTTCCAACATTGTGAGGGAAGCGTGCCTTAGGAGGTATTCGTTGCACTGTTGCGTCTGTCAAAGAAGGAAGCTCTTGGGACTGACTGTGTAGTAACTGCAATAGGCGCACATAGGGCTCTAGTATCATATCTATCCTTTGGACTTTAGCAAAGTCTGTTTCAGGGAATCTTCTACTGGCATAATCTCATTACTCACAGTGTCTTTCCAGTGGAGGAAAGAAGATAGAACAAGGACGCACAGATGGAACGTTGCATCCTGCGAGTGAAGGACAGGGTATGGCACTTAGGCCTCTATGACACATACTGGAAGGTCAACACCTGTGATGTTCCTCTGTGTCTAACTCGTCTCAAAACACTTCAAATGTACGAGGGAACTGTGCTACTGTGCGTTCTCACGACAAGAATGAGTCTGTGATAAGTTGGAAACTGTAGGACCTGTCTGTGTAGCAATCATAAAGTGTCTCCTACAGGACCCTGACAGGTATTCTAGGGAAAGTATCTTTGCAGGGATCCTACTTAAAGTTAGTTCTCATTAAAAACAGAGGAGGAATGAAGATAGAACACAGTCGGACTATGGGGACATTAGTTATTGTAAGTAAAGTGCAGGCTATGGTGCTTAGGCATCCGAAATACATATTGGATGTTCAGGACCAGTGGTCATCCGCACTATCTTTCTGTGTCAAAAATGCTTCCAACATTGTGAGTGAAGTGTGCTTTAGGAGGGATTCGTTGCAGTGTTCCGTCTGTCATTGAAGGAAGCTCTTGGGACTGACTCTGTGGTAACTGCAATAGGGGCACAATGGGCTCTAGTATCAGACGTCTATCTGATGGACTATAGCAAGTATGTTTAAGGGAATCTTCTTCAGGCGGAATCTCAATTCTTTGAGTGGATTTCCAGTGGAGGAAAGTAGATAGAACAAGGACACTCAGAGGAAACTTTGTGCCCTTAGAAAAAAGGACCGGTATGGCACTTAGTCCTCTATGACACATACGGAAGGTCAAAACCTGTGATGTTCCACTGTGTCTAACTCGTCTCAAAACTGTTCAAGTGTACGAGGGATCTGTGCTACTGTACGTTCTCACAACAGGAATGAGACTTTGCTAATTTGGAAACTGTAGGACCTGTCTGTGTAGCAATCATAAAGTATCTTCTACAGGATCCTGACATGTGATTCTAGGGTAGGTATCTTTTCAGGGATCCTACTTAAAGAGGGTTCTCAATCAAAACAGTGTCTCCTCCTTTGAGAAATGGAGATAGATCATGGACGGACTATGGACACATTAGGTACTGTGAGTAAAGTGCAGGCTATGGTGCTTAGGCATCCCACACACATATAGAATGTTCAGGACCCGTGGTCATCCGCACTCACTTTCTGTGTCAAAAACGCTTCCAACATTGTGAGGGAAGTGTGCTTTAGGAGGGATTCGTTGCAGTGTTGTGTCTGTCAAAGAAGGAAGCTCTTGGGACTGAGTCTGTGGTAACTGCAATAGGCGCACATAGGGCTCCACTATCAGACGTCTTTCCGTTGGACTATAGCAAGTTCTGTTTAACGGAAACTCTTTCAGGCAGAATCTCACTTCCCACAGTGTCTTTCAAGTGGAGTAAAGAAGACAGAACAAGGACGCAAAGAGGGAACGTTCCAACCTGCGAGTGAAGGACAGGGTATGGCACTTAGTCCTCTATGACACAAACGGGATCATCAAGACCTGTGATGTTCCACTGTGTCTAACTCATCTCAAAACACTTCAAGTGTACGAGGGAACTGTCTACTGTATGTTCTCAAGACATGAATGAGTCTGTGCTATGTTGGAAACTGTAGGACCTGTCTGTGTCGCAATCATAAAGTGTCTCCTACAGGACCCTGACAGGTGATTCTAGGGAAGGTATCTTGCAGGGATCCTGGTTAAAGAGAGTTCTCATTCAAAACAGTATCTACTCATTTGACGTATGAAGATAGAACACTGACGGACTATGGGCACATTAGGTACTGTGAGTAAAGAGCAGGTTATGGCGCTTAGGCATCCCAAACACATTGGATGTTCAGGAGCAGTTACATCCGCACTCTCTTTCTGTATAAAAAACGCTTCCAACATATTGAGGGAAGTTTGCTTTAGGAGGGATTTGTTGCAGTGTTGCGTCTTTCAAAGAAGGAAGCTCTTGGGACTGACTCTGTGGTAACTGCAATATGCGTACATAGGGCTCTAGTATCAGACGTCTATCCGTTGGACTATAGCATGTTCTGTTTAAGGGAAACTCTTTCAGGCGGAATTTCACATCTCACAGAGTTTTTCATGTGGAGGAAAGAAGATAGAACAAGGAGGGACGGAGGGAACGTTCCACCCTGAGAATGAAGTACAGGGTATGGCACTTAGCACTCTATGACACACACTGTAACGTCAACAACTGTGATGTTCCACTGTGTCTAACTCATCTCAAAACACTTCAAATGTACGAGGGAACAGTGCTACTGTACGTTTTCATGACAGGAATGAGTCTGTGCTAAGTTGGAAACTGTAGGACCTGTCTGTGAAGCAATCATAATTTGTCTCGTACAGGATCCTGACAGGGGATTCTTAGGAAGGTATCTTTTCAGGGATCCTACTCAAAGTGCGGTCTTATTCAAAACAGTGTCTTCTACTTTTCAGAATGCAGATAGAACATGTACGGACTATGGGCACATTAGGTACTGTGAGTAAAGTGCAGGCTATGATGCTTCTGCATCCCAAACACATATTGGTTGTTCAGGACCTGTGGTCATCCGCACTTTCTTTCTATGCCAAAAACGCTTCCAACATTGTGAGGGAAGTGTGCCTTAGGAGGGATTCATTGCAGTGTTGCGTCTGTCAAAGAAGGAAGCTCCTCGGACTGACTCTGTGGTAACTGCAATAGGAGCACTAAGGGCTCTAGTATCTGACGTCTATCTGTTGGACTATAGCAAGTTCTGTTTAAGGGAAACTCCTTCAGGCGGAATCCAACTCTTACAGTGTCTTTCCAGTGGAGGGATGAAGATAGAACACGGTGGGAACAAAAACAGTGGGAACTTTGCACCCTGAAATTGAAGGAAAGGGTATGGCACTTAGACCTCTATGGCGCATACTGGAGCGTCAGCATCTGTGATGTTCCACTGTGTCTAATTCATCTCAAAAGTCTTCAAATGTACGAGGGACCTATGCTACTGTACGTTCTCATGACAGGAATGAGTCTGTGCTAAGTTGGAAACTGTAGGACCTGTCTGTGTAGCAATCATAAAGTGTCTCCTACAGGACACTGACAGGTAATTCTACGGAAGGTTTCTTGCAGGGATCCTACTGAAAGTGAGTTCTCAATTAAAACAGTGTCTCCACCTTAGAAGAATCAATATAGAACACGGACTGTCTTTGGGCACATTAGGTACAGTGAGTAAAGTGCTGGCTATGGCACTTAGGCATCCCAAACACATTGGATGTTCAGTACTTTGGTCATCTGCACTCTCTTCTGTGTCAAAAATGCTTCCAACTTTGAGAGGAAAGTGTGCTTTAGGAGGGATTCGTTGCAGTGTTCCGTCTGTCAAAGAAGGTAGCTCTTGAGACTGACTCTCTTTTGACTGCAGTAGTTGCCCATAGGGCTCTAGTTTCAGACATCTATTCGTTGGACTTAGCAAGTTCTGTTTAAAGCTAACTCCTTCAGGCATAATCTCACTACTCATAGTGTCTTTCCAGTGGAGAATAGAAGATTGATCAAGGACGCACAGGGGAAACGTTACATCCTGCGAGTGAAGAACAGGGAATGGCATTAGGCCTCTATGATACATACTGGAAGGACAACACCTGTGAAGTTCCACTGTGTTTAATTCGTCTCAAAACTGTTCAAATGTACGAGGGAACTGTGCAACTGTATGTTCTCACTACAGGAATGAATCTGTGTTAAGGTGGAAACTGTAGGACCTGTCTGTTTAGCAATCATAAAGTGATCCTACAGACCCTGACAGGTGATTCTAGGGAAGGTATCTTTGCAGGGATCCTATGTAAAGTGAGTTCTCATTCAAAAGAGTGTCTCCTCCTGTGAGGAATGAAGATAGAACACGGACGGGCTAGGGCACATAAGGTACTGTGAGTAAAGTGCAGGCTATGGCGCTTAGGCATCCCAAACACATATTGGATGTTCAGGACCTGTGGTCATCCACACTCTCTTTTTGTGTCAAAAATGCTTCTAACATTCTGAAGGAACTGTGCTTTAGGAGGGATTCATTGCAGTGTTGCGTCTTTCAAAGAAGGAAACTCTTGGGACTGACTGTGTAGTAACTGCACTAGGCGCACATTGGGCTCTAGTATCAGATATATACGTTGGTCTATAGCAAAGTCTGTTTTAAGGAAAATCCTTCCGGTATAATCTCTCTACTCACAGTGTCTTTACAGTTGAAGAGAGAAGATAGAACAAGGACGCCCTTGCAGCCTGCGAGTGAAGGACAGGGTGTGGCGCTTAGGCCTCTATGACACATACTGGAAGGTATCTTTTCAGGGAACCTACTTAAAGGGCGTTCTTTTTTTTTCCAAATTATTTATTATTAGAAAAAGATTATTTATTATTTTTTCACCACACCCAGTGGTCCATGCAAGCCATGCCCTCTATAATACCCACCACCTGGTACCCCAACCTCCCACCCCCCCGCCACTTCAAACCCCTAAGACTGTTTTTCAGAGTCCATAGACTCTCATGGTTCACCTCCCCTTCCAATTTACCCTAATTCCCTACTCCTCTCTAACGCCCCTTGTCCTCCATGCTATTTGTTATGCTCCACAAATAAGTGAAACCATATGATAATGACTCACTCTGCTTGACTTATTTCACTCAGCATAATCTTTTCCAGTCCCGTCCATGTTGCTACAAAAGTTGGGTATTCATCCTTTCTGATGGAGGCATAATACTCCATAGTGTATATGGACCACATCTTCCTTATCCATTCATCCGTTGAAGGGCATCTTGGTTCTTAGCACAGTTTGGCGACCGTGGCCATTGCTGCTATAAACATTGGGGTACAGATGGCCCTTCTTTTCACGACATCTGTATTTTTGGGGTAAATACCCAGCAGTGCAATTGCAGGGTCATAGGGAAGCTCTATTTTTAATTTCTTGAGGAATCTCCACACTGTTCTCCAAAGAGGCTGCACCAACTTGCATTCCCACCAACAGTGGAAGAGGGTTCCCCTTTCTCCACATACTCTCCAACACATGCTGTTTCCTGTTTTGTTAATTTTGGCCATTCTAACTGGTATAAGGTGATATCTCAATGTGGTTTTAATTTGAATCTCCCTGAGGGCTAATGATGATGAGCATTTTTTCATGTGTCTGATAGCCATTTGCATGTCTAGATTGGAGAAGTGTCTGTTCATATCTTCTGCCCATTTTTTGATGTGTTTGTCTGTTTCGTGTGGGTTGAGTTTGCGGAGTTCATTATGGATCCTGGATATCAACCTTTTGTCTGTACTGTCGTTTGCAAATATCTTCTCCCATTCCGTGGGTTGCCTCTTTGTTTTTTTGACTGTTTCCTTTGCTGTGCAGAAGCTTTTGATTTTGATGAAATCCCAGAAGTTTATTTTCGCTTTTGTTTCCTTTGCCTTTGGAGACGTATCTTGAAAGAAGTTGCTGTGGCTGATATCAAAGTGATTACTGCCTATGTTCTCCTCAAAGATTCTGATGGATTCCTGTCTCACGTTGAGGTCTTTTATCCATTTTGAGATGATCTTTGTGTACGGTGTAAGAGAATGGTCGAGTTTCATTCTTCTACATATAGCTGTCCAGTTTTCCCAGCACCATTTATTGAAGAGACTGTCTTTTTTCCACTGTATATTTTTTCCCTTTTTGTCAGAGATTGATTGACCATAGAGTTGAGGGTCCATATCTGGGCTCTCTACTCTGTTCCACTGGTCTATGTGTCTGTTTTTATGCCAGTACCATGCTGTCTTGGTGATCACAGCTTTGTAATAAAGCTTGAAATCAGGTAAGGTGATGCCGCCAGCTTTATTTTTGTTTTTCAACATTTCCTTAGGGATTCGGGGTCTCTTCTGATTCCATACAAATTTTAGGATTATTTGCTCCAGCTCTTTGAAGAATGTCGGTGGAATTTTGATTGGAAACTCCTTCAGGCATAATTTCACTTTTCACAGTGTCTCTCCAGCGGAGGAAAGAAGATAGAACAAGGGCGCATAGAGGGAACATTGCATCCTGCGAGTGAAGGACAGGGTATGGCACTTAGGCCTCTATGACACATACTGGAAGGTCAACACCTGTGATGTTCCACTGTGTCTAACTTGTCTCAAAACACTTCAAATGTACGAGGTATCTGTGCTATTGTACGTTCTCACGACCTTGTTGATTCTGTGCTAAGCTGGAAACTGTAGGACCTGTCTGTGTAGCAATCATAAAGTGTCTCATACAAGACCCTGACAGGTGATTCTAGGGAAGGTATATTTTCAGGGATTCTACTTAAATGCTTCCTCATTCTAAACAGTGTCTCCTCCTTTGAGCAATGATGATAGAACATGACGGACTATGGGCACATTAGGTACTGTGAGTAAAGTGCAGGCTATGGCGCTTAGGAATCCCAGACACTTATTGGATGATCAAGACCAGTGGTGATCTGCTCTTTTTTCTGTGTTAAAAACGGTTCCAACACTTCCTGATCTCCGTCTCAGAGAGAAGCCTCAGTGTGGGTGCAGAAGCTGAATAAATTCCCCCTTGGCTGCTGGCAGTGCAGGTTCCAATTTGCAGACCCTGGGGGCGCTGGATCTTTTGCTCGTCCCCAAAGCCAAGGCCGTGGCGGCTGTCTTGGACCTCCCGACAGCCAGAGATGTTCCAAGCAGTGATCGCACACTGAGATTTTGCCGCCGGCCTGGGCTGGGAGTGCCCGGCTTGCGCGCACCTCTTTTCAGAGGCAGCTGTGGGTCGGGCGCGCGTCTGGGGCACTGAGAACGGGGCGCTGGTCCATAAGCCACAGCCTGGGCCTTTGCGCTCCTCTGTCCAGGGAAGAGTTTCGCGCGCGCGCAGCTTAGGCTTTGAAACAATGGCGCAGGTCAAGAAGCGCCCCCGGGCCTTAGTAAGCCCGGAGATCTCGATGGACATGCGCGCACATCTCAAGCTTTGTGGTAGGGCTAGCGCGCGTTCTGCTGACCGGCGCAGCTCCCATCCCCTCACAGGAGCTGGAACCCACGCGCTTTGGGGCGCGCTGGCGGCTTAGGGAACAGGAGCTGGTTTCTCCGACACACTCTTTCTGCCTCCGCGCCGGGGAGGCCGTGTGGGACCGGGGACTTAAGCTCCTGTCCCTAGCCGCCCCGATTCCCACAATTTCCCCCCGCAATCCTTTGCTCTTTTGGAGTGCATTTTGTTTCTCTACTTCATAAATCTTACCTTGGGGCCGATCTGGGCTGAACCATCTCTTTCATCTTCCCTTTCTTTCCTGACTCTCTCTCTCTCTTTTATCTTTTTTTCTTCTTTTTTTTCTTCTTTTCCTTTTATTCTTTTTCTTTTTCTTTTCTATTGTCTCCATTTGGGTGGGGAATCCTGATTGCTTCATAAGTGTTCCAGGGTGCACAGTGACTGCACCAGAGTTGATACATCCAGCTACATCTGCTCAGTCTTCTCCCACCAAAATGACTAGTAGGAGGAATGCCCAACAGAAGAAAAATACAGAGGATGGACCGTCTGCAACAGAGCAAATGGCTATCAACATAGACAATATGTCGGAAAGAGAATTCAGGCTAACAATTATCTAGGCAATAGCTAGGTTGGAGAAAGCCATGGATGACCAAACAGAATTGATTAGGGCCGAACTGAAAGCGACCAGACAGGATGTTCACAATGTTTGGGCGGAGCTTAAAGCTACCAGGGAGGAGGTCCACAATGCTCTCAATGAGTTCCAATCTAATCTAAACTCTCTCAAAGCTAGGGTAACTGAGACAGAAGATAGAATTAATGATCTGGAATCATACAGATAGAGAAAGGATCAGGAGGAAGCCTGGAACAAACAGCTTAGATCCCACAAAAGCAGAACCAGGGAAATAAATGATGCCATGAAGCATTCCAATGTTAGAATTATTGGAATCCCGGAAGGGGAGGAGAAAGAAAGAAGTCTAGAAGATATCGTGGAACAAGTTCTTCATGAAAACTTTCCGAATTTCGCGAATGAAACCCGCGTTCATGTACTAGAGGCTGAACGGTCTCCACCCAAGATTTTACACTCCAAAAAAACACCACTACACCTGATAGTCAAATTGAGGAATATAATTGTAGGTATAATCTCTTGAAAGCCGCCAGGGCAAAGAGGCTCCATACTTACAGAGGGAAGCCCATCAGAATAACGTCAGACCTGTCCACAGAGACCTGGCAAGCCAGAAGAGGCTGGCAAGATATATTCAGGGCACTAAATGAGAAGAACATGCAGCCAAGATACTTTATCCAGCAAGACTGACATTCAAAATGGATGGAGAGATAAAGAGTTTCCAAGACCGGCAAGGCTTAAAAGACGATGCAACCACCAAGCCAACACTGCAGGAAATATTAAGGGGGGTTCTATAAAAGAGGAATAATCACAAGAATAGCATTGAACAGAAATATAGAGACAGTCTACAGAAAGAAAGATTTCAAAAGTAACTCGATGTCAATAAAAACGTTTCTATCAATAATCACTCTCAATGTGAATGGAATAATGCACTCATAAAACGGCACAGGGTTGCAGATGGGATAAAACGACAGGACCCATCCATATGCTGTCTACAAGAGACCCATTTTCTACCTAAAGATACACGCAGACTGAAAGTGAAGGGGTGGAGAAGCATCTTTCATGCCAATGGGACTCAAAAGAAGGCTGGGGTAGCGATTCTCATATCAGATAAATTAGACTTCAAACTAAAGACTGTAGTCAGAGATACAGAAGGACACTACATAATCCTTAAAGGGACTATCCACCAAGATGATCTAACCATTGTAAATATCTATGCTCCCAATATGGGAGCAGCCAATTACTTAAGAAAACTGTTAATCAAGATAAAGAGTCATATTGATATGAATACACTAATCGTAGGAGATCTTATCACGCCTCTTTCAGAATTAGACAGATCATCGAAGCAGAAAATCAATAAAGAAACAAGAGCATTGAATGACACATTGGACCAGATGGACCTCATAGATATATACAGAACATTCCACCCTAAAACAGCAGAATACTCATTTACTCAAGTGCGCACGGAGCCTTCTCCAGAATAGACCACATACTGGGTCACAGTTGTGGTCTGGGTCACAACCGATACCAAAAGTCTGAGATGATTCCCTGCATATTCTCAGATCACAATGCTTTGAAACTGGAGCTCAATCACAAGGAAAAGTTCCGAAGGAACACAAACACCTTGAAGCTAAAGACCACCTTGCTTAAGAATGCTTGGATCAACCAGGGGATCAAAGAAGAACTGAAACAATTCATGGAAAACAATGAGAATGAGACACTTCGGTACCAAACCTATGAGATACAGCAAAGGCGGTCCTAAGGGGAAAATATATAGCCATCCAAGCCTTGCGCAAAAAAATTGAAAAATCCAGAACACACCAGCTGTCTCTACACCTTAAAGAACTGGAGGATCAACAACAAATCAAACCAACTCCACACATAAGAAGGGAAATCATCAAGATTAAAGCTGAGATCAATGAGGGAGAAACCAGAGATACAGTAGAACGTATCAATGAAACTAGAAGCTGGTTTTTTGAAAGAATCAATAAGATCGATAAGCCACTGGCTACACTAATCCGAAAGAAAAGAGAGAAATCTCAAATTCATAAAATTATGAATGAAAAGGGAGAGATCACAACTAACGCCAAGGAAGTAGAAACAATCATCAGAAGTTATTACGAACGGTTATATGCCAATAAGCTTAGCAACCTAGATGAAATGGATGCATTCCTGGAAAAATATAAACTACCAACATTGAACCAGGAAGAAATTGACTACCTGAATAAACTGATATCTAACAACGAGTTTGAATCAGTGATCAAAAACCTCCCAAAAAACAAGAGCCCATGACCTGACGGATTCCCTGGGGAATTCTACCAAACCTTCAAAGAAGAAATAACACCTATTCTCCTGAAGCTGTTTCAAAAAATGGAAGCAGAATGAAAACTTCCAGACTCTTTCTATGAAGCCAGCATTACCCTGATCCCCAAACCAGGCAAGGACCCAAACAAAAAGGAGAATTTGAGACCAATATCACTGATGAAGATGGATGCTAAGATTCTCAACAAGATCCTAGCCAACAGGATCCAACAGCACATTAAAAGAATATCCACCATGATCAGGTGGGATTCATCCCTGGGCTACAAGGATGGTTCAATATTCGCAAATCAATCAATGTGATAACACAAATTAATATGAGAAGAGAGAAGAACCACATGGTCCTCTCAATTGATGCAGAAAAAGCATTTGTCAAAATCCAACATCCGTTCCTGATTAAAACGCTTCAAAGTATAGGGATAGAGGGAACATTCCTGAACCTCCTCAAATCTATCTATGAAAGACCCACAGCAAATATCATCCTCAATGGGAAAATGCTTGCATACATCCCATTGAGATAAGGAACAAGACAAGGATGCCCACTTTCACTACTTTTGTTCAACATAGTATAAGAAGTCCTAGCTACAGCAATCAGACAACAGAGAGAAATAAAAGGTATTCAAATTGATAATGAAGGTGTCAAACTCACTCTCTTTGCAGATGACATGATTCCTTATATGGAAAACCCAAAAGACTCCACCCACAAACTACTAGAACTCATACAGCAATTCAGAAACGTGGGAGGATACAAAGTCAATGTGCAGAAATCAGTGGTTTTCTTATACACTAACAATGAAAATACAGAAAGGGAAATTAGAGAATCGATTCCATTTACTATAGCACCAAGAACCTTAAGATACCTGGGAATAAACCTAACTAAAGAGGTAAGGGATCTGTACTTGAGGAACTACAGAACACTCATGAAAGAAATTGAAGAAGACCCAAATAGATGGAAGACCATTCCATGCTCTTGGATCAGAAGAATAAACATTGTTAAAATGTCTATACTGCCTAGAGTAATCTATACTTTTAATGCCATTCCGATCAAAATTCCACCGGCATTCTTCAAAGAGCTGGAGCAAATAATCCTAAAATTTGTATGGAATCTGAAGAGACCCCGAATCGTTAAGGAAATGTTGAAAAACAAAAATAAAGCTGGCGGCATCACCTTACCTGATTTCTAGCTTTATTACAAAGCTGTGATCACCAAGACAGCATGGTTCTGGCATAAAATCAGACACATAGACCAGTGGAACAGAGTAGAGAGCCCAGATATGGACCCTAAACTCTATGGTCAATTAATCTTTGACAAAACAGGAAAAAATATACAGTGGAAAAAGACAGTCTCTTCAATAAATGGTGCTGGGAAAACTGGACAGCTATATGTAGAAGAATGAAACTCGACCATTCTCTTACACCGTACACAAAGATCAACTCAAAATGGTAAAAGATCTCAACGTGAGACAGGAATCCATCAGAATCCTAGAGGAGAACATAAGCAGTAATCTCTTTGATATCAGCCACAACCACTTCATTCAAGATACGTCTCCAAAGGCAAAGGAAACAAAAGCGAAAATAAACTTCTGGGACTTCATCAAAATCAAAAGCTTCTGCACAGCAAAGGGAACAGTCAAGAAAACAAAGAGGCAACCCACGGAATGGGAGAAGATTCTTGCAAATGACAGTACAGACAAAAGGTTGATATCCAGGATATAAAAAACTCCTCAAACTCAACCCACACAAAACAGACAAACTCATCAAAAAATGGGCAGAAGATATGAACAGACACTTCTCCAATCAAGACATACAAATGGCTATCAGACACATGAAAAAATGCTCATCATCATTAGCCCTCAGGGAGATTCAAATTAAAACCACATTGAGATAATACCTTACACCAGTTAGAATGGCCAAAATTAACAAAACGGGAAACAACATGTGTTGGAGAGGATGTGGATAAAGGGGAACCCTCTTCCACTGTTGGTGGGAATGCAAGTTGGTGCAGCCTCTTTGGAGAACAGTGTGGAGATTCCTCAAGAAATTAAAAATAGAGCTTCCCTATCACCCTGCAATTGCACTCCTGGGTATTTACCCCAAAGGCACAGATGTCGTAAAAAGAAGGGCCATCTGTACCCCAATGTTTATAGCAGCAATGGCCACAGTCGCCAAACTATGGAAAGAACCAAGATGCCCTTCAACGGATGAATGGATAAGGAAGATGTGGTCCATATACACTATGGAGCATTAATCCTCCATCAGAAAGGATGAATATCCAACTTTTGTAGCAACATGGACGGGACAGGAAGAGATTATGCTGAGTGAAATAAGTGAAACAGAGAGGCAAATATCATACTGTTTCACTTATTTGTGGAGCATAACAAATAGCATGGAGGACAAAGGGGCCTTAGAGTGGAGTAGGGAATTTGGGTAAATTGGAAGGGGAGGTGAACCATGAGAGACTATGGACTCTGAAAAACAATCTGAGGGGTTTGAAGTGTCGGGGGGTGGGAGGTTGGGGTACCAGGTGGTGGGTATTATAGAGGGCACAGCTTGCATGGAGCACTGGGTGTGGTGAAAAAATAATGAATACTGTTTTTCTGAAAAAAAGTAAATTGGAAAAAAAAAAGAGAGGAAAAAAAATCAGGGCTCTCCGGGAAGAAAAAAAAAAAAAAAATACGATTCCAACATTGTGACGGAAGTGTGCCTTAGGCGGCATTCGTTGCAGTGTTGCGTCTTTCAAAGAAGGAAGCTCTTGGGACTGACTCTGTGGTAACTGCAATAGCGGCATATAGGGATCTAGTATTAGAAGTCTATCCGTTGGACTATAGCAAGTTCTGTTTAAGGGAAACTCCTTCAGGCGGACTCTCACTTTTCACAGTGTCTTACCAGTGGAGGAAAGAAGATAGAACAAGGAAAGACAGAGGGAACTTTGCACCCTGAGAGTGAAGGACAGGGTAGGGCACTTAGCCCTCTTTGACACATACTGGAAGGTCAACACCTGTGATGTTCCGCTGTGTCCAAATCGTCTAAAAACACTTAAATGTACAAGGGAACTGTGCTATTGAATGTTCTCTCGACAGGAATGAGTCTGTGCTAAGTTGGAAACTTAGGACCTGTCTGTTTAGTAATCATAAAATATCTCCTACAGACCCTGACTGGTGATTCTAAGGAAGGTATCATTGCAGGGATCCTACTTAAAGTGAGTTCCATTCAAAACAGTGTCTCATCCTTTGAGGAATGAATATAGAACAGGGACGGATTATGGGCACATTAGGTACTGTGAGTAAAGTGCAGGCTATGGCGCTTAGGGATCCCAAACACATATTGGATGTTCAGGACCAGTGGTCATCCGCACTCTCTTTCTGTGCTTAAAACGCTTCCAACATTGTGAGGGAAGTGTGCTTTAGGAGGGATTCATTGCAATGTTGCGGTTGTCAAAAATGAAGCTCTTGGGACTGACTCCTTGGTAACTGCAATAGGCGCACACATGGCTCTAGTATCAGAAGTCTATCCGTTGGACTATAGCAAGTTCTGTTTAAGGGAAACTCCTTCAGGTGGAAACTCACTTTTTACAGTGTTTTTCGAGTGGGGGAAGAAGATAGAACAAGGACGCACAGAGGGAACGTTGCATCTTGCAAGTGAAGGACAAGGTATGGCACGTAGGCCTCTATGACACATACTGGAAGGTCAACAACTGTGATGTTCCACTGTGTCTAACTCGTCTCAAAACATTTCAAATATACTAGGGAACTGTGCTACTGTACATTCTCTTGACAAGAATGAGTCTGTGCTAAGTTGGAAACTGTAGGACCTGTCTGTGTAGCAATCATAAAGTGTCTCCTACAGGACCCTGACAGGGAATTCTAGGGAAGGTATATTTGCAGGGATCCAACTTAAAGTGAGTTCTCAATCAAAACAGAGTCTCCTCCTTTGAGGAATGAAGATAGATCACGGACGAACTATGGGCAAATTAAGTACTGTGAGTAAAGTGCAGGCTATGGGGCTTAGGCATTCCAAACACATATTGGATGTTCAGGACCAGCGGTCATCCGCACTCTCTTTCTGTGTAAAAACGCTTCCAATATTGTGAACGAAGTGTGCTTTAGGAGAGATTCTTTGCAGTGTTGCGTCTGTCAATGTTGGAAGCTCTTGGGACTGACTCTGTGGTAACTGCAATAGGAGCACATAGGTCTCTAGTAACAGACGTCTATCCGTTGATCTATTGTAAGTTCTGTTTAAGGAAAACTCCTTCAGGCATAATCTCACTTCTCACAATGTTTTTGTATTGGAGGAAGGAACATAGAACAAGGATAAACAGAGGGTACATTGCATCCTGCTAGTGAAGGACAGGGTATGGCACTTAGGCCTCTATGACACATACATGAAGGTCAACACCTGTGATGTTCCACTGTGTCTAACCCATCTCAAACACTTCAAATGTACTAGGGAACTGTGCTATTGTATGTTCTCACGACTGGAATGAGTCTGTGCTATATTGGAAACTGTAGGACCTGTCTGTGTAGCAATCATAAAGTTTCTCTTACAGGACCTTGACAGGTGATTCTAGGGAAACTATCTTTGCGGGGATCCTACATAAAGTGATTTGTCATTCAAAACAATGTCTCCTCCTTTGAGGAATGAAGATAGAACACAGACGGACTATGGGGACATTAGTTACTGTAAGTAAAGTGCAAGCTATGGCACTTAGGCATCCCAAATACATATTGGATGATCATGACCAGTGGTCATCCGCACTCTCTTTCTGTGTCAAAAACGCTTCCAACATTGTGAGGGAAGTGTGCTTTAGGAGGGATTCGTCGAAGTGTTCCGTCTGTCAATGAAGGAAGCTTTTGGGACGGACTCTGTGGTAACTGCAATAGGCGCACATAAGGCTCTAGTATCAGACATTTATCTGATGGACTATAGCAAGTTCTGTTTAAGGGAATCTTCTTCAGGCGGAATCTCAATTCTTTGAGTTTATTTCCAGTGGAGGAAAGAAGATAGAACAAGGACGCTCAGAGGGAACATTGCGCCCTGAGCGTAAAGGACAGGTATGGCACTTAGGCCTCTAAGACACATACAGTAAGGTCAACATCTGTTATGTTCCACTGTGTCTAACTCATCTCAAAACTGTTCAAATGTACGAGGGAACTGTGCTACTGTACGTTGTCACAACTAGAATGAGTCTGTGCTAAGTTGGAAACAATAGGACCTGTCTATGTAGCAATCATAAAGTGTTTCTACAGGATCCCGACAGGTGATTCTAGGGAAGTTATCTTTTCAGGGATCCTACTTAAAGAGAGTTCTCAATCAAAACAGTGTATCCTCCTTTAAGAAATGAAGATAGATAACGGACGGACTATGGGCACATTAGGTACTGTGAGTAAATTGCAGGCTATGGCGCTTAGGCATCACAAACACATATTGGATGTTCAGGAACTGTGGTCATCCGCACTTTTTTTCTGTATCAAAACGCTTCCAATTTTGTGAGGGAAGTGTGCTTTAGGAGGGGTTCTTTCAGTGTTGCGTCTGTCAAAGCTCTTGGGACTGACTATGTGTTATCTGCAATAGGCGCACATAGGGCTCTAGTATCAGACGTCTATCCGTTGCACTATAGCAAGTACTGCTTAAGGGAAACTCCTTCATGCATAATATCACTTCACACAGTGTCTTTCCAGTGATGGAAAAAAGATAGAACAAGGACGGACACAGGGAACTTTGCATCCTGCGATTGAAGGACAGGGTATGGCACTTAGGCCTCTATGACACATACTGGAAGGTCAATACCTGTGATGTTCCACTGTGTCTAACTCATCTCAAAACACTTCAAATGTACTAGGGAACTGTGCTACTGTACGTTCTCCTGACAAGAATGAGTCTGTGCTAAGTTGGAAACTGTAGGACCTGTCAGTGTAGCAATCACAAAGTGTCTCCTACAGGAACCTGACACCTGATTCTGAGAAGGTTTCTTTTCAGGGATCCTACTCAAAGGGCATTCTTATTCAAAACAGTGTCTTCTACTTTGAGGATTGCAGATAGAACACGAACGGACTATGGGCACATTAGTTACTGTGAGTAAAGAGCAGGCTATGATGCTCGGCAACCCAAACACATATTGGTTGTTCAGGACCTGTGGTCATCCGCACTATCTTTCTGTGTCAAACGCATCGAACATAGTGAGGGAATTGTGCCTTAGGGGGGATTCGCTGCAGAGTTGCGTCTGTCAATGAAGGAAGCTTTGGGACTGAGTCTGTGGTAACTGCAATAGGCGCACATAGGGCTCTAGTATCAGACGTCTATCCGTTGGACTATAGCAAGTTCTGTTTAAGGGAAACTCCTTGAGGCATAATGTCACTTCTCTCAGTGTCTTTCCTGTGGAGGAAAGAAGATAGAACAAGGACGCCGAGAGGGAACGTTGCATCCTCCGAGTGAACGACAGTGTGTGGAACTTAGGCCTCTATGACACATACTGGAAGGTCAACACATGTGACGTTCCACTGTGTCTAACTCATCTCAAAACACTTGAAATGTACAAGGGAACTGTGCTACTGTATTTTCTCACAACAAGAATTAGTCTGTGCTAGTTGGAAACTGTAGGACCTGTCTGTGTAGCAATCATAAAGTGTCACCTACAGGAGCCAGACTGGTGATTGTAGAGAAGGTATCTCTGCAGGATTCCTACTTAAAGTGATATCTCATTCAAAACAGTATCTCCTCCTTTGAGGAATGAAGATAGAATATGGATGGACTATGGGTACATTAGGTACTGTGAGTAAAGTGCAGGCTATGGCGCTAGGGCATCCCAAACACATATTGGATGTTCAGGACCAGTGGTCATCCGCACTCACTTTCTGTGTCAAAAACGCTTCCAACATTGTGAGGGAAGTGTGCTTTAGGAGGGATTCGTTGCAGTGTTGCGTCTGTCAAAGAAAGAAGCTCTTGGGACTGACTCTGTGGTAACGGCAATAGGCGCACACAGGGCTCCAGTATCAGACGTCTATCCGTTGGAAGATACCAAGTTCTGTTTAAGGGAAACTCCTTCAGGCATAATCTCACTTCTCACAGTGTCTTTCCAGTGATGGAAAGAAGATAGATCAAGGACGCACAGAGGGAACATTGCATCCTGCAATTTTAGGACAGAGTATGGCACTTAGGCCTCTATGACACATACTGGAAGGTCAATACCTGTGATGTTCCACTGTGTCTTACTCGTCTCCCAACACTTCATATATATGAGGAAACTCTGCTTCTATACGTTCTCACGACAGGAATGAGCCTTTGCTAAGTTGGAAACTGTAGGACCTGTCTGTGTAGAATCATAAAGTGTCTTCTATAGGACCCTGACAGGTGATTCTAGGGAGGTATGTTTTCCGGGATCCTACTTATAGTGATTTCTTATTTAAAACAGTGTTTTCTCCTTTGAGGAATGCAGCTTGAACACGGACGGACTATGGGCATATTAGGTACGGTGAGTAAAGTGCAGGCTATCGCGCTTTGGCATCCCAAACACATATTGGTTGTTATGGACGTGTGGTCATCCGCAAATTCTTTCTGTGTCAATTACGCTTCCAACATTTGAGGGAAGTAGCTTTAGGAGGGATTCGTTGCAGTGTTGCGACTGACTCTGTGGTAAGTTCAATATGCCACATAGGGCTCCAGTATGAGACATCTATCCATTTGACTCTAGCAAGTTCTGTTTAAGGGAATCTCCTTCAAGTGGCATTTCACTTCTAACAGAGTCTTTCCATTGGAGGAAAGAAATAGAACAAGGACGCACAAAGGGAATGTTGCATCCTGCGAGTGAAGGACAGGGTAAGACACTTAGGCCTCTATGACACATACTGGAAGGTCAACACCTGTGATGTTCCTCTGTGTCTAATTCGTCTCAAAACACTTCAAATATATGAGGGAACTGTGCTACTGTACGTTCTCATGACAGGAATGAGTCTGTGCTAAGTTGGAAACTGTAGATCCTGTCTGTGTAGCAATCATAAATTGTCACCTACTGGACCCTGACAGGTGATTCTAGTGAAGGTATCTTTGCAGGGATCATATTTAAAGTGAGATCTCATTCAAAACAGTATCTCCTCCTTTGAGGAATGAAGATAGAACACGGACGGACTATGGGTACATTAGGTACTGTGAGTAAAGTGCTGGCTATGGCGCTTAGGCATACCAAATATATATTGGATGTTCAGGACTAGTGGTCATCCGCACTCTCTTTCTGTGTCAAAAACGCTTCCAACATTGTGAGGGACGTGTGCTTTAGGAGGGATTAGTTGCAGTGTTGTGTCTGTCAACGAAAGAATCTCTTGGGACTGACTCTGTGGTAACCGCAATAGGCGCACATAGGTCTATATTATCAGACGTCTATCTGTTTGACTATAGAAATTTCTGTTTAAGGAAAACTCCTTCAGACATAATCTCACTTCTCACAGGTCTTACCAGTGGAGGAAAGAGGATAGAACAGGGACGCACAGAGGGAACGTTGCATCCTGTGAGTGAAGGACAGGGTATGGCACTTATGCCTCTATGACACATACTGGAAGGTCAACACCTGGGATGTTCCACTGTGCCTAACTAGTCTCAAAACACTATATATGTACGAGGGAACTCTGCTACTGTATGTTCCACGACAGGAATGAGTCTGTGCTAAGTTGGAATCTGTAGGAGCTGTGTAGCAATCATAAAGTGTCTCCTACAGGACCCTGGCAGGTGATTATAGGGAAGGTATCTCTTCAGGGATCCTACTTAGTGCGTTCTTATTCAAAATAGTGTCTTCTCCTTTGAGGAATGCAGAAAGAACACGGACGTACTATGGGCACATTAGGTACATTGAGTAATTGCAGGCTATGGTGCTTAGGCATCCCAAACACATATTGGATGTTCAGGACAAGTGGCCATCTGCAATCTCTTTCTGCGTCAAAAATGCATCCAACATTGAGAGGGAAGTGTGCTTTAGGAGGAATTCGTTGCAGTGTTGCGTCTGTCAAAGAAGGAAGCTGTTTGGTCTGACTCTGTGGTAACTGCAATAGGCGCACATAGGGCTCTAGTATCAGACGTCTATCCGTTGGACTATAGCAAGTTCTGTTTAAGGGAAACTCCTTCAGGTGGAATCTAACTCCTCCCAGTGTGTCTAACTCGTATCAAAACACTTCAAATGTACGAGGGATCTGTGCTACTGTACGTTCTCTCGAAAGGAATGTGTCTATGCTAAGTTAGAAACTGTAGGACCTGTATGTGTAGCAATCATAAAGTGTCTTATACAGGACCCTGAGAGGTGATTATTAGGAAGGTCTTTTCAGGGATCCTACTTAGAGTGAGTTCTCATACAAAACAGTGTCCCCTCCTTTGAGGAATGTAGATATAAAACGGACGGGCTAGGGGTACTTTAGGTTGGTTAAAGTGCAGGCTATGGCGCTTAAGCATAACAAACACATATTGGATGTTCTGGACCAGTGGTCCTCCGCACTCTCCGTGTCAGAAACGTTTCCAATATTGTGAGGGAAGTGTACCTTAGGAGTGATTCGTTGCAGTGTTGCATCTGTCAAAGAAGAAAGCTCTTGGGACTGACTCTGTGGTAACTGCAAATGGCGCCCATAGGGCTCTAGTATCAGATGCCTATCCGTTGGACTATAGCAAGTTCTTTTTAAGGGAATCTCCTTCTGTCATAATCTCATTTCTCACAAGGTCTTTCCAGTGGATGAAAGAAGAAAGAACAAGGACGCAAGAGGGAACGTTGTAAACTGCGAGTGAAGGACAACGTATGGCACTTAGGCCTCTATGACACATAGTGGAAGGTCAACACCTGTGATGTTCCAGAGACAAACTCGTCTCAAAACACTTCACATGTATGAGGGAACTGTGCTACTGTACGTTCTAACGACAAGAATGAGTCTGTGCTAAGTTGGAAACTGTTTGACATGTCTGTGTAGCAATCATAAAGTGTCTCATACAGGACACTGATAGGTGATTCAAGGGAAGGTATCTTTTCAGATATACTACTTAAAGTGCATTATAATTCCAAACATTGTCTCCTTTGAGGAATGAAGACAGAACATGGATGGACTATGGGCACATTAGGTACTGTGAGTAAAGTGCAGGCTATGGCGCTTACGCATCCTAAACACATACTGGATGTTCAGGACCAGTGCTCATCCACACTCTCTTTCTGTGTCAAAACGCTTCCAACATTGTGAGGTAAGTGTGCTTTAGGAGGGAGTCGTACCGGTGTTGCGTCTGTCAAAGAAGGAAGCTCTTGGGACTGACTCTGTGGTAACTGCAATATGCGAACATAGGGCTCTAGTATCAGACGTCTATCCGTTGGACTATAGCATGTTCTGTTTAAGGGAAACTCTTTCAGGTGGAATTTCACATCTCACAGAGTCTTTCATGTGGAGGAAAGAAGATAGAACAAGGAAGGACGGAGGGAACGTTCCACCCTGATAATGAAGTACAGGGTATGGCACTTAGCACTCTATGACACACACTGTAACGTCAACAACTGTGATGTTCCACTGTGTCTAACTCATCTCAAAACACTTCAAATGTACGAGGGAACTGTGCTACTGTACGTTTTCATGACAGTAATGAGTCTGTGCTCAGTTGGAAACTGTAGGACCTGTCTGTGAAGCAATCATAATTTGTCTCGTATAGGATCCTGACAGGTGATTCTTAGGAAGGTATCTTTTCAGGGATCCTACTTAAAGTTTTCTCATTCATAACAGTGTCTCCTCCTTTGAGGAAAGATTAGAGAACACGGATGGTCTATGGGCACATTAGGTACAGTGAGTAAAGTGCAGGCTATGGCGCTTAGGCATCCCAAACACATATTTGATGTTCAGGACCAGAGGTCATCCGCACTATCTTTCTGTGTCTAAAACGCTTCCATCATTGTGAGGGAAGTGTGCTTTAGGAGGGATTCGTTGCACTCTTGCATCTGTCAATGAAGGAATCTGTTGGGACTGACTCTGTGGTAACTGCAAAAGGCGACATAGGGCTCTATTATCAGACGTCTATCCGTTGGACTATAGCAAGTTCTCTTTAAGCGAACCTCCTTCAGGCATAATCTCACTTCCCTCAGTGACTTCCAGTGGAGGAAAGAACATAGAACAAGGACGCACATAGGACGATGCATCCTGTGAGTGAAGGACTGGGTATGGCACTTACGCCTCTATGACACATACTGGAATGAGAACACCTGTGATGTTCCACTGTTTTTACCTCGTCTCAAAAAACTTCAAATGTATAAGGGAACTGTGCTACTGTACGCTCTGATGGTAGGAATGAGTTTGTGCTAAGTTGGAAACTGTAGGACCTGTCTGTGTAGTAATCATAAAGTGTCGTATACAGGACCCTGACAGGTGATTCTAGGGAAGGTATCTTTTCAGGGATACTACTTAACGTGCGTTCTTATTCAAAACAGTGTCTCCTCCTTTGTGGAATAAAGACAGAACACGGACGGACTATGGGCACATTAGGTACTGTGAGCAAAATGCAGGCTATGGCAAATAGGCATCCCATACACATATTTGATGTTAAGGACATGTGGTCATCCGTACTACCTTTATGTGTCAAAAACGACTCCAACATTGTGAGGGAAGTGTGCCTTAGGAGAGATTCGTTGCAGTGATGCGTCTGTCAAAGAAGGAAACGTTTGGGACTGACTCTGTGTTAACTGCAATAGGCGGACATATGGCTCTAGTATCAGACGTCTATCCATTGGACTATAGCAAGTTCTGTTTAATGGAAATTCCTTCAGGTGGAATCTCACTTCTCAGAGTGTCTTTCCAGTGGAGGAAAGAAGATAGAACAAGGACACACAGAGGGACCGTTGCATCCTGCGAGTGTAGGACAGGGTATGGCCTTTAGGCCTCTATGACAAATACTGGAAAGTCAACACCTGTGATGTTCTACTGTGTCTAATTCGTCTCAAAACACTTCAAATGTACGAGGGAACTGGGCTACTGTATGTTCTCACGACAGGAATCAGTCTGTGCTAAGTTGGAAACTGTAGGACTTGTCTGTGTAGCAATCATAAAGTGTCTTATACAGGACCCTGACAGGTGATTCTAGGGAAGGTATCTTAGCAGGGATCCTACTTAAAGTCAGTTCTCATTCCGAACAGTGTCTCCTCCTTTGAGGAATGAAGACAGAACACGGACGGACTATGGGCACATTAGGTACTGTGAGTAAAGTGCAGGCTATGGCGCTTAGGCATCCCAAACACATATTGGATGTTCAGGACCAGTGGTCATCCGCACTCTCTTTCTGTGTCAAAAACGCTTCCAACATTGTGAGGGAAGTGTGCTTTAGGAGGGATTCGTTGCAGTGTTGCATCTCTGAAAGAAGGAAGCTCTTGGGACTGACTCTGTGGTAATTGCAATAGGCGCACATAGGGCTCTAGTATCAGATCTATCCGTTGGATTATAGCAAGTTCTGTTTAAGGGAAACTCCTTCAGGCATAATCTCACTTCTCACAGTGTCTTTCCAGTGGAGGAAAGAGGATAGAACAAGGACTGTAGGACCTGTCTGTGTAGCAATCTAAAATGGTTCCTACAGGAAACTGATAGGTGATTCTAGGGAAGGTATCTTGGCAGGGTTCTACTTACAGTGAGATCTCATTCAAAACAGTGTATCAACCTTTGAGGTATGAATATAGAACACGGACGGACTATGGCTACATTAAGTACTGAGAGTAAATGCAGGCTATGGCGCTTAGGCATCCCAAACTTATATTGGATGTTCAGGACCTGTGGTCATCCGCACTCTCTTTCTGTGTAAAAACGCTTACAAAATTGTGAGGGAAGTGTGCCTTTGGAGGGATTAATTGCAGTGTTGCGTCTGTCAAAGAAGGAAGATCTTGCGACTGACCTTCTGTTAGCTGCTATAAACGCAGGATTATAGTATCAGATGTCTATCCTTTGTACTATAGCAAGTACTATTAAAGGAAACTCCTTCAGGCATAATATCACTTCTCCAAGTGTCTTTCCAGGGGAAGAAAGAAGATAGAACAAGAAATCACAGAGGGAACGTTATACCCTGAGAGTGAAGGACAGGGTATCAAACTTAGGCCTCTATGACACATTCTGGAAGGTTAACACCTATGATGTTCCACTGTGTCTAACTGGTATCAAAACACTTCAAATGAATGAGGGAACTGTGCTACTGTACGTTCTCACGACAGGAATGAGTCTGTGATAAGTTGGAAACTGTAGGACCTGTCTGCGTAGCAATCATAAAGTGTCTCCTACAGGACCCTGACAGGTGATTCTCGGGAAGGTATCTTTTCAGGGATCCTACTTAAAATCAAGTTTAGAGCTGAGATCAATGAGGGAGAAACCAGAGATACAGTAGAACATATAAATGAAACTAGAAGCTGGTTTTTTGAAAGAATCAATAAGATCGATAAGCCACTGGCTACACTAATCCAAAAGAGGAGAAAGCCCAAATTCATAAAATTATGAATGAAAAGGGAGAGATCACAACTAACACCAAGGAAGTAGAAACAATCATCAGAAGTTATAATGAACAGCTATTTGCCAATAAGCTTAGCACCTAGATGAAATGGGTGCATTCCTGGAAAAATATAAACTACCAAGTTTGAACCAGGAAGAAATCGACAACATGAATAGACCGATATCTAATAACGAGATTGAAGCAGTAATCAAAAACTTCCAAAAAACAAGAGCCCAGGACCTGATGGATTCCCTGGGGAATTCTACCAAACCTTCAAAGAAGAAATAACACCTATTCTCCTGAAGCTGTTACAAAAAATTGAAGCAGAAGGAAAACTTCCAGACTCTTTCTATGAAGCCAGCATTACCCTGATCCCCAAACCAGGCAAGGACCCTACCAAAAAGGAGAATTTCAGACCAATATCGCTGATGAATATGGATGCTAAGATTCTCAACATGATCCTACCAACAGGATCCAACAGCACATTAAAAAGATTATCCACCATGATCAGGTGGGATTCATCCCTGGGCTACAAGGATGGTTCAACATTCGTAAATTAATCAATGTGAATCAACAAATTAATCTGAGAAGAGAGAAGAACCACATGGTCCTCTCAATTGATACAGAAAAAGATTTGACAAAATCCAAATCCGTTCCTGATTAAAACGCTTCAAAGTATAGGGATAGAGGGAACATTCCTGAACCTCATCAAATCTATCTATGAAAGACCCACAGCAAATATCATCCTCAATGGGAAAAAGCTTGCAGCCTTCCCGTTGAGATCAGGAACAAGACAAGGAAGCCCACTTTCACCACTCTTGTTCAACATAGTATTAGAAGTCCTAGCAACAGCAATCAGACAACAGAGAGAAATAAAAGGTATCCAAATTGGTAATGAAGAAGTCATACTCTCTCTCTTCGCAGATGACATGATTCTTTATATGGAAAACCCAAAAGACTCCACCCCCAAACTACTAGAACTCATACAGCAATTCAGCAGCGTGGCAGGACAAAAGTCAATGTGCAGATATCAGTGGCTTTCTTATACACTAACAAGGAAAATACAGAAAGGGAAATTAGAGAATCGATTCCATTTACTATAGCACCAAGAACCATAAGATACCTGGGAATAAACCTAACTAAAGAGGTAAAGGATCTATACTTGAGGAACTATAGAACACTCATGAAAGAAATTGAAGAAGACACAAAAAGATGGAAGACCATTCCATGCTCTTGGATCGGAAGAATAAACATCGTTAAAATGTCTATACTGCCTAGAGCAATCTATACTTTTAATGCCATTCCGATCAAAATTCCACCAGCATTCTTCAAAGAGCTGGAGCAAATAATCCAAAAATTTGTATGGAATCAGAAGAGACCCCGAATCGCTAAGGAAACGTTGAAAAACAAAAATAAAGCTGGCGGCATCACCTTACCTGATTTCAAGCTTTATTACAAAGCTGTGATCACCAAGACAGCATGGTACTGGCATAAAAACAGACACATAGACCAGTGGAACAGAGTAGAGAGCCCTGATATGGACCCTCAACTCTATGGTCAATTAATCTTCGACAAAACAGGAAAAAATATACAGTGGAAAAAAGACAGTCTCTTCAATAAATGGTGCTGGGAAAACTGGACAGCTATATGTAGAAGAATGAAACTCGACCATTCTCTTACACCGTACACAAAGATCAACTCAAAATGGATAAAAGACCTCAACGTGAGACAGGAATCTATCAGAATCTTAGAGGAGAACATAGGCAGTAATCTCTTCGATATCAGCCACAGCAACTTCTTTCAAGATACGTCTCCAAAGGCAAAGGAAACAAAAGCGAAAATAGACTTCTGGGACTTCATCAAAATCAAAAGCTTCTGCACAGCAAAGGAAACAGTCAAAAAACAAAGAGGCAACCCACGGAATGGGAGAAGATATTTGCAAATGACAGTACAGACAAAAGGTTGATATCCAGGATCTATAATGAACTCCTCAAACTCAACCCACACGAAACAGACAAACACATCAAAAAATGGGCAGAAGATATGAACAGACACTTCTCCAATCAAGAAATACAAGTGGCTATCAGACATGAAAAAATGCTCATCATCATTAGCCCTCAGGGAGATTCAAATTAAACCACATTGAGATAATACCTTACACCAGTTAGAATGGCCAAAATTAACAAAACAGGAAACAGCATGTGTTGGAGAGGATGTGGAGAAAGGGGAACCCTCTTCCACTGTTGGTGGGAATGCAAGTTGGTGCAGCCTCTTTGGAGAACAGTGTGGAGATTCCTCAAGAAATTAAAAATAGAGCTTCCCTATGACCCTGCAATTGCACTCCTGGGTATTTACCCCAAAGATACAGATGTCGTGAAAAGAAGGGCCATTTGTACCCCAATCTTTATAGCAGCAATGGCCACAGTCGCCAAACTATGGAAAGAACCAAGATGCCCTTCAACGGATGAATGGATAAGGAAGATGTGGTCCATATACACTATTGAGTATTATGCCTCCTAAGAAAAGATGAATACCCAACTTTTGTAGCAGCATAGACGGGACTGGAAGAGATTATGTTGAGTGAAATAAGTCAAGCAGAGAGAGTCAATTATCATATGGTTTTACTAATTTGTGGAGCATAACAAATAGCATGGAGGACAAGGGGTGTTAGAAAGGAGTAGGGAATTTGGGTAAATTGGAAGGAGAGGTGAACCATGAGAGACTATGGACTCTGAGAAACAGTCTGAGGGGTGTGAAGTGACGGGGGGTGGGAGGATGGGGTACCAGGTGTTGGGTATTATAGAGGGCACAGCTTGCATGGAGCACTGGGTGTGGTAATAAATAATGAATAATGTTTTTCTGAAAATAAATAAATTGGAAAAAAAATAAAAATAAATAAATAAATAAATAAATAAATAATGGAAAAAAATAAATGAAAAAAAAAGTGATGGCTATGGCACTTAGGCATCCCAAAAACATATTGACTATTCAGGACCAGTGGTCATCCGCACTCTCTTTCTGTGTCAAAAATGCTCCCAACATTGTGAGGGAAGTGTGCTTTAGGAGGGATTCGTTGCAGTGTACCGTCTGTCAAGGAAGGAAGCACTTGGGACTGACTCTGTGGTAACTCCAATAAGCGCACTTAGGGCTCTAAGATCAGACATCTATCCGATGGACTATAGCAAGTTCCGTTTAACGGAAACTCCTTCAGGCATAATCTCACTTCTCACAGTGTCATTCCAGTGGAGGAAAGAAGATAGATCAAGGACGCACAGAGGGAACGTTACATCCTGCGAGTGAAGGACAGGGTATGACACTTAGGCTCTATGACACATACTGGAAGATCAACACCTGTGATGTTCCACTGTGTCTAACTCGTCTCAAAGCACTTCCGATGTTGAGGGAACTGTGCTACTGTACATTCTCACGACAGGAATGAGTCTGTGCTAAGTTGGAAACTGTAGGACCTGTCTGTGTCGCAATCATAAAGTGTCTCCTACAGGACCCTGAGAGGTGATTCTAAGGAAGGGATTTTTTCAGGGATCCTACATAAAGTGCGTTCTTATCAAAACAGTGTCTTCTCCTTTGAGGAATGCAGATAGAGCACGGACGGACTATGGGCACATTAGGTACTGTGAGTAAAGTGCAGACTATGGCGATTTGGCATCCCAAACACATATTGGATGTTCAGGGCCAGTGGTCATCCGCACTCTCTTTCTGTGTTAAAAACGATTCCAACATTGTGAGTGAAGTGTGCTTTAGGAGGGATTCGTTGCAGTGTTGTGTCTGTTCAAAGAAGGAAGCTCTTGGGACTGACTCTGTGGTAACTGCAATAGGCGCACATAGGGATCTAGTAGCAGACATCTATCTGTTGGACTATAGCAAGTTCTGTTTAACGGAAACTCCTTCAGGCATAATCTCACTTCTCACAGTGTCTTTCCAGTGGAGTTAAGAAGATAGAACAAGGACGCACAAAGGGAACGTTGCATCCTGCAAGTGAAGGACAGGGTATGGCACTTAGGCCTCTATGACACATACAGGAAGGTCAACACCTCTGATGTTCCACTGTGTTTAACTCGTCTCAAAACACTTCAAATATATGAAGGAACTGTGCCTCTGTATGTTCTCACGACAGGAATGAGTCTATGCTAAGTTGGAAACTGTAGGACCTGTCTGTGTAGCAATTATAAAGTGTCTCCTACAGGACCCTGACAGGTGATGCTAGGGAAGGTATCGTTGCAGGGAACCTAATTAAAGAGAGTTCTCTTCAAAACAGTGTCTACTCCTTTGAGGTATGAAGATAGAACATGACGGACTATGGGCACATTAGGTACTGTGAGTAAAGTGCAGGTTATTGCGCTTACATTCCCAAACACATATTGGGTGTTTAGCACCAGTCGTCATCCGCACTCTCTTTCCGTGTCAAAAACGCTTCTAACATTGTGAGGGAAGTGTGCCTTAAGACGGATTCGTTGCAGTGTTGTGTCTGTCAAAGAATGAAGCTCTTAGGATTGACTCTGTGGTAACTGCAATAGGCGCCCATAGGGCTCTGTTATCAGACATCTATCCGTTGGACTATAGAAAGTTCTGTTTAAGGGAAAATCCTTCAGACATAATCTCCTTTTCACATTGTCTTTCCAGTGGAGGGAGGAAGATAGAACAAGGAAGGTCAGAGGGAACGTTGCACCCTGAGAGTGAAGGACACGGTATGGTACTTAACCCTCTATGACACATACTGGAACATCAACACCTGTAATGTTCCACTGTGCCTAACTCGTCTCAAAACACTTCAAATGTATGAGGGAACTGTGCTAATATACGTTCTCAAGACAGGAATGAGTCTGTGATAAGTTGGAAAGTGCATGACCTGTCTGTTTAGCAATCATAAAGTGTCTGCTATAGGATCCTGACAGGTGATCTAGGGAAGGTATCTTTTCAGGGATCCTACTTAAAGTGCGTTCTTATTCAAAAAAGTGTCTCCTCCTTTGAGGAATGAAGATAGAACACGGATGGACTAGGGGAAAATTAGGTACTGTGATTAAAGTGCAGGCTATGAGAAACTCAACAAAGAAACAAGAGCATTGAATGACACATTGGACCAGATGGACCTCATAGATATATACAGAACATTCCACCCTAAAACAGCAGAATACTCATTCTTCTCAAGTGCACACGGAACCTTCTCCAGAATAGACCACATACTGGGTCACAAATCAGGACTCAGCCGATACCAAAAGACTGAGATTATTCCCTGCATATTCTCAGATCACAATGCTTTGAAACTGGAGCTCAATCACAAGGAAAAGTTCCGAAGGAACTCAAACACCTGGAAGCTAAAGACCACCTTACTTAAGAATGCTTGGATCAACCAGGAGATCAAAGAAGAACTGAAACAATTCATGGAAACCAATGAGAATGAAGACACTTCGGTCCAAAACCTATGGGATACAGCAAAGGCGGTCCTAAGGGGAAAATATATAGCCATCCAAGCCTTGCTCAAAAAAATTGAAAAATCCAGAACACACCAGCTGTCTCTACACCTTAAAGAACTGGAGGATCAACAACAAATCAAACCAACTCCACACATAAGAAGGGAAATCATCAAGATTAGAGCTGAGATCAATGAGGGAGAAACCAGAGATACAGTAGAACGTATCAATGAAACTAGAAGCTGGTTTTTTGAAAGAATCAATAAGATCGATAAGCCACTGGCTACACTAATCCGAAAGAAAAGAGAGAAATCCCAAATTCATAAAATTATGAATGAAAAGGGAGAGATCACAACTAACACCAAGGAAGTAGAAACAATCATCAGAAGTTATTACGAACAGTTATATGCCAATAAGCTTAGCAACCTAGATGAAATGGATGCATTCCTGGAAAAATATAAACTACCAAAATTGAACCAGGAAGAAATCAACAACCTGAATAGACCGATATCTAATAACGAGATTGAAGCAGTGATCAAAAATCTCCCAAAAAACAAGAGCCCAGGACCTGACGGATTCCCTGGGGAATTCTACCAAACCTTCCAAGAAGAAATAACACCTATTCTCCTGAAGCTGTTTCAAAAACTTGAAGCAGAAGGAAAACTTCCAGACTCTTTCTATGAAGCCAGCATTACCCTGATCCCCAAACCAGGCAAGGACCCTACCAAAAAGGAGAGTTTCAGACCAATATCACTGATGAATATGGATGCTAAGATTCTCAACAAGATCCTAGCCAACAGGATCCAACAACACATTAAAAAGATTATCCACCATGATCAGGTGGGATTCATCCCTGGGCTACAAGGATGGTTCAACATTCGTAAATCAATCAATGTGATACAACAAATTAATATGAGAAGAGAGAAGAACCACATGGTCCTCTCAATTGATGCAGAAAAAGCTTTTGACAAAATCCAACATCCGTTCCTGATTAAAACGCTTCAAAGTATAGGGATAGAGGGAACATTCCTGAACCTCATCAAATCTATCTATGAAAGACCCACAGCAAATATCATCCTCAATGGGAAAAAGCTTGCAGCCTTCCCGTTGAGATCAGGAACAAGACAAGGAAGCCCACTTTCACCACTCTTGTTCAACATAGTATTAGAAGTCCTAGCAACAGCAATCAGACAACAGAGAGAAATAAAAGGTATCCAAATTGGTAATGAAGAAGTCAAACTCTCTCTCTTCGCAGATGACATGATTCTTTATATGGAAAACCCAAAAGACTCCACCCCCAAACTACTAGAACTCATACAGCAATTCAGCAGTGTGGCAGGATACAAAGTCAATGTGCAGAAATCAGTGGCTTTCTTATACACTAACAATGAAAATACAGAAAGGGAAATTAGAGAATCGATTCCATTTACTATAGCACCAAGAACCATAAGATACCTGGGAATAAACCTAACTAAAGAGGTAAAGGATCTATACTTGAGGAACTATAGAACACTCATGAAAGAAATTGAAGAAGACACAAAAAGATGGAAGACCATTCCATGCTCTTGGATCGGAAGAATAAACATTGTTAAAATGTCTATACTGCCTAGAGCAATCTATACTTTTAATGCCATTCCGATCAAAATTCCACCGGCATTCTTCAAAGAGCTGGAGCAAATAATCCTAAAATTTGTATGGAATCAGAAGAGACCCCGAATCGCTAAGGAAATGTTGAAAAACAAAAATAAAGCTGGCGTCATCATCTTACCTTTTTTCAAGCTTTATTACAAAGCTGTGATCACCAAGACAGCATGGTACTGGCATAAAAACAGACACATAGACCAGTGGAACAGAGTAGAGAGCCCTGATATGGACCCTAAACTCTATGGTCAATTAATCTTCGACAAAACAGGAAAAAATATACAGTGGAAAAAAGACAGTCTCTTCAATAAATGGTGCTGGGAAAACTGGACAGCTATATGTAGAAGAATGAAACTCGACCATTCTCTTACACCGTACACAAAGATCAACTCAAAATGGATAAAAGACCTCAACGTGAGACAGGAATCTATCAGAATCTTAGAGGAGAACATAGGCAGTAATCTCTTTGATATCAGCCACAGCAACTTCTTTCAAGATACGTCTCCAAAGGCAAAGGAAACAAAAGCAAAAATAAACTTCTGGGACTTCATCAAAATCAAAAGCTTCTGCACAGCAAAGGAAACAGTCAAAAAAACAAAGAGGCAACCCACGGAATGGGAGAAGATATTTGCAAATGACAGTACAGACAAAAGGTTGATATCCAGGATCTATAATGAACTCCTCAAACTCAACCCACACGAAACAGACAAACACATCAAAAAATGGGCAGAAGATATGAACAGACACTTCTCCAATCAAGAAATACAAATGGCTATCAGACACATGAAAAAATGCTCATCATCATTAGCCCTCAGGGAGATTCAAATTAAAACCACATTGAGATATCACCTTACACCAGTTAGAATGGCCAAAATTAACAAAACAGGAAACAACATGTGTTGGAGAGGATGTGGAGAAAGGGGAACCCTCTTACACTGTTGGTGGGAATGCAAGTTGGTGCAGCCTCTTTGGAGAACAGTGTGGAGATTCCTCAAGAAATTAAAAATAGAGCTTCCCTACGACCCTGCAATTGCACTCCTGGGTATTTACCCCAAAGATACAGATGTCGTGAAAAGAAGGGCCATCTGTACCCCAATGTTTATAGCAGCAATGGCCACAGTCGCCAAACTATGGAAAGAACCAAGATGCCCTTCAACGGATGAGTGGATAAGGAAGATGTGGTCCATATACACTATGGAGTATTATGCCTCCATCAGAAAGGATGAATATCCAACTTTTGTAGCAACATGGACGGGACTGGAAGAGATTATGCTGAGTGAAATCAGTCAAGCAGAGAGAGTCAATTATCATATGGTTTCACTCATTTGTGGAGCATAACCAATAGCATGGAGGACAAGGGGCGTTAGAGAGGAGTAGGGAATTTGGGTAAATTGGAAGGGGAGGTGAAACATGAGAGACTATGGACTCTGAAAAACAGTCTGAGGGGTTTGAAGTGGCAGGGGGGTGGGAGGTTGGGGTACCAGGTGGTGGGTATTATAGAGGGCACAGCTTGCATGGAGCACTGGGTGTGGTGAAAAAATAATGAATACTGTTTTTCTGAAAATAAATAAATTGGGGAAAAAAAAAATAAAGTGCAGGCTATGGTGAATAGGCATACGGAACACATATTTGATGTTCAGGGCCAGTGGTCATCCACTCTCTCTTTCTGTGTCAAAAATGCTTCCAGCATTGTGAGGGAAGTGTACTTTAGGAGGGATTCGTTGCAGTGTTGCGTCTGCCAAAGTAGGAAGCTCTTGGGACCGACTCTGTGGTAACTGCAATAGGCGCACATAGGGCTCTAGTATCAGACGTCTATCCGTTGGACTATAGCAAGTTCTTTTTAAGGGAAACTCCTTCAGGCATAATCTCACTTCTCACACTGTCTTTCCAGTGGAGTAAAGTAGATAGAACAAGGATGCAAAGAGTGAACGTTGCATCCTGCGAATGAAGAACAGGGTATGGCACTTAGGCCTCTAAGACACATACAGGAAGGTCAACACATGTGATGTTCCACTGTGTCTAACTCGTCTCAAAAACTACAAATGTAGGAGGAAACTGTGCTACTGTACGTTCTCATGACAGGAATGAGTCTGTGCTAAGTTGGAAACTGTAGGACCTATCTGTGTAGCAATCACAAAGTTTCTCATACAGGACCCTGACAGGTGATTCTTATGAAGGTATCTTTTCAGGGATCATACTTAAAATGAGTTCTCATGCAAAACAGTGTTTCCTCCTTTGAGGAATACAGATTGAACATGGACGGGCTATGGGCACATTAAGTACTGTGAGTAAAGTGCTGGCTATGGCGCATAGGCATCCCAAACACATATTGGATGTTCAGGACCTGTGGTCATCCGCAATCTCTTTCTGTGTCTAAAACGCTTCCAACATTGTGGGGGAAGTGTGCCTTAGGAGGGATTTGTTGCAGTGTTGCGTCTGTCAAAAAAGGAAGCTGTTTGGACTGACTCTGAGGTAACTGCAATAGGTGCCCAAAGGGCTCTAGTATGAGACGTCTATCCTTTGGACTGTAGCAAGTTCTGTTTAAGGGAATCTCCTTCAGGCAGAATCTCACTTCTTAGAGTGTCTTTCCAGTGGTGGAAAGAAGATAGAACAAGGACGCACAGAGGGATGGTTGCACCCTGAGATTGAAGGACAGGGTATGGCACTTTGGACTCTATGACACTTTTGGAAGGTCAACACCTGTGATGTTCCACTGTGTCTAACTCGTCTCATAACACTTCAAATGTACGCGGGAACTGTGCTACTGTACGTTCTCACGACAGGAATGAGTCTGTGCTAAGTTGGAAACTGTAGGACCTGTCTGTGTAGCAATCATAAAGTGTCTCCTACAGGACCCTGACAGGTGATTCGTAGGAAGTTATCATTTCAGGAATCCTACTTAAAGTGATTTCTCATTCAAAACAGTGTCTCCTCCTATGAGGAATGAAGATAGAACACCGACGGACTATGGGCACATTCGGTACTGTGAGTAAAGTGCAGGCTTGGCGCTTAGGCATCCAAAACACATATTGGTTGTTCAGGACCTGTGGTCATCAGCACTTTCTGTCTGTGTCAAAAATGCTCGAACATTGTGAGGGAAGTGTGCCTTACGAGGGATTCGTTGCAGTGTTGCGTCTGTCAATGAAGGAAGTTCTTGGGACTGATTCTGTGTTAGCTGTAATAGGCGAACATAGGGCTCTAGTATCAGACGTCTATCCATTGGACTATAGCAAGTTCTTTTAAGGGAAACTCATTCAGGCAGAATCTCTCTTCTCACAGTGTCTTTCTAGTGGAAAAAAGAAGACAGAACAAGGAAGGACAGAGGGAACGTTGTACCCTGAGTGAAGGACAGCCTCGGGCACTTATCCATCTAACACACATAATGGAACGTCAACACCTGTGATGTTCCACTGCGTCTAACTGTTCTCAAAATACTTCAAATGTACGAGGGAACTATGCTACTGTACGTTCTCACGACAGGAATGAATCTGTGCTAAGTTGGAAACTGTAGGACCTGTCTGTGTAGCAATCATAAAGTGTCACCTACAGGAGCCTGACAGGTTATTCAAGGGAAGTTATCTTTGTAGGGATCCTACTTAAAGTGAGATCTCATTCTAAACAGTATCTCCTCACTGAGGAATGAAGATAGAACATGGACGGACTATGGGTACATTAGGTATGGTGAATAAAGTGCTGGCTATGGCGCTTAGGCATCCCAAACACATATTGGATGTTCCAGACCAGTGGTCATCCGCACTCTCTTTCTGTGTCAAAAACGCTTCCAATATTGTGAAGGAAGTGTGCGTTAGGAGGGAATCGTTGCAGTGTTGCATCTGTCAAAGAAGGAAGCTCTTGGGACTGACTCTGTGGTAACGGCAATAGGCGCACATTGGGCTCTAGTATCAGACGTCTATCCGTTGGACTATAGCAAGTTCTGTTTAAGGGAAACTCCTTCAGGCATAATCTCAGTTTTCACAGTGTCTTTCCAGTGATGGAAAGAAGATAGAACAAGGACGCACAGAGGGAATGTTGCATCCTGCGAGTGAACGACATGGTAAGATACTTAGGCCTCTATGACACATAATGGAAGGTCAACACCTGTGTTGGAAACTGTAGGACGAGTGTCTGTAGCAATCATAAAGTGTCTCATACAGGACACTGACAGGTTATTCTAGGGAAGGTATCTTCTCAGGTATCCTACTTAAAGTGCGTTCTGAATCAAAACAGTGTCTCCTCCTTTGAGGAATGACGTTAGAACACTGACGGACTATGGGCACTTTCGGTACTGTGAGTAAAGTGCTGGCTATGGCGCTTAGGCATCCCAAACACATAATGGATGTTCAGGGCCCGAGGTCATCAAAACACTCTTTCTGTTCAAAAACGCTTCCAATATTGTGAGGGATGTGTGCTTTAGGAGGGATTCGTTGCAGTGTTGCATCTGTCAAAGAAGGAAGCTCTTGGGACTGACTCTGTGGTAACGGCAATAGGCGCACATAGGGCTCTAGTATCAGACGTCTATCCGTTGGAGTATAGCAAGTTCTGATTAAGGGAAACTCCTTCAGGCATAATCTCACTTCTCACAGTGTCTTTCCAGTGATGGAAAGAAGATTGAACAAGGACGCACGGAGGGAACGTTGCATCCTGCGTGTGAAGGATAGGGTATGGCACTTAGGCCTCTATGACACTTACTGGAAGGTCAACAACTGTGTTGTTCCACTGTGTCTAATTCGTCCTAAAAGACTTCAAATGTTCGAGGGAACAGTGCTACTTTACGTTCTCACGACAGGAATGAGTCTTTGCTAAGTTGGAAACTGTAGGACCTGTCTGTGTAGCAATCATCAATGTCTCCTACATGAACTTGACAGGTGATTCTCGGGAAGGTATCTTTGCAGGGTTCCTTCTTAAAGTGAGATCTCATTCAAAACAGTGTCTCCCCATTTGAGGAATGAAGATAGAACACGGACGGACTATGGGTATATTAGGTATGTGAGTAAAGTGCAGGCTATGGCGCTTAGGCATCCCAAACATATATTGGATGTTCAGGACCAGTGTTCATCCGCGCTCTCTTTTTGTGTCAAAAACGCTTCCAACATTGTGAGTGAAGTGTGCTTTAGGAGGGATTCGTTGCAGTGTTGTGTCTGTTCAAAGAAGGAAGCTCTTGGGACTGACTCTGTGGTAACTGCAATAGGCGCACATAGGGCTCTAGTATCAGACGTCTATCCGTTGGACTATAGCAAGTTCTGTTTAAGGGAAACTCCTTCAGGCATAATCTCACTTCTCACAGTGTCTTTCCAGTGTTGGAAAGAAGATCTAACAAGGACGCACAAAGGGAAAGATGCATCCTGCGAGTGAAGGACAGGGTATGGCAATTAGGCCTCTATGACACATACTGGTAAGTCAACACCTTTGATGTCCACTGTGTCTAACTCTTCTCAAGACACTTCATATTTACGATGGAACTGTGCTACTGTACGTTCTCATGACAAGAATGAGTCAGTGCTATGATGGAAACTGTAGGACCTGTCTGTGTAGCAATCATAAAGTGTCTCTTACAGGACCCTGACAGATGATTCTAGGGAAGGTATCTTCTCCGGGATCCTACTTAAAGTGCATTCTTATTCAAAACAGTGTTTTCTCCTTTGAGGAATGCAGCTAGAACATGGACGGACTATTGGCACATTAGGTACTGTGAGTAAAGTGCAGGCTATGGCTCTTAGGCATCCCAAACACATATTGGAAGTTCAGTACCGGTGGTCATCCGCACTTTCTTTCTGTGTCAAATACGCTTCCAACATTGTGTGGGAAGTGTGCTTTAGGAGGTATTCGTTGAAGTGTTGCTTCTGTCAAAAAGGAAACTCTTGGGACTGACTCTGTGGTAACTTCAATAGGCGCACATAGGGCTCCAGTATCAGACGTCTATGCGATGGACTATAGCAAGTTCTGTTTAAGGGAATCTCCTTGATGTGGAATCTCACGTGTAACAGTGTCTTTCCAGCGGAGGAAAGAAGATAGTAAAAGGACGCACAGAGGGAACGTCCATCCTGCGAGTGAAGGACAGGGTAAGACACTTAGGACTCTATGACATATAATGGAAGTTCAACCCCTGTGTTGGAATCTGTAGGACCTGTCTGTGTAGCAATCATAAAGTGTCTCATACAGGACACTGACAGGTGATTCTAGGGAAGGTATCTTTTCAGGGATCCTACTTAAAGTGCGTTCTCAATCAAAACAGTGTCTCCTCCTTTGAGGAATGAAGATAGAACAAAAAAGGAATATGGGCACATTAGGTACTGTGAGTAAAGTGCTGGCTATGGCGCTTAGGCATCCCAAACACATATTGGATGTTCAGGACCAGTGGTCATACGCAATCTCTCTTTTTTTTTTTTTTTCAATTTATTTATTTTCAGAAACAAAGTATTCATTATTTTTTCACCACACCCAGTGCTCCATGCAAGCCGTGCCCTCTATTATACCCACCACCTGGTACCCCAACCTCCCACCCCCACGCCACTTCAAACCCCTCAGACTGTTGCAATCTCTTTTGTGTCAAAATCGCATCCAACAGTGTGACGGAAGTGTGCTTTAGGAGGGTTTTGTTCCAGAGTTGTGTCTGTCAAAGAAGGAAGCTGTTTGGACTGACTCTGTGGTAACTGCAATAGGCTCACATAGGGCTCTAGTATCAGACGTCTATCCGTTGGTTTATAGCAAGTTCAAATCTCTTTTTTCTTCCTCTAATAAAGAAGCTCTGAGAGTTTGAAAGTGGATTCAACTTAACCTCTTTTGAAAGCTAAGAGTAAACAAAGAGAAAACTTCGGCCTGTATAAAGAGAATAATAATACTTGCCACCTTCCAGAACAACCCCGCCCCAAGGGAAGAAACTGTCACCCTATTAAGAGGCGAGGATTAAAATCATGTTAATAAAGGGTTTGAGCTGCCCTGCCTTAGAGTCCAGCACAAGATCCAGTGATTACAGATGCTGAAAATTCCAAGCTATCTCAAAAAGTTCTGTTTAAGGGAATCACTTTCAGGCGGAATCTCACTTCTTACAGTGTCTTTCCAGTGGTGGAAAGAAGATAGTACAAGGACGCACAGAGGGAACGTTGCGCCCTGAGAGTGAAGGACAGGGTATGGCACTTAGGTCTCTATGACACATACTGGAAGGTCAACACCTGTGATGTTCCACTGTGTCTAACTTGTCTCAAAACTCTTCAAATGTACGAGGGAACTGTGCTATTGTACGTTCTTACGACAGGAATGAGTCTGTGATAAGTTGGAAACTGTAGGACCTGTCTGTGTAGCAATCATATAGTGTCTCCTACAGGACCCTGACAGGTGATTCTAGGTAGGTATCTTTGCAGGGATCCTACTTAATGTGAGTTCTCATTCAAAACAGTGTCTCCTCCTATGAGGAATGAAGATAGAACACGGACGGACTATGGGCACATTAGGTACTGTGAGTAAAGTGCAGGCTATGGCGCTTAGGCTTCCCAAACATAAAATGGAGGTTCAGGACCTGTGTTCATCAGCACTTTCTGTCTGTGTCAAAAACACTTCCAACATTGTGAGGGAAGTGTGACTTAGGAGGGATTCGTTACAGTGTTGCGTCTATCAAAGAAGGAATTTCTTGGGACTGACTCTTTGGTAACTGCAATAGGCGCACTTAGGGCTCTAGTATCAGACGTCTATCTGTTGGACTATAGAAAGTTCATTAAAGGGAAACTCCTTCAGGCGGAATCTCACTTCTCACAGTGTCTTTCCAGTGGAGGAAAGAAGATATAACAAGGAAGGACAGAGGGTACGTTGTACCCTGAAATTGAAGGACAGACTCAGGCACTTATCCATCTATCACACATACTGGAACGTCAACACCTGTGATGTTCCACTGGGTCTAACTGGTCTCAAAACCCTTCAAATGTACGAGGGAACTATGCTACTCTAGGTTCTCACAACAGGAATAAGTCTGTGCTAAGTTTCGAAACTGTAGGACCTGTCTGTGTAGCAATCATAAAGTGTCACCTACAGGGGCCTGACAGGTGATTCAAGGGAAGGTATCTTTGCAGGGATCCTACTGAAAGTGAGATCTCATTCAAAACTGTATCTCCTGGGGGAACAAGATGGCGGGGTACTAGGAAGAGGCGTCTTTTCAGCTGGTACCCCAAAATGAGCTGATTACCTACCAAAGAACTCCTATCAGCCATGAAATCAGCCTGAGATCACAATTATACACGTCTGGATCTCTACAGGGGCAGAAGACGCCAGTCAGCAGGTAAAGCGGATTGGGAACAGCAGACTGATATCAGAAGATAAACAAAAGGGGGAGGGGGAAACCAGAGGCCACCGGTGGGAGAGTAATACCCCAATACGAGCGAGAGTGCCCTGCGTCTGGGTACCAGCATTAACTCGGAGACTGGTTGAAAGCACTCAAAAGAGCAAAGGATTGCGTGGGAAATTGTGGGAATCGGGGTGGCTAGGGACAGGGGCTTAAGTCCCCGGTCCCAGACGGCCTCCCCGGTGCGGAGGCAGAGGGAGTGCAGAGGAGAAACCAGCTCATGGTCCCGATGCCACCAGCGCGCCCCAGAGCGTGTGGGTTCTGGCTCCTGTGAGGGGATGGGAGCTGCGCCGGTCTGCAGAACGCGCGCTAGCCCTACCACAAAGCTTGAGATGCCTGTGCATGTCCATGGAACTCTCCTAGGTCACAAAGGCCAGGGCCCGCTTCTTGACCCGCGCCATTGTTTTAAAGTCTTCCCTGGACAGAGGCGCACAAATCCTCAGCCTGCGGGTTATGGACCAGCACCCCATTCTCAGTGCCCCAGACGCGCGCCCGACCCACAGAAGCCTCTGAAAAGAGGTGCGTGCAAGCCGGGCACTCCCAGCCCGGGCCGGCGGCAAAATCTCAGTGTGCGATCGCTGCTTGGAACCTCTCTGGCGTTCGGGAGCTCCCAGACAGCCGCCACTGCCTTGGCTTTGGGGACGAGAAAAGATCCTGTGACCCCAGCGTCTTTAATTTGCAACCTGCACTGCCAGCATCCAAGGGGGAATTTATACAGCTTCTGCACCCAGACTGAGGCTTCTCTCTGAGACGGAGATCAGGAAGTGTTCCAGGGTGCACCTGGACTGCACCAGAGTTGATACATCCAGCTACATCTGTTCAGTCTTCTCCCACCAAAATGACTAGGAGGAGGAATGCCCAACAGAAGAAAAATACAGCGGATGGACCTTCCGCAACAGAGCTAACGGCTATCAACATAGACAATATGTCCGAAAGAGAATTCAGGCTAACAATTATCCAGGCAATAGCTAGGTTGGAGAAAGCCATGGATGACCAAACAGAATTGATTAGAGCCGAACTGAAAGCGACCAGACAGGATGTTCACAATGTTAGGGCGGAGCTTAAAGCTACCAGGGAGGAGGTCCACAATGCTCTCAATGAGTTCCAATCCAATCTAAACTCTCTCAAAGCTAGGGTAACTGAGACAGAAGATAGAATTAGTGATCTGGAAGACAAACAGATAGAGAGAAAGGATCAGGAGGAAGCCTGGAACAAACAGCTTAGATCCCACGAAAGCAGAATTAGGGAAATAAGTGATGCCATGAAGCGTTCCAACGTCAGAATTATTGGAATTCCTGAAGGGGAGGAGAAAGAAAGAAGTCTAGAAGATGTCGTGGAACAAGTCCTTCATGAAAACTTTCCGAATCTCGCGAATGAAACCAGCGTTCATGTACTAGAGGCTGAACGGTCTCCACCCAAGATTATACACTCCAAAAAAACATCACGACACCTGATAGTCTAATTGAGAAATTATAATTGTAGGTATAATCTCTTGAAAGCTGCCAGGGCAAAGAGGCTCCTTACTTACAGAGGGAAGCCCATCAGAATAACGTCAGACCTGTCCACAGAGACCTGGCAAGCCAGAAGACGCTGGCAAGATATATTCAGGGCACTAAATGAGAAGAACATGCAGCCAAGAATACTTTATCCAGCAAGACTGACATTCAAAATGGATGGAGAGATAAAGAGTTTCCAAGACCGGCAAGACTTAAAAGACTATGCAACCACCAAGCCGACACTGCAGGAAATATTAAGGGGGGTTCTATAAAAGAGGAAAAATCCCAAGAATAGCATTGAACAGAAATATAGAGACAGTCTACAGAAAGAAAGACTTCAAAGGTAACTCGATGTCAATAAAAACGTATCTATCAATAATCACTCTCAATGTGAATGGCCTAAATGCACCCATAAAACGGCACAGGGTTGCAGATTGGATAAAACGACAGGACCCATCCATATGCTGTCTACAAGAGACCCATTTTGAACCAAAAGATACACGCAGACTGAAAGTGAAGGGGTGGAGAAGCATCTTTCATGCCAATGAGACTCAAAAGAAGGCTGGGGTAGCGATTCTCATATCAGATAAATTAGACTTCAAACTAAAGACTGTAGTCAGAGATACAGAAGGACACTACATAATCCTTAAAGGGACTATCCACCAAGATGATCTAACAATTGTAAATATCTATGCTCCCAATATGGGAGCAGCCAATTACTTAAGAAAACTGTTAATCAAGATAAAGAGTCATATTGATATGAATACACTAATCGTAGGTGATCTTAACACGCCTCTTTCAGAATTAGACAGATCATCGAAGCAGAAAATCAATAAAGAAACAAGAGCATTGAACGACACATTGGACCAGATGGACCTCATAGATATATACAGAACATTCCACCCTAAAACAGCAGAATACTCATTCTTCTCAAGTGCACACGGAACCTTCTCCAGAATAGACCACATAGTGGGTCACAAATCAGGACTCAGCCGATACCAAAAGACTGAGATTATTCCCTGCATATTCTCAGATCACAATGCTTTGAAACTGGAGCTCAATCACAAGGAAAAGTTCCGAAGGAACTCAAACACCTGGAAGCTAAAGACCACCTTGCTTAAGAATGCTTGGATCAACCAGGAGATCAAAGAAGAACTGAAACAATTCATGGAAACCAATGAGAATGAAGACACTTCGGTCCAAAACCTATGGGATACAGCAAAGGCGGTCCTAAGGGGAAAATATATAGCCATCCAAGCCTTGCTCAAAAAAATTGAAAAATCCAGAACACACCAGCTGTCTCTACACCTTAAAGAACTGGAGGATCAACAACAAATCAAACCAACTCCACACATAAGAAGGGAAATCATCAAGATTAGAGCTGAGATCAATGAGGGAGAAACCAGAGATACAGTAGAACGTATCAATGAAACTAGAAGCTGGTTTTTTGAAAGAATCAATAAGATCGATAAGCCACTGGCTACACTAATCCAAAAGAAAAGAGAGAAATCCCAAATTCATAAAATTATGAATGAAAGGGGAGAGATCACAACTAACACCAAGGAAGTAGAAACAATCATCAGAAGTTACTACGAACAGTTATATGCCAATAAGCTTAGCAACCTTGATGAAATGGATGCATTCCTGGAAAAATATAAACTACCAAAATTGAACCAGGAAGAAATCGACAACCTGAATAGACCGATATCTAATAACGAGATTGAAGCAGTGATCAAAAATCTCCCAAAAAACAAGAGCCCAGGACCTGACGGATTCCCTGGGGAATTCTACCAAACCTTCCAAGAAGAAATAACACCTATTCTCCTGAAGCTGTTTCAAAAAATTGAAGCAGAAGGAAAACTTCCAGACTCTTTCTATGAAGCCAGCATTACCCTGATCCCCAAACCAGGCAAGGACCATACCAAAAAGGAGAATTTCAGACCAATATCACTGATGAATATGGATGCTAAGATTCTCAACAAGATCCTAGCCAACAGGATCCAACAACACATTAAAAAGATTATCCACCATGATCAGGTGGGATTCATCCCCGGGCTACAAGGATGGTTCAACATTCGTAAATCAATCAATGTGATACAACAAATTAATAGGAGAAGAGAGAAGAACCACATGGTCCTCTCAATTGATGCAGAAAAAGCATTTGACAAAATCCAACATCCGTTCCTGATTAAAACGCTTCAAAGTATAGGGATAGAGGGAACATTCCTGAACCTCATCAAATCTATCTATGAAAGACCCACAGCAAATATCATCCTCAATGGGAAAAAGCTTGCAGCCTTCCCGTTGAGATCAGGAACAAGACAAGGATGCCCACTTTCACCACTCTTGTTCAACATAGTATTAGAAGTCCTAGCAACAGCAATCACACAACAGAGAGAAATAAAAGGTATCCAAATTGGTAATGAAGAAGTCAAACTCTCTCTCTTCGCAGATGACATGATTCTTTATATGGAAAACCCAAAAGACTCCACCCCCAAACTACTAGAACTCATACAGCAATTCAGCAGCGTGGCAGGATACAAAGTCAATGTGCAGAAATCAGTGGCTTACTTATACACTAACAAGGAAAATACAGAAAGGGAAATTAGAGAATCGATTCCATTTACTATAGCACCAAGAACCATAAGATACCTGGGAATAAACCTAACTAAAGAGGTAAAGGATCTATACTTGAGGAACTATAGAACACTCATGAAAGAAATTGAAGAAGACACAAAAAGATGGAAGACCATTCCATGCTCTTGGATCGGAAGAATAAACATCGTTAAAATGTCTATACTGCCTAGAGCAATCTATACTTTTAATGCCATTCCGATCAAAATTCCACCAGCATTCTTCAAAGAGCTGGAGCAAATAATCCAAAAATTTGTATGGAATCAGAAGAGACCCCGAATCGCTAAGGAAACGTTGAAAAACAAAAATAAAGCTGGCGGCATCACCTTACCTGATTTCAAGCTTTATTACAAAGCTGTGATCACCAAGACAGCATGGTACTGGCATAAAAACAGACACATAGACCAGTGGAACAGAGTAGAGAGCCCTGATATGGACCCTCAACTCTATGGTCAATTAATCTTCGACAAAACAGGAAAAAATATACAGTGGAAAAAAGACAGTCTCTTCAATAAATGGTGCTGGGAAAACTGGACAGCTATATGTAGAAGAATGAAACTCGACCATTCTCTTACACCGTACACAAAGATCAACTCAAAATGGATAAAAGACCTCAACGTGAGACAGGAATCTATCAGAATCTTAGAGGAGAACATAGGCAGTAATCTCTTCGATATCAGCCACAGCAACTTCTTTCAAGATACGTCTCCAAAGGCAAAGGAAACAAAAGCGAAAATAGACTTCTGGGACTTCATCAAAATCAAAAGCTTCTGCACAGCAAAGGAAACAGTCAAAAAACAAAGAGGCAACCCACGGAATGGGAGAAGATATTTGCAAATGACAGTACAGACAAAAGGTTGATATCCAGGATCTATAATGAACTCCTCAAACTCAACCCACACGAAACAGACAAACACATCAAAAAATGGGCAGAAGATATGAACAGACACTTCTCCAATCAAGAAATACAAGTGGCTATCAGACATGAAAAAATGCTCATCATCATTAGCCCTCAGGGAGATTCAAATTAAACCACATTGAGATAATACCTTACACCAGTTAGAATGGCCAAAATTAACAAAACAGGAAACAGCATGTGTTGGAGAGGATGTGGAGAAAGGGGAACCCTCTTACACTGTTGGTGGGAATGCAAGTTGGTGCAGCCTCTTTGGAGAACAGTGTGGAGATTCCTCAAGAAATTAAAAATAGAGCTTCCCTACGACCCTGCAATTGCACTCCTGGGTATTTACCCCAAAGATACAGATGTCGTGAAAAGAAGGGCCATCTGTACCCCAATGTTTATAGCAGCAATGGCCACAGTCGCCAAACTATGGAAAGAACCAAGATGCCCTTCAACGGATGAATGGATAAGGAAGATGTGGTCCATATACACTATGGAGTATTAAGCCTCCATCAGAAAGGACGAATATCCAACTTTTGTAGCAACATGGACGGGACTGGAAGAGATTATGCTGAGTGAAATCAGTCAAGCAGAGAGAGTCAATTATCATATGGTTTCACTCATTTGTGGAGCATAACCAATAGCATGGAGGACAAGGGGCGTTAGAGAGTAGTAGGGAATTTGGGTAAATTGGAAGGGGAGGTGAACCATGAGAGACTATGGACTCTGAAAAACAGTCTGAGGGGTTTGAAGTGGCGGGGGGGTGGGAGGTTGGGGTACCAGGTGGTGGGTATTATAGAGGGCACAGCTTGCATGGAGCACTGGGTGTGGTGAAAAAATAATGAATACTGTTTTTCTGAAAATAAATAAATTGGGAAAAAAAAAAAAAAAAAAAAAAAAAAAAAAAAAAAAAGCTACCAGGGAGGAGGTCCACAATGCTCTCAATGAGTTCCATTTCCAATTTAAACTCTCTCAAAGCTAGGGTAACTGAGACAGAAGATAGAATTAGTGATCTGGAAGACAAACAGATAGAGAGAAAGTATCAGGAGGAAGCCAGGAACAAACAGCTTAGATCCCACGAAAGCAGAATCAGGAAAATAAATTATGCCATGAAGAATTCCAATTTCAGAATTATTGGATTCCTGAAGGGGAGGAGAAAGAAAGAAGTCTAGAAGATATCGTGGAACAAGTCCTTCATGAAAATTTTCCGAATCTCGCGAATGAAACCAGCGTTCATGTACTAGAGGCTGAACGGTCTCCACCCAAGATTATACACTCCAAAAAAACATCACGACACCTGATAGTCAAATTGAGGAATATAATTGTAGGTATAATCTCTTGAAAGCCGCCAGGGCAAAGAGGCTCCTTACTTACAGAGGGAAGCCCATCAGAATAACGTCAGACCTGTCCACAGAGACCTAGCAAGCCAGAAGAGGCTGGCAAGATATATTCAGGGCACTAAATGAGAAGAACATGCAGCCAAGAATACTTTATCCAGCAAGACTGACATTCAAAATGGATGGAGATATAAAGAGTTTCCAAGACCGGCAAGGCTTAAAAGACGATGCAACCACCAAGCCGACACTGCAGGAAATATTAAGGGGGGTTCTATAAAAGAGGAAAAATCCCAAGAATAGCATTGAACAGAAATATAGAGACAGTCTACAGAAAGAAAGATTTCAAAGGTAACTCGATGTCAATAAAAACGTATCTATCAATAATCACTCTCAATGTGAATGGCCTAAATGCACCCATAAAACCGCACAGGGTTGCAGATTGGATAAAACGACAGGACCCATCCATATGTTGTATACTAGAGAACGATTTTGAACCTAAAGATACACGCAGACTAAAAGTGAAGGGGTGGAGAAGCATCTTTCATGCCAATGGGACTCAAAAGAAGGCTGGGGTAGCGATTCTCATATCAGATAAATTAGACTTCAAACTAAAGACTGTAGTCAGAGATACAGAAGGACACTACATAATCCTTAAAGGGACTATCCACCAAGATGATCTAACCATTGTAAATATCTATGCTCCCAATACGGGAGCAGCCAATTACTTAAGAAAACTGTTAATCAAGATAAAGAGTCATATTGATATGAATACACTAATCGTAGAGATCTTAAAGCGCCTCTTTCAGAATTAGACAGATCATCGAAGCAGAAAATCAATAGAGAAACAAGAGCATTGAGTGACACATTGGATCAGATGGACCTCATAGATATATACAGAACATTCCACCCTAAAACAGCAGAATACTCATTCTTCTCAAGTGCACTCGGAGCCTTCTCCAGAATAGACCACATACTGGGTCACAAATCAGGACTCAACCGATACCAAAAGACTGAGATGATTCCCTGCATATTCTCAGATCACAATGCTTTGAAACCGGAGCTCAATCACAAGGAAAAGTTCCGAAGGAACTCAAACACCTGGAAGCTAAAGACCACCTTGCTTAAGAATGTTTGGATCAACCAGGAGATCAAAGAAGAACTGAAACAATTCATGCAAAACAATAGGAATGAAGACACTTCAGTCCAAAACCTATAGGATATAGCAAAGGCGGTCCTAAGGGGAAAATATATAGCCATCCAAGCCTCGCTCAAAAAAATTGAAAAATCCAGAACACACCAGCTGTCTCTACACCTTAAAGAACTGGAGGATCAACAACAAATCAAACCAACTCCACACATAAGAAGGGAAATCATCAAGATTAGAGCTGAGATCAATGAGGGAGAAACCAGAGATACAGTAGAACGTATTAATGAAACTAGAAGCTGGTTTTTGAAAGAATCAGTAAGATCAATAAGCCACGGGGGGGACAAGATGGCGGGGTACTAGGAAGAGGCGTCTTTTCAGCTGGTACCCCAAAGTGAGCTGATTACCTACCAAAGAACTCTGATCACCCATGAAATCAGCCTGAGATCAGAATTATACACGTCTGGATCTCTACAGGGGCAGAAGACGCCAGTGAGCAGGTAAAGCAGAATGGGAACAGCGGACTGATATCGGAAGATAAACAAAAGGGGGAGGGAGCCACCAGAGGCGACCGGTGCAAAAGTAATACCCCGATACGAGCGAGAGTGCCCTGCGTCTGGGGACCAGCATTAACTCGGAGACTGGTTGAAAGCACTCCAAAAGAGCAAAGATCGCGGGGGCAAACTGTGGGAATCGGGGCGGCTAGGGACAGGGGCTTGAGTCCCCGGTCCCAGACGGCCTCCCCGGCGCGGAGGCAGAGAGAGTGCGGCGGAGAAACCGGCTCCTGGTCCCTAAGCCGCCAGCGCGCCCCAGAGCGCGGGGTTCCGGCTCCTGTGAGGGGATGGGAGCCGGTCTGCAGAACGCGCACTCGCCCTACCACAAAGCTTGAGATGCGCGTGCACGTCGCTCCAGCTCTCCTGGGTTTCTAAGGCCCTGGGGCGCTTCTTGACCCGGGCCATTGTTTCAAAGTCTAAGCCTCGCGCCCGCGAAACTCTTCCCCGGACAGAGGCGCGCAAAAGCCCAGCCTGCGGCTTACGGACCAGCGCCCCGTTCTCAGTGCCCCAGACGCGCGCCCGACCCACAGCCGCCTCTGAAAAGAGGTGCGCGCAAGCCGGGCACTCCCAGCCCCGGCCAGCGGCAAAATCTCAGTGTGCGATCGCTGCTTGGAACCTCTCTGGCGGTCAGGAGCTCCCAGACAGCCGCCACTGCCTTGGCTTTGGGGATGAGCAAAAGATCCTGCGCCCCCAGGGTCTTTAACTTGGAACCTGCACTGCCAGCATCCAAGGGGGAATTTATTCAGCTTCTGCACCCAGACTGAGGCTTCTGAGACGGAGATCAGGAAGTGTTCCAGGGTGCACCTTGACTGCACCAGAGTTGATACATCCAGCTACATCTGTTCAGTCTTCTCCCACCAAAATGACTAGGAGGAGGAATGCCCAACAGAAGAAAAATACAGAGGATGGACCTTCCGCAACAGAGCTAACGGCTATCAACATAGACAATATGTCGGAAAGAGAATTCAGGCTAACAATTATCCAGGCAATAGCTAGGTTGGAGAAAGCCATGGATGACCAAACAGAATTGATTAGAGCCGAACTGAAAGCGACCAGACAGGATGTTCACAATGTTAGGGCGGAGCTTAAAGCTACCAGGGAGGAGGTCCACAATGCTCTCAATGAGTTCCAATCCAATCTAAACTCTCTCAAAGCTAGGGTAACTGAGACAGAAGATAGAATTAGTGATCTGGAAGACAAACAGATAGAGAGAAAGGATCAGGAGGAAGCCTGGAACAAACAGCTTAGATCCCACGAAAGCAGAATTAGGGAAATAAGTGATGCCATGAAGCGTTCCAACGTCAGAATTATTGGAATTCCTGAAGGGGAGGAGAAAGAAAGAAGTCTAGAAGATGTCGTGGAACAAGTCCTTCATGAAAACTTTCCGAATCTCGCGAATGAAACCAGCGTTCATGTACTAGAGGCTGAACGGTCTCCACCCAAGATTATACACTCCAAAAAAACATCACGACACCTGATAGTCAAATTGAGAAATTATAATTGTAGGTATAATCTCTTGAAAGCTGCCAGGGCAAAGAGGCTCCTTACTTACAGAGGGAAGCCCATCAGAATAACGTCAGACCTGTCCACAGAGACCTGGCAAGCCAGAAGAGGCTGGCAAGATATATTCAGGGCACTAAATGAGAAGAACATGCAGCCAAGAATACTTTATCCAGCAAGACTGACATTCAAAATGGATGGACAGATAAAGAGTTTCCAAGACCGGCAAGACTTAAAAGACTATGCAACCACCAAGCCGATACTGCAGGAAATATTAAGGGGGGTTCTATAAAAGAGGAAAAATCCCAAGAATAGCATTGAACAGAAATATAGAGACAGTCTACAGAAAGAAAGACTTCAAAGGTAACTCGATGTCAATAAAAACGTATCTATCAATAATCACTCTCAATGTGAATGGCCTCAATGCACCCATAAAACGGCACAGGGTTGCAGATTGGATAAAACGACAGGACCCATCCATATGCTGTCTACAAGAGACCCATTTTGAACCTAAAGATACACGCAGACTGAAAGTGAAGGGGTGGAGAAGCATCTTTCATGCCAATGGGACTCAAAAGAAGGCTGGGGTAGCGATTCTCATATCAGATAAATTAGACTTCAAACTAAAGACTGTAGTCAGAGATACAGAAGGACACTACATAATCCTTAAAGGGACTATCCACCAAGATGATCTAACAATTGTAAATATCTATGCTCCCAATATGGGAGCAGCCAATTACTTAAGAAAACTGTTAATCAAGATAAAGAGTCATATTGATATGAATACACTAATCGTAGGTGATCTTAACACGCCTCTTTCAGAATTAGACAGATCATCGAAGCAGAAAATCAATAAAGAAACAAGAGCATTGAACGACACATTGGACCAGATGGACCTCATAGATATATACAGAACATTCCACCCTAAAACAGCAGAATACTCATTCTTCTCAAGTGCACACGGAACCTTCTCCAGAATAGACCACATACTGGGTCACAAATCAGGACTCAGCCGATACCAAAAGACTGAGATTATTCCCTGCATATTCTCAGATCACAATGCTTTGAAACTGGAGCTCAATCACAAGGAAAAGTTCCGAAGGAACTCAAACACCTGGAAGCTAAAGACCACCTTGCTTAAGAATGCTTGGATCAACCAGGAGATCAAAGAAGAACTGAAACAATTCATGGAAACCAATGAGAATGAAGACACTTCGGTCCAAAACCTATGGGATACAGCAAAGGCAGTCCTAAGGGGAAAATATATAGCCATCCAAGCCTTGCTCAAAAAAATTGAAAAATCCAGAACACACCAGCTGTCTCTACACCTTAAAGAACTGGAGGATCAACAACAAATCAAACCAACTCCACACATAAGAAGGGAAATCATCAAGATTAGAGCTGAGATCAATGAGGGAGAAACCAGAGATACAGTAGAACGTATCAATGAAACTAGAAGCTGGTTTTTTGAAAGAATCAATAAGATCGATAAGCCACTGGCTACACTAATCCAAAAGAAAAGAGAGAAATCCCAAATTCATAAAATTATGAATGAAAGGGGAGAGATCACAACTAACACCAAGGAAGTAGAAACAATCATCAGAAGTTACTACGAACAGTTATATGCCAATAAGCTTAGCAACCTTGATGAAATGGATGCATTCCTGGAAAAATATAAACTACCAAAATTGAACCAGGAAGAAATCGACAACCTGAATAGACCGATATCTAATAACGAGATTGAAGCAGTGATCAAAAATCTCCCAAAAAACAAGAGCCCAGGACCTGATGGATTCCCTGGGGAATTCTACCAAACCTTCCAAGAAGAAATAACACCTATTCTCCTGAAGCTGTTTCAAAAAATTGAAGCAGAAGGAAAACTTCCAGACTCTTTCTATGAAGCCAGCATTACCCTGATCCCCAAACCAGGCAAGGACCATACCAAAAAGGAGAATTTCAGACCAATATCACTGATGAATATGGATGCTAAGATTCTCAACAAGATCCTAGCCAACAGGATCCAACAACACATTAAAAAGATTATCCACCATGATCAGGTGGGATTCATCCCTGGGCTACAAGGATGGTTCAACATTCGTAAATCAATCAATGTGATACAACAAATTAATAGGAGAAGAGAGAAGAACCACATGGTCCTCTCAATTGATGCAGAAAAAGCATTTGACAAAATCCAACATCCGTTCCTGATTAAAACGCTTCAAAGTATAGGGATAGAGGGAACATTCCTGAACCTCATCAAATCTATCTATGAAAGACCCACAGCAAATATCATCCTCAATGGGAAAAAGCTTGCAGCCTTCCCGTTGAGATCAGGAACAAGACAAGGATGCCCACTTTCACCACTCTTGTTCAACATAGTATTAGAAGTCCTAGCAACAGCAATCAGACAACAGAGAGAAATAAAAGGTATCCAAATTGGTAATGAAGAAGTCAAACTCTCTCTCTTCGCAGATGACATGATTCTTTATATGGAAAACCCAAAAGACTCCACCCCCAAACTACTAGAACTCATACAGCAATTCAGCAGCGTGGCAGGATACAAAGTCAATGTGCAGAAATCAGTGGCTTTCTTATACACTAACAAGGAAAATACAGAAAGGGAAATTAGAGAATCGATTCCATTTACTATAGCACCAAGAACCATAAGATACCTGGGAATAAACCTAACTAAAGAGGTAAAGGATCTATACTTGAGGAACTATAGAACACTCATGAAAGAAATTGAAGAAGACACAAAAAGATGGAAGACCATTCCATGCTCTTGGATCGGAAGAATAAACATCGTTAAAATGTCTATACTGCCTAGAGCAATCTATACTTTTAATGCCATTCCGATCAAAATTCCACCGGCATTCTTCAAAGAGCTGGAGCAAATAATCCAAAAATTTGTATGGAATCAGAAGAGACCCCGAATCTCTAAGGAAACGTTGAAAAACAAAAATAAAGCTGGCGGCATCACCTTACCTGATTTCAAGCTTTATTACAAAGCTGTGATCACCAAGACAGCATGGTACTGGCATAAAAACAGACACATAGACCAGTGGAACAGAGTAGAGAGCCCTGATATGGACCCTCAACTCTATGGTCAATTAATCTTCGACAAAACAGGAAAAAATATACAGTGGAAAAAAGACAGTCTCTTCAATAAATGGTGCTGGGAAAACTGGACAGCTATATGTAGAAGAATGAAACTCGACCATTCTCTTACACCGTACACAAAGATCAACTCAAAATGGATAAAAGACCTCAACGTGAGACAGGAATCTATCAGAATCTTAGAGGAGAACATAGGCAGTAATCTCTTCGATATCAGCCACAGCAACTTCTTTCAAGATACGTCTCCAAAGGCAAAGGAAACAAAAGCGAAAATAGACTTCTGGGACTTCATCAAAATCAAAAGCTTCTGCACAGCAAAGGAAACAGTCAAAAAAACAAAGAGGCAACCCACGGAATGGGAGAAGATATTTGCAAATGACAGTACAGACAAAAGGTTGATATCCAGGATCTATAATGAACTCCTCAAACTCAACCCACACGAAACAGACAAACACATCAAAAAATGGGCAGAAGATATGAACAGACACTTCTCCAATCAAGAAATACAAATGGCTATCAGACACATGAAAAAATGCTCATCATCATTAGCCCTCAGGGAGATTCAAATTAAAACCACATTGAGATATCACCTTACACCAGTTAGAATGGCCAAAATTAACAAAACAGGAAACAACATGTGTTGGAGAGGATGTGGAGAAAGGGGAACCCTCTTACACTGTTGGTGGGAATGCAAGTTGGTGCAGCCTCTTTGGAGAACAGTGTGGAGATTCCTCAAGAAATTAAAAATAGAGCTTCCCTACGACCCTGCAATTGCACTCCTGGGTATTTACCCCAAAGATACAGATGTCGTGAAAAGAAGGGCCATCTGTACCCCAATGTTTATAGCAGCAATGGCCACAGTCGCCAAACTATGGAAAGAACCAAGATGCCCTTCAACGGATGAATGGATAAGGAAGATGTGGTCCATATACACTATGGAGTATTATGCCTCCATCAGAAAGGACGAATATCCAACTTTTGTAGCAACATGGACGGGACTGGAAGAGATTATGCTGAGTGAAATCAGTCAAGCAGAGAGAGTCAATTATCATATGGTTTCACTCATTTGTGGAGCATAACCAATAGCATGGAGGACAAGGGGCGTTAGAGAGTAGTAGGGAATTTGGGTAAATTGGAAGGGGAGGTGAACCATGAGAGACTATGGACTCTGAAAAACAGTCTGAGGGGTTTGAAGTGGCGGGGGGGTGGGAGGTTGGGGTACCAGGTGGTGGGTATTATAGAGGGCACAGCTTGCATGGAGCACTGGGTGTGGTGAAAAAATAATGAATACTGTTTTTCTGAAAATAAATAAATTGGGAAAAAAAAAAAAAAAAAAAAAAAAGATCAATAAGCCACTGGCTTCACTAATCTGAAAGAAAAAAGAGAAATCCCAAATTCATAAAATTATGAATGAAAAGGGAGAGATCACAACTAACGCCAAGGAAGTAGAAACAATCATCAGAAGTTATTACAAACAGTTATATGCCAATAAGCTTAGCAACCTAGATGAAATGGATGCATTCCTGGAAAAATATAAACTACCAAATTGAACCAGGAAGAAATCGGCAACCTGAATAACCCGATATCTAATAACGAGATTGAAGCAGTGATCAAAAACCTCCCAAAAACAAGAGCCCAGGACCTGATGGATACCCTGGGGAATTCTACCAAACCTTCAAAGAAGAAATAACACCTATTCTCCTGAAGCTGTTTCAAAAAATTGAAGCAGAAGGAAAACTTCCAGACTCTTTCTATGAAGCTAGCATTACCCTGATCCTCAAACCAGGTAAAACCCTACCAAAAAGGAGAATTTCAGACCAATATCACTGATGAATATGGATGCTAAGATTCTCAACAAGATCCTAGCCTACAAGATCCAACAGCCCATTAAAAAGATTATCCACCATGATCAGGTGGGATTCATCCCTGGGCTACAAGGATGGTTCAACATTCGCAAATCAATCAATGTGATAACACAAATTAATATGAGAAGAGAGAAGAACCACTCGGTCCTCTCAATTGATGCAGAAAAAGCATTTGACAAAATCCAACATCCGTTCCTGATGAAAACGCTTCAAAGTATAGGGATGGAGGGAACATTCCTGAACCTCATCAAATCTATCTATGAAAGACCCACAGCAAATATCATCCTCAATGGGAAAAAGCTTGCAGCCTTCCCGTTGAGATCAGGAACAAGACAAGGATGCCCACTTTCACCACTCTTGTTCAACATAGTATTAGAAGTCCTAGCAACAGCAATCAGACAACAGAGAGAAATAAAAGGTATCCAAATTGGTAATGAAGAAGTCAAACTCTCTCTCTTCACAGATGACATGATTCTTTATATGGAAAACCCAAAAGACTCCACCCCCAAACTACTAGAATCATACAGCAATTCAGCAGCGTGGAAGGATACAAAGTCAATGTGCAGAAATCAGTGGCTTATACACTATCAATGAAAATACAGAAAGGGAAATTAGAGAATCGATTCCATTTACTATAGCACCAAGAACCATAAGATACCTTGGAATAAACCTAACTAAAGAGGTAAAGGAACTGTACTTGAGGAACTACAGAACACTCATGAAAGAAATTTAAGAATTCACAAAAAGATGGAAGACCATTCCATGCTCTTGGATCGGAAGAATAAACATCGTTATAATGTCTATACTGCCTAGAGCAATCTATACTTTTAATGCCATTCCGATCAAAATTCCACCGGCATTCTTCAAAGAGCTGGAGCAAATAATCCTAAAATTATATGGAATCAGAAGAGACCCTTAATCGCTAAGGAAATGTTGAAAAACAAAAATAAAGCTGGCGGCATCACCTTACCTGATTTCAAGCTTTATTACAAATCTGTGATCACCAAGACAGCATGGTACTGGCATAAAAACAGACACATAGACCAGTGGAACAGAGTAGAGAGCCCTTATATGGACCCTCAACTCTATGGTCAATTAATCTCTGACAAAATAGGAAAAAATATACAGTGGAAAAAAGACAGTCTCTTCAATATATGGTGCTGGGAAAACTGGACAGCTATATGTAGAAGAATGAAACTCGACCATTCTCTTACACCGTACACAAAGATCAACTCAAAATGGATAAAAGACCTCAACGTGAGGCAGGAATCTATCAGAATCTTAGAGGAGAACGTAGGCAGTAATCTCTTTGATATCAGCCACAGCAACTTCTTTCAAGATACGTCTCCAAAGGCAAAGGAAACAAAAGCGAAAATAAACTTCTGGGACTTCATCAAATTCAAAAGCTTCTGCACAGCAAAGGAAACAGTCAAAAAAACAAAGAGGCAAACCACAGAATGGGAGAAGATATTTGCAAACGACAGTACAGACAAAAGGTTGATATCCAGGATCGATAATGAACTCCGCAAACTCAACCCACACGAAACAGACAAACACATCAAAAAATGGGCAGAAGATATGAACAGACACTTCTCCAATCAAGACATGCAAATGGCTATCAGACACATGAAAAAATGCTCATCATCATTAGCCCTCAGGGAGATTCAAATTAAAACCACATTGAGATATCACCTTATACCAGTTAGAATGGCCAAAATTAACAAAACAGGAAACAGCATGTGTTGGAGAGGATGTGGAGAAAGGGGAACCCTCTTCCACTGTTGGTGGGAATGCAAGTTGGTGCAGCCTCTTTGGAGAACAGTGTGGAGATTCCTCAAGAAATTAAAAATAGAGCTTCCCTATGACCCTGCAATTGCACTGCTGGGTATTTACCACAAAGATACAGATGTCGTGAAAAGAAGGGCCATCTGTACCCCAATGTTTATAGCAGCAATGGCCACAGTCGCCAAACTATGGAAAGAACCAAGATGCCCTTCAACGGATGAATGGATAAGGAAGATGTGGTCCATATACACTATGGAGAATTATGCCTCCATCAGAAAGGATGAATATCCAACTTTTGTAGCAACATGGACGGGACTGGAAGAGATTATGCTGAGTGAAATCAGTCAAGCAGAGAGAGTCAATTATCATATGGTTTCACTTATTTGTGGAGCATAACCAATAGCATGGAGGATGAGGGGCGTTAGAGAGTAGTACGGAATTTGGGTAAATTGGAAGGGCGGTGAACCATGAGAGACTATGGACTCTGAAAAACAGTCTGAGGGGTTTGAAGTGGCAGGGGGGTGGGTTATTGGGGTACCAGGTTTTGGGTATTATAGAGGGCACAGCTTGCATGGAGCACTGGGTGTGGTGAAAAAATAATGAATACTGTTTTTTCTGAAAATAAATAAATTGGGGAAAAATTTAAAAAAATTAAAAAAAAATGCTTCCAACATTGTGAGAAAAGTGTGCTTTACTGGGAGTGACTCTCTTTTAAATGCAATAGGCGCACATAGGGCTCCAGTCTCGGATGTCTATCCATTGGACTATAGCATATTCTATTTAAGGTAAACTCCTTCATGCGGAATCTCACTTCTCATAATGTCTTTCCAGTGGAGGAAAGAAGATAGAACAGGGATGACAGCCGGAAGGTTGCTTCCTGTGATTGTAGGTTTGGGTAAGACCCTTAGGCCTCTATGACACACACTCGAAGTTCACCACCTGTGATGTTCCACAGTGTCTACCTTGACTCAGAACACTTAAATGTACGAGGGAACTCTGATACAGTACATTCTCCAGACGGGGATGATTCTGTGCTAAGTTGGAATCTGTGGTCCTTCTTTGTATTGCAGTCATGAAGTGTCTCATACCAGACCCTGACAGGTAATTCTTAGGAAGGTATCTGTTCAGGGATCCTACTTCAGGTGTGTGCTCATTCATAACAGTGTCTTCTCCTTTGAGGAATGAAGATAGAATACGGACGGACTATGTGCACATTAGGTAATGTGAGTAAAGTGCAGGCTATGGTGCTCACACATCCCAAACACATATTGCATGTTCACGTCCAGTGGTCATCTGCACTTTCTTTCTGTGCAAAAAACGCTTCCAACATGGGAGGGAAGTGTGCTTTAGGAGAGAATCATTGCAGTGTTGCATCTGTCAAAGAAGGAAGCTCCTGGGACTGACTCTGTGGATACTTCAATAGGTGCACATAGGCCTACAGTATCTGACGTCTATCCGTTGGACTATAGCAAGTTCTGGTTAAGGGAAAATCCTTCAGGCGGAATATCACTTCTCACAGTGCCTTTCCAGTGGATGAAATAAGATAGAACAAGGACGGACAGCAGGAATGTTGCATCCTGTGAGTGAAGGACAGGGTAATGCACGTTGGACTCTAAGACGCATCCTGGAAGTTTAACACCTGTGATGTTCCACACTGTCGATCTCATCCCAGAACACTTCAAATGTACGAGTTAACTGTGGTACAGTACGTTCTCATGACAGGAATGAGAATGTGCTAATTTGGAATTGGGCGGACCTGTCTGTGTAGCAATCATAAAGTGTCTCATACAGGACCCTGACAGGTGATTCTTAGGAAAGTTTCTGTTCAGGGATCCTACTTCAGGTGCGTACTCATTCATAACAGTTTCTTCTCCTTTGAGTAATGAAGATAGGACACGGATGGTCTATGGGCTCATTAGATTCAATGAGTAAAGTGCAGGCTATGGAGCTTAGGCATCCCAAACACATATTGGATGTTCCCGAACAGTGGTCATCCGCACTTTTTTTCTGTGTCAAAAATGCTTCCAACATTGTGAGGGAAGTGTGCTTTAGGAGGGATTCATTGCAGTGTTGCGTCTGTCAAAGTAGGAAGCTCGTGGGAGTGACTCTGTGGTAAATGCAATAGGCGCACATAGGGCTCCAGTCTCGGATGTCTATCCGTTGGACTATAGCAAATTCTATTTAAGGTAAACTCCTTCAGGCGGAATCTCACTTCTCACAATGTCTTTCCAGTGGAGGAAAGAAGATAGAACAGGGATGACAGCCGGAAGGTAGCATCCTGTGATTGAAGGACTGGGTAAGACCCTTAGGCCTCTATGACACACACTCGAAGTTCACCACCTGTGATGTTCCACAGTGTCTACCTTGACTCAGAACACTTAAATGTACGAGGGAACTCTGATACAGTACATTCTCCAGACGGGGATGATTCTGTGCTAAGTTGGAATTTTTGGGCCTTCTCTGTAATGCAGTCATGAAGTGTCTCATACCAGACCCTGACAGGTAATTCTTAGGAAGGTATCTGTACAGGGATCCTTCTTCAGGTGCGTGCTCATTCATAACAGTGTCTTCTCCTTTGAGGAATGCAGATAGAATATGGACGGACTATGGGCACATTAGGTAATGTGAGTAAAGTGCAGGCTATGGCGCATACACATCCCAAACACATATTGCATGTTCACGACCAGTGGTCATCCGCACTTTCTTTCTGTGTCAAAAACTCTTCCAACATTGGGAGGGAAGTGTGCTTTAGGAGAGAATCTTTGCAGTGTTGCATCTGGCAAAGAAGGAAGCTCCTGGGACTGACTCTGTGGTTACTTCAATAGGTGCACATAGGCCTACAGTATCTGACGTCTATCCGTTGGACTATAGCAAGTTCTGGTTAAGGGAAAATCCTTCAGGCGGAATATCACTTCTCACAGTGCCTTTCCAGTGGATGAAATAAGATAGAACAAGGACGGACAGCGGGAATGTTGCAACCTGTGAGTGAAGGACAGGGTAATGCAGTTGGACTCTAAGACACATACTGGAAGTTCAACACCTGTGATGTTCCACACTGTCGACCTCATCCCAGAACACTTCAAAAGTACGAGTTAACTGTGGTACAGTACGTTCTCACGACAGGAATGAGATGTGCTAAGTTGGAAATGGTCGTACCTGTCTGTGTAGCAATCATAAAGTGTCTCATACAGGACCCTGACAGGTGATTTTTAGGAAAGTTTCTGTTCAGGGATCCTACTTCAGGTGCGTACTCATTCATAACAGTTTCTGCTCCTTTGAGGTATGAAGATAGAACACGGACGTTCTATGGGCTCATTAGGTTCAGTGAGTAAAGTGCAGGCTATGGAGCTTAGGCATCCCAAACATATATTGGATGTTCCCGTCCAGTGGTCCTCCGCACTTACTTTCTGTATCAAAAATGCTTCCAACATTGTGAGGGAAGTGTGCTTTAGGAAGGATTCGTTGCAGTGTTGCGTCTGTCAAAGTGGGAAGCTCTTGGGAGAGACTCTGATGTAAATGCAATAGGCGCACATAGGGCTCCAGTCTCGGATGTCTATCCGTTGGACTATAGCAAATTCTATTTAAGGTAAACTCCTTCAGGCGGAATCTCACTTCTCACAATGTCTTTCCAGTGGAGGAAAGAAGATAGAACAGGGATGACAGCCGGAAGGTTGCTTCCTGTGATTGAAGGGCAGGGTAAGACCCTTAGGCCTCTATGACACACACTCGAAGTTCACCACCTGTGATGTTCCACAGTGTCTACCTTGACTCAGAACACTTAAATGTACGAGGGAACTCTGATACAGTACATTCTCCAGACGGGGATGATTCTGTGCTAAGTCGGAATCTGTGGGCCTTCTCTGTATTGCAGTCATGAAGTGTCTCATACCAGACCCTGACAGGTAATTCTTAGGAAGGTATCTGTACAGGGATCCTTCTTCAGGTGCGTGCTCATTCATAACAGTGTCTTCTCCTTTGAGGAATGAAGATAGAATACGGACGGACTATGGGCACTTTAGGTACTGTGTGTAAAGTGCAGGCTATGGCGCTTACACATCCCAAACACATATTGCATGTTCACGACCAGTGGTCATCCGGACTTTCTTTCTGTGCAAAAAACGATTCTAACATTGGGAGGGAAGTGTGCTTTAGGAGGGATTCCTTGCAGTGTTTTGACTATCAATGAAAGAAGCTCTTGATGCTGACTCTGTGGTAATTGCAATAGGCGCACATAGGGCTGCTGTCTCGGACTTCTATCAATTGGACTATAGCAAGTTCTTTTTAAGGTTAAATCCTTCAGGCGGAATATAACTTCTCACAGTGTCTTTCCAGTGGAGGAAAGATAGAACAAGGAGGGACAGAAAGAAGATTGCATGCTGTGAGTGAATGATAGTGTAAGGCACTTAGGCTTCTATGACACATACTGTAGTTCAACACCTGTGATGTTCCACAGTGTCGAACTCATTTCAGAACACGTCAAATGTACGAGTGAACGGTGCTACAGTACGTTCTCACGACAGGGATGAGTCTGTGCTAAGTTGGAAACTGTGGGTCTTCTCTGTATATCAATCATGAAGTGTCTCATACAGGACCGTGACACCTGATTCTTAGGAAGTTTTCTGTTCAAGGATCGTACGTCAGGTGCGTGCTCATTCATAACAGTGTCTTCTCCTTAGAGGAATGAAGATAGAACAAGGAAGGAAATGGGCACATTAGGTACTGTGAGTAAATTGCAGGCTATGGCGATTAGTCATACCAAACCCTATTTGGATCTTCAAGTCCCGTGGTCATCTGCACTTTCTTTCTGAGGCAAAACCGCTTGCATCATTGTGAGGGATGTGTCCTTTAGGAGGGATTCGTTGCAGTGTTGCCTCTGTCAAAGAAGGAAGCTCTTGGGAGTGACTCTGTTGTAAATGCAATAGGTGCACAAAGAGCTCCAGGCTCGGATGTCTATCCGTTGGACTATAGCACGTTCTGTTTAAGGAAAACTCCTTCAGGAGAAATCTCACTTCTCACAGTGTCTTTCCAGTGGAAGAAAGAAGATAGAACAAGGACGGACAGTGGGAAGGTTGCATCCTGTGAGTGAAGGACAGGGTAAGTCACTTGGGCATCTATGACACATACTCAAAGTTCAACACCTGTGATGTTCCACAGAGTCTACGCCGACTCAGAACACTTTAAATGAAGGAGGTAACTCTGATACAGTACATTCTCAGGACAGGGATGAGTCTGTGCTAAGTTGGAAACTGTGGGTCTTCTCTGTATAGCAATCATGAAGTGTCTCATACCAGACCCTGACAGTTGATTCTTAGAAAGGTATCTGTTCAGGGTTCCTACTTCAGGTTCATGATCATTCTTAACAGTGTCTTCTCCTTTGTGTATTTAGATAGAACAGGGATTGACAATGGGCACATTAGGTACTGTGTGTAAAGTACAGGCTATGGCGTTTACGCATCCCCAAACACATATTGGATGTTCCCGACCAGTGGTCATCTGCACTTTCTTTCTGTGGAAAAAAGCTTCTAACATTTTGAGGGATGTGTGCTTTAGGAGGGATTCAAAGAAGGAAGCGTCTGTCAAAGAAGGAAGCTTTTGGGACTGACTATGTGGTAACTTCAATAGGCGCACATAGGGCTACAGTGTCGTACATCTATCCGTTGGACTATAGCAAGTTCTGTTTAAGGGTAAATCCTTCAGGCTGAATCTCATTTCCCACAGAGTCTTTCCAGTGGAGGAAAGAAGATAGGACAAGGAGGGACAGAGAGAAGTTTATTTCCTGTGAGTGAATGACACGGTATGACACTTCGGCCTCTATGAAACACACTGGAAGTTCAACATCTGAGATGTTCTACAATGTCTACCTCGTCTCAGAACACGTCTAGTGTACGAGGGAACTGTGCTACAGTACGTTCTCACGACAGGGTGAGTCTGTGCTACGTTGGACACTGTAGGACCGGTCTGTGTAACAATCATGAAGTGTCTCATACAGGACCCTGACAGGTGATTCTTAGGTAGGTTTCTGTTCTGGGATCCTACATCAGGTGCTTGCTCATTCATAACAGTGTCTTCTCCTTTGAGGAATGAAGATAGAACACGGACGGACAATGGGCACATTAGATACTCTGAGTGAAGTGCAGGCTATGGCACTTAGGAATCCCAAATACTATTTGGATGTTCACGACCAGTGGTCATCCTCACCTTCTTTCTGTGGCAAAAATGCTTTACCATTGTGAGGGAAGTGTGCTTTAAGAGAGAATCGTTGCAGTGTTGCGTCTGTCATAAAGGAAGCTCTTGGGACTGTCTCTGTTTTAACTGCAATAGGGGCACATAGGGCTACAGTCTCGTACGTCTATCCGTTGGACTATAGCAAGTTCTGTTTAAGGGAAACTCCTTCAGGCGGAATCTCACTTCTCACAATGTCTTTCCAGTGGAGGAAAGAAGATAGAACAAGGATGGACAGCGGGAAGGTTGCATCCTGTGAAGGACAGGGTAGGGGACTTAAAACTCTATGACACATACTGGAAGTTCAACACCTGTGATGTTCCACAGTGCTTTCCTCGACTCAGAACACTTTATTTTTTTATTTTTATTTTTTTTTATATTTTGTTTTATTTTTTTTCAATTTATTTATTTTCAGAAAAACATTATTCATTATTTTTTCACCACACCCAGTGCTCCATGCAAGCCGTGCCCTCTATAATACCCACCTCTGGTACCCCAACCTCCCACTCCCCCGCCACTTCAAACCCCTCAGATTGTTTTTCAGAGTCCATAGTCTCTCATGGTTCACCTCCCCTTCCAATTTACCCAAATTCCCTACTACTCTCTAACGCCCCTTGTCCTCCATGCTATTGGTTATGCTCCACAAATAAGTGAAACCATATGATAATTGACTCTCTCTGCTTGACTTATTTCACTCAGCATAATCTCTTCCAGTCCCGTCCATGTTGCGACAAACGTACCTTGTATTGATATTAAATTGAGTTAATCAGTCAATATTGACTAGATGCCTAAATCATTTCTTTTTTTTCATATTTCCTTTTTTTTTCAATTTATTTATTTGCAGAAAAACAGTATTCATTATTTTTTCACCACACCCAGTGCTCCATGCAAGCTGTGCCCTCTATAATACCCACCACCTGGTACCCCAACCTCCCAACCCCCGCCACCTCAGAACACTTTAAATGTACGAGGGAACTCTGATACAGTACATTCCTCCGACAGGGATGAGTCTGTGCTAAGTTGGAAACTGTGGGACTTCTCTATATAGCAATCATGAAGTGCCTCATACCAGAACTGACAGGTGATTCTTAGGAAGGTATCTGTTCTGGGGTCCTACTTCAGGCACGTGCTCATTCATAACACTGTCTCTCCTTTCAGGAATGAAGATAGAACACGAATGGACAATGGGCACTTTGGGTACTGTGAGTAAAGTTCAGACTATGGCCATTAGGCATCCAAAGCACTATTTGGATGTTCACGAAGAGTGGTCATCCACACATTCTTTATGTTGCAAAAACGTTTCCAACATTGTGAGGGAAGTGTGCTTTAGGAGGGATTCATTGCAGTGTTGCTTCTGTCAAAGAAGGAAGCTCTTGGGAGAGACTCTGTGGTAACTACAATAGGCGCACATAGGGCTCCAGTCTCGGAGGTCTATCCGTTAGCCTATAGCAAGATCTGTTTAAGGTAAACTCATTCAGGATGAATCTCACCTCTCAAAGTGTATTTCCAGTGAGGAAAGAAGATAGAACAAGGAAGGACAGCGGGAAGGTTTGCCCTGTGTGTGAAGGACAGGGTAAGACACTTAGGCCTCTATGACACATACTCGAAGTTCAAAACTGTGATGTTCCACAGTGTCCACCTCGACTCAAAACACGTCAAATGTATGAGTGAAAGGTGCTACAGTACGTTCTCACGACAGGGATGAGACTTTGCTAAGTTGGAAACGGTGGGCCTTCTCTGTATAGCAATCATGAAGTGTCTCATACCAGATCCTGACACGTGATTCTTAGGAAGGTATTGTTCATGGATCCTACTTCAGGTGCGTACTCATTCATAACAGTGTCTTCTCCTTTGAGGAATGAAGATAGAACACGGACGGACAAAGGGCATATTAGGTACTGTGAGTAAAGTGCAGGCCATGGCGCTTAGGAATCTCTAACACTATTAGGATGTTCATGACCCGTGGTCATCCGCACTTTCTTTCTGTGGCAAAAACGCTTCCCAACATTGTTAAGGAATTGTGCTTTAAGAGAGAATCGTTGCAGTGTTGCGTCTATCAAAGAAAGAAGCTCTTGGGACTGACTCTGTGATAACTGCAATAGGCGTACATAGGGCTATAGTCTCTAACGTCTATCCGTTGGACTATAGCAAGTTCTGTTTAAGGTAACTCCTTCAGGCAGAATCTCACTTCTCACTTTGTCTTTCCAGTGGAGGAAAGAAGATAGAACAAGGACGGACAGCAAGAAGGTTGCATCCTGTGAGTGAAGGACAGGGTAAGGGACATAGGCCTCTATGACTCATACTGGAAGTTCAACACGTGTGATGTTCCTCAGTGCCTCTTTGACTCAGAACGCTTTAAATGTAAAAGGGAATTCTGATACAGTACATTCCTCCAACAGGGATGAATCTGTGCTAAGTTGGAAACTGGGACTTCTCTATATAGCAATCATGAAGTGTCTCATACCAGACCCTGACAGGTGATTCTTAGTAAGGTATCTGTTCAGGGATCCTACTTCAGGTGCGTGCTGACATAACAGTGTCTAGTCCTTTGAGAAACGAAGATAAAACTTGGACGGACTATGGGCACATTATGTACTATGAGTAAAGTGCAGGCTATGGCGCATAGGCATCCCAAACACATATGGATGTTCACACCAGTGGTCATCCGCACTTTCTTTCTGTGGCAAAAACGCTAGCATCATTGTGAGGGATGTGTGCTTAAGGAGGGTTTCGTTGCAGTGTTGCGTGTCAAAGAAGGAAACTCTTGGGACAGACTCGGTGGTTACTTCAATAGGCACACATAGGGCTACAGTCTTGTACGTCTATCCGTTACTATAGCAAGTTCTGTTTAAGAGAAACTCCTTCAGGTGGAATCTCACTTCTCACAGTGTCTTTCCAGTGGAAGAAGTAGATAGAACAAGGACGGACGGTGGGATGGTTGCATCCTGTGAATGAAGGACAGGGTATTGCACGTAGCACTCTATGTCACATACTGGAAGTTCAACACTGTGATGTTCCACAGTGTCTACCTCGTCTCAACATGACAAATGTATGAGGGAACAGTGGTACAGTACGTTCTCACTACAGAGATGAGTCTGTGCTAAGTTAGAAACTGTGGGATTTATCTATATAGCAATCATGAAGTGTCTCATAACAGACCCTGACAGGTGATTCTTAGGACGGTATATGTTCAGGGATCCTACTTCAGGTGCATGCTCATTCATAACAGTGTCTTCTCCTTTGGGGAATGAAGATAGAACACGGACTGACTATGGGCACATTATGTACTGTGAGTAAAGGGCAAGCTATGGCACTTAGGCATCACAAACACATATTGGATGTTCACGACCAGTGGTCATCCACACTTTCTTTCTGTGGAAAAAACGCTTCCATCATTGTGAGGGATGTGTGCTTTAGGAGGGATTCTTTGCAGTATTGCATCTGTCAAAGAAGGAAGCTATTGGGACTGACTCTGTTGTAAATGCAATAGGTGCACATAGGGCTCCAGGCTCGGATGTCTATCCATTGGACTATAGCACGTTCTGTTTAAGAAAAACTCCTTCAGGAGAAATCTCACTTCTCACAGTGTCTTTCCAGTGGAAGGAAGAAGATAGAACAAGGACGGACAGTGGGAAGGTTGCATCCTGTGAGTGAAGAGCAGGGTAAGTCACTTGGGCATCTATGACACATACTCGAAGTTCAACACCTGTGATGTTCCACAGTGTCTATGCCGACTCAACACTTCAAATGAAGGAGGTAACTCTGATACAGTACATTCTCAGGACACGGATGAGTCTGTGCTAAGTTGGAAACTGTGGGTCTTCTCTGTATAGCAATCATGAAGTGTCTCATACCAGACCCTGACAGTTGATTCTTAGAAAGGTATCTGTTCAGGGTTCCTACTTCAGGTTCAAGCTCATTCTTAACAGTGTCTTCTCCTTTGTGTAATTAAGATAGAACAGGGATTGACAATGGGCACATTAGCTACTGTGTGTAAAGTACAGGCTATGGCACTTACGCATCCCGAAACACATATTGGATGTTCCCGACCAGTGGTCATCCGCACTTTCTTTCTGTGGAAAAAAGCTTCCAACATTGTGAGGGATGTGTGCTTTAGGAGGGATTCGTTACAGTGTTGCGTCTGTCAAAGAAGGAAGCTCTTGGGACTGACTATGTGGTAACTTCAATAGGCGCACATAGGGCTACAGTGTCGTACGTCTATCCGTTGGACTATAGCAAGTTCTGTTTAAGTTTAAATCCTTCAGGCTGAATCTCACTACTCACAGTGTCTTTCCAGTGGAGGTAAGAAAATACAACAAGGACGGGCAGTGGGAAATTTGCATCCTGTGAATGAAGGACAGGGAAAGTCACTAGGCCTCTATTACACATACTGGAAGTTCAACACCTGTGATGTTCCACAGTGTCTACCTCGTCTCAGAACACTTCAAATGTACGAGGGATCTGATGCAGTACATTCTCCCGGCAGGAATGAGACTGTGCTAAGTTGCAGTCCGTGGGTCCTGTCTGTGTAGCAATCATGAAGTGTCTCACATAGGACACTGACAGGTGATTCTTAGGAAAGTTTCTGTTCAGGGATCCTACTTCAGTTGCGTACTCATTCATAACAGTGTCTTCTCCTTTGAGGAATGAAGATAGAACACGGACGGACTATGGGCTCATTAGGTAATGTGAGTAAATTGCAGGCTATGGCTCTTAGACATCCCAAACACATGCTGGATTTTCCCGACCAGTGGTCTTCCGCACTTTCTTTCTGTGTCAAAAACGCTTCCAACATTGGGAGGGAAGTTTGCTTTTGGAGGGTTTCGTTGCAGTGTTGCGTCTGTCAAAGAAGGAAGCTCTTGGGACTATGTGGTAACTTCAATAGGCGCATATAGGGCTACAGTCTCGTACATCTATCCGTTGGACTAAGGCAAGTTCTGTTTAAGGGAAACTCCTACAGGCAGAATCTCACTTCTCACAGTGTCTTTCCAGTGGAGGAAAGAAGACAGAACAAGGACGGACAGCGGGAAGGTTGCATCCTGTGAGTGAATGACAGGTAAGGCACTTAGGCCTCTCTGACACATGCTGTAGTTCAAATCCTGTGATGTTCCACAGTATCTGAAACTGTACATTCTCATGACAGGGATTAGTCTGTGCTAAGTTGGAAACGGTGGGCCTTCTCTGTATAGCAATCATGAAGTGTCTCATACTAGAACCTGACAGGAGAATTGTAGGAAGGTATCGGTTCAGGGATCCTACTTTAGGTGCCTGCTCATTCATAACAGTGTCTTCTCCTTTGAGGAATGAAGATAGAACATGGACGGACAATGGGCACATTTGGTACTGTGAATAAAGTGCAGCTATGGTGCTTTCGCATCCCAAACACATATTGGATATTCACGACCAGTGGTCATCCGCACTTTCTTTCTTTGGCAAAAATGCTTCCATCATTGTGAGTGAAGTGTGCTTTTGGAGGGATTCGTTGCAGTGTTGCGACTGTCAAAGAAGGAAGCTCTTGAGTCTGACTCCTGGTAACTGCAATAGGCGTACATAGGGCTCCTGTCTCGTATATCTATCCGTTGGACTATGGCAAGTTCTGTTTAAGGTGAGATACTTCAGGCGGAATCTCACTTCTCACAGTCTCTTTCCAGTGGAGAAAAGAAGATAGAACAAGGTAGGACATCGGGGAGGTTGCATCCTGTGAGTGAAGGACAGGGTAAGTAACTAGGCCCCTATGACACATACTGGAAGTTCAACACCTGTGATGTTCCAAGTATCTTCCTTGACTCAGAACACTTCAAATATACGAGGGAATGCTGATACAGTACACTCTCCCGACAGGGATGAGTCTGTGCTAAGTTGGAATCTGAGGGACTTCTATATAGCAATCATGAAATGTCTCATACCAGACCCTGGAAGGTCATTCTTAGGAAGGTATCTGTTCAGGGACCCTACTTCAGGTGCATGCTCATACATAACAGTGTCTTCTCCTTTGAGGAATGAAGATAGAACATGGACAGACAATGGGCACGTTAGGTACTGTTAGTAATGTGCAGGCTATGGCGATTAGGGATCCCAAACACTATTTGGATGTTCATGAACAGTGGTCATCCGCACTTTCAATTGTGGCAAAAAAGCTTCCACCATTGTGAGAGAAGTATGCTTTGGGAGAGAATCGTTGTAGTGTTGCGTCTGTCAAAGAAAGAAGCTCTTGGGACTGACTATGATGTAACTTCAATAGGCGCACATAGGGCTCCTGTCTCGTACGTCTATCCGTTGGACTACAGCAAGTTCTGTTTAAGGGAAACTCCTTCAGGCAGAATCTCACATTTCACAGTGTATTTCAAGTGGAGGAAAGAAAATAGAACAAGGACGGACGACGGGAAGTTTGCATCCTGTGAGTGAAGGACAGGGAAAGTCACTAGGCCTCTATGACACATACTTGAAGTTCAACACCTGTGATGTTCCACAGTGTCTACCTAGTCTCAGAGCACTTCAAATGTACGAGGGAACTCTGATGCAGTACATTCTCCCGACAGGAATGAGACTGTGCTAAGTTGGAATCTATGGGTCTTATCTGTGTAGCAATCATGAAGTGTATCACATAGGAACCTGACAGGTGAATCTTAGGAAAGTGTCTGTTCAGGGATCCTACTTCAGGAGCGTACTAATTCATATCAGTGTCTTCTCCTTTGAGGAATGAAGATAGAACACGGACGGACTATGGGCTCATAAGGTAATGTGAGTAAAGTGCAGGCTATGGCTCTTAGGCATCCCAAACACATATTGGATTTTCCCAGACCAGTGGTCTTCTGCACTTTCTTTCTGTGTCAAAAACGCTTCCAACATTGGGAGGGAAGTGTGCTTTAGGAGGGTTTCATTGCAGTATTGCGTCTGTTAAAGAAGGAAGCTCTTGGGACTGACTATGTGGTAACTTCAATAGGCGCATATAGGGCTTCAGTCTCATAAGTCTATCCGTTGGACTATAGCAAGTTCTGTTTAAGGGAAACTCCTTCAGGCAGATTCTCACTTCTCACAGTGTCTTTCCAGTGGAGGAAAGAAGATAGATCAAGGGCGAACAGCGGGAAGGTTGCATCCTGTGAGTGAAGGACAGGTTAATGCATGTAGCACTCTAAGATACATAAAGGAACTTCAACACCTGTGATGTTCCACAGAGTCTACTTGTCTCAGAACACGTCAAATGTACGAGGGATCGGTGCTACAGTACGTTCTCATGACAGGGATGAGTCTGTGCTAAGTTGGACACTATGGGACGGGTCTGTGTGGCAAACATGAAGTGTCTCATACAGGACCCTGACAGGTGATTCTTAGAAAGGTTTCTGTTCAGGGATCCTACTTCAGGTGCGTGCTCATCCATAACAGTGTCTTCTCCTTTGAGGAATGAAGATAGTACACGGACGGACAATGGGCACATTAGGTACAATAAGTAAAATGCAGGTTATGGCGCTTACGCATCCCAAACACATATTAGATGTTCACGACCAGTGGTCATCCGCACTTTCTTTCTGTGTCAAAAACGCTTCCAACATTGTGAAGGAAGTGTGCTTTAGGAGGGATTCGTTGCAGTGTTTCGACTGTCAAAGTAGGAAGCTCTTGGGAGTGACTCTGTGGTAACTGCAAATGGCACAAATAGGGCTCCAGTCTCGGACGACTATCCGTGGACTATAGCAAGTTCTGTTTAAGTTAAACTCCTTCAGGAGGAATCTCATTTCTCAAAGTGTCTTTCATGTGGAGGAAAGAAGATAGAACAAGGACGGAGAGCGAGAAGGTTGCATCCTGTGAGTGAATGACAGGGTAATGCACATAGCACTCTATGACACATACTGGAAGTTCAACACCTATGATGTTCCACAGTGTCTGCCTCAATTCAAAACACTTCTAATGTACGAGGGAACGTTGCAACAGTACGTTCTCATGACAAGAATGAGACTTTGCAAAGTTGGAATCTGTGGGACCTGTCTGAGTAGCAATCATGAAGTGTCTCATATAGGACACTGACAAGTGATTCCTAGAAAAGTTTCTGTTCAGCGATCCTATCAGGTGCGTACTAATTCATACAGTGTCTTCTCCTTTGAGAAATGAAGATGAACACGGACGGACTATGGGCTCATTAGGTACTGCGAGTAAAGTGCAGGCTATGGCGATTTGGCATTCCAAACACATATTGGATGTTCCCGACCAGTGGTCATCCGAACTTTCTTTCTGTGTCAAAAACGCTTCCAACATTGTGAGGGAAGTGTGCTTTAGGAGAGATTCGTTGCAGATTTCCGACTGTCAAAGAAGGAAGCTCTTGGGACTGATTCTGTGTTAACTGCAATAGGCGAACATAGGGCACCAGTCTCGGGTATCTATTTAGGACTATATCAAATTCTTTTTAAAGTAAACTCCTTCAGTAGGAATCTCTCTTCTCACAGTGTCTATCCAGTGGATCAAAGAAGATAGAACAAGGACGGACAGCGGGAAGGTTGCATCCTGTGAGTGAAGGACAGTGTAAGGCACTTAGGCCTCTCTGACACATACTCGAAGTTCACCACCTGTGATGTTTCATAGTGTCTACCTCGACTCAGAACACTTCAAATGTACGAGGAATCTCTGATATGCTACATTCTCATGAAAGGGATGAGTCTGTGCTAAGTTGGAAACTGTGGGCCTTCTCTGTATAGCAATCATGAAATGTCTCATACCAGACCCTGACAGGTGATTCTTAGGAAGTTATCTGTTCAGGGAACCTACTTCAGGTGCCTGCTCATTCATAACAGTGTCTTCTCCTTTGAGGAATGAAGATAGAACACGGACGGTCAATGGGAACATTTGGTACTGTGATTAAAGTGCAGGCTATGGAGCTCCAGCATCCCAAACACATATTGGATGTTCACGACCAGTGGTTATCTGCACGTTCTTTCTGTGGCAAAAACGCTTCCATCATTGTGAGGGAAGTGTGCTTTAGGAGAGAATCGTTTCAGTGTTGTGTCTGTCAAAGAAGTAAGCTCTTGGGACTGACTCTGTGATAACTGAAATAGGCGCACATAGGGCTCCAGCTCGTACGTCTATCCGTTGGACTATAGCAAGTTCTGTTTAAGGGAAACTCCTTCAGGAGGATGTTCACTCCTCACAGTGTCTTTCCAGTGGAGGAAAGAAGAAAGAACAAGGACAGAGAGCGGGAAGGTTGCCCTGTGAGTGAAGGACAGCATAATGCACGTAGAACTCTATGACACATACTCGAAGTTCAACACCTGTGATGTTCCACAGTATCTTCCTCGACTCAGAACACTTCAAATGTATGTCTCTGATAGAGTACATTCTCCAGAAGGGATGAATCTGTGCTAAGTTGGAAGCTGTGGGACTTCTCTTTATAGCAATCATGAAGTGTGTAAAACCAGACCCTGACAGGTGATTCTTAGGAATGTATCTGTTCAGGGATCCTCCTTCAGGTGCGTGCTCATGCATAACACGATCTTCTCCTTTGAGGAATGAAGATAGATCTCGGACAAACTATAGGCACATAATGTACTGTGAGTAAAGTGCAGGCTATGGCGCTTATGCATCCCAAACACATATTGGATATTCACGACCAGTGGTCATCTGCACGTTCTTTCTGTGGCAAAAACGCTTCCAACATCGTGAGAGAAGTGTGCTTTAGGAGAGAATCATTGCAGTGTTGCGTCTGTCAAAGAAGGAACCTCTTGGGACTGACTCTGTGATAACTGCAATTGGCGCACATAGTGCTACAGTCTCGTACGTCTATCCGTTGGACTCTAGCAACTTCTGTTTAAGGGAAACTCCTTCAGGCAGAATCTCACTGCTCATAGTGTCTTTCCAGTGGAGGAATGAAGAAAGAACAGGGACGGACAGCGGGAAGGTTGCCTTGTGAGTGAAGGACAGGGTAATGAACGTAGCACTCTATGACACATATCAAAGTTCAACACTTGTGATGTTCCACAGTGTTTTCTTGACTCAGAACACTTCAAATGTTCAAGGGAACTCTGATACAGTACATTCTGCTGACAGGGATGAGTCTGTGCTAAGTTGGAAACTGTGGGACTTCTCTATATAGCAATCATGAAGTGTCTCATACCAGACTCTGAGAGGTGATTCTTAGGAAGTTATCTGTTCAGGGATCCGACTTCAGATGCCTGCTCATTCTTAACAGTGTCTTATCCTTTGAGGAATGAAGATAGAACACGGACGGACAATGGGCACATTAGGTACTGTGAGTAAAGTGCAGGCTAGGGCGTTCACGCATTCCAAGCACATATTGGATGTTCACGAACATTGGTCATCCGCACTTTTTTCTGTGGCAAAAATGCTTCCATCATTGTGAGGGAAGAGTGCTTTAGGAGAGAATCATTGCAGTGTTGCCTATATCAAAGAAGGAAGCTCTTGGGACCGACTGTCTGATAACTGCAATGGTGCACATAGGGCTACAGTCTCTTACGTCTATCCGTTGGACTATAGCAACTTCTGTTTAAGGGAAACTACTTAAGGAGGAATCTCACTTCTCACAGTTAATTTCCAGTAGAGGAAAGAAGATAGAACAAGGACCGACAGCGGGAAGTTTGCATCCTGTGTGTGAAGGACAGGGTAAGGCACTTAGGCCTATATGACACATCCTCAAAGTTCAACACCTGTGATGTTCCACAGTGTCTACCTCGACACACAACACTTCAAATGTACGAGGGAACTGTGGTACAGTACATTCTCACGACAGGGATGAGTCTGCTAGATTGGAAACTGTGTGCCTTCTCAGTATAGCAATCATTAAGTGTCTCATACCAGATCCTGACAGGTGATTCTTAGGAAGGTATCTGTTCAGGGATCCTACGTCAGGTGCCTGCTCATTCATAACAGTGTCTTTTCCTTTGAGAAATGAAGATAGAGCACGGACGGACTATGGGCACTTTAGGTACTGTGAGTAGAGTGCGGCCTATGGCGCTTACGCATTCCAAACACATATTTGATGTTCACAACTCGTGGTCATCCGCACTTTCTTTCTGTGGCAAAAACGCTTCCATCATAGTGAGGTAAGTGTGCTTTAGGAAGGATTCGTTGCAGTGTTGCGTCTGTAAAAGAAGGAAGATCTTGGGACTGACTCTGTGGTAAGTGCAATAGGCGCACATAGGGCTCCAGACCTGGACGTCTATGCGTCGGACTATAGCACGTTCTGTTTAAGGGAAACTCCTTCAGACGGAAACTCAATTTTCACAGTGTCTTTCAAGTGAAAGAAAGAAGATAGAACAAGGACGGAGAGCGGGATTGTTGCATCCTGTGATTTAAGGACAGGGTAAGGCACTTAGGCCTCTATGACTCATATCGGAAGTTCAACACCTGTGATGTTCCACAGTTTCTACCTCGACTCAGAACACTTCAAATGTGCGAGGGAACTGTGGTACAGTACATTCTCACGACAGGGATGAGTCTGTGCTAAGTTGGCAACTGTGATCCTTCTCTGTATAGCAATCATGATGTGTCTCATACCAGACCCTGACAGGTGATTCTAGGACGGTATATGTTCAGGGATCTACTTCAGGTGCGTGCTCATTCATAACAGTGTCTTCTCTTTTGAGGAATGAAGATAGAACACTCACGGACAATGGGCACATTAGGTACTGTTTTAAAGTGCAGGCTATGGCGCTTACGCATCCCAAACACATATTGGATGTTCACGACCAGTGGTCATTCACACTTTCTTTCTGTGGCAAAAACCCTTCCATCATTGTGGGGGAAGTGTGCTTTGGGAAAGATTCGTTGCAGTGTTGCCTCTGTCAAAGAAGGAAGGTCTTGGGACTGACTCTGTGGTAACTGCAATAGGCGCACATATGGCACCAGTTGCGGACGTCCATCCGTTGGGCTATATCAAGTTCTGTTTAAGGTAAACTCCATAAGGAGGAATCTCACTTCTCACAGTGTCTTTCCAGTGGAGGAAAGAAGATAGAACAAGGACGGACAGCGGGTAGGTTTCATCCTGTGAGTGAAGGAACAGGGTAAGGCACTTAGGCCTCTATGACACATACTCGAAGTTCAACACCTGTGATGTTTCACAGTGTCTTCCTCGACTCAGAACACTTCAAATGTACGAGGGCATTCTGATCAGTATATTCTCACAACAAGGATGAGTCTGTGCTAGTTAGAAACTGTGGGCCTTCTCTGTATAGCAATCATGAAGTGTCTCCTACAGGACCCTGACAGGTAATTCCTAGGAAAGTTTCTGTTCAGGTATTCTACTTCAGGTGCTTACTCATTCATAACAGTGTATTCTCCTTTGAGGAATGAAGATAGAACACGGACGGACTATGGGCACATTATGTACTGTGAGTAAAGTGCAGGCTATGGCGCTTATGCATCCCAAACACATATAGGATGTTCACGACCAGTGGTCATCCGCACTTTCTTTCTGTGTCAAAAACACTTCCAAAATTGTGAGGGAAGTGTGCTTTAGGAGGGATTCATTGCAGTGTTGCGTCTGTCAAAGAAGGAAGCTCTTGGGAGTGACTCTGTGGTAACTGCAATAGGCGCTTAGGATACCAATCTCGTACATCTATCCATTGGTCCACATCAAGTTCTATTTAAGGTAAACTCCTTCAGGATGAATCTCTTTTCTCACAGTGTCTTTCCAGTGGAGGAAAGATGATAGAACAAGAACGGACAGCAGTAGGTTTCATCCTGTGAGTGAAAGACAGTGTAAGGCACTTAGGCCTCTATGACACATATTCAAAATTCAACACCTGTGATGCTTCACAGTGTCTACCTCAACTCAGAACACTTCAAATGTACGAGGGAACTCTGATACAGTACATTCTCACGACAGGGATGAGTGTGTGCTAACTTGGAAACTGTGGGCCTTCTCTGTATAGCAATCATAAAGTGTCTCAAACCAGAACCTGACAGGTGTTTCTTAGGACGGTATCTGTTCAGGGATCCTACTTCAGGTGCCTGCTCATTCATAACAGTGTCTACTCCTTTGAGGAATGAAGATAGAACACGGACGGAATGGGCACATTAGGTACCAGGAGTAAAGTGCTGGCCATGGCGCTCCTGCATCCCAACCACTTATTGAATGTTTTCGACCAGTGGTCATCCGCACTTTCATTCTGTGGCAAAAATGCTTCCATCATTGTGAGGGATGTGTGCTTTAGGAGGGTTTCGTTGCAGTGTTGCGACTGTCAAAGAAGGAAGCTCTTGGTACTGACTCTGTGGTAACTGCAATAGGCGTACATAGGGCTCCTGGCTCGGACGTCTATCAGTTGGACTATAGCAAGTTCTGTTTAATGTTAAATCGTTCAGGTGAATCTAACTTCTCACAGTGTCTTTCCAGTGGGGGAAAGACGATAGAAGAAGGACGGACGGAGGGAAGTTTACATCCTGTGAATAAATGACAGTGTAAGGCACTTAGGCCTCTATGACACATACTGGAAGTTCAACACTTGTGACGTTCCACAGTGTCAACCTCATCTCAGAACACGTCAAATGTACGAGGGAACGTTGCTACAGTACGTTCCACGACAGGGATGAGTCTGTGCAAAGTTGGACACTGTGGGACCGGTCCGGGTAGCAATCATGAAGTGTCTCCTACAGGACCCTGACAGGTAATTCCTAGGAAAGTTTCTGTTCAGGGATTCTACTTCAGGTGCGTACTCATTCATAACAGTGTATTCTCCGTTGAGGAATGAAGATAGAACACGGATGGACTATGAGCTCATTAGGTATTGTGAGTAAAGTGCAGGCTATGGTGCTTACGCATCCCAAACAGTATTTGGATGTTCACGACCAGTGGTCATCCGCACTGTCTGTGGAAAAACGCTTCCAGCATTGTGAGGGATGTGTGCTTTAGGAGAGAATCATTGAATTGTTGTGTCTGTCAAAGAAGGCAGCTCTTGGGACTGACTCTGTGATAACTGCAATAGCCACACATAGGGCTACAGTCTCTTAAATCTATCCGTTGGATTATAGAAAGTTCTGTTTAAGGTAAACTCCTTCAGGCGGAATCTCACTTCTCACAGTGTCTTTCCAGTGGAGTAAAGAAGGTAGAACAAGGACGGACAGAGGGAAGGTTGCATCCTGTGTGTGAATGGCCAGGTAATGTACGTAGCACTCTATGACACATATTGGAAGTTCAACACCTGTGATGTTCCACAGTGTCTACCTCAATTCAAAACACTTCTAATGTACGAGGGAACTCTGCAACAGTACGTTCTCATGACAGGAATGAGACTGTGCTTAGTTGGAATCTGTGGGACCTGTCTGAGTAGGAATCATGAAGTGTCTCACATAGGACCCTGACAGGTGCTTCCTAGGTAAGTTTCTGATATGCGAACCTACTTCAGGTGCGTACTAATTCATAAGAGTGTCTTTCTTTTGAATAATGAAGATAGAACACGGACGGACAATGGGCTCATTAGGTACTGTGCGTAAACTGCAGGCTATGGCGCTTTGGCATCCCAAACACATATTGGATGTTCCCGACCAGTGGTCATCCGCACGATCTTTCTGTGTCAAAAACGCTTCCAACATTGTGAGGGATGTGCTTTAGGAGGGATTCGTTGAAGTGTTGCGACTGTCAAAGAAGGAAGCTCTTGGGACTGATTCTGTGGTAACTGCAATAGGCGCACATAGGGCACCAGTCTCGGGTGGCTATTTGGACTATATCAAGTTCTGTTTAAAGTAAACTCCTTCAGTAGGAATCTCACTTCTCACAGTGACTTTCCAGTGGAGGAAAGAAGATAGAACAAGGACGGACAGCGGGAAGGTTGCATCCTTGAGTGAAGGACAGGGTAAGGCACTTAGGCCTCTATGACACATACTCGAAGTTCAATACCTGTGATGTTTCACAGTGTCTACCTCGACTCAGAACACTTCAAATGTACGAGGGAACTCTGATTTGCTACATTCTCATGATAGGGATGAGTCTGTGCTAAGTTGGAAGTGGTGGACATTCTCAGTATAGCAATCATGAAATGTCTCAAACCTGACCCTGAATGGTGTATCGTAGGATGGTATCGGTTCAGGGATCCTATTTCAGGTGCCTGCTCATTCATAACAGTGTCTTCTCCTTTGATTAATGAAGAGAGACACGGACGGACAATGGGCTCATTAGGTTCTGTGAGTAAATTGCAACCTATTTTGCTTAGGCATCCCAAACACTATTTGGATGTTCACGACCAGTGGTCATTCACACTTTCTTTTTGTGGCAAAAACGTTTCCAACATTGTCAGGGAAGTGGGCTTTAGGAGGGATTCGTTGAAGTTTGCGTCTGTCAAAGAAGGAAGCTCTTGGGACTGACTCTGTGGTAACTACTACAGGCGCACTTAGGGCTCCAGTCACGGACGTCTATCCGTTGGTCTATAGCAAGTTCTGTTTAAGGTAAACTCCTACAGGAGGAATCTCATTTCTCACAGTCTCTTTCCAGTGGAGGAAAGAAGATAGAACAAGGACGTACAGCGGGAAGAATGCATCCTGTGAGTGAAGGACAGGGTAAGGCACTTAGGCCACTATGACACATACTCGAAGTTCAACTCCTGTGATGTTTCACAGTGTCCACCTCAATTCAGATCACTATAAATGTACGAGGGAACTCTGATACAGTACATTCTCCAAACAGGGATGTGTCTGTGCTATGTTGGAAAGCAACATGTGTGTGTGCCTTCTCTGTTAGCAATCATGAAGTGTCTCATACCAGAACCTGACAGGTGATCATGAAGTGTCTCATACCAGAACCTGACAGGTGATTCTTAGGAAGGTTTCTGTTCAGGAATCCTACTTCAGGTGTATGCTCATTCATACCAGTGTCTTCTCCTTTGAGGAGTGAAGTTAGAACACGGACGGACAATGGGCACATTAGGTACTGTGAGTAAAGTGCATGCTATGGCATTACGCATCCCAAACACATATTGGATGTTCACGACCATTGGTCATCCGCATTTTCTTTCTGTGGCAAAAACGCTTCTATCAATGTGACGGAAGTGTGCTTTAGAAGAGAATCGTTGCAGTGTTGCATCTGTCAAAGAAGGAAACTCTTGGGACTGACTATGTGATAACTGCAATTGGCGCACATAGGGATACAGTCTCGTATGTCTATCTGTTGGACTATAGCAAGTTCTGTTTAAGGGAAACTCCTTCAGGAGGATACTCACTTCTCATAGTGTCTATCCAGTGGATGAAAGAAGATAGAACAAGGACGGACAGAGGGAAGTTTACAACCTGTGAGTGAAGGACAGGGTAAGGCACTTAGGCATCTATGACACATACTCGAAGTTCAATACCTGTGATGTTCCACAATGTCTTCCTCGACTTAAAACACTTCAAATGTACGAGGGAACTCTTATACAGTACATTCTCACTATGGGATGAGTCTGTGCTATGTTCAAACTGTGGACCTTCTCTGTATATCAATCATGAAGTGTCTAATACCAGACACTGACATGTGATACTTAGGACGTTATCTGTTCAGGGATCCTATTCAGGTGCGTGCTAATTCATAACATTGTCTTCTCCTTTGAGGAATGAAGATAGAACACGGACGGACAATGGGCACATTAGGTACTGTGAGTAAAGTTCAGGCTATGGCGCTTATGCATCCCAAACACATATTGGATGATCCTGACCAGTGGTCATCCGCACTTTCTTTCTGTGGCATAAATGCTTCCATCCTTGTGAGGGATGTGTGCTTTAGGAGGAATCAATTGCAGTGTTGCGGCTGTCAAAGAGGGAAGCTCTTGGGACTCACTCTGTGGTAACTTCAATAGGCAAACATAGGGCTCTAGTCTTGGACGTCTATCCGTTGGACTATAGCAACTTCTGTTTAAGGGAAACTCCTTCAGGCGGAATCTCACTTCTCACAGTGTCTTTCCAGTGGTGGAAAGAAGATTGAACAAAGACGGCCAGCGGGAAGGTTGCATCCTGTGTGTGAAGGACAGGGTACATCACGTAGCACTCTATGACACATACTGGAAATTCAACACCTGTGATGTTCCACAGTGTCTTCCTCGACTCAGAACACTTCAAATGTATGAGGGAACTCTGATACAGTACATTTTCCAATCACGGATGAGTCTGGGCTAAGGTGGAAATTGTGGAACTTCTCTACTTAGCAACCATTAAGTGTCTCATCCCAAACCCTGGCAGGTGATTCTTAGGAAGGTATCTGTTCAGGGATCCTACTTCAGGTGCGTGCTCATGCATAACAGTGTCTCCTCCTTTTAAGAATGAAGATAGAACATGGACAGACTTTGGGCTCATTAGGTACTGTGAGTAAGGTGCAGGCTTTGGTGCTTAGGCATCCAAAACACATGTTGGATATTCCCTACCAGTGGTCATCCGTACTTTCTTTCTGTGTCAAAAACGCTTCCAACATTGTAGGGAAGAGTGCTTTAGGAGGGATTCGTTGCAGTGTTGCATCTTTCATAGAAGGAAACTCTTGGGAGTGACTCTGTGGTAACTGCAAAAGGTGCATATAGGACACTGACAAGTGATTCCTAGGAAAGTTTCTGTTCAGCAATCCTTCTTCAGGTGCGTACTAATTCATAACAGTGTCTTCTCCTTTGAGGAATGAAGATAGAACAAGGACGGACTATGGGCTCATTAGGTACTGTGAGTAAAGCGCATGCTATGGCACTTAGGCATCCCAAACACATATTGGATGTTCATGACCAGTGGTCACCCGCACTTGCTTTCTGTGTCAAAAAAGTTTCCAACATTGAGGGAAGTGTGCTTTAGAAGGGATTCATTGCAGTGTTGCGTCTGTCAAGAATGAAGCTCTTTGGAGTAACTCTGTGGTAACTGCAAGAGGCACACATAGGGCTCCAGTCTAGGACGACTATCTGTTGGACTATAGCAAGTTCTGTTTAATGTAAACTCCTTCAGGCGGAATCTCACTTCTCACAGTGTCTTTCCAGTGGAGGAAAGAAGATATAACAAGGACAGAGAGCAGGAAGGCTGCATCCTGTGAGTGAAGGACAGGGTATTGCACGTAGCAATCTATGACACATACTAGAAGTTCAACACCTGTGATCTTTCACAGTGTCTACCTCGTCTCAGAACACTTCAAATCTACGAGAAAACCATGGTACAGTACGTTCTCATGACAGGAATGAGACTGTGCTACCTTGCAATCTGTTGGACCTGTCTGTGTAGCAATCATGAAGTGTCTCACATAGAACCCTGAGAGGTGATTCTTAGGAAAGTTTCTGTTCAGTTATCCTACTTCAGGTTCGTGCTCATTCATAGCAGTGTCTTCTCCTTTGAGGAATGAAGATAGAACACGGATGGACTATGGGCACATTAAGTACTGTGAGTAAAGTGCAGGCTATTGCACTTATGCATCCCAAACACATATTGGATGGTCACGACCAGTGGTCATCCGCACTTTCTTTCTGTGTCAAAAACGCTTCCATCATTGTGAGGTATGTGTGCTTTAGGAAGGATTCGTTGCAGTGTTGCATCTGTCAAAAAGGAAGCTTTGGGATTGACTCTGTGTTAACTGCAATAGGCGCACATAGGGCCGCAGTCTCGTACATCTATCCGTTGCACTATAGCAAGTTCTGTTTAAGGGAAACTGCTTCAGGCAGATTCTCACTGCTGACAGTGTCTTTCCAGTGGAGGAAAGAAGATAGAACAAGGAAGGTCAGTGGGAGGTTTGCAGCCTGTGAGTGAAAAACAGGGTGATGCAAGTAGCACTCTATGACACATACTGGAAAATCAACACCTGTGATGTTCCACACTGTCTACGTCATCTCAGAACACTTCAAATGTACGAGGGACTGTGGTACATTATGTTCTCACGACAGGAATGAGTCTGTGCTAAGTTGGAAAATGTCGGACTTCGCCATATAGCAATCATGAAGTGTCTCATACCAGACCCTGACAGGTGATTCTTAGGAAGGTATCTGTTCAGGGATCCTACTTCAGGTGCGTGCTCATTCATAACACTGTCTTCTCCTTTGAGGAATGAGGATATAACACAGACGGACAATGGGCATATTAGGTACTGTGAGTAAAGTGCAGGCCATGGTGCTTACGTATCCCAAACACATATTGGATGTTCACAAGCAGTGGTCATTTCACTTTCTTTCTGTGGCAAAAACGATTCAATCATTGAGAGGGATGTGTGCTTTAGGAAAGTTCGTTGCAGTGTTGCGTCTGTAAAGGATGGAAGCTCTTGGGAGTGACTCTGTGGTAACTGCAATAGGTGCACATAGGGGTACAGTCTCGTACGTCTATTTGTTGGACTATAGCAAGTTCTGTTTAAGGGAAACTCCTACAGGTGGAATCTCACTTCTCACAGTGTCTTTCCAGTGGAGGAAAGAAGATAGAATAAGGACGGACAGCGGGAAGTTTGCATCCTGTGAAAAAGGAAAGGGAAAGCCACTTAGGCCTCTAGGACACATACTGGAAGTTCAACACCTGTGATGTTACACAGTGTCTTCCTCGACTCAGAACAATTCAAATATACGAGGCACCTCTGATACAGTACATTCTCCTGACAGGGATGATTCTGTGCTAAGTTGGAAACTGTGGGACTTCTCTAGATAACAATCATGACATGTCTCATGCCAGATCCTGAGAGGTGATTCTTGGGAAGGTATCTGTTCAGGGATCCTACTTCAGGTGCGTGCTCCTTCATAACAGTGTCTTCTCCTTAGAGGAATGAAGATAGAACACGGGCGGACAAAGGGCCCATTAGGTACTGTGAGTAAATGCAGGCTATGTCGCTTACGCATTCCAAACACATATTGTATGCTCACGACCAGTGGTCATCTGCACTTTCTTTCTGTGGCAAAAACGCTTCCAACATTGTGAGGGAAGTGTGCTTTAGGAGAGAATCATTGCAGTGTTGCGTCTGTCAACGAAGGAAGGTCTTGGGACTGACTCTGTGCTTACTTCAATAGGCGCACATAGGTCTACAGATCGTACGTCTATCCATTGGACTATAGCAAGTTCTGTTTAACGGAAACTCCTTCAGGTGGAATCTCACTTCTCACAATGTCTTTCCAGTGGAGGAATGAAGATAGAACAAGGACGGACAGTGGGAAGGTTGCATCCTGTGTGTGAAGGACAAGGTAAGACTCTTAGTCCTCTAGGACACATACTGGAAGTTCAACACCCGTGATGTTCCACAGTGTCTACCTCGTCTCAGAACACTTCAAATGTACGAGGGCACAGTGCTACGGTACGTTCTCATGACAGGGATGGGTCTGTGCTAAGTTAGGACACTGTGGGACCGGTCTGTGTAGCAATCATGAAGTGTCTCATTCAGGACCCTGACAGGTGATTCTTAGAAGGTTTCTGTTCAGGGATCCTTCTTCAGGTGCATGCTCATTCTTCGCAGTGTCTTCTCCTTTGAGGAATGAAGATAGAACACGGACTGACTATGGGCTCTTTAGGTTCTGTGAATAAAGTGCAGGCTATGGCGCTTACGCATCCCAAACTCATATTGGATGTTCACGACCAGTGGTCATCCACACTTTCTTTCTTTTTTTTTAATTTATTTATTTTCAGAAAAACATTATTCATAATTTTTTCACTACTCCCCGTGCTCCACGTAAGCCATGTCCTCTATAATACCCTGCACCTGGTACCACAACCTCCCACCCAGTCACCACTTCAAATCCCTCAGACTGTTTTTCAGAGTCCATAGTCTCATGGTTCACCTCCCCTTCCAATTTACCCAAATTCCCTACTCCTCTCTAATGCACCTTGTCCTCCATGCTATTTGTTATGCTCCACAAATAAGTGAAACCATATGATAATTGACTCTCTCTGCTTGACTTATTTCACTCAGCATAATCTCTTCCAGACCCGTCCATGTTGCTACAAAAGTTGGGTATTCATCCTTTCTGATGGAGGCATAATACTCCATAGTGTATATGGACCACATCTTCCTTATCCATTCATCAGTTGAAGGGTTCTTTCCATAGTTTGGCGACTGTGGCCATTGCTGCTATAAACATTGGGGTACAGATGGCCCTTCTTTTCACGACATCTGTATCTTTGGGGTAAATACCCAGGAGTGCAATTGCAGGGTCGTAGGGAAGCTCTATTTTTAATTTCTTGAGGATACTCCACACTGTTCTCCAAAGAGGCTGCACCAACTTGCATTCCCACCAACAATGTAAGAGAGTTCCCCTTTCTCCACATCCTCTCCAACACATGCTGTTTTCTGTTTTGTTAATTTTGGCCATTCTAACTGGTGTAAGGTGATATCTCAATGTGGTTTTAATTTGAATTTCCCTGAGGGCTAATGATGATGAGCATTTTTCATGTGTCTGATAGCCATTTGCATGTCTTGATTGGAGAATTGTCTGTTCATATCTTCTGCCCATTTTTTGATGTGTTTGTCTGTTTCGTGTGGGTTGAGTTTGAGGAGTTCATTATAGATCCTGGATATCAACCTTTTGTCTGTACTGTCATTTGCAAATATCTTCTCCCATTCCGTGGGTTGCCTCTTTGTTTTTTTTTACTGTTTCCTTTGCTGTGCAGAAGCTTTTGATTTTGATGAAGTCCCAGAAGTTTATTTTCGCTTTTGTTTCCTTTGCCTTTGGAGACGTATCTTGAAAGAAGTTGCTGTGGCTGATATCAAAGAGATTACTGCCTATGTTCTCCTCTAAGATTCTGATAGATTCCTGTCTCACGTTGAGGTCTTTTATCCATTTTGAGTAGATCTTTGTGTACGGTGTAAGAGAATGGTCGAGTTTCATTCTTCTACATATAGCTGTCCAGTTTCCCCAGCACCATTTATTGAAGAGACTGTCTTTCTTCCACTGTATATTTTTTCCTATTTTGTCAGAGATTAATTGACCATACAGTTGAGGGTCCATATCAGGGCTCTCTACTCTGTTCCACTGGTCTATGTGTCTGTTTTTATGCCAGTACCATGCTGTCTTGGTGATCATAGCTTTGTAATAAAGCTTGAAATCAGGTAAGGTGATGCCGCAAGCTTTATTTTTGTTTTTCAACATTTCCTTAGCGATTCGGGGTCTCTTCTGATTCCATACAAATTTTAGGATTATTTGCTCCAGCTCTTTGAAGAATGCCGGTGGAATTTTGATCTGAATGGCATTAAAAGTATAGATTGCTCTAGGCAGTATAGACATTTTAACAATGTTTATTCTTCCAATCCAAGAGCATGGAATGGTCTTCCATCCTTTTGTGCCTTCTTCAATTTATTTCATGAGTGTTCTATAGTTCCTCAAGTACAGATCCTTTACCACTTTAGTTAGGTTTATTCCAAGGTATCTTATGGTTCTTGGTGCTCTAGTAAATGGAATCGATTCTCTAATTTCCCTTTCGGTATTTTCATTGTTATTGTATAAGAAAACCACTGATTTCTGCACATTGACTTTGTACCCTGCCACGTTGCTGAATTGCTATATGAGTTCTAGTAGTTTGGGTATGGAGTCTTTCTGGTTTTCCATATAAAGAATCATGTCATCTGCGAAGAGAGAGAGTTTGACTTCTTCATTACCAATTTGGATACCTTTTATTTCTCTCTGTTGTCTGATTGCTGTCGATAGGACTTCTAATACTATGTTGAACAAGAGTGGTGAAAGTGGGCATCCTTGTCTTGTTCCTGATCTCAATGGGATGTATGCAAGCATTTTCCCATTGAGGATGATATTTGCTGTGGGTCTTTCATAGATAGATTTGATTAGGTTCAGGAATGTTCCCTGTATCCCTATACTTTGGAGCATTTTAATCATGAACGGATGTTGGATTTTGTCAAATGCTTTTTCTGCATCAATTGAGAGGACCATGTGGTTCTTCTCTCTTCTCATATTAATTTGTTGTATCACATTGATTGTTTTGCGAATGTTGAACCATCCTTGTAGCCCAAGGATGAATCCCACCTGATCATAGTGAATAAACTTTTTAATGTGCTATTGGATCCTGTTGGCTAGGATCTTGTTGAGAATCTTAGCATCCATATTCATCAGTGATATTGGTCTGAAATTCTCCTTTTGGTAGGGATTTGCCTGGTTTGGGGATAAGGGTAATGCTGGCTTCATAGAAAGAGTTGGAAGTTTTCCTTCTGCTTCAATTTTTTGAAACAGCTTCAGGAGAATAGGTGCTATTTCTTCTTGGAAGGTTTGGTAAAATTCCCCAGGGAATCCGTCAGGTCCTGGGCTCTTGTTTTTTTGGGAGATTTTTGATCACTGCTTCAATCTCGTTATTAGATATCGGTCTATTCAGGTTGTCGATTTCTTCCTGGTTCAATTTTGGTAGTTTATATTTTTCTAGGAATGCATCCATTTCATCTAGGTTGCTAAGCTTATTGGCATATAACTGTTCGTAATAACTTCTGATGATTGTTTCTACTTCCTTGGTGTTAGTTGTGATCTCCCCTTTTCATACATAATTTTATGAATTTGGGCTTTCTCTCTTTTCTTTTGGATTAGTGGAGCCAGTGGCTTATCGATCTTATTGATTCTTTCAATAAACCAGCTTCTAGTTTCATTGATACGTTCTACTGTATCTCTGGTTTCTCCCTCATTGATCTCAGCTCTAATCTTGATGATTTCCTTTCTTATGTGTGGAGTTGGTTTGATTTGTTGTTGATCCTCCAGTTCTTTAAGGTGTAGAGACAGCTGGTGTGTTCTGGATTTTTCAATTTTTTTGAGCAAGGCTTGGATGGCTATATATTTTCCCCTTAGGACCGCCTTTGCTGTATCCCATAGGTTTTGGACCGAAGTGTCTTCATTCTCATTGGTTTCCATGAATTGTTTCCGTTCTTCTTTGATCTCCTGGTTGATCCAAGCATTCTTAAGCAAGGTGGTCTTTAGCTTCCAGGTGTTTGAGTTCCTTCGGAACTTTTCCTTGTGATTGAGCTCCAGTTTCAAATCATTGTGATCTGAGAATATGCAGGGAATAATCTCCGTTTTTTGGGATCGGTTGAGTCCTGATTTGTGACCCAGTACGTGGTCTATTCTGGAGAAGGCTCTGTGTGCACTTCAGAAGAATGAGTATTCTGCTGTTTTAGGGTGGAATGTACTGTATATATCTATAAGGTCATCTCGTCCAATGTATCATTCAATGCTCTTGTTTCTTTATTGATTTTCTGCTTCGATGATCTGTCTAATTCTGAAAGAGGCATGTTAAGATCTCCTACGATTAGTGTATTCATATCAATATGACTCTTTATCTTTATTAACAGTTTTCTTAAGTAATTGGCTGCTCCCATATTGGGAGCATAGATATTTACAATGGTTAGATCATCTTGGTGGATAGTCCCTTTAAGGATTATGTAGTGTCCTTCTGTATCTCTGACTACAGTCTTTAGTTTGAAGTCTAATTTATCTGATATGAGAATCGCTACCCCAGCCTTCTTTTGAGTCCCATTGGCATGAAAGATGCTTCTCCACCCCTTCACTTTCAGTCTGCGTGTATCTTTAGGTTCAAAATGGGTCTCTTGTAGACAGGGTATAGATGGGTCCTGTCGTTTTATCCAATCTGCAACCCTGTGCTGTTTTATGGGTGCATTTAGGCCATTCACATTGAGAGTGATTATTGATAGATACGTTTTTATTGACATCGAGTTACCTTTGAAGTCTTTCTTTCTGTAGACTGTCTCTATATTTCTGTTCAATGCTATTCTTGGGATTTTTCCTCTTTTATAGAACCCCCCTTAATATTTCCTGCAGTGTCGGCTTAGTGGTTGCATTGTCTTTTAAGCCTTGCCGGTCTTGGAAACTCTTTATCTCTCCATCCATTTTGAATGTCAGTCTTGCTGGATAAAGTATTCTTGGCTGCATGTTCTTCTCATTTAGTGCCCTGAATACATCTTGCCAGCCTCTTCTGGCTTGCCAGGTCTCTGTGGACAGGTCTGACGTTATTCTGATGGGCTTCCCTCTGTAAGTAAGGAGCCTCTTTGCCCTGGCGGCTTTCAAGAGATTATACCTACAATTATAATTCCTCAATTTGACTATCAGGTGTCGTGGTGTTTTTTTGGAATGTAAAATCTTGGGTGGAGACCGTTCAGCCTTAGTACATGAATGCTGGTTTCATTCGCGAGATTCGGAATATTTTCATGAAGGACTTGTTCCAACATATCTTCTAGACTTCTTTCTTTCTCCTCCCCTTCAGGAATTCCAATAATTCTGACGTTGGAACGCTTCATGGCATCATTTATTTCCCTCATTCTGCTTTCGTGGGATCTAAGCTGTTTGTTCCAGGCTTCCTCCTGATCCTTTCTCTCTATCTGCTTGTCTTCCAGATCATTAATTCTATCTTCTGTCTCAGTTACCCTAGCTTTGAGAGAGTTTAGATTAGATTGGAACTCATTGAGAGCATTGTGGACCTCCTCCCTGGTAGCTTTAAGCTCCGCCCTAACATTGTGAACATCCTGTCTGGTCGCTTTCAGTTCGATCCTAATCAATTCTGTTTGGTCATCCGTGGCTTCCTCCAACCTAGCTATTGCCTGGATAATTGTTAGCCTGAATTCTCTTTCCGACATATTGTCTATGTTGATAGCCGTTAGCTCTGTTGCAGAAGGTCCATCTTCTGTATTTTTCTTCTATCATGCATTCCGCCTCCTAGTTGTTTTGGTGGGAAGACTGAACAGATTCTGGTGCAGTCAAGGTGCACCCTGGAAGACTTCTGAGCAATCAGGATTCCCAACCCAAACAAGAGACAAAAGAAAAGAAAAAGAAAAAGAAAAAAAGGAAAAGAAGAAAAAGAAAAAGAAAAAGAAAAGAGAGAGAGAGAGAGGCAGGAAAGAAAGTGAAGTTGAAAGAGAAGGTTCAGCCCCGATGGGCCCCAAGGTAAGATTTATGAAGTAGACAAAAAGAGATAAAAAGACTGATACAATAATATGGCAAGAGAAAGAAAAAAATATATATATGTATATGCAAATAAAGAACCTCGTCAAAAAGAACCACAAGTGTGAAATTTATATGCTATCAGAACAAACACGAAAAACTTAGAAACACTGGTGGAAGAAGATGGGAGAGTTCTTATAAAGTCCCAGTGTGTGCGAGGAAGGTTGTTTTGATTCTTCCTGGATGTATCTTGATATCTTTGTTAAAGGACTCAAATTTCCTAAGATAAAGGGGATTAAAAATTGGTTCACCTATAGGGGTAGTATTGATTGGGGAAAGGGGATTACTTTGAAGTTAACTCTATATTAATATTAGAGGATAAAAATAAAAAGGAATAAACTAGACTAAACTAAACTAAAATTTTTAAAAAAGGAATTCAAAAAATAAAAATGCAAAAGAGAAACATAAGTGTATGTATCAAAAATTTCAGGTTAGAAAGGTATTATGGGTTGTCAGGCAATGATGTTTCCTGAGTTGAGCCCCCCCGCCCCCCTCAAGGGGGTGGGCTCTGGGGAAACTGGTTTTTTTCAGGCTTTTATTCTCTGGCGGTTTTTTTGCTTGTTCACTTTTTTCCCTCTCACTTTGACCGACTTTGATGGTTTTTGTAGTATTAGAAGAAATCAAACCGCACTCTGATCTCCGTCTCAAAGAGGAGTCTCAGTCTGGGTGCATAAGCTGAATAAATTCCCCCTTGGCCGCTGGCAGCGCAGGTTCCAAGTTGCAGACCCTGGGAGTGAAGGACAGGGTAATGCACGTAGCACTCTATGACACATACTGGAAGTTCAAGTCCTGTGATGTTCCAGTGTCTACATCATGCGGAAAACTTCAAATGTACGAGGGAACAGTGGTACAGTACGTTCTCACGACCAGAATGTGATTGTGCTACGTTGGAATCTGTGGACCTGTCTATGTACCAATCATGAAGTGTCTCACATAGGACCCTTCCAGGTGATTCCTAGGAAAGTTTCTGTTCAGGGATCCTACTTCAGGTGTGTACTCATTCATAACAGTGTCTTCTCCTTCGAGAAATGAAGATAGAACATGGATGGACAATGGGCCCTTTAGGTGTTGTGAGTAAAGTGCAGGCTATGGCGCTTAGGCATCCCAAACACATATTGGATGTTCCCGAACAGTGATCATCTGCAATTTCTTTCTGTGTCAAAAACGCTTCCAACATTTTGAGGGAAGTGTGCTTTAGGAGGCATTCGTTACAGTGTTGCGGGTGTCAAAGAAGGAAGCTCCTGGGAGTGACTCTGTGGTAACTGCAATAGGCGCACATAGGGCTTTAGTCTCGGACGTCTATCCATTGGACGATAGGAGGTTTTGTTTAAAGTAAACTCCTTCAGGAGGAGATTATCCTCACTTTTCCTGGTATCATTCCAGTGGAGAAAAGAAGATAGAACAAGGTCGGACTAAGGAAAGGTTGCATCCTGTGAGTGAAGGACAGGGTAAGGCAATAGGGCTCTATGACACATACTCGAAGTTCAACACCTGTGATATTCCACAGTGTCTACCTTGACTCAGAACACTTCAAATGTATGAGGGAATTCTGATACAGTACATATCATGACAAGGATGAGTCTGTGCTAAGTTGGAATCGGTGGGCCTTCTCTGTATAGCAATCATGAAGTGTCTCATACCAGACCCTGACAGGTGAATCTTAGAAAGGTATCTGTAAGGGATCCTACTTCAGGTGCGTGCTCATGCATAACAGTGTCTTCTCCTTTGAGGAATGAAGATAGAATACAGACAGACTATGGGCACATCATGTACTGTGAGTAAAGTGCAGGCTATGATGCTTATGCATCCCAAACAAATATTGGATGTTCACGACCAGTGGTCATCTGCACTTTCTTTCTGTGGCAAAAACGCTTGCGTCTGTCAATGAAGGAAGCTCTTGGGACTGACTCTGTGGTAACTGCAATAGGCGACTCAAGTCTCGGACGAATATCCGTGGGTCTATAGCAAGTACTGTTTACGGTAAACTCCTTCAGGAGGAATCTCACTTCTCACAATGTCTTTCCAGTGGAATAAAGAATATAGAACAAGTACGGACAGCGGAAAGGTTGAATCCTGTGCGTGAAGGACAGGGTAAGTCACTGAGGCCTCTATGACACATACTCGAAGTTCAACACCTGTGATGTTTCAGTGAGTCTACCTCGACTCAGAACATTTCAAATGTACGAGGGAACTCTGATACAGTACATTCTCATGACAGGGATGAGTCTGTGGTAATTTGGAAACTGTGGGCCTTCTCTGTATAGCAATCATGAAGTGTCTCATACTAGACACTGACAGGTGATTCTTAGGAAGGTATCTGTACAGGGATCCTACTTCAGGTGCCTGCTCATTCATAACAGTGACTTCTCCTTTGTGGAATGAAGATAGAACACGGACGGGACAATGGGCACATTAAGCACTGTGAGTAAAGTGCAGGCTATTGCGCTTATGCATCCAAACACATATTGGATGTTCACGACCAGTGGACATCCGCACTTTCTTTCTGTGGAAAAAACGATTCCATTCTTGTGAGGGATGTATGCTTTAGGAGGAATTCGTTGCAGTGTTGTGTCTGTCAAAGAAGGAAGCTCTTGGGACTGACTCTGTGGTAACTTCAATAGGCGCACATAGGTCTACTGTCTCGTACGTCCATCCGTTGGACTATAGCAAGTTCTGTTTAAGGCAAACTCCTTCAGGCGGAATCTCACTTCTCACAGTGTCTTTCCAGTGGGGGAAAGAAGATAGAACAAGGACGGACAGCGGGAAGGTTGCATCCTGTGAGTGAAGGACAGGGTAATGCACGTAGCACTCTATGACACCTACTGGAAGTTCAACACCTGTGACTTTCCACAGTGTAGACCTCTTCTCAGAACGCTTCAAATGTACTAGGGCACTGTGCTAATGTACTTTTCATGACACGAATGGGACTGTGCTAATTTGGAATCTGTGGGACCTGTCTATGTAGCAAATATTAAGTGTCTCACATAGGACCCTGACAGGTGATTCCTAGGAAAGTTTCTGTTCAGGGATCCTACTTCAGGTGCATACTCATTCATACCAGTGTCTTCTCTTTTGAGGAATGAAGATAGAACACGGACGGACTATGGGCTAATTAGGTACTGTGAGTAAAGTGCATGCTATGGCGCTGAGGCAACCCAAACACATATTGGATGTTCCCAACCAGTGGTCATCCGTACTTTTTTTCTGTGGCAAAAACACTTCCAACATAGTGAGGGAAGTTGCTTTAGGACTGATTCATTGCGGGGGACAGGATGGCGGGGTAGTAGGAAGAGGCTTCTTTACAGCTGGTACCCCAATGTGAGCTGATTACCTACCAAAGAACTCCGATCACCCATGAAATCAGCCTGAGATCAGAATTATACACGTCTGGATCTCTACAGGGGCGAAGACGCCAGTTAGTTGGTAAAGCAGAATGGGAACGGCAGACTGATATCGGAAGATAAACAAAAGGGGGAGGGAGCCACCAGTGGTGACCGGTGGGAAAGTAATACCCCAATACGAGCGAGAGTGCCCTGTGTCTGGGGACCAGCATTAACTTGGAGACTGGTTGAAAGCACTCCAAAAGAGCAAAGGATCGCGGGGGGAAATTGTGGGAATTGGGGCGGCTAGACACAGGAGCTTAAGTTCCCGGTCCCAGACGGCCTCTCTGGCGTGGAGGCAACGGACGTTCGACGGAGAAACCAGCTCCTCGTCCCTAAGCCGCCAGCGCGCCCCAGAGTGCATGGGTTCCGGCTCCTGTGAGGGGATGGGAGCTACGCAGGTCTGCAGAACGCGCGCTAGCCCTACCACAAAGCTTGAGATGTGCGCACACCCCTCGAGCTCCCCTGGGTTACTGAGGCCCGGCGGGTGCTCCTTGACCCGCGCCATTGTTTCAAAGCCTAAGCCAGGCGCGCGCAAAACTCTTCCCCCGACAGAGGAAAAAGCTCAGCCTGGGTCTTAGGGACCAGCGCCCCGTTCTCAGTGCCCCGACGCACGCCCGAACCACAGCCGCCTCTGAAAAGAGGTGCGCGCAAGCCGGGCACTCCCAGCCCGGGCCGGCGGCAAAATCTCAGTGTGCGATCGCTGCTTGGAACCTCTCTAGCGGGCGGGAGCTCCCAGACAGCCGCCACTGCCTTGGCTTTGGGGATGAGCAAAAGATCCTGTGCCCCCAGGGTCTGAAACTTGGAACCTGCGCTGCCAGCGGCCAAGGGGGAATTTATTCAGCTTCTGCACCCAGACTGAGGCTTCTCTCTGCGACGGGGATCAGGGTGCGGTTTGATTTCTTCTAATACTACAAAAACCATCAAAGGCGGTCAAGGTGATAGGGAAAAAAAGTGAACAAGCAAAAAAACTGCCAGAGAACAAAAGGCTGAAAAAAACCAGATTCCCCAGAGCGCACGCCCTGGATGGGGGCGGTGGGACTCAACTCAGGAAACATCATTGACTGACAACCCACGTGGCAGGCCCCTCCCCCAGAAAACAAGCCAAGAAAAAAAAAAGGACTACAAGAGAACCACCACTACTTCATAGAAAAACTTGTATTATTCACTCGTTTCCACTATTCCGGTTCATATATATATATATATATATATATATATATATATATATATATATATATTTTTTTTTTTTTTTACACAAAGGTAATTTTTTTACCTATTTACCATCACAGCGAGCTGACAATTACATCAACTTCCATAATACCTTTCTAACATGAACTTTTTGATACATACACCTATGTTTTTCTTTTGCATTTTTATTTTTTGAATTCCTTTTTAAAAAATTTTAGTTTAGTTTAGTCTAGTTTATTCCTTTTTATTTTTATCCTCTAATATTCATATAGAGTTAACTTCAAAGTAATCCCCTTTCCCCAATCAATACTACGCCTATTGGTAAACCAAATTTTAATCCCCTTTATCTTAGGAAAGTTGAGTCCTTTAACAAAGATATCAAGATACATCCAGGAAGAATCAAAACAACCTTCCTCGCACACACTGAGAATTTATAAGAACTCTCTAATCTTCTTCCAGCAGTGTTTCTGTGTTTTTTGAGTTTATCCCGATAGCATACAAATTTGAACCTTGTGGTTCTTTTTGATGAGGTTCTTTCTTTATTTGCATATATATTTTTTTTCTTTCTCTTGCCATATAATTGTATCAGTCTTTTTATCTCTTTTTGTCTACTTCATAAATCTTACGTTAGGGCCCATCTGGGCTGAACTTTCTCTTTCATTTTTTTTAAATTTATTTTTATATTTTTTCCAATTTATTTATTTTCAGAAATACAGTATTCATTATTTCTTGACCACACCCAGTGCTCCATGCAAGCTGTGCCCTCTATAATACCCACCACCTGCTACCCCAACCTCCCGCCCCCCCGCTACTTCCCACCCTTCAGACACTTTTTCAGAGTCCATAGTATCTCATGGTTCACCTCCCCTTCCAATTTACCAAAATTCCCTACTCTTCTCTAACGCCCCTTGTCCTCCATGCTATTGGTTATGCTCCACAAATGAGTGAAACCATAGGATAATTGACTCTCTCCGCTTGACTTATTTCACTCAGCATAATCTCTTCCACTCCCGTCCATGTTGCTACAAAAGATGGGTATTCATCCTTTCTGATGGAGGCATAATACTCCATAGTGTATATGGACCACATCTTCCTTATCCATTCATCCGTTGAAGGGCATCTTGGTTCTTTCCATAGTTTGGCAACTGTGGCCATTGCTGCTATAAACATTGGGGTACAGATGGCCCTTCTTTTCACAACATCTGTATCTTTGGGGTAAATACCCAGGAGTGCAATTGCAGGGTAATAGGGAAGCTCTATTTTTAATTTCTTGAGGAATCTCCATACTGTTCTCCAAAGAGGCTGCACCAACTTGCATTCCCACCAACAGTGTAAGAGAGTTCCCCTTTCTCCACATCCTCTGCAACACATGTTGTTTCCTGTTTTGTTAATTTTGGCCATTCTAACTGGTGTAAGGTGATATCTCAATGTGGTTTTAATTTGAATCTCCCTGAGGGCTAATGCTGATGAGCATTTTTTCATGTGTCTGATAGCCATTTGTATTTCTTGATTGGAGAAGTGTCTGTTCATATCTTCTGCCCATTTTTTGATGTGTTTGTCTGTTTCGTGTGGGTTGAGTTTGAGGAGTTCATTATAGATCCTGGATATCAACCTTTTGTCTGTACTGTCATTTGCAAATATCTTCTCCCATTCCGTGGGTTGCCTCTTTGTGTTTTTTTTTTTGACTGTTTCCTTTGCTGTGCAGAAGCTTTTGATTTTGATGAAGTCCCAGAAGTTTATTTTCACTTTTGTTTCCTTTGCCTTTGGAGACGTATCTTGAAAGAAGTTGCTGTGGCTGATATCAAAGAGATTACTGCCTATGTTCTCCTCTAAGATTCTGATAGATTCCTGTCTCACATTGAGGTCTTTTATCCATTTTGAGTTGATCTTTGTGTACGGTGTAAGAGAATGGTCGAGTTTCATTCTTCTACATATAGCTGTCCACTTTTCCAGCACCATTTATAGAAGAGACTCTCTTTTTTCCAGTGTATATTTTTTCCTGTTTTGTCGAAGATTAACTGACCATAGAGTTGAGGGTCCATATTAGGGCTCTCTACTCTTTTCCACTGGGAAATGTGTCTGTTTTTATGCCAGTACCATGCTGTCTTGGTGATCATAGCTTTGTAATAAAGCTTGAAATCAGGTAAGGAGTCGCCGCCAGCTTTATTTTTGTTTTTCAACATTTCCTTAGCGATTCGGGGGCTAATCTGATTCCATACAAATTTTAGGATTATTTGCTCCAGCTCTTTGAAGAATGCCGGTGGAATTTTGATCGGAATGGCATTAAAGTATAGATTGCGCCAACTTATTGGGGGGGGACAAGATGGCGGGGTACTAGGAAGAGGCGTCTTTTCAGCTGGTACCCCAAAGTGAGCTGATTACCTACCAAAGAACTCTGATCACCCATGAAATCAGCCTGAGATCAGAATTATACACGTCTGGATCTCTACAGGGGCAGAAGACGCCAGTGAGCAGGTAAAGCGGAATGGGAACAGCGGACTGATATCGGAAGATAAACAAAAGGGGGAGGGAGCCACCAGAGGCGACCGGTGCAAAAGTAATACCCCGATACGAGCGAGAGTGCCCTGCGTCTGGGGACCAGCATTAACTCGGAGACTGGTTGAAAGCACTCCAAAAGAGCAAAGGATCGCGGGGGCAAACTGTGGGAATCGGGGCGGCTAGGGACAGGGGCTTGAGTCCCCGGTCCCAGACGGCCTCCCCGGCGCGGAGGCAGAGAGAGTGCGGCGGAGAAACCGGCTCCTGGTCCCTAAGCCGCCAGCGTGCCCCAGAGCGCGGGGTTCCGGCTCCTGTGAGGGGATGGGAGCCGGTCTGCAGAACGCGCGCTAGCCCTACCACAAAGCTTGAGATGCGCGTGCACGTCGCTCCAGCTCTCCTGGGTTTCTAAGGCCCTGGGGCGCTTCTTGACCCGGGCCATTGTTTCAAAGTCTAAGCCTCGCGCCCGCGAAACTCTTCCCCGGACAGAGGCGCGCAAAAGCCCAGCCTGCGGCTTACGGACCAGCGCCCCGTTCTCAGTGCCCCAGACGCGCGCCCGACCCACAGCCGCCTCTGAAAAGAGGTGCGCGCAAGCCGGGCACTCCCAGCCCTGGCCAGCGGCAAAATCTCAGTGTGCGATCGCTGCTTGGAACCTCTCTGGCGGTCAGGAGCTCCCAGACAGCCACCACTGCCTTGGCTTTGGGGACGAGCAAAAGATCCTGCGCCCCCAGGGTCTTTAACTTGGAACCTGCACTGCCAGCATCCAAGGGGGAATTTATTCAGCTTCTGCACCCAGACTGAGGCTTCTGAGACGGAGATCAGGAAGTGTTCCAGGGTGCACCTTGACTGCACCAGAGTTGATACATCCAGCTACATCTGTTCAGTCTTCTCCCACCAAAATGACTAGGAGGAGGAATGCCCAACAGAAGAAAAATACAGAGGATGGACCTTCCGCAACAGAGCTAACGGCTATCAACATAGACAATATGTCGGAAAGAGAATTCAGGCTAACAATTATCCAGGCAATAGCTAGGTTGGAGAAAGCCATGGATGACCAAACAGAATTGATTAGAGCCGAACTGAAAGCGACCAGACAGGATGTTCACAATGTTAGGGCGGAGCTTAAAGCTACCAGGGAGGAGGTCCACAATGCTCTCAATGAGTTCCAATCCAATCTAAACTCTCTCAAAGCTAGGGTAACTGAGACAGAAGATAGAATTAGTGATCTGGAAGACAAACAGATAGAGAGAAAGGATCAGGAGGAAGCCTGGAACAAACAGCTTAGATCCCACGAAAGCAGAATTAGGGAAATAAGTGATGCCATGAAGCGTTCCAACGTCAGAATTATTGGAATTCCTGAAGGGGAGGAGAAAGAAAGAAGTCTAGAAGATGTCGTGGAACAAGTCCTTCATGAAAACTTTCCGAATCTCGCGAATGAAACCAGCGTTCATGTACTAGAGGCTGAATGGTCTCCACCCAAGATTATACACTCCAAAAAAACATCACGACACCTGATAGTCTAATTGAGAAATTATAATTGTAGGTATAATCTCTTGAAAGCTGCCAGGGCAAAGAGGCTCCTTACTTACAGAGGGAAGCCCATCAGAATAACGTCAGACCTGTCCACAGAGACCTGGCAAGCCAGAAGACGCTGGCAAGATATATTCAGGGCACTAAATGAGAAGAACATGCAGCCAAGAATACTTTATCCAGCAAGACTGACATTCAAAATGGATGGAGAGATAAAGAGTTTCCAAGACCGGCAAGACTTAAAAGACTATGCAACCACCAAGCCGACACTGCAGGAAATATTAAGGGGGGTTCTATAAAAGAGGAAAAATCCCAAGAATAGCATTGAACAGAAATATAGAGACAGTCTACAGAAAGAAAGACTTCAAAGGTAACTCGATGTCAATAAAAACGTATCTATCAATAATCACTCTCAATGTGAATGGCCTAAATGCACCCATAAAACGGCACAGGGTTGCAGATTGGATAAAACGACAGGACCCATCCATATGCTGTCTACAAGAGACCCATTTTGAACCAAAAGATACACGCAGACTGAAAGTGAAGGGGTGGAGAAGCATCTTTCATGCCAATGGGACTCAAAAGAAGGCTGGGGTAGCGATTCTCATATCAGATAAATTAGACTTCAAACTAAAGACTGTAGTCAGAGATACAGAAGGACACTACATAATCCTTAAAGGGACTATCCACCAAGATGATCTAACAATTGTAAATATCTATGCTCCCAATATGGGAGCAGCCAATTACTTAAGAAAACTGTTAATCAAGATAAAGAGTCATATTGATATGAATACACTAATCGTAGGTGATCTTAACACGCCTCTTTCAGAATTAGACAGATCATCGAAGCAGAAAATCAATAAAGAAACAAGAGCATTGAACGACACATTGGACCAGATGGACCTCATAGATATATACAGAACATTCCACCCTAAAACAGCAGAATACTCATTCTTCTCAAGTGCACACGGAACCTTCTCCAGAATAGACCACATAGTGGGTCACAAATCAGGACTCAGCCGATACCAAAAGACTGAGATTATTCCCTGCATATTCTCAGATCACAATGCTTTGAAACTGGAGCTCAATCACAAGGAAAAGTTCCGAAGGAACTCAAACACCTGGAAGCTAAAGACCACCTTGCTTAAGAATGCTTGGATCAACCAGGAGATCAAAGAAGAACTGAAACAATTCATGGAAACCAATGAGAATGAAGACACTTCGGTCCAAAACCTATGGGATACAGCAAAGGCGGTCCTAAGGGGAAAATATATAGCCATCCAAGCCTTGTTCAAAAAAATTGAAAAATCCAGAACACACCAGCTGTCTCTACACCTTAAAGAACTGGAGGATCAACAACAAATCAAACCAACTCCACACATAAGAAGGGAAATCATCAAGATTAGAGCTGAGATCAATGAGGGAGAAACCAGAGATACAGTAGAACGTATCAATGAAACTAGAAGCTGGTTTTTTGAAAGAATCAATAAGATCGATAAGCCACTGGCTACACTAATCCAAAAGAAAAGAGAGAAATCCCAAATTCATAAAATTATGAATGAAAGGGGAGAGATCACAACTAACACCAAGGAAGTAGAAACAATCATCAGAAGTTACTACGAACAGTTATATGCCAATAAGCTTAGCAACCTTGATGAAATGGATGCATTCCTGGAAAAATATAAACTACCAAAATTGAACCAGGAAGAAATCGACAACCTGAATAGACCGATATCTAATAACGAGATTGAAGCAGTGATCAAAAATCTCCCAAAAAACAAGAGCCCAGGACCTGACGGATTCCCTGGGGAATTCTACCAAACCTTCCAAGAAGAAATAACACCTATTCTCCTGAAGCTGTTTCAAAAAATTGAAGCAGAAGGAAAACTTCCAGACTCTTTCTATGAAGCCAGCATTACCCTGATCCCCAAACCAGGCAAGGACCATACCAAAAAGGAGAATTTCAGACCAATATCACTGATGAATATGGATGCTAAGATTCTCAACAAGATCCTAGCCAACAGGATCCAACAACACATTAAAAAGATTATCCACCATGATCAGGTGGGATTCATCCCTGGGCTACAAGGATGGTTCAACATTCGTAAATCAATCAATGTGATACAACAAATTAATAGGAGAAGAGAGAAGAACCACATGGTCCTCTCAATTGATGCAGAAAAAGCATTTGACAAAATCCAACATCCGTTCCTGATTAAAACGCTTCAAAGTATAGGGATAGAGGGAACATTCCTGAACCTCATCAAATCTATCTATGAAAGACCCACAGCAAATATCATCCTCAATGGGAAAAAGCTTGCAGCCTTCCCGTTGAGATCAGGAACAAGACAAGGATGCCCACTTTCACCACTCTTGTTCAACATAGTATTAGAAGTCCTAGCAACAGCAATCAGACAACAGAGAGAAATAAAAGGTATCCAAATTGGTAATGAAGAAGTCAAACTCTCTCTCTTCGCAGATGACATGATTCTTTATATGGAAAACCCAAAAGACTCCACCCCCAAACTACTAGAACTCATACAGCAATTCAGCAGCGTGGCAGGATACAAAGTCAATGTGCAGAAATCAGTGGCTTTCTTATACACTAACAAGGAAAATACAGAAAGGGAAATTAGAGAATCGATTCCATTTACTATAGCACCAAGAACCATAAGATACCTGGGAATAAACCTAACTAAAGAGGTAAAGGATCTATACTTGAGGAACTATAGAACACTCATGAAAGAAATTGAAGAAGACACAAAAAGATGGAAGACCATTCCATGCTCTTGGATCGGAAGAATAAACATCGTTAAAATGTCTATACTGCCTAGAGCAATCTATACTTTTAATGCCATTCCGATCAAAATTCCACCGGCATTCTTCAAAGAGCTGGAGCAAATAATCCAAAAATTTGTATGGAATCAGAAGAGACCCCGAATCGCTAAGGAAACGTTGAAAAACAAAAATAAAGCTGGCGGCATCACCTTACCTGATTTCAAGCTTTATTACAAAGCTGTGATCACCAAGACAGCATGGTACTGGCATAAAAACAGACACATAGACCAGTGGAACAGAGTAGAGAGCCCTGATATGGACCCTCAACTCTATGGTCAATTAATCTTCGACAAAACAGGAAAAAATATACAGTGGAAAAAAGACAGTCTCTTCAATAAATGGTGCTGGGAAAACTGGACAGCTATATGTAGAAGAATGAAACTCGACCATTCTCTTACACCGTACACAAAGATCAACTCAAAATGGATAAAAGACCTCAACGTGAGACAGGAATCTATCAGAATCTTAGAGGAGAACATAGGCAGTAATCTCTTCGATATCAGCCACAGCAACTTCTTTCAAGATACGTCTCCAAAGGCAAAGGAAACAAAAGCGAAAATAGACTTCTGGGACTTCATCAAAATCAAAAGCTTCTGCACAGCAAAGGAAACAGTCAAAAAAACAAAGAGGCAACCCACGGAATGGGAGAAGATATTTGCAAATGACAGTACAGACAAAAGGTTGATATCCAGGATCTATAATGAACTCCTCAAACTCAACCCACACGAAACAGACAAACACATCAAAAAATGGGCAGAAGATATGAACAGACACTTCTCCAATCAAGAAATACAAATGGCTATCAGACACATGAAAAAATGCTCATCATCATTAGCCCTCAGGGAGATTCAAATTAAAACCACATTGAGATATCACCTTACACCAGTTAGAATGGCCAAAATTAACAAAACAGGAAACAACATGTGTTGGAGAGGATGTGGAGAAAGGGGAACCCTCTTCCACTGTTGGTGGGAATGCAAGTTGGTGCAGCCTCTTTGGAGAACAGTGTGGAGATTCCTCAAGAAATTAAAAATAGAGCTTCCCTACGACCCTGCAATTGCACTCCTGGGTATTTACCCCAAAGATACAGATGTCGTGAAAAGAAGGGCCATCTGTACCCCAATGTTTATAGCAGCAATGGCCACAGTCGCCAAACTATGGAAAGAACCAAGATGCCCTTCAACGGATGAATGGATAAGGAAGATGTGGTCCATATACACTATGGAGTATTATGCCTCCATCAGAAAGGACGAATATCCAACTTTTGTAGCAACATGGACGGGACTGGAAGAGATTATGCTGAGTGAAATCAGTCAAGCAGAGAGAGTCAATTATCATATGGTTTCACTCATTTGTGGAGCATAACCAATAGCATGGAGGACAAGGGGCGTTAGAGAGTAGTAGGGAATTTGGGTAAATTGGAAGGGGAGGTGAACCATGAGAGACTATGGACTCTGAAAAACAGTCTGAGGGGTTTGAAGTGGCGGGGGGGTGGGAGGTTGGGGTACCAGGTGGTGGGTATTATAGAGGGCACAGCTTGCATGGAGCACTGGGTGTGGTGAAAAAATAATGAATACTGTTTTTCTGAAAATAAATAAATTGGGAAAAAAAAAGTATAGATTGCTCTAGGCAGTATAGACATTTTAACAATGTTTATTCTTCCAATCCAAGAGCATGGAATGGTCTTCCATCTATTTGTGTCTTCTTCAATTTCTTTCATGAGCGTTCTATAGTTCCTCAAGTACAGATCCTTTACCTCTTTAGTTAGGTTTATTCCCAGGTATCTTATGGTTCTTGGTGCTATAGTAAATGGAATCGATTCTCTAAATTCCCTTTCTGTATTTTCATTGATAATGTATAAGAAAGCCACTGATTTCTGCACATTGACTTTGTATCCTGCCACGCTGCTGAATTTCTGTGTGAGTTCTAGTAGTTTGGGGGTAGAGTCTTTTGGGTTTTCCATATAAAGAATCATGTCATCTGCGAAGAGAGAGAGTTTGACTTCTTCATTACCAATTTGGATAACATTTATTTCTCTCTGTTGTCTGATTGCTGTTGCAAGGACTTCTAATACTATGTTGAACAAGAGTGGTGAAAGTGGGCATCCTTGTCTTGTTCCTGATCTCAATGGGAAGGCTGCAAGCTTTTTCCCATTGAGGATGATATTTGCTGTGGGTCTTTCATAGATAGATTTGATGAGGTTCAGGAATGTTCCCTCTATCCCTATACTTTGAAGCGTTTTAATCAGGAACGGATGTTGGATTTTGTCAAATGCTTTTTCTGCATCAATTGAGAGGACCATGTGATTCTTCTCTCTTCTCATATTAATTTGTTGTATCACATTGATTGATTACGAATGTTGAACCATCCTTGTAGCCCAGGGATGAATCCCACCTGGTCATGGTGGATAATCTTTTTTTTTTTTTCCCCAATTTATTTATTTTCAGAAAAACAGTATTCATTATTTTTTGGATAATCTTTTTAATGTGCTGTTGGATCCTGTTGGCTAGGATCTTGTTGAGAATCTTAGCATCCATATTCATCAGTGCTATTGGTCTGAAATTCTCCTTTTTGGTAGGGTACTTGCCTGGTTTGGGGATCAAGGTAATGCTGGCTTCATAGAAAGAGTCTGGAAGTTTTCCTTCTGCTTCCATTTTTTGAAACAGCTTCAGGAGAATAGGTGTTATTTCTTCTTTGAAGGTTTGGTAGAATTCCCCAGGGAATCCGTCAGGTGTTGGGCTCTTATTTATTGGGAGATTTTGGGTCACTGCTTCAATCTTGTTAATAGATATCAGTCTATTCTGGTTGTCGATTTCTTCCTGGTTCAATTTTGGTAGTTTATATTTTTCCAGGAATGTATCCATTTCATCTAGGTTGCTAAGCTTATTGGCATATAACTGTTCGTAATAACTTCTGATGATTGTTTCTACTTCCTTGGAGTTAGTTGTGATCTCTCACTTTTCATTCATAATTTTATGAATTTGGGCTTTATCTCTTTTGTTTTGGATTAGTGCAGCCAGTGGATTATCGATCTTATTGATTCTTTCAAAAAACCAGCTTCTAATTTCATTGATACGTTCTACTGTACCTCTGGTTCTCCCTCATTGATCTCAGCTCTAATCTTGATGATTGCCCTTCTTATGTGTGGAGTTAGTTTGATTTGTTGTTGATCCTCCAGTTCTTTACGGTGTAGAGACAGCTGGTGTGTTCTGGATTTTTCAATTTTTTTGAACAAGGCTTGGATGGCTATATATTTTCCCCTTAGGACCGCCTTTGCTGTATCCCATAGGTTTTGGACCGAAGTGTCTTCATTCTCATGGTTTCCATGAATTGTTTCCATTCTTCTTTGATCTCCTGGTTGATCCAAACATTCTTAAGCAAGGTGGTCTTTAGCTTCCAGGTGTTTGAGTTCCTTCGGAACTTTTCCTTGTGATTGAGCTCCAGTTTCAAAGCATTGTGATCTGAGAATATGCAGGGAATAATCTCAGTCTTTTGGTATCGGTTGAGTCCTGACTTGTGACCCAGTATGTGGTCTATTCTGGAGAAGGTTCCGTGTGAACTTGAGAAGAATGAGTATTCTACTGTTTTAGGGTGGAATGTACTGTATATATCTATAAGGTCATCTCGTCCAATGTGTCATTCAATGTTCTTGTTTCTTTATTGATTTTCTGCTTCGATGATCTGTCTAATTCTGTAAGAGGTGTGTTAATATCTCCTACGATTAGTGTGTTCATATCAATATGACTCTTTATCTTTAATAACAGTTTTGTTAAGTAATTGGCTGCTCACATATTGGGAGTATAGATATTTACAATTGTTAGATCATCTTGGTGGATAGTCCCTTTAAGGATTATGTAGTGTCCTTCTGTATCTCTGACTACAGTCTTTAGTTTGAAGTCTAATTTATCTGATATGAAAATCGCTACCCCAGCCTTCTTTTGAGTCCCATTGGCATGAAAGATGCTTCTCTATCCCCTTCAGTTTCAGTCTCCGTGTTTCTTTAGGTTCAAAATCGGTCTCTTGTAGACAGCATATGGATGGGTCCTGTCGTTTTATCCAATCTCAACCCTGTGCCGTTTTATGGGTGCATTTAGGCCATTCACATTGAGAGTGATTATTGATAGATACGTTTTTATTGACATCGAGTTACCTTTGAAGTCTTTCTTTCTGTAGACTGTCTCTATATTTCTGTTCAATGCTATTCTTGGGATTTTTCCTCTTTTATAGAACCCCCCTTAATATTTCCTGCAGTGTCGGCTTGGTGGTTGCATAGTCTTTTAAGCCTTCCCGGTCTTGGAAATTCTTTATCTCTCCATCCATTTTGAATGTCAGTCTTGCTGGATAAAGTATTCTTGGCTGCATGCTCTTCTCATTTAGTGCCCTGAATATATCTTGCCAGCCTCTTCTGGCTTGCCAGGTCTCTTTGGACAGGTCTGACGTTATTCTGATCGGCTTCCCTCTGTAAGTAAGGAGCCTCTTTGCCCTGGCAGCTTTCAAGAGATTATACCTACAATTATAATTTCTCAATTTGACTATCAGGTGTCGTGATGTTATTTTGGAGTGTATAATCTTGGGTGGAGACCGTTCAGCCTCTAGTACATGAACGCTGGTTTCATTCGCGAGATTCGGAAAATTTTCCTGAAGGACTTGTTCCACGATATCTTCTAGACTTCTTTCTTTCTCCTCCCCTTCAGGAATTCCAATAATTCTGACGTTGGAACGCTTCATGGCATCATTTATTTCCCTGATTCTGCTTTCTTGGGATCTAAGCTGTTTGTTCCAGGCTTCCTCCTGATCCTTTCTCTCTATCTGTTTGTCTTCCAGATCACTAATCCTAGCTTCTGTCTCAGTTACCCTAGCTTTGAGAGAGTTCAGATTATATTGGAACTCATTGAGCGCTGTGACCTCCTCCCTGGTAGCTTTAAGGTCCGCCCTAACATTGTGAACATCCCGTCTGGTCGCTTTCAGTTCGGCCCTAATCAATTCTGTTTGGTCATCCATGGCTTTCTCCAACCTAGCTATTGCCTGGATAATTGTTAGCCTGAATTCTCTTTCCAACATATTGTCTATGTTGATAGCCGTTAGCTCTGTTGCAGAAGGTCCATCCTCTGTACTTTTCTTCTGTTGGGCATTCCTCCTCCTAGTCATTTTGGTGGGAGAAGACTGAACAGATGTAGCTGGATGTATCAACTCTGGTGCAGTTCGGTGCACCCTGGAACACTTCTGAGCAATCAGGATTCCCCACCCAAATGAGAGACAAAATAATAGAAAAAGAAAAAGAATAAAGAAAAAGAAGAAGAAAAAAAGATAAAAGAGAGAGAGAGACAGGAAAGAAAGGGAAGATGAAAGAGAAGGTTCAGCACAGATGGGCCCCAAGGTAAGATTTATGAAGTAGACAAACAAAAAGTGATAGAAAGAGTGATACAATTATATGGCAAGAAAAAGAAGAGAAAAAAATATATATGCAAATAAAGAAGGAACCTCGTCTAAAAGAACCACAAGTGTAAAATTTATATGCTATCAGGACAAACTCAAAAAACATAGAAACACTGGTGGAAGAAGATGGGAGAGTTCTTATAAATTCTCAGTGTGTGCGAGGAAGGTCGTTTTGATTCTTCCTGGATGTATCTTGATATCTTTGTTAAACGACTCAACTTTCCTAAGATAAAGGGGATTAAAAATTGGTTTACCTATAGGGGTAGTATTGATTGGGGAAAGGGGATTACTTTGAAGTTAACTCTATATTAATATTAATATTAGAGGATAAAAATAAAAAGGAATATACTAGACTAAACTAAACTAAAATTTTAAAAAAAGGAATTCAAAAAATAATAATTCAAAAGAAAAACATAGGTGTATGTATCAAAAATGTCATGTTAGAAAGGTATTATGGAATTTGATGTACTGTGCAGCACGCTATGGTGGTAAATAGGTTAAAAATTACCTATGTGTAAATATATATATAAATATAAATATATATATATATATATGAACCGGAATAGTGGAAACGAGTGAATAATACAAGTTTTCCTATGAAGTAGTGGTGGTTCTCCTCTAGTCCTTTTTTTTTTTCTTTTTTGGTTTGTTTTCTGGGGCAGTGGCCTGCCACGTGGGTTGTCAGTCAATGATGTTTCCTGAGTTGAGTCCCCCCGCCCCCCTCAAGTGGGTGGGCTCTGGGGAAACTGGTTTTTTTCAGGCTTTTGTTCTCTGGCTGGTTTTTTTTGCTTGTTCACTTTTTTTCCTCTCACCTTGACCGCCTTTGATGGCTTTTGTAGTATTAAAAGAAATCAAACTGCACCCTGATCTCCGTCTCAGAGAGAAGCCTCAGTCTGGGTGCAGAAGCTGAATAAATTCCCCCTTGGCCGCTGGCAGAACAGGTTCCAAGTTGCAGACCCTGGGGGCGCAGGATCTCTTGCTCCTCCCCAAAGCCAAGGCAGTGGCTGTTGTCTGAGAGCTTCTGACCACCAGAGTGGTTCCAAGCAGCGATCGCACACTGAGATTTTGCCGCCGGCCCGGGCTGGGAGTGCCGGGCTTGCACGCACCTCTTCTCAGAGGAGGCTGTGTGTCGGGCGCACATCTGTGGCACTGAGAATGGGGCGCTGGTTCGTAAGCCGCAGGCTGGGCTTTTGCGCGCCTCTTTACAGGGAAGAGTTTCGAGCCCGTGCGGCTTAGACTTTGAAACAATGGCGCAGGTCAAGAAGCGCCCCCGGGCCTTAGTAACCAAGGAGAGCTCAAGGGACCTGTGCGCGTATCTAAAGCTTTGTGGTAGGGCTAGCGCGCGTTCTGCAGACCTGCGCAGCTCCCACCCCCTCACAGGAGCCGAAACCCACGCACTCTGGGGTGCGCTGGCGGCTTAGGGATGAGGAGCTGGTTTCTACACCCCACTCTCTCTGCCTCCGCGCCGGGGAGGCCGTCTGGGACCGGGGACTTAAGCCCCTGTCCCTAGCCGCCCCGATTCCCACAATTTCCCCCCACGATCCTTTGCTCTTTTAGAGTGCTTTCAACCAGTCTCCGAGTTAATGCTGGTCCCCAGACACAGGGCAATCTCGCACTTTTGGGGTATTTTTTCCCACCGGTCGCCTCTGGTGTCTCCCTCCCCCTTTTGTTTATCTTCTGATATCAGTCCGCCGTTCCCATTCCGCTTTACCTGCTCACTGGCGTCTTCTGGCCCTGTAGAGATCCAGACATGTATAATTCTGATCTCAGGCTGATTTCATGGGTGATCGGAGTTCTTTGGTAGGTAATCAGCTCGCTTTGGGGTACCAGCTGAAAAGACGCCACTTCCTAGTACCCCGCCATCTTGTCACCCTCCGAACCTTCTCTTTCATCTTCCCTTTCATTCCTGTCTCTCTCTCTCTCTCTTTTTTGTTTTTTTTCTTTTTCTTTTTCTTCTTTTCCTGTTTTTTTCTTTATCTTTTTCTTTCCTTTGTCTCTCGTTTGGGTGGGGAATCGTGATTGCTCAGAAGTGTTCCAGGGTGCACTTTGTCTGCACCAGAGTTGATACATCCAGCTACATCTGTTCAGTCTTCTCCCACCAAAATGACTAGGAGGAGGAAATCCCAACAGATGAAAAATACAGAGGATGGACCTTCTTCAATAGAGCTATTGGCAATCAACATAGGCAATATGTCGGAAAGAGATTTCAGGCTAACAATTATCCAGGCAATAGCTAGGTTGGAGAAAGCCATGGATGACCAAAGAGAATTGATTAGAGCCGATCTGAAAGCGACCAGACGGGATGTTCACAATGTTAGGGCAGAGCTTAAAGTTACCAGGGAGGAGGTCCACAATGCTCTCAATGAGTTGAATCTAATCTAAACTCTCTCAAAGCTAGGGTAACTGAGACAGAAGATAGAATTAGACACCTGGAAGTCAAACAGATAGAGAGAAAGGATCAGGAGGAAGCCTGGAACAAACAGCTTAGATCCCATGAAAGCAGAATCAGGGAAATAAATGATGCCATGAAGCATTCCAACGTCAGAATTATTGGAATTCCTGAAGGGGAGGAGAAAGAAAGAAGTCTAGAAGATATCGTGGAACAAGTCCTTCATGAAAAATTTCTGAATCTCGTGAATGAAACCAGCGTTCATGTACTAGAGGCTGTACGGTCTCCACCCAAGATTATACACTCCAAAAAAACATCACGACACCTGATAGTCAAATTGAGAAATTATAAAAAAAAAAGGGGAGAGATCACAACTAACACCAAGGAAGTAGAAACAATCATCAGAAGTTATTACGAACAGTTATATGCCAATAAGCTTAGCAACCTAGGTGAAATGGATGCATTCCTGGAAAAATATAAACTACCAAATTTGAACCAGGAAGTTATCGACAACTTGAATAGACCGATATCTATTAACGAGATTGAATCAGTGACCAAAAACCTCCCAAAAAACAAGAGCCCAGGACCTGACGGATTCCCTGGGGAATTCTACCAAACCTTCAAAGAAGAAATAACACCTTTATCCTGAAGCTTGTTCAAAAAATTGAAGCAGAAGGAAAACTTCCAGACTCTTTCTATGAAGCCAGCATTACCCTGATCCCCAAACCAGGCAAGGACCATACCAAAAAGAAGAATTTCAGACCATTATCACTGATCAATATGAATGCTAAGATTCTCAACAAGATCCTAGCCAACAGGACCCAACAGCACATTGAAAAGATTTTTCACCATGATCAGGTGGGATTCATCCCGGAGTACAGGAATGGATCAACATTCGCAAAACAATCAATGTGATACAACAAATTAATATGAGAAGAGAGAAGAACCACATGGTCCTCTCAATTGATGCAGAAAAGCATTTGACAAAATCCAGCATCCGTTCCTGATTAAAATGCTTCAAAGTATAAGGATAGAAGGAACATTCCTGAATCTCATCAAATCTATCTATGAAAGACCCACAGCAAATATAATCCTAGCAAAGGATATCAGACAACAGAGAGAAATAAAAGGTATTCACATTGGAAATGAAGATGTCAAACTCTCTCTCTTCGCAGATGACATGATTCTTTATATGGAAAACCCAAAAGACTCCACCCCCAAACTACTAGAACTCATACAGCAATTCAGCAGCGTGGCAGGATACAAAGTCAATGTGCAGAAATCAGTGGCTTTCTTATACATTATCAATGAAAATACAGAAAGGGAAATTAGAGAATCGATTCCATTTACTATAGCACCAAGAACCATAAGATACCTGGGAATAAACCTAACTAAAGAGGTAAAGGATCTGTACTTGAGGAACTATAGAACGCTCATGAAAGAAATTGAAGAAGACACAAATAGATGGAAGACCATTCCATGCTCTTGGATTGGAAGAATAAACATTGTTAAAATGTCTATACTGCCTAGAGCAATCTATACTTTTAATGCCATTCTGATCAAAATTCCACCGGCATTCTTCAAAGAGCTGGAGCAAATAATCCTAAAATTTGTATGGAATCAGAAGAGACCCCGAATCGCTAAGGAAATGTTGAAAAACAAAAATAAAGCTGGCGGCATCACCTTACCTGATTTCAAGCCTTATTACAAAGATGTGATCACCAAGATAGCATGGTACTGGCATAAAAACAGACACATAGACCAGTGGAAAAGAGTAGAGCGCCGAGATATGGACCCTCAACTCTATGGTCAATTAATCTCTGACAAAACAGGAAAAAATATACAGTGGAAAAAAGACAGTCTCTTCAATAAATGGTGCTGGGAAAACAGGACAGCTATATGTAGAAGAATGAAACTCGACCATTCTCTTACACCATACACAAAGATCAACTCAAAATGGATAAAAGACCTCAACGTGAGACAGGAATCTATCAGAATCTTAGAGGAGAACATAGGCAGAAATCTCTTCGATATCAGCCACAGCAACTTCTTTCAAGATACGTCTCCAAAGGCAAAGGAAACAAAAGCGAAAATAAACTTCTGGGACTTCATCAAAATCAAAAGCTTCTGCACAGCAAAGGAAACAGTCAAAAAAAAAAACACAAAGAGGCAACACACGGAATGGGAGAAGATATTTGCAAATGACAGTACAGACAAAAGGTTGATATCCAGGATCTATAATGAACTCCTCAAACTCAACCCACACGAAACAGACAAACACATCAAAAAATGGGCAGAAGATATGAACAGACACTTCTCCAATCAAGAAATACAACTGTCTATCAGACACATGAAAAAATGCTCATCATCATTAGCCCTCAGGGAGATTCAAATTAAACCACATTGAGATATCACCTTACACCAGTTAGAATGGCCAAAATTAACAAAACAGGAAACAACATGTGTTGGAGAGGATGTGGAGAAAGGGGAACCCTCTTACACTGTTGGTGGGAATGCAAGATGGTGCAGCCTCTTTGGAGAACAGTGTGGAGATTCCTCAAGAAATTAAAAATAGAGCTTCCCTATGACCCTGCAATTGCACTCCTGGGTATTTACCCCAAATACACAGATGTCATGAAAAGAAGGGCCATCTGTACCCCAATCTTTATAGCAGCAATGGCCACAGTCGCCAAACTATGGAAAGAACCAAGATGCCCTTCAACGGATGAATGGATAAGGAAGATGTGGTCCATATACACTATGGAGTATTATGCCTCCATCTTAAAGGATGAATATCCAACTTTTTGTAGCAACATAAACGGGACTGGAAGAGATTATGCTGAGTGAAATAAGTCAAGCAGAGTGAGTCAATTATCATATGGTTTCACTTATTTTGGAGCATAACAAATAGCATGGAGGACAAGGGGCATTAGAGAGGAGTAGGGAATTTGGGTAAATTGGAAGGGGAGGTGAACCATGAGAGACTATGGACTCTTAAAAAACAATCTGAGGGTTTGAAGTGGCGGGGGGGTGGGAGGTTGGGGTACCAGGTGGTGGGTATTATAGAGGGCCCGGCTTGCATGGAGCACTGGGTGTGGTGAAAAAATAATGAATACTGTTTTTCTGAAAATAAATAAATATATAATAATTAAAAAAAAAAAAGAAGGAAGCGCTTGGGACTGACTCTGTGGTAATTGCAAGAGGCGAACATAGAGCTCCAATCTTGGACGACATTCCGTTGGACTATAGCAAGTTCTGTTAAAGGAAAATCCTTCAGGCGGAATCACATTTCTCACAGTGTCTATCCAGTGGAGGAAAGAAGATAGAAGTAGGACGGACAGAGGGAAGTTTACATCCTGTGAGTGAATGACAGTGAAAGGCACTTAGGCCTTTATGACACATACTGGAAGTTCAACACCTGTGATGTTTCACAGTGTCTATCTCGTCTCAGACACGTCAAATGTATGAGGGAACGGTGCTACAGTACGTTTTCACGACACGGATGAGTCTGTGCTAAGTTGTACACTGTGGGACTGGTCTGGGTAGAAATCATGAAGTGTCTCATACAGGAACCTGACTGGTGATTCTTAGGAAGGTTGATGTTCAGGGATCCTACTTCAGGTTCGTGCTCATTCATAACAGTGTCTTCTCCTTTGAGGAATGAAGATGGAACACGGACAGACAATGGGCACATTAGGTACTGTGAGTACAGTGCAGGCTATGGCGCTTAGGCATCCGAAACACATATTGGATGTTCACGACCAGTGGTCATCCGCACTTTATTTCTGTTGCAGAAACGATTCCAACATTGTGAGCAAAGTATGCTTAGGAGAGAATCGTTGCAGTGTTGAGTCTCTCAAAGAAGGAAACTCCTGGGACTGACTCTGTATAACTTCAATAGGCGCACATAGGTCTACAGTCACTTACGTCTATCCGTTGGAATATAGCAATTTCTGTTTAAAGGAAACTCCTTCATGCGGAAACTCAATTCTCACAGTGTCTTTCCCATGGAGGAAAGAAGATAGAACAAGGACGGACAGCGGGAAGGTTGCATCCTGTGAGTGAAGGACAGGGTAAGGCACTTATGCCTCTATAACACATACTGGACGTTCAACACCTGTGATGTTCCACAGTGCCTTCCTCAACTCAGAACAGTTTATGTGTACGAGGGAACTCTGATAAAGTACATTCCTCCAACAGGGATGAGTCTGTGCTAAGTTGGAAACTGTGGGACTTCTCTATATAGCAATCGTGAACTGTCTCATACCAGAACCTGACAGGTAATTCTTAGGAAGGTATCTGTTCAAGGATCCTACTTCAGGTGCGAGCTCATTCATAACAGTGTCTTCTACTTTGAAAATGAAGATAGAACATGGACGGACAATGGGCACATAAGGTAATGTAAGTAAAATGCAGGCTATGGCAATTAGGCATTCCAAACACATATGGATGTTCACGACAAGTGGTGATCCGCCCTTTCTTTCTGTGGCAAAAACGCTTTTATCATTTTGAGAGATGTGTGCTTTAGGAGGGATTCGTTGCAGTGTTGCGTCTGTCAAAGAAGGAAGCTCTTGGGACTGACTATGTGGTAACTTCAATAGACACACATAGGGCTACAGTCTCGTACGACTATCCGTTGGACTATAGCAAGATCTGTTTAAGGGAAACTCCTTCAGGCAGAATCTCACTTCGCACAGTGTCTTTCCATTGGAGGAAAGAAGATAGAACAAGGACGGACGGTGGGAAGTTTGCATCCTGTGAGTGAAGGACTGGGTAATGCACGTAGCACTCTATGACACATACTGGAAGTTCAACACCTGTGATGTTCCACAGTATCTACCTTGACTCAGAACACTTAAAATGTACGAGGGAACTGTGGTAAAGTATGTTCTCACGACAGGAATGAGACTGTGCTAAGTTGGAATCTGAGGGACCTATCTATGTAGCAATCATGATGTGTCTCACATAGGAAACTGACAGGTGATTCGTAGGAAGGTATCTGTCCAGGGATCCTACTTCAGATGCGTACTCATTCATAACAGTGTCTTCTCTTTTTTTTTTTTTACTTTTTATTTTTTTCCCAATTTATATATTTTCAGAAAAACAGTATTCATTATTTTTTCACCACACCCAGTGCTCCATGCAAGCTGTGCCCTCTATAATACCCACCACCTGGTACCCCAACCTCCCACCCCCCCGCCACTTTGAAGAATGAAGATAGAACACAGACGACTATGGGCTCATTAGGTACTGTGAGTAAAGAGCAGGCTATGGTGCTTAGGCATCCCAAACACATATTGGATGTTCCCGACCAGTGGTCATCCGCACTTTCTTTCCGTGTCAAAAACTCTTCCAACATTGTGAGGGAAGTGTGCTTTAGGAGTGATTCATTGCAGTGTTGCGTCTGTCAAAGAAGGAAGCTCTTGAGACTGACTCTGTGGTAACTGCAATAGGCGCACATAGGGCTCCAGTCTCTGACATTTATCGGTTGGACTATAGCAAGTTCTGTTAAGGTAAACTCCTTCAAACAGAATCTCCCTTCTCACAGTGTCTTTCCAGTGGAGGAAATAAGATAGAACAAGGACGGACAGCGGGAAGGTTGCATCCTATAGTGAAGGACAGGGTAATGCACGTAGCACTCTATGTCACATACTGGAAGTTCAACACCCGTGATGTTCACAGTGTCTACCTCGTCTCAGAACACGTCAAATGTACGAGGGAATGGTGCTACAGTATGTTCTCACGACAGGGATGAGTCTGTGCTAAGTTGGACACTGTGGGACTAGTCTGTGTATCAATCATGAAGTGTCTCATACAGGACCCTAACAGGTGATTCGTAGGAAGGTTTCTGTTCAGGGATCCTACTTCAGGTGCGTGCTCATTGAAAACAGTGTCTTCTCCTTTGAGGATGAAGATAGAACACGGACAGACAATGGGCACATTAGGTACTGTGAGTAAAGTGCGGGCTATGGCACTTAGGCATCCCGAACATTACTTGGATGTTCACAACCAGTCATCATCCACACTTTCCATCGGTGACACTTCCAACATGGTGAGGGAAGTGTGCTTTAGGAGAGAATTGTTGCAGTGTTGCGTCTTTCAAAGAAGGAAGTTCTTGGGACTGATTCTATGATAACTGCATTTGGCGCACATAGGGCTACAGTCTCTTACGTCTATCTGTTGGACTATAGCAAGTTCTGTAAAGGGAAACTCCTTCAGGCGGAATCTCACTTCGCACAGTGTCTTTCCAATGGAGGAAATAAGATAGAACAAGGATGGACAGCGGGATGGTGGCATCCTGTGAGTGAAGGACAGGGTAAGGCACAAAGGCCTCTATGACACATACTGGAAGTTCAATACCTGTGATGTTCCACAAGGTCTTCCTCGACTCAGAACTCTTCAAATGTATGAGGGAACTCTAATAAGTACATTCTCACGGAGGGATGAGCCTGTTGTAAGTTGGAAACTGTGGGCCTATTCTGTATAGCAATCATGAATTGTCTCATACAACTACCTGACTGGTGATTCTTAGGAAGGTATCTGTTCAGGGATCCTAGTTCAGGTGCGTGCTCATTCATATCAGTGTCTTCTCCTTTGAGGAATGAGGATAGAACACGGACGGACAATGGGCACATTAGGTATTGTGAATAAGGTGCAGGCTATGGCACCTACGCATTCCAAAAACATATTGAATGTTCACGACCAGCGGTCATCCACTCTTTCTTTCTGTGGCAAAAACACTTCGATCATTGTGAGGGAAGTGTGCTTTAGGAAAGATTCGTTGAAGAGTTGCGTCTGTCAAAGAAGGAAGCTCTTGGGACTGACTCTGTGGTAACTGCAATAGGCGCACATAGGGCTCCAGGCTCGGAAGTCTAATCGTTGGACTATAGCAAGTTCTGTTTAAAGGTAAATTTTTCAGGCGGATTTTCACTTCTCACAGTGTCTTTCCAGTGGAGGAAAGAAGGTAGAACAAGGACTGACAAGGGAATTTCCATCCTGTGAGTGAATGACATGTTTAGGCACTGAGGCCTTTATGACACTTACTGGAAGTTTCACACCTGTGATGTTCCACAGGGTCTTCCTCGACTCAGAACTCTTCAAATGTACAAGGGAACTCTGATACAGTACATTCAAATGACAGGGATGAGTCTATGCTAAGTTCGACACTGTGGTACCGGTCTGTGTAGCAATCATGAAGTGTCTCGTACAGGAACCTGACTGGTGATTCTTAGGAGGGTTTCTGTTCAGGCATCCTACTTCAGGTGCGTGTTCATTCATAACAGTGTCTTCTCCTTTGAGGAATGAAGATAGAACACGGACGGACTATGGGCACATTAGGTACTGTGAGTAAAGTGCAGGCTACGGCACTTAGGCATCCCAAACACATATTGGATGTTCATGACCAGTGGTCATCCGCACTTTCTTTCTGTGGCAAAACACTTCCAACATTGTGAGGGAAGTGTGCTTAGGAGAGAATCGTTGCAGTGTTGCGTCTGTCAAAGAAGGAAGCTCCTGGGACTGACTCTGTGATAACTGCAATAGGCACAATTAGATCTACAGTCTCTTACGTCTATGTTGGAAATAGCAATTTTGTTTAAAGGAAACTCCTTCAGGCGGAAACTCAATTCTCACAGTGTCTTTCCCATGGAGGAAAGAAGATAGAATAAGGACGGACAGCGGGAAGGTTGCATCCTGTGAGTGAAGGACAGGGTAAGGCACTTATGCCTCTGTGACACATACTGGAAGTTCAACACCTGTGATGTTCCACAGTGCCTTCCTCAACTCAGAACAGTTTATGTGTACGAGGGAACTCTGATAAAGTACATTCCTCCAACAGGGATGAGTCTGTGCTAAGTTGGAAACTGTGGGACTTCACTATATAGCAATCATCAAGTGTCTCATACCAACCATGACTGGTGATTCGTAGGAAGGTATCTGTTCAGGGATCCTACTTCAGTTGCGTGCTCATTCATAACAGTGTCTTCTACTTTGAAGAAGGAAGATAGAACACGGACGGACAATGGGCACATTAGGTACTGTGAGTAAAGTGCAGGCTACGGCAATTAGGCAATCCAAACACATATGGGAAGTTCACGACCAGTGGTCATCCGCACTTTCTTTCTGTGGCAAAAACGCTTCCATCATTGTGAGGGATGTGTGCTTTAGGAGGGATACGTTGCAGTGTTGCGTCTGTCAAAGAAGTAAGCTATTGGGACTGACTATGTGGTAACATCAATAGGCGCACATAGGGCTACAGTCTCATACGTCTATCCGTTGGACTATATCAAGTTCTGTTTAAGGTAATCTCCTTGAGGCAGAATCTCACTTCTCACAGTGTCTTTCCAGTGGAGGAAAGAAGATAGAACAAAGACGGAAGGCGGGAAGTTTGCATCCTGTGAGTGAACGACAGGGTAAAGCAAGTAGCGCTCTATGACACATACTGGAAGGTCAACACCTGTGATGTTCCACAGTATGTACCTCGACTCAGAACACTTCAAATGTACTAGGGAATTGTGGTACAGTACGTTCTCAGGATAGGAATGAGACTGTGCTAAGTTGGAATCTGTGGGAGCTGTCTTTGTAGCAATCATGAAGTGTCTCACCTAGGACCCTGAGAGGTGATTCTTTGGAAGTTATATATTCAGGGATCCTACTTCAGGTGCGTACTCATTCATAAAGTGACTTCTCTTTGAGGAATGAAGATAGAACACGGACTGACTATGGTCACTTTATGTATTGTTAGTAAAGTGCAGGCTGGCGCTTATGCATCCGGAAAACATGTTGGATGTTCACATGCAGTGGTCATCCGCACTTTCTTTCGGTGGCAAAAATGCTTCCATCATTTGAGGGATGAGTGATTTAGGAGGGATTCGTTGCAGTGTTGCGTCTGTCAAAGAAGGAAGCTCTTGGGACTGACAATGTGGTAACATCAATAGGCACACATAGGGCTACAGTCTCGTTCGGCTTTCCATTGGACTATAGCAAGTTCTCATTAAGGGAAACTCCTTCAGGCGGAATCTCACTTCTCACAGTGTCTTTCCTGTGGAGGAAAGAAGATAGAACAAGGACGGACAGCGGGAAGCTTGCATCCTCTGTGTGAAGGACAGGGTAAAGCACGTAGCACTCTATGACACATACTGGAAGTTCAACACCTGGGAGGTTCACAGTGTCTACCTCATCTTAGAACACTTCAAGTGTACGAGGGAACTGTGCTAGAGTACGTTATCATGACAGTGATGAGTCTGTGCTAAGTAGGACACTGTAAGACAGGTCTGTGTAGCAATCATGAAGTGTCTCATACAGGATCCTGATAGGTGATTCTTAGGAAGGTTTCTGTTAAGGGGTCCTACTTCAGGTGCGTGCTCATTCATAACAGTGTCTTCTACTTTGAGAAATGAAGATAGAACACGGACAGACAATGGGCACATTAGGTACTGTGAGTAAAGTACAGGCTATGGCACTTACACATCCCAAACACATATTGGATGTTCCTGAACAGTGGTCATCATCACTTTCTTTCTGTGGCAAAAATTCTTCCATCATTGTGAGGGAAGTGTGCTTTAGAAGGGATTCGCTGCAGTGTTGCATCTGTCAAAGAAGGAAGCTCTTGGGACTGACTATGTGGTAACTGCAATAGGCGCACATAGGGCTCCTGTCTCGTACGTCTATCCATTGGACTATAGCAAGTTCTTTTTAAGGTTAAATCCTTCAGGCGGAATCTTACTTCTCACAGTCTCTTTCTAGTGGAGGAAAGAAGATAGAACAAGGATGGACAGAGAGAAGTTTATATCCTGTGAGTGAATGACAGGGTAAGGCACTTAGGCTTCTATTACACATACTGTAGTTCAGACCTGTGATTTTCCCCACTGTCGACCTCGTCTCAGAACACGTCAAATGTTGAGGGAACGGTGCTACAGTACGTTCACATGACAGGGATGAGTCTGTGCTAAGTTGGACACTGTGGGACAGGTCTGTGTGGCAATCATGAAGTGTCTCATACAGGATCATGACAGGTGATAATAGGAAGGTTTCTGTTCAAGGATTCTGCTTCCAGTGCATGCTCATTCATAACGTGTCATCTCCTTTGAGGAATGAAGATAGAACACGGAAGGACAATGGGCACATTAGGTACTGTGAGTAAAGTGCAACTATGGCGCTTAGGCATCCCAAACACATTTTGGATGTTCACGAACAGTGGTCATCCACAATATCTTTCTGTGGCAAAAACGCTTCAAACATTGTGAGGGAAGTGTGCTTTAGGAGAGAATCGTTGCAGTGTTGCGTCTCTCAAAGAAGGAAGATCCTGGGACCGACTCTGATAACTGCAGTAGGCGCACACAGGGCTACGGTCTCTTACGTCTAATCATTGGACTATAGCAAGTTCTGTTTAAGGGAAATTCCTTCAGGCGGAATCTCACTTCTCACAGTGTCTTTCTAGTGGAGGAAAGAAGTTAGAACAAGGACAGACAGCGGAAAGGTGGCATCCTGTGAGTGAAGGACAGGGTAAGTCACATAGGCCTCTATGACACATATTGGAATTTCAACACCTGTGTTGTTCCACAGGGTCTTCCTTGACTCAGAACACTTCAAATGTACGAGGGAACTCTGATAGCATACATTCTCATGACAGGGATGTGTCTTTGCTAAGTTGGAAACTGTGGGCCTTCTCTGTATAGCAATTATGAAGTGTCTCATACCAAACCCTGACTGGTGATTCTTAGGAAGGTATCTGTTCAGGGAGGGATCCTCCTTCAGGTGCGTGCTCATTATTAACAGTGTCTTCTCCTTTGAGGAATGAAGATAGAACACGGACGGACAATGGGCTCATTAGGTATTGTGAGTAAAGTGCAGGCGATGGCACATACGCATTCCAAACACATATTGGATGAACACGACCAGCGGTCAACCGCACTTTCTTTCTGTGGCAAAAACTCAACCATCATTGTTAGGGAAGTGTGTTTTAGGAGGGATTCGTTGCAGTGTTGGGTCTGTCAAAGAACGAAGCTCTTGGGAGTGACTCTGTGGTAAATGCAATAGACACACATAGGGCTCCAGTCTCGGACTTCTATACGTTGGACTATAGCAACTTTTATTTAAGGTAAACTCCTTCAGGCGGAATCTCACTTCTCAAAGTGTCTTTCCAGTGGGGGCAGAAGATAGAACAAGGTAGGACAGCGGAAGTTTGCATCCTGTGGGTGAAGGATAGGTTAGGACATTTAGGCCTCTAAGACACATACACGAAGTTCAACACCTCTGATGCTCCATAGTGTCTACCTCGACTCAGAACACTTCAAAGGCACGAGGGAACTCTGATACAGTACATTTTCCTGACAGGGATGAATATGTGCTAAGATGGACACTGTGGGCCTTCTCTGTATAGCAATCATGAAGTGTCTCATACCAGACCCTGACAGGTGATTCTTAGGAAGGTATCTGTTCAGGGATCCTACTTCAGGTGCGTGCTCATTTATAAGAGTTTCTTCTCCTTTGAGGAATAAAGATAGAACACGGACAGATTATGGACACATTAGGTACTGTGAGTAAAGTGCAGGCTATGGCGCTTATGCATCCCAAACACATATTGGATGTTCCCGAACAGTGGTCATCCGCACTTACTTTCTGTGACAAAAACGCTTCCATCATTGTGAGGGAGTTGTGCTTTAGGAGGTATTCGTTGTAGTGTTGCGACTGTAAAAGAAGGAAGCTCTTGGGACTGACTCTGTGGTAACTGCAATAGGCGCACATAGGGCTCCTGTGTCGGACGTCTATCTGTTGGACTATAGCAAGTTCTTTTTACGTTTAAATTCTTCAGGTGGAATCTCACTTTTCACAGTGTCTTTCCAGTGGGGGAAAGAAGATAGAACAAGTAGGGACAGAGAGAAGTTTCCATCCTGTGAGTGAATGTAGGGTAAGGTACTTAGGCCTCTATGACACATACTGTAGTTCAACACCTGTGATGTTCCACAGTGTCTACTCCGTCTCAGAACACGTCAAATGTATGAGGCAATGGTGTACAGTACGTTCTCACGACAGGGATGAGTCTGTGCTAAGTTGGACACTGTGGGACCGATCTGTGTAGTAATCATGAAGTGTCTATACAGGCACTGACAGGTGATTCTTAGGAAGGTTTCTGTTCAGGGACCCTACTTCAGGTGCGTGCTCATTCATAACAGTGTCTTCTCCTTTGAGAAATGAAGATAGAACACGGATGGACAATGGGCACATTAGGTACTGTGAGTAAAGTGCAAGCTATGGTGATTAGGCATACAAAACTCTATTTGGATTTTCTCGACCAGTGGTCATCCACACTTTCTTTCAGTGGCAAAAACACTTCCAAAATTGTGAGGGAAGTGTGCTTTAGGAGAGAATCATTGCAGTGTTGCATCTGTCAAAGAAGGCAGCTCTTGGGACTGACTCTATGACAACTGCAATAGGCGAACATAGGGCTACATCTCTTACGTCTATCCGTTGGACTTTAGTAAGTTCTGTTTAAGGGAAACTCCTTAAGGTGGATTCTCACTTCTCACAGTGTCTTTCCAGTGGAGGAAAGAAGATAGAACAAGTACGGACAGCGGGAAAGTTGCATCCTATGAGTGAAGGACAGGGTAAGGCACTTATGCCTCTGTGACACATACTGGAAGTTCAACACCTGTGATATTCCACAGTGTCTTCCTGGACTCAGAACACTTCAAATGTACGAGGGAACTCTGATACAGTACATTCTCATGACAGGGATGAGTCTGTGCTAAGTTGGAAACTGTGGGGCTTCTCTATATAGCAATCATGAAGTGTCTCTTAAATAGTGATTCTTAGGAAGTTATCTGTTTAGGGATCCTACTTCAGGTTCACGCACATTCATAACAGTGTCTTCTCCTTTGAGGAATGACGATAGAACACGGACGGACCTTGGGCACATTAGGTATTGTATGTAAACTGCAGGCTATGGCGCTTAAGCATTCCAAACACATATTGCATGTTCACGAGCAGTGGTCATCCGCACTTCTTTATGTGGCAAAAATGGTTCCATCATGGTGAAGGAAGTGTGTTTTAGGAGGGATTCGATGAAGTGTTGCGTCTGTCAAAGAAGGAAGCTCTTGGGACTGACTCTGTGGTAACTGCAATAGGCGCACGTAGGACTCTAGTCTCGTAGGTCTATTCATTGGATTATAGCAGGTTCTGCTTAAGGGAAAAACCTTCAGGCAGAATCTCACTTCTCACAGTGTCTTTCCAGTGTAGGAAAGTAGATAAACAAGGACTGACAGAGGGAAGTTTACATCCTGTGAGTGAAGGACAGGGTATGGCACTTAGGCCTCTATGACACATACTGGAGATTAAACACCTGTGATGTTCCACAGTGTCTACCTCATCTCAGAACACTAATGTAAGAGGAAACGGTGGTACAGTATGTTTTCACGACAGGGATGAATCTGCTGAGTTGGACAGTGTGGCACCGGTCTGTGTAGCAATCATGAAGTGTCTCATAGAGGACCCTGACCGGTGATTCTTAGGAAGGTTTCTGTTCAGGGATCCTACTTTAGCTGTGTGCTCATTCATAACAGTGTCTTATCCTTTGAGGAATGAAGATAGAACACAGACGGACAATGGACACATTAGGTACTGTGAGTAAAGTGCCGGGTATGGTGCTTAGGCATCCCAGACACTATTTGGATGTTCCCGACCAGTGGTCATCCGCACTTTCTTTCCGTGTCAAAAACGCTTCCTACATTGTGAGGGAAGTGTGCTTTATGAGGGATTCATTGCAGTGTTGCTTCTGTCAAAGAAGGAAGCTCTTGGGAGAGACTCTGTGGTAACTGCAATAGGCTCACATAGGGCTTCAGTCTCGGACGTCTATCCGTTGGAATATAGCAACTACTATTTAAGGTAAACTCCTTCAGGCGGAATCTCACTTCTCACAGTGTCTTTCCAGTGAAGGAAAGAAGATAGAACAAGGAAGGACAGCGGGAATGTTTCATCCTGTGAAGAAGGACTGGGTGAGACACTTAGGCCTCTATGACTCATAATCGAAATTCAACACCTGTGATGTTCCACAGTGTCTACCTCGACTCTGAACACTTCAAAAGTACGAGGGAACTCTGATACAGTACATTCTCCCGACATGGAGGAGTATGTGCTAAGTTGGAAACTGTGGGCCTTCTCTGTATAGCAATCATGAAGTGACTCATACCAGACCCTGACAGGTGATTATTAGGAAGGTATCTGTTCAGGGATCCTACTTCACGTGTGTGCTCATTCATAACAGTGTCTTCTCCTTTGAGGAATGAAGATAGAACACGGACGGACAATGGGCACATTAGGTACTATGAGTAAAGTGTAGGCGAAGGCGCTTACGCATCTCGAACACATATTGGATGTTCACGACCAGTGGTCATGCGCACTTTCTTTCTGTGGCAAAACGCTTCCAACGTTGTGAGGAAAGTGTGCTTTAGGAAGGATTCATTGCGGTCTTGCGACTGTCAAAGAAGGAAGCTCTTGGGACTGACTCTGTGGTAAATGCAATAGGCGCACAAAAGGCTCCTGTCTCAGACGTCTATCCATTGGACTATAGCAAGTTCTTTGTAAGGTTAAATCCTTCAGGCGGAATCTCACTTCTTACAGTGTCTTTGCAGTGGAGGAAAGAAGTTAGAACAAGGAGGGACAGAGATATAAATTACATCCTGTGACTGAATGACAGGGTAAGGCACTTAAGCCTCTATGACACATACTGTAAGTCAAACCCTGTGATGTTCCACAGTGTCGACCTCATCTCAGGACATGTTAAATGTACGAGGGAACGGTGCTTGTACGTTCTCACGACAGGGATGAGTCTGTGCTAAGTTGGACACTGTGGGACCCGTCTGTGTAGCAATCATGAAGTGTCTCATACAGGATCCTGACATGTGATTCTTACGAAGGTTTCTGTTCAGGGACCCTACTTCAGGTGCGTGCTCATTCATAACAGTGTCTTCTCCTCTGAGGAATGAAGATAGAACACAGACGGACAATCGGCACATTAGGTACTGTGAGTATAGTGCAGGCTATGGCAATTAGGCATCCCAAACACTATTTGAATTTTCAGGACCCATGCTCATCTGCACTTTCTTTCTGTGGCAAAAACGCTTCCATCACTGTGAGGTATGTGTGCCTTAAGAGGGATTCGTTGCAGTGTTGCGTATGTCAAAGAAGGAAGTTCTTGGGACTGACTCTGTGGTTACCTCAATAGGCGCACAAAGGACTACAGTCTTGTACGTCTATCCGTTGGACTATAGCAAGTTCTGTTTAAGGTAAACACCTTCAGGCAGAATCTCACTTCGCACAGTGTCTTTCCAATGGAGGAAAGAAGATAGAACAAGGACGGACAGCGGGAACGTTGCATCCTTTGAGTGAAGGATAGGGGAAGGCACTTAGGCATCTATGACACATACTCGAAGTTCTACACCTGTGATGTTCCACAGTGTCTATCTCGACTCTGAATACTTCAAATGTATGAGGGAACTCTGATACAGTACATTCTCCTGACACGGATAGGTCTGTGCTAAGTTGGAATCTGTGGGCCTTCTCTGTATAGCAATCATGAAGTGTCTCATACCAGACCCTGACAGGTGATTCTTAGAAATGTATCTGTTCTGGGATCATACTTCAGGTTCGGGCTCATTCATAACAGTGTCTTCTCCTTTGAGTAATTAAGATAGAACACGGGCGGACAATGGGCTCATTAGGTACTGTATGTAAAGTGCAGGCTATGGTGATTTCGCATCCCAAACTCATATTGGATTTTCACGACCAGAAAATGGTCTTCCAAAGATGGAACTCTTCGACTGACTCTGGGGTAACTGCAATAGGCGCACATACGGCTCCAGTCTCAGATGTCGATCCGTTGGACTATATCAAGTACTGTTTAAGGGAAACTCCTTCAGGCGGAATCTCACTTCTCACAGAGTCTTTCCAGTGGAGGAAAGATGATAGAACAAGGACGGACAGTGGGAAGGTTTCATCCTGTGATTGAAGGACAGGGTAAGGCACTTAGGCCTCTATGACTCATACCGGACGTTCAACATCTGTGATGTTCCACAGTGTCTACCTCGACTCAGAACTCTTCAAATGTACGAGGGAACTCTGATACAGTACATTCTCACGACAGGGATGAGTCTTTGCTAAGTTGGAAACAGTGGACCTTCTCTGTATAGCAATCATGAAATGTCTCATAAAAGATCCTGACAGGTGATTCCTAGGACGGTATCTGTTCAGAGATCATACTTCAGGTGCGTGCTCATTCATAACAGTGTCTTCTCCTTTGAGGAATGAAGATAAAACACGCAAGGACAATGGGCACATTAGGTACTGTGAGTAAAGTGCAGACTATAGCGCTTACACATCCCAAACACATATTGGATGTTCACGACCAGTGGTCATCCGCGATTTCTTTCTGTGGCAAAAAGGCTTCCAACATTGTGAGGGGAGTGTGCTTTAGGAGGGATTCGTTGCAGTGTTGCGTCTGTCAAAGAAGGAAGCTCTTGGGAGTGACTCTGTGATAACTGCAATAGGCGCACTTTGGGCACCAGTCTCAACGTCTATCCGTTGGTCTATATCAAGTTCTGTTTAAGGTAAACTCCTTCAGGAGGAATCTCACTTCTCACAGTGTCTTTCCAGTGGAGGAAAGAAGATAGAACAAGGACGGACAGCGGGAAGATTTCATCCTGTGAATGAATGACTGGGTAAGGCAATTAGGCCTCTATGACACATACTGGAAGTTCAACACCTGTGACATTCCACAGTGTCTACCTCATCTCAGAACACGTTAAATGTATGAGGGAACTCTGATACAGTACATTCTCACGACAGGGATGTGTCTTTGCTAAGTTGGAAACTGTGGGCCTCCTCTGTATAGCAATTTGAAATGTCTCATACCAGACCCTGACTGGTGATTCTTAGGAAGGTTTCTGTTCAGGGATCGTACTTCAGGTGCCTATTCATTTATAACAGTGTCTTCTCCTTTCCGTAATGAAGATAGAACACGGACGGACGATGGGCACATTTGGAAGTGTGAGTAAAGTGCAGGCTACAGCGCTTAGACATCACAAACACTATTTGGATGTTCAAGACCAGTAGTCATCTGCCCTTTTTTTTTTTTATTTATTATTTATTTATTTATTTTCAGAAAAACAGTATTCATTATTTTTTCACCACACCCAGTGCTCCATGCAAGCCGTGCCCTCTATAATACCCACCACCTGGTTCCCCAACCTCCCACCGCCCCCCCACTTCAAACCCCTCAGATTGTTTTTCAGAGTCCATAGTCTCTCATGGTTCACCTCCCCTTCCAATTTACCCAAATTCCCTACTCCTTTCTAACACCCCTTGTCCTCCATGCTATTTGTTATGCTCCACAAATAAGTGAAACCATATGATAATTGACTCTCTCTGCTTGACTTATTTCACTCAGCATAATCTCTTCCAGTCCCGTCCATATTGCTACAAAAGTGGGTATTTCTTTTTGTGGCGAAAACGCTTTCAACATTGTGAGGGAAGTGTGCTTTAGGAGAGAATAGTTGCAGTGTTGATCTCTCAAAGGAGTAAGCTCTTGGGACTAATTGGTAACTGCAACAGGCGCACATAGGGCACCAGTCTCGGACATCTATTTTGGACTCTAGCAAGTTCTGTTTAAGGTAAACTCCTTCAGGAGGAATCTCATTTCTCACAGTATCTTTCCAGTGGAGTTAAGAAGATAGAACAAGGACAGACAGCGGGATGTTTGCATCGTGTGAGTGAAGGAAATTGTAAGGCACTTAGGCCTCTATGACACATACTCGTAGTTCAACACCTGTGATGTTCCACAATGTCTACCACGACTCACAACACTTCAAATGTACGAGGGAACTCTAATACAGTACATTCTCAAGACAGGGATGAGTCTGGGCTAAGTTGAAAATGGTGGGCCTTCTCTGTATAGCAATCATGAAGTTTCTCATACCAGATCATGACAGGTGATTCTTAGGAAGGTATCTGTTCAGGGATCCTACTTCAGGTGCGTGCTCATTCATAACAGTGTCTTCTCCTTTGAGGAATGAAGATAGAACACGGATGGACAATGGGCACATTAGGTACTGTGAGTAAAGTGAGGGTATGGCACTTATGCATCCCAAACACATATTGGATGTCACGACCAGTGGTCATTCGCACTTTCATTCGGTGGCAAAAACACTTCCATCATTGTGAGGGAAGTGTGCTTTCGGAGGGATTCGTTGCAGTGTTGAGTCTGTCAAAGTAGGAAGCTCTTGTGGATGACTCTGTGGTAACGTCAATAAGCGCACAGAGGGCTACAGTCCGTACGTCTATCCATTGGATTATAGCAAGTTCTTTTTAAGGGAAACTCCTTCAGGTGGAATCCTACTTCTCACAGTGACTTCCAGTGGAGGATAGAAGATAGAACAAGGACGGACAGAGGGAAGTATACATCCTGTTAGTGAATGACAGGGTAAGGCTCTTAGACCTATATGACACATACTAAAAGTTCAACACTTGTGATGTTCCAAATGTCTACCTCGTCTCAGAACACGTCAAATGTACGAGGGAATGTTGTTTCAGTACGTTCTCACGACAGGGATGAGTCTCTGCTAATTTGAACACTGTGGGACCGGTCTGTGTAGCAATCATTAAGTGGCTCATACAGGACCCTGACAGGTGATTCTTAGGAAGGTTTCTGTTCAGTGATTACGTCAGGTGCATGCTCATTCATAACAGTGTCTTCTCCTTTGAGGAATGAAGATAGAACACGGCCGGACCTTGGATACTTTAGGTACTATGAGTAAAGTGCAGGCTATGGCGCTTAGGCATCCCAAACACTTTTTGGATGTTCAAGACCAGTGGTCATCCGCAATTTCTTTCTGTGGAAAAACGCTCCCAAAATTGTGAGGGAAGTGTGGTTTAGGAGAGAATCGTTGCAGCGTTGCGTCTGTCAAAGAAGGATGCTCTTGGGATTGACTCTGTGATAACTGCAGTAGGCGCACATAATGCTACAGTCTCTTACATCTATCCGTTGGACTATAGCAAGTTCTGTTTAAGGGAAAATACTTCAGGCGGAATTTCACTTCTCACAGTGTCTTTCCAGTTGAGGATGTAGATAGAACAAGGACTGACAGAGGGAAGTTTACACCCTGTGTGTGAAGGACAGGGTAAGGCACTAAGGCCTCTATGACACATACTGGAAGTTCAACACCTGTGATGTTCCACAGTGTCTTTCTCGACTCAGAACACTTAAAATGTACAAGGGAACTCTGATACAGTACATTCTCACGACACGGATGAGTCTGTGCTATGTTGGAAACTGTGGATCTTCTCTGTATAGCAATCACGAAGTGTCTCATACCAGACCCTGAGGTGATTCGTAGGACGGAATCTGTTCAGGGATTCCATTTCTGGTGTGTGCTCATTCATAACAGTGTATTCTCCTTTGAGGAATGAAGATAGAACACGGATGGACATTGGGCACATTAGGTACTGTGAGTAAAGTGCAGGCTATGGCGCTTATGCATCCCAAACACATATTGGATGTTCACGAACTTTGGTCATCCGCACTTTCTTTCGGTGGCATAAACGCTTCCATCATTGTGAGGGATGTGTGCTTTAGGAGTGTTTCATTGCAGTGTTGCATCTGTCAACGAAGGAAACTCTTGGGAGTGACTGTGTAGTAACTGCAATAGGCGCACATAGGGCTACAGTCTCTTACGACTATCCGTTGGTCTATAGCAAGTTCTGTTTAAGGGAAACACCTTCAGGTGGAATCTCACTTCTAAGAGTATCTTTCCAGTGGAGGAAAGAAGATGAAACAACGACGGACAGCGGGAAGGTTGCATCCTGTGAGTGAAGGACAGGGTAATGCACGTAGCACTCTATGACACATACGGGATGTTCAACACCTGTGATGTTCCACAGTGTCTATCTCGTCTCAGAATACTTCAAAAATACGAGGGAATTGTGGTACACTATGTTCCCACGACAGGAATGAGACTTTGCTAAGGTGGAATCTGTGGGACCTGTCTGTGTAGCAATCATGAAGTGTCTCATATAGGACCCTGACAGGTGATTCTTAGGAAAGTTTCTGTTCAGGGATCCTACTTTAGGTGCGTGCTGATTCATAACAGTGTCTTCTCCTTTGAGGAATGAAGAGAGAACATTGATGGACTATGGGCTCTTTAGGTACTGTGAGTAAAGTGCAGGCTATGGCACTTAGGCATCCCAAACACATATTGGATGTTCCCGACCAGTGGTCATCCGCACTTTCTTTCTGTGTCAAAAATCCTTCCAACATTGTGAGGGAAGTGTGCTTTAATAGGGATTCGTTGCAGTGTTGAGTCTGTCAAAGAAGGAAGCTCTTGGGAGTGACTCTGTGGTAACTACAATAGACGCACAAAGGGCTTCAGTCTCGGACGTCTATCCTTTGGACGATAGGAAGTTTTGTTTAAGGTAAACTCCTTCAGGAGGATTCTCACTTCTCACAGTGTCTTTCCAGTGGAGGAAAGAAGATAGAACTCGGACGGACAGAGCGAAGGTTGCATCCTGTTAGTGAAGGACAGGTTAATGCTCTTAGGCCTCTATGACACATAATCGATGTTCAACACCTGTGATGTTCCACAGTGTTTACCTCGACTCAGAACACTTCAAATGTACGAGTGAACTCTGATACAGTACATTCTCATGACAGGCATGAGTCTGTGCTATGTTGGAAACGGTGGGCCTTCTCTGTATAGCAATCATGAAGTGTCTCATACCAGATATTGACAGGTGAATCTTAGGAAGGTATCTGTTCAGGGATCTGACTTCAGGTGTATGCTCATGCATAACAGTGTCTTCTCCTTTGAGGAATGAAAATAAAACATGGACGGAGTATGTGCACATTATGTACTGTGAGTAAAGTGCAGGCTATGGCGCTTATGCATCCCAAACACATATTGGATGTTCACGAACTTTGGTCATCCGCACTTTCTTTCTGTGGCAAAAACGCTTCCATCATTGTGAGGGAAATGTGCTTTATGAGGGATCGTTACAGTGTTGCATCTGTCAAAGAAGGAAGCTCTTGGAACTGACTCTGTAGTAACTTCAATAGGCGCACATAAGCTACATTCTCGTACGTCTAACCATTGGACTAAAGCCAGTTTTCTTTAAGGGAAAGTTCAGGAGGAATCTCACTTCTCACAGTGTCTTTCCAGTGGAGGAAAGAAGATGGAACAACGACGGACAGTGAGAAGGTTGCATCCTGTGAGTGAAGGACAGGGTAATGCACGTAGCACTCTATGACACATACTGGAAGTTCAACACCTGTGATGTTCCACAGTGTCTACCTCATCTCAGACACTTCAAATGTACGAGGGAACTGTGGTACAGTACTTTCTCACGACTGGAATGAGACTTTGCTAAGTTGGAATCTTTGAGACCTGTCTGGTTAGCAATCATAAATTGTCTCACATAGGATCCTGCCAGGTGATTCCTAGGAAAGTTTCTGTTCAGGGATCCTACTTCAGGTGCATACTCATTCATAACAGTGTTTTCTCCTTTGCGGAATGAAGATAGAACACGGAAGGACTATGGGCTCATTAGGTACTGTGAATATAGTGCAGGCTAGGGCGCTTAGGCATCCCAAACACATATTGGATGTTTACGATCAGTGGTCATCCGCACTTTCTTTCTGTGTCAAAACGCTTCCAACATTGTGAGGGAAGTGTGTTTTAGGAGGGATTCGTGGCAGTGTTGCATCTGTCAAAGAAGGAAGCCATTGGGAGTGACTCTGTGGTAACTGCAATCGGGGCACATAGGGCTACAGTGTCGTACGTCTATCCATTGGACTATAGCAAGTTCTGTTTAAGGGAAAATACTTCAGGCGGAATCTCACTTCTCACAGTGTCTTTCCAGTGGAGGAAAGAAGATAGAACAAGGACGGACAGCGGGAAGGTTGCATCCTGTGTGTTAAGGACAGGGTAAGGCACTTATGCCTCTATGACACATACGGGACGTTCAACACCTGTGATGTTCCACAGTGCCTTCCTCGACTCAGATATTTCAAATGTTCGAGGGATCTCTGATACAGTACATTCCTCTGACAGTGATGAGTCTGTGCTAAGTTGGAAACGGTGGGACTTCTCTATATAGCATTCATGAAGTGTCTCTTTCCAGACCCTGACAGGTGATACTTAGGAAGGTATCTGTTCAGGGATCCTACTTCAGGTGCATACTCATTCATAACAGTGTCTTCTCCTATGAGGAATGAAGATGGAACACGGACGGACAATGGGCACATTAGGTATTTTGAATAAAGTGGAGAGTAGGGCGATTAGGCATCCCAAGCACTATTTGGAAGATCACGACCAGTGGTCATCTGCACTTTCTTTATGTGGCAAAAATGCTTCCAACATTGAGAGGGAAGTGTGCTTTAGGAAAGAATATTTGCAGTGTTTCATTGGGACTGACTCAGTGGTTACTTCAATAGGCGCACATAGGGCTAAGGTCTCGTATGTCTGTCCGTTGGACTATTGCAAGTTCTGTTTAAGGGAAACTCCTGCAGGCATAATCTCACTTATCACCGTGTCTTTCCACTGGAGGAAAGAAGATAGAACAAGGAAGGACAGCTGGAAGGTTTCATCTTGTGAGTGAAGGACAGGGTAAGTCATTTAGGCCTCTATGACACATACTCGAAGTTCAACACCTGTGATATTCCACAGTGTCTATCTTGACTCAGAACACTTCAAATGTACAAGGGAACTCTGATACAGTACACTCTCACGACAGGTATGAGTCTGTGCTAAGTTGGAAACTTTGGGCCCTGTCTGTATAGCAATCATGAAGTGTCTCATACTAGAAACTGACAAGTGATTCTTAGGAATGTATCTGTTCAGGGATCCTACTTCAGGTGCGTGCTCATTCATAACAGTGTCTTCTCCTTTGAGGACTGAAGATAGAACACGGACGGACAACGGGCACATTAGGCACTGTGAGTAAAGTGCAGACTATCGCGCTTACGCATTCCAAACACATTTTGGATATTCCCGAGCAGTGGTCATCTGCACTTTCTTTCTGTGGCAAAAACGCTTCCATCATTGTGAGGGAAGTGTGCTTTAGGAGGGATACGTTGCAGTTTTGCGTTTATGAAAGAAGGAAGCTCTGGAGACTGACTATGTGGTAAGTTCAACAGGCGCACTTAGGGCTAGAGTCTCGTATTACTATCCTTGGACTATAGCAAGCTCTGTTTAAGGCAAACTCCTTCAGGCGGAATCTCACTTCTCACAGTGTCTTTCCAGTGTAGGAAAGAAGATAGAACAAGGATGGACAGCGGGAAGGTTGCATCCTGTGAGTGAAGGACAGGGTAATGCACGTAGCACTCTATGACACATACTGGAAGTTCAACACCTGTGATGTTCCACAGTGTTTACTCGTCTCAGAACACGTCAAATGTACGAGGGAATGGTGCTACAGTACATTCTAACGATAGAAATGAGTCTGTGCTAATTTGGACACTCTGGGACCGGTTGTGTAGCAATCATGAAGTGTCTGATACAGGACCCTGACAGGTGATTCTTAGGAAGGTATCTGTTCAGGGATCCTACTTTAGGTGCGTGCTCATTCATAAGAGTGTCTTCTCCTTTGAGGAATGATGATAGAACACGGACGGACAATGGGCACATTAGGTACTGTGAGTAAAGTGCAGGCTATGGAGCTTAGGCATCCCAAACACATATTGGATGTTCCCGACCAGTGGTCATTTCACTTTCTTTCTGTGTCAAAAACGCTTCCAACATTGTGAGGGAAGTGTGCTTTAGGAGAGAATCTTTGAAGTGTTGTGTCTTTCAAAGAAGGAAGATCTTGGGACGAACACTGTGATAACTGCAATAGGCGCTTAAAGAGCTCCAAACTCTTCCATCTATCCGTTGGACCCTAGCAAGTTCTGCTTAACGGAAACTCCTTCAGTTGGAATCTCATTTCTCAAAGTGTCTTTCCAGTGGAGGAAAGAAGATAGAACAAGGAAGGTCAGCGGGAAGGTTGAATCCTGTGAGTGAAGGACAGGGTAAGGCATATAGGCCTATATGACACATACTGGAAGTTCAACACCTGTGATGTTCCACAGTGTTTTCCTCAACTCAGAACACTTTAAATGTACTAGAGAACTCTGATACGGTACATTCCTCCGACAGGGATGAGTCTGTGATATGTTGGAAACTTTGGGACATCTCTATATAGCAATCATGATGTCTCATACCAGACCCTGACAGTTGATTCATAGGAAGGTATTTGTTCAGGGATCTTACTTCAGGTGTGTACCTATTCATAACAGTGCCTTCTCCTTTGAGGAATGAAGATAGAACACGGACGACTATGGGCACATTTAGTACTCTGGGTACAGTGCAGGCTATGGCGCTTAGGCATCCCAAACACATATTGGATGTTCACGACCAGTGGTCATCCGCACTTTCTTCCTGTGGCAAAAACGCTTCGATCATTGTGAGGGATGTGTGCTTTAAGAGGGATTCATTGCAGTGTTGAGTCTGTCAAAGAATGAAGCTCTTGGGACTGACTCTGTGGTAACTTCAATAGGCGCACATAGGGCTACAGTAGTACGTCTATCCATTGGACTATAGCAAGTTATGTTTAAGGGAAACTCCTGCAGGTGTTATCTCACTAGTCACAGTGTCTTTCCAGTAGAGAAAAGAAGATAGAACAAGGACGGAGAGCGGGAGGTTGCATCCTGTGAGTGACGGACAGGGTAATGCACGTAGCACTCTATGACACATACTGGATTTTAAACACCTGTGATGTTCCACACTGTCTACCTCACCTCAGAACACTTCATATGTACGAGGGAACTGTGGTACAGTACGTTCTCACGAAAGGAATGAGACTTTGCTAAGTTGGAATCTGTGGGAACTGTCTGTGTAGTAATCATGAAGTGTCTCACATAGGACACTGACAGATGATTCCTAGGAAAGTTTCTGTTCAGGGATCCTACTTCAGATGTCTACTCATTCATAAGAGTGTCTTATTCACTGAGGAATGAAGATAGAACACGGATGGTCTTTGGGCTCATTAGGTACTCTGAGTAAAGTGCAGGTTATGAAGCTTAGGCATCCCAAACACATATTGGATGTTCCCGACCAGTGGTCATCCGCACTTTCTTTCTGCGTCAAAAACACTTCGAACATTGTGAGGGAAGTGTGTTTTAGGATGGATTCGTTGCAGTGTTGCGTCTTCAAAGAAGGAAACTCTTGCGAATGACTCTGTAGTAACTGCAATAGGCGCACATAGGGCGCCAGCCTCGGACGTCTATCTGTTGGACTCTAGCAAGTTCTGTTTAAGGGAAACTCCTGCAGGTGGAATCTCACGTATCACAGTGTTTTCCAGTGGAGGAAAGAAGATAGAACAAGGACGGAGAGCGGAAAGGTTGCATCCTGTGAGTGAAGGACAGGGTAAGGTTAGGCCTCTATGACACATACTGGAAGTTCAACACCTGTGATGTTGCACAGTGTCCTCCTCAACTCAGAATACTTCAAATGTACGAGGGAACTCTGATACAGTACATTCTCACGACAGGCCTGAGTCTGTGCTAAGTTGGAAACTGTGGGCCCTCTCTCTATAGCAATCCTGAAGTGTCTCATGCTAGACCCTGACAGGTGATTCTTAGGAAGGTATCTGTTCAGGGATCCTACTTCATTTGCGTGGTCATTCATACCAGTATATTCTCCTTTGAAGAATGAAGATAGAACACGGACGGACAATGGGCACATTAGGTATTGTGAGCAAAGTGCAGGCTACGGCGCTTACGCATTCCAAACACATATTGGATGTTCCCGACCAGTGGTCATCCGCACTTTCTTTCTGTGGCAAAAACGCTTCTATCATTGTGAGGGATGTGTGCTTTAGGATGGATTCGTTGCAGTGTAGCGTTTGTCCAAGAATGAAGCTCTTGGGACTTGTGTTAACTTCAATAGGTGCACATAGGGCTACAGTCTCTTATGTCTATCCGTTGGACTATAGCAAGTTCTGTTTAAGGGAAACTCCTTCAGGAGGAATCTCACTTCTCACAGTGTCTTTCCAGTGGAGCAAAGAAGTTAGAACAAGGACGGACAGCGGGAATGTTGCATCCTGTGAGTGAAGGACAGGGTAAGGCCCTTAGGCCTCTATGACAAATACTGGAAGTTCAACACCTGTGATGTTCCACAGTGTCTACCTCGACTCAGAACACTGTAAATATACGAGGGAACTCTGATACAGTACATTCTCATGACAGTGATGAGTCTGTGCTAAGTTGGAAACTGTGGGACTTCTCTGTATAGCAATCATGAAGTGTCTCTTTCCAGACCCTGACAGGTGAGTCTTAGGAAGGTATCTGTTCAGGGATTCTACTTCATTTGCATGCTCATTCATAACAGTGTCTTCTCCTTTGAGAAATGAAGATAGAACATGGACGGACAATGGGCACATTAGGTACTGTGTGTAAAATGAAGGCTATGGCGCTTAAGCATCCCAAACACGTATTGGATGTTCACGACCAGTGGTCATCCGCACTTTCTTTCTGTGGCAAAAAAGGCTTCCAACATTGTGAGGGAAGTGTGCTTCAGGAGAGAATCGTTGCAGTGTTGCGTCTGTCAAAGAAGGGAGCTCTTGGGACTGACTCTGTGGTTACTTCAATAGGCACACATAGGGCTACAGTCTCGTACTTCTATCCATTGGACTATAGGAAGTTCTGTTTAAGGTAAACTCCTTAAGGTGGAATCTCACTTCTCCATGTGTCTTTCCAATGAGGAACGAAGATAGAACATGGATGGACAGCGGGAAGTTTTCATCCTGTTAGGGAAGGACAGGGTAAGGCACTTAGGCCTCTATGACACATACTGGAAGTCAACAGCTGTGATGTTCCACAGTGTCTTCCTAGAATCAGAACACTTAAAAGGTACGAGGGAACTCTGATGAAGTACATTGTTCCGACATGGATAAGTCTGTGTTAAATTGGAAACTTTGGAACTTCTCTACATAGCAATCATGAAGTGTTTCATACCAGACCCTGACAGGTGATTCTTAGGAAGGTATCTGTTCAGGGATCCTACTTCAGGTGCATGCTCATTCATAGCAGTGTCTTCTCCTTTGAGGAATGAAGATAGAACACGAACGGACTATGGGCACATTATGTACTGTGAGTAAAGGGTGGGCTATGGCCTTTAGGCATCCCAAACACATATTGGATGTTCCCGACCAGTGGTCTACTGCACTTTCTTTCTGTGTCAAAAACGCTTCCAACATTTTGAACGAAGTGTGCTTTAGAAGGGATTCGTTGCATTGTTGCATCTGTCAAAGAAGGAAGCTCATGGGAGTGACTCTGTGTTAACTGCAATAGGCGCACTTAGGGCTCCAGTCTCAGACGTCAGTCCTTTGGAGTATAGCAAGTTCTGTTTAAGGTAATCTGCTTCAGGGGGTATCTCATTTCTCACAGTGTCTTTCCAGTGAGGAAAGAAGTTAGAACAAGGAAGAACAGCGGGAAGGTTGCATCCTTTGTGTGAAAGACAGGGTAATGCACGTAGCACTCTATGACAATACTGGAAGTTCAACACGTGTGATGTTCCACAGTGTCTACCTCGTCTCAGAACACTTCAAATGTACGAGGGAACAGTGCTACAGTACGTTCTCCTGACAGGAATGAGACTGTGCCACATTGGAATCTGTGGGACCTGTCTGTGTAGCAATTATGAAGTGTCTTACGTAGGACCCTGACAGGTGATTCTTAGGAAGGTTTCTGTTCAGGGATCCTACTTCAGGTGCGTACTCATTCATAACAGAGTCTTCTCCTTTGTGGAATGAAGATAAAACACGGACGGATTATGGTCTCATTAGGTACTGTGAGTAAAGTGCAGGCTACGGCGCTTAGGCATTCCAAACACATATTGGATGTTCACGACCAGTGGTCATCCGTACTTTCTTAATGTGTCAAAAACGCTTCCAACATGGTGAGGGAAGTGTGCTTTAGGAGGGATTCGTTGCAGTGTTGCGTCTGTCAAAGAAGGAAGCTCTTGGGAGTGACTCTGTGGTAAATGCAATAGACGCACATAGGGCTCCAGTCTAAGACGTCTATCCGTTAGACTATAGCAAGTTCTGTTTATGGTAAACTCCTACAGGCGGAATCTCACTTCTCACAGTGTCTTTCCAGTGGACGAAAGAAGATAGAACAAGGACGGAAAGCGGGAAGGTTGCATCCTGTGAGTGAAGGACAGGGTAATGCACGTAGGCCTCTATGATACATACTGGAAGTTCAACACCTGTGATGTTCCACAGTGTCTTCCTCGATTCAGAACACTTCAAATGAATGAGGGAACTCTGATACAGTACATTATCCCGACAGGAATGAGTTTGTGCTAAGTTGGAAACTGTGGGACTTCTCTATATAGCAATCATGAAGGGTCTCAATACCGACCCTGACAAGTGATTCTTAGGAAAGTATCTGTTCAGGATCCTACCTCAGGTGGTGCTCATTCATACAGTGTCTTCTCCTTTGAGTAATGAAGATAGAACATGGACCGAGTATGGGCACATTATGTACTGTGAGTAAAGTGCAGGCTATGGTACTTATGCATCCCAAACACATATTGGATGTTTACGACCAGTGGTTCCGCACTTTCTTTCTGTGGCAAAAACGCTTCCATCATTGTGAGGGAAGTGTGCTTTAGGAGGGATTCGTTGCAGTGTTGCGTCTGTCAAAGAAGGAAGCTCTTGGGACTGACTCTGTGGTAACTGCCATAGGCGTACATAGGGCTACGGTCGCGTATGTCTATCCGTTGGACTATAGAAAGTTCTGTTTTGTGGAAACTCCTTAGGCGGAATCTCACTTCTCACAATCTTTCCAGTGGACGAAAGAAGATAGAACAAGGACGGACAGCGGGAATGTTGCATCCTGTGAGGGAAAGAAAGGGTAAGGCACTTAGGCCTCTATGATACATACTGGAAGTTCAACACCTGTGATGTTCCACAGTGTCTTCCTCGATTCAGAACACTACAAATGTACGCAGGAACTCTGATGCAGTACATTCCCCCAGCAGGGATGACTCTGTGCTAAGTTGGAAACTGTGGGACTTCTCTATATAGCAATCATGAAGTGTCTCATACCAGACCCTGACAGGTGATTCTTACGAAGGATCTGTTCAGGTATCCTACTGCAGGTGCATGCTCATCCATAACATGTCTTCTCCTTTGAGGAATGAAGATAGAACACGGACAGACAATGGGCACATTATGTACTGTGAGAAAAGTGCAGGCTATGGTGCTTACGCAGCCCAAACACATATTGGATATTTATGACCAGTGGTCATCCCCACTTTCTTTCTGTGGCAAAAACGCTTCCATCATTGTGAGGGATGTGTGCTTTAGGAGGGATTCGTTGCAGTGCTGCGTCTGTTAAAGAAGGAATCTCTTGGGACTGACTCTGTGGTAACTGCAATAGGCGCACATAGGGCTACAGTCTCGTATGTCTATCCGTTGGACTGTAGCAAGTTCTCTTTAAGGGAAACTCCTTCAGGCAGAATCTCACTATTCACAGTGTCTTTCCCCTGGAGGAAAGAAGATAGAACAAGGACAGACAGCGGGAAGGTTCCATCCTGTGAGTGAAGGACAGGGTAATGCACGTACCTCTCTATGACACATACTGGAAGTTCAACACCTGTGATGTTCCACAGTGTCTACCTCGTCTCGGAACACTTCAGTACCATGCTGTCTTGGTGATCACAGCTTTGTATAAAGCTTGAAATCAGGTAACATGATGCCGCCAGCTTTATTTTGTTTTCAACATTTACTTAGCGAATCGTGGTCTCTTCTGATTCCATACAAAATTTAAGAATATTTGCTGCAGGTCTTTGAAGAATGCTGGTGGATATTTGATCGGAATGGCATTAAAATTATAGATTGCTCTAGGCAATATAGACATTTTAACAATGTTTACTCTTTCGATTCAAGAGCATGGAATGGTCTTCCATCTATTTGTGTCTTCTTCAATTTCTTTCATGACTGTTCTGTAGTTCCTTGAGTACAGATCCTTTACCTCTTTGGTTAGGTTTATTCCCAGGTATCTTACGGTTCTTGGTTCTATAGTGAATGGAATCAATTCCCTAATTTCGTTTCTGTATTTTCATTGTTAGTGTATAAGAAAGCCACTGTTTTCTGCACATTGACTTTGTATCCTGCCACGTTGCTGAATTGCTGTATGAGTTCTAGTAGTTTGGGGGTGGAGTCTTTTGGGTTTTCCATATAAAGAATCATGTCATCTGCGAAGAGAGAGAGTTTGACTTCTTCATTACCAATTTGGATACCTTTTATTTCTCTCTGTTGTCTGTTTGCTGATGCTAGGACTTCTAATACTATGTTGAACAAGAGTGGTGAAAGTGGGCATCCTTGTCTTGTTCCTGATCTCTTATCGATCTTACTGATTCTTTCAAAAAACCAGCTTCTAGTTTCATTGATACGTTCTACTGTATCTCTGGTTTCTCCCTCATTGATCTCAGCTCTAGTCTTGATGATTTCCCTTCTTATGTGTGGAGTTGGTTTGATTTGTTGTTGATCCTCCAGTTCTTAAGATGTAGAGAGAGCTGATGTGTTCTAGATTTTTCAATTTTTTTGAGGGAGGCTTGGATGGCTATGTATTTTCCCCTTAGGACCGCCTTTGCTGTATCCCATAGGTTTTGGACCGAAGTGTCTTCATTCTCATTGGTTTCCATGAATTGTTTCAGTTCTTCTTTGATCTCCTGGTTGATCCAAGCATTCTTAAGCAATGTGGTCTTTAGCTTCCAGGTGTTTGAGTTCCTTTGGAACTTTTCCTTGTGATTGAGCTCCAGTTTCAAAGCATTGTGATCTGAGAATATGCAGGGAATCATCTCAGTCTTTTGGTATCGGTTGAGTCCTGATTTGTGACCCAGTATGTGGTCTGTTCTGGAGAAGGTTCCGTGTGCCCTTGAGAAGAATGAGTATTCTGCTGTTTTAGGGTGGAATGTTCTGTTTATATCTATGAGGTCCATCTGGTCCAATGTGTCATTCAATGCTCTTGGTTCTTTATTGATTTTCTGCTTCGATGATCTGTCTAATTCTGAAAGAGGTGTGTTAAGATCTCCTGCAATTATGACTCTTTATCTTGATTAACAGTTTTCTTAATTAATTGGCTGCTCCCATATTGGGAGCATAGATATTTACAATTGTTAGATCATCTTGGTGGATAGTCCCTTTAAGGATTATGTTGTGTCCTTCTGTAGCTCTGACTAGAGTCTTTAGTTTGAAGTCTAATTTATCTGATATGAGAATCGCTACCCCAGCCTTCTTTTGAGTCCCATTGGCATGAAAGATGCTGCTCCATCCCTTCACTTTCAGTCTCCGTGTATCTTTAGGTTCAAAATGGTTCTCTAGTAGACAACATATGGATGGGTTCTGTCGTTTTATCCAATCTGCAACCCTGTACCGTTTTATGGGTGCATTTAGGCTATTCACATTGAGAGTGATTATTGATAGATACGTTTTTATTGACATCGAGTTACCTTTGAAGTCTTTCTTTCTGTAGACTGTCTCTATATTTCTGTTCAATGCTATTCTTGGAATTTTTCCTCTTTTATAGAACCCCCCCTTAATATTTCCTGCAGTATCGGCTTGGTGGTTGCATAGTCTTTTAAGCCTTGCCGGTCTTGAAAACTCTTTATCTCTCCATCCATTTTGAATGTCATTCTTGCTGGATAAAGTATTCTTGGCTGCATGTTCTTCTCACTTAGTGCCCTGAATATATCTTGCCAGCCTCTTCTGGCTTGCCAGGTCTCTGTAGACAGGTCTGACGTTATTCTGATGGGCTTCCCTCTGTAATTAAGGAGTCACTTTGCCCTGGCCGCTTTCAAGAGATTATACCTACAATTATAATTTCTCAATTTGACTATCACGTGTCGTGATGTTTTATTTGGAATGTATAATCTTCAGTGTAGACCGTTCAGCCTCTAGTACATGAACGCTGGTTTCATTCGCCAGATTCGGAAAATTTTCATGAAGGACTTGTTCCACTCTATCTTCTAGACGTCTTTCTTTCTCCTCCCCTTCAGGGATTCCAATAATTCTGATGTTGGAACGCTTCATGGCATCATTTATTTCCCTGATTCTGCTTTCGTGGCTTCTAAGCTGTTTGTTCCAGGCTTCCTCCTGATTCTTTGTCTCTATCTGTTTGTCTTCCAGATAACTAATTCTATCTTCTGTCTCAGTTACCCTAGCTTTGAGAGAGTTTATATCAGATTTTAACTCATTGGGAGCATTGTGAACATCCTCCCTGGTAGCTTTAAGCTCCGCCCTAACATTGTGAACATCCTGTCTGGTCGCTTTCAGTTCGGCCCTAATCAATTCTGTTTGGTCATTCATGGCTTTTTCCAACCTAGCTATTGCCTGGATAATTGTTAGCCTGAATTCTCTTTCCGACATATTGTCTATGTTGATATCCGTTAGCTCTGTTGCAGAAGGTCCATCCTCTGTGTTTTTCTTCTGTTGGGCATTCCTCCTCCTAGTCATTTTGGTAGGAGAAGACTGAACAGATGTTGCTGGATGTATCAACTCTGGTGCTGTCAAGGTGCACCCTGGAACACTTCTGAGCAATCATGATTCCCCACCCAAACGAGAGACAAAGGAAAAGAAAAACAAAGAAAAAAGAAAGGAAGGGAAAAAGACATAGAGAGAGAGAGAGAGAGAGAGAGAGAGAGGAAAGAAAGGGAAGATGAAAAAGAAGGTTCAGGCCAGATTGGCCCCAAGGTAAGATTTATGAAGTAGACAAACAAAAACAGATAAAAAGCCTAATACATGTATATGGCAAGAGAAAAAAAAAACATATATATATGCAAGTAAAGAAAAAACCTCATCAAAAAGAACCACAATTGTAAAATTTATATGCTGTCAGGACAAACACAAAAAACATAGAAACACTGGTGGAAGAAGATGGGAGAGTTCTTATAATTTATCAGTGTGTGCATGGAAGGATGTTTTGATTCTTCTTGGATGTTTCTTGATATCTTTGTTAAAGGACTCAACTTTCCTAAGATAAAGGGGATTAAAAATCGGTTTACCTATAGGGGTAGTATTGATTGGGGAAAGGAGATTATTTTGAAGTTTAACTCTATATGAATATTAGAAGATAAAGTTAAAAAGGAATAAACTAGACTAAACTAAACTAAAATTTTAAAAAAGGAATTCAAAAAATAAAAATTCAAAAGATAAACATAGGTGTATGTATCAAAAAGTTCAGGTTAGAAAGGTATTATAGAATTTGATGTACTGTATAGCTCGCTGTGATGGTAAATCAGTTAAAAAAATTACCTATGTGTAAAAAAAAAATGAACCAGAATAGTGGAAATGAGTGAACAATACAAGTTTTTCTATGATGTATTGGTTGTTCTCTTGTAGTCCTTTTTTTTGTTTTTTTCTTTCTTGGTTTGTTTTCTGGGAGAGGGGCCTGCCACGTGGGTTGTCAGTCAATGATGTTTCCTGAGTTGAGTTCTCCCGCCCCCTTCAAGGGGGTGGGCTCTGGGGAAACGGTTTTTTTTTTCAGGCTTTCAGGCATAAAAAGCGGTTTTTTTGCTTGTTCACTCTTTTTCCTCTTACCTTGACCGCCTTGGATGGTTTTTGTAGTATTAGAAAAAATCAAACCGTACCCTGATCTCCTTCCCAGAGAGAAGCCTCAGTCTGGGTGCAGAAGCTGAATAAATTCCCCCTTGGCCGCCGGCAGAGCAGGTTCCAAATTACAGACCCTAAGGGTGCTGGAACTTTTGCTCCTACCCAATGCCAAGCCAGTGGCGGCTGTCTGGGAGCTCCCGGCCGCCAGAGAGGTTCCAAGCAGCGATTGCACACTGAGATTTTGCCGCTGGCCTGGGCTGGGAGTGCCTGGCTTGCGCGCACCTCTTTCAGCAGCGGCTGTGGGTTGGGGGCGCATCTGGGGCACTGAGAACCGGGCGCTGGTCCATAAGCCCCAGGCTGGGCTTATGCAAGCCTCTTTCGGGAGAATAGTTTCGCGCGCGCGGCTTAGGCTTTGAAACAATGGCGCGGGTCAAGGAGCACTGGCCGGGCCTCAGTAACTCAGGGGAGCATGAGGGATATGCACGCGTATCTCGAGCTTTGTGGTAGGCCTAGCACACGTTCTGTCCACCGGCGCAGCTCCCAACCCCTCACAGGAGCCAGAACCCACCCATTCTCGGGCACGCTGGTGGCTTAGGGACCAAGAGCGGTTTCTCTGCCACACTCTCTCTGCCTTCGCGCCGGTGAGGCTGTCTGGGACCGGGGACTTAAGGCCCTGTCCCTAGCCGCCCCGATTCCCACAATTTCCCCCCACAATCCTTTGCTCTTTTGGAGCTCCTTCAACCAGTCTCCGAGTTACTGCTGGTCCCCAGACGCAGGGCGCTCTCTCTCCTATTGGGGTATTACTCTCCCATCAGTCGCCTCTGGTGGATCCCTCCCCCTTTTGTTTATCTTCCAATATCAGTCCACTGTTCCCATTCCCTTTACCTGCCCACTGGCATCTTCTGCCCCTGTAGAGATCCAGACGTGTATAATTCTGATCTCAGGCTGATTTCATAGGTGATTGGAGTTCTTTGGTAGGTAATCAGCTAACTTTGGGGTACGGCTGAAAGGCGCCTCTTCCTATTACCCCGCCATCTTTCCCCCCTCGTCTCAGAATACTTCAAATGTACGAGGGAATTGTGGTACAGTACGTTCTCATGACAGAAATGAGACTGTGCTACGTTGGAATCTGTGGGATCTGTCTGTGTGGCAATCATGAAGTGTCTCACATAGGACACTGACAGGTGATTCGTAGGAAAGTTTCTGTTTAGGGATCCTACTTCAGGTGTGTACTCATTCATAACAGTGTCTTCTCCTTTGAGGAATGAAGATAGAACACGGATGGACTATGGGCTCATTAGATACTGTGAGTAAAGTGCAGGCTATGGCGCTTAGGCATCCCAAACACATATTGGATGTTCCCAACCAGTGGTCATCCGCACTGTCTTTCTGTGTCAAAAACGCTTTCAAATGGTGAGGGAAGTGTGCTTTAGGAGGGATTCATTGCAGTGTTGAGACTGTCAAAGAAGGAAGATCTTGGGAGTGACTCTGTGGTAAATGCAATAGGCGCACATAGAGCTCCTGCCTCGACGTCTATCTGTTGGATTATAGCAAGTTCTGTATAAAGTAAACTCCTTCAGGCGGAATCTCACTTCTCACAGTTTCTTTTCAGTGGAGGAAAGAAGATAGAACAAGGACAGACAGATGGAAGGTTGCATCCTGTGAGTGAAGGACAGGGTATGGCACTTGGCCTCTATGACACATACTGGAAGTTCAACACCTATGATGTTCCACAGTGTCTACCTCGTCTCAGAACACTTCATATGTACGAGGGAATGGGCTACAGTACGTTCTCACGACAGGGAAGAGTCTGTGCTATGTTGGACACTATGGGACCGGTCTGCATAGCAATCATGAAGTGTTTCATTCAGGAGAGTGACAGGTGATTCTTAGGAAGGTTTCAGTTCAGGGATCCTACTTCACGTACGTGCTCATTCATAGCATGTCTTCTCCTTTGAGGAATGATGATAGAGCAAGGACGGACAATGGGCACATTAGGTACTGTGAGTAAAGTGCAGGCTATGGCGCTTAGGCATCCCAAACACAATTTGGATGTTCACGACCAGTGGTCATCCACACTTTCTTTGGGTGGCAAAAATGCTTGCAACATTGTGAGGGAAGTGTGCTTTAGGAGAGAGGGTACATCACGTAGCACTCTATGACACATACTGGAAATTCAACACCTTTGATGTTCCACAGGGTCTTCCTCAACTCAGAACACTTCAAATGTACTAGTGAACTCTGATACAGTACGTTCTCCCGACAGGGATGATCAGTGCTAATTTGGAAACTGTGGGACTTCTCTAAAAAGCAACCACGGAGTGTCTCATATAGACCCTGACAGGTGATTCTTAGGAAGGTATCTCACAGGGATCCTACCTCAGGTGCGTGCTCATTCATAACAGTGTCTTCTCCTTTGAGGAATGAAGATATAACATGGACGGACTATGGGCTCATTAGGTACTGTGAGTAAAATGCAGGCTATGGCGCTTAGGCATCCCAAACACATATTGGAAGTTCACGACCAGTGGTCTTCCGTACTTTCTTTCTGTGGCAAAAAAGCTTCCATCATTGTGAGGGATGTGTGCTTTAGGAGGGATTCGTTGCAGTGTTGCGTCGGTCAAAGAAGGAAGCTCTTGGGAGTGACTCTGTGGAAACTGCAATAGGTGCACATAAGCTCTAGTCTCGAACAACTATCCGGTGGACTATAGCAAGTTCTGTTTAAGGGAAACTCCTTCAGGCGGAATGTCACTTCTCACAGTGTCTCTCCAATGGAAGAAAGATGATAGAATAAGGACGGACAGCGGGAAGGTTGCATCCTGTGAGTGACGGACAGGGTAACGCTCTTAGTCCTCTATGACACATACTGGAAATTCAACACCTGTGATTTTGCACAATGTCTACCTTGTCTCAGAACTCTTCAAATGTATGGGGGAACTCTGATACAATACATTCTCTCAACAGGGATGAGTCTGTGCTAAGTTGGAATCTGTGGGCCATCTCTGTATAGCAATCATGAAGTGTCTCATACCAGACCCTGACAGGTGATTGTTAGGAAGGTATCTGTTCAGGGATCCTATTTCAGGTGCGTGCTCATTAATAAAAGTGTCTTCTCCTTTGAGGAAAGAAGATAGAACACGGACCGACAAAGGGTACATTAGGTATTGTGAGTAAAGTGCAGGCTATGGCGCTTACTCATCCCAAACACATATTGGATGTTCATGACCAGTGGTCATCCGCACTTACTTTCTGTGGCAAAAACGCTTCCAACATTGTGAGGGAAGTGGGCATAAGTGAGAATCGTTGCAGTATTGCGTCTGTCAAGGAAGGAAATCTTGGGACTGACTCTGTGAGAACTGCAATAGGCGCACATAGGGCTACAGTCTCTAACATCTATCCGTTGGGCTATAGCAAGTTCTGTTTAAAGGAAATTCCTTTAGGAGGAATCTCAATTCTCAGAGTGTTTTTGCAGTGCAGGAAAGAAGATAGAACAAGGACGGACAGAGGGAACGTTGCACCCTGAGAGTGAAGGAGAGGTATGGCACATAGGACTCTATGAACATTTTGGAAGTTCAACACCTGTGATGTTCCACTGTATCTAACTGGTCTCAAACACTTCAAATGTACGAGGGAACTGTGCTACTGTACTTTCTCACGACAGGAATGATTCTGTGCTAAGTTGGAAACCGAAGGACCTGTCTGTGTAGCAAACATAAAGTGTCTCCTACAGGACACTGACAGGTGATTCTAAGGAAGGTTTATTTTCAGGGATCCTACTTAAAGTGCGTTCTTATTCATAACAGTGTCTCCTCCTTTGAGGAATGATGATAGAACACGGACGGAATATGGGCACATTAGGTACTGTGAGTAAAGTGCAGGCAATGGCGCTTAGGCATCTCAAACACATATTGGATGTTCACGACAGGTGGAGATGCGCACTTTCTTTCTGTGTTAAAAACACTTCCAACTTTGTGAGGGAAGTGTGCTTTAGGAGGATTCATTGCAGTGTTGCATCTGTTAAAGAAGGAAGCTCTTGGGACTGACGCTGTGGTAACTGCAATAGGCGCACATAGGGCTCTTGTATCAGACGTCTATTCCTTGGACTATAGAAAGTTCTGTTTAAGGGAAACAAATTCAGAGGAATCCCATGTCTCACAGTGTCTTTTCAGTGGAGGAAAGGAGATAGAACAAGGACGGAGAGAGGGAACGTTACGCCCTGAGTGTGAAGGACAGGGTATGGCATATAGGCATCTATGACACTTACGGAAGGTCAACATCTGTGATGATCCACTCTGTCTAACTCGTCTCAAAACACTTAAAATGTATGAGGGAACTGTGCTACTGTATATTCTCCCGAAGGAATGAGTCTTGGCTACATTGGAAACTGTAGGACATGTCTGTGAAGGAATCATAAAGTGTCTAGTACAGGACCCTAATAGGTGATTCTTAGGAAAGTATCTTCTCAGGGATCCTATGTAAAGTGCGTTCTCATTCATAAGAGTGTCTCCTCCTTTGAGGAATGATGATAGAACACCGACGGTCTATGGGCACATTAGGTACTGTGAGTAAAATGCAGGCTATATCGCTTTGGCATTCTAAACACATATTGGATGATCACTACCAGTGGTGATCCGCACTTTCTTTCTGTGCTAAAATCGCTTCCAACATTGTGAGGGAAGTGAGCTTTAGGAGGGATTCTTTGCAGTGTTACGTCTGTTATAGAAGGAAGCTCTTTGGACTGACTCTGTGGTAAATGCAATAGGTGCACATAGGGCTCTAGTATCTGACCTCTATCGGTTGGACTATAGCAAGTTCTGTTTAAGGGACACTCCTTCAGGCGGAATCCCACTACTCACAGTGTCTTTTCAGTGGAGGAAAGAAGATAGAACAAGGACAGACAGAGGGAACGTTGCGCCCTGAGAGTGAAGGACCGGATATGTCACTTAGGCCTCTATGACACATACTGGAAGGACAAAACATGTGATGATCCACTGTATCTAACTCGTCTCAAAACACTTCAAATGTACGACGGAACTGTGCTACTATACGTTCTCACGACAGGAATGAGTCTGTGCGAAGTTGGGAACTGTAGTACCTGTCTGTGAAGCAATCATAAAATGTCTCATACAGGATCCTGACAGGTGATTCGTAGGAAGGTATATATTCAGGGATCCTACTTAAAGTGTGTTCTCATTCACAACAGTGTCTCCTCATTTGTGGAATGATGACAGAACACAGACGGAATATGGGCACATTAGGTACTGTGTGTAAAGTGCAGGCTATGGCGCTTAGGCATCCCAAACACATATTGGATGATCACGACCAGTGCTGATCCGCACTTTCTTTCTGTGTTAAAAATGCTTCCAACATTGTGAGGGAAGTGTGCTTTAGGAGGGATTCGTTGCAGTATTGCGTCTGTTAAAGAAGGAAGCACTTGGAACGGACACTGTGGTAACTACAATAGGCGCACATAGGGCTCCAGTATCAGACATCTATCAGTTGGACTATAGCAAGTTCTGTTTAAAGGAAACTACTTCAGGCAGAATCCCACTTCTCAGACTGGCTTTCCAGTGAGGCAAAGGAGATAGAACAAGGACGGACAGAGGGAACGTTACGCCCTGAGAGTGAAGGACAGGTATGGCACATAGGCCTCTATGACACACTGAAAGGTCAACACCTGTGATGTTCCACTGTGTCTGACTCGTCTCAAACACTTGAAATGTACGAGGGAACTATGCTGCTGCACGTTCTCACGACAGGAATGATTCTGAGCTAAGTTGGAAAATGTAGGACCTGTCTGTGTTTCAATCATAAAGTGTCTCCTACAGGAACCTGACAGGTGATTCATAGGAAGGTATCATTTCAGGGATCCTACTTAAAGTGCGTTCTCATTCATAACAGTGTCTCCTCCTTTGAGGAATGATGACAGAAAACGGACAGACTACGGGCATATTAGGTACTGTGATTAAAGTGCAGGCTATGGCACTTAGACATCCCAATCACATATCGGATGATCACGGCCAGTGGTGATCCGCTCTACCTTTCTGTTTTAATAATGCTTCCAACATTCTGAGGGAAGTGTGCTTTCAGAGGGATTCGTTGCAGTGTTGCGTCTGTTAAAGTAGGAAGCTCTGGGGACGGACTCTATGGTAACTGCAAAGGGGCACATAGGGCTCTAGTATCAGACGTCTATCCGTTGGACTATAGCAAGTTCTGTTTAAGGGAAAATCCTTCAGACAGAATCCTACTTCTCACAGTGTGTTTCCAGTGGAGGAAAGGAGATAGAACAAGGACGGGCAGAAGGAATGTTGCACCCTGAGAGTGAAGGAAAGGTATGGCACATAGGCCTCTATGACACATACTTCAAGGTCAATACCTGTGATGTTCCACTGTGTCTAACTCGTCTCAAAACACTTCAAATGTACGAGGGAACTGAGCTACTGTACGTTCTCACGACAGGAATGAGTCTGTGCAAAGTTGGAAACTGTAGGACCTGTCTATGTAGCAATCAAAAGAGTCTCGTTCAGGACCCTGACAGGTGATACTTAGGAAGGTATCTTTTCAGGGATCCTTCTTAAAGTGTGTTCTCATTCATAACAGGGTCTCCTCCTTTGAGGAAAGATGATAGAACATGGACAGACTATGGGCACATTCGGTACTGTGATTAAAGTGCAGGCTATGGCACTTAGGCATCCCAAACACATATTGGATGATCACGTCCAGTCCTTATCCGCACTTTCTTTCTATGTTAAAAACGCGTCCAACATTGTGAGGAAGGTGTGCTTTAGGAGGGATTCGTTACAGTGTTGCGTCTGTTAAAGAAGGAAGCTCTTGGGACTGACTCTGTGGTAACTCAATAGGCGCACATAGGGCTCTTGTATCAGACGTCTATCCGTTGGACTATAGCAAGTTCTGTTTAAGGGATACAAATTCAGAGGTTTCCAACGTCTCACAGTGTCTTTTCAGTGGAGGAAAGGAGATAGAACAAGGACGGAGAGAGGAAACATTACGCCCTGAGTGTGATGGACAGGGTATGTCACATAGGCCTCTATGACACATACTGGAAGGTCAACACCTGTAATGTTCTACTGTGTTTAACTCATCTCAAAACACTACATATGTACGAGGGAACTGTGTTACTGTACGTTCTGAGACAGGAATGAGTCTGTGCTAAATTGGAAACTGTAGGACCTGTCTGTGTAGCAATCATAAAGTGTCTCATACAGGACCCTGACAGGTGATCTTTGGAAGGTATCTTTTCAGGCATCCTACTTAAAGTGTGTTCTCATTCATAACAGTGTCTCCTCCTTTGAGGAATGATGATAGAACACGGATGGACTATAGGCACATAATGTACTGTGAGGAGGTGCAGGCTATGGCGCTTAGGCATCCCAAACACATATTGGATGATCACGTCCAGTCGTTATCCGCACTTTCTTTCTGTGTTAAAAACGCTTCTAACATTGTGAGGGAAGTGTGCTTTAGGAGGGATTCATTGCAGTGTTGCGTCTCTTAAAGAAGGAAGCTCTTGGGTCTGACTCTGTGGTAACTGCAATAGGCACACATACGGTTCTAGTATCAGACGTCTATCCGTTGGACTATAGTAAGTTCTGCTTAAGGGAAATTCCTTCACGCGGAAACCCACTTCTCACAGTGTGTTTCCAGTGGAAGAAAGGAGATAGAACAAGGAAGGACACGGAACGTTGCACCCTGAGAGTGAAGGACCGGATATGGCACATAGGCCTCTATGACACATACTGGAAGGTCAACAGCTGTGATGTTTCAGTGTGTCTAACTCGTCTCAAAACTCTTCAAATGTACGAGGGAACTGTGCTACTGTACGTTCTCACGACAGGAATGAGTCCGAGCTACGTTGGAAACTGTAGGACCTGTCTGTGTTGCAACCATAAAGTGTCCCCTACAGGGACCTGACAGGTAATTCTTAGGAAGGTATCTTTTCAGGGATCCTACTTAAAGTGCGTTCTCTTTCATAACAGTGTCTCCTGCTTTGAGGAATGATGATAGAAAACGGACGGACTATGGGCATATTAGGTAATGTGAGTAAAGTGCAGGCTATAGCGCTTAGACATCCCAATCACATATCGAATGATCACGGCCAGTGTTCATCCGCTCTATCTTTCTGTGTAAAAAATGCTTCCAACATTGTGAGGGAAGTGTGCTTTAGGAGGGATTCGTTGCAGTGTTGCGTCTGTTAAAGTAGGAAGCTCTTTGGACGGACTCTGTGGTAATTGCAAAGGGGCACATAGGGCTCTAGTATCTGAAGTCTATCCGTTGGACTATAGCAAGTTCTGTTTAAGGGAAACTCCTTCAGGTGGAATCCTACTTCTCACAGTGTCTTTCCAGTGGAGGAAAGAAGATAGAACAATGACGGACAGAAGGAATGTTGCACCCTGAGAGTGAAGGACAGGTATTGCACATAGGCCTTTATGACACATACTTCAAGGTCAATACCTGTGATGTTCCACTGTGTCTAACTCGTCTCAAAACACTTCAAATGTACGAGGGAACTGAGCTACTGTACGTTCTCACGACAGGAATGAGTCTGTGCTAAGTTGGAAACTGTAGGACCTGTCTGTGTAGCAATCATAAAGTGTCTCGTTCAGGACCCTGACAGGTGATACTTAGGAAGGTATCTTTTCAGGGATCCTTCTTAAAGTGTGTTCTCCCTCATAACAGTGTCTCCTCCTTTGATGAATGATGATAGAACACGGACGGACTATGGGCACATTCGGTACTGTGAGTAAAGTGCAGGCTATGGTGCTTAGGCATCCCAAACACATATTGGATGATCACGTCCAGTGGTTATCCCCACTTTCTTTCTGTGTTAAAAACGCGTCCAACATTGTGAGGGAGGTGTGCTTTAGGAAGGATTCGTTACAGTGTCGCGTCTGTTAAAGAAGGAAGCTCTTGGGACTGACTCTGTGGTAACTGCAATTGGCGCACTTAGGGCTCTTGTATCAGACATCTATCTGTTGGACTATAGAAAGTTTTGTTTAAGGGAAACAGATTCAGAGGAATCCCACGTCTCACAGTGTCTTTTCAGTGGAGGAAAGGAGATAGAACAGGGACAGACAGAGGGAACATTGCGCCCTGAGTGTGAAGGACATGGTATGGCAAATTGGCCTCTATGACCCATACTGGAAGGTCAACAACTGTGATGTTCTACTGTGTTTAACTCGTCTGTAACACTACAAATGTAGGAGGGAACTGAGCTACTGTACGTTCTCACTTCAGGAATGAGTCTGTGCTAAGTTGGAAACTGTAGGACCTGTCTGTGTAGCAATCATAAAGTGTCTCATACAGGACCCTGACAGGTGATCTTTGGAAGGTCTCATTTCAGGGATCCTTCTTAAAGTGCGTTCTCATTATAACAGTGTCTCCTCCTTTATGGAATGATGATAGAACACGGATGGACTATGGGCACATAATGTACTGTGAGGTGGTGCAGGCTATGGCTCTTAGGCATCCCAACACATATTGGATGATCACGTCCAGTCGTTATCCGCACTTTCTTTCTGTGTTAAAAACGCTTCGAACATTGTGAGAGAAGTGTGCTTTAGGAGGGATTCGTTGCAGTGTTGCATCTGTTAAAGAAGGAAGCTTGGAACGGACTCTTTGGTAACTGCAATAGGCGCACTTAGGGCTCTAGTATCAGACGTCTATCTGTTGGACTATAGCAAGTTATGTTAAGGGAAACTCCTTCAGGCGAAATCCCACTTCTTACAGAGTCTTTTCAGTGGAGTAAAGAAGATAGAACAAGGACGGACATAGGGAATATTTCGCCCTGAGTGTGAGGACAGGGTGTGGCACATAGACCTCTATGACACACACTGGAAGTCAACACCTGTGATGATTCACTGTGTCTAACTCGTCTCCAAAATCTTAAAATGTACGAGGGAACTGTGGTACTGTACATTCTCTTGAAGGAATGAGCCCTGGCTATGTTGGAAACTGTAGGACATGTCTGTGAAGAAATCATAAAGTATCTAGTACAGGACCCTGATAGGTGATACTTAGGAAGGTATCTTTTCAGGGATCCTACTTAAAGTGCGTTCTCATTCATAACAATGTCTCCTCCTTTGAGGAATGATGATAGAACACGGACGGACTATGGGCACATTAGGTACTGTGAGTAAAGTGCAGGCTGTATCGCTTTGGCATCCCAAACACATATTGGATGATCAACACCAGGGGTGATCCGCACTTTCTTTCTGTGCTAAAAACGCTTCCAACATTGTGAGGGAAGTGAGCTTTAGGAGGGATTCGTTGCAGTGTTTTGTCTGTTAAAGAAGGAATCTGTTGGGACTGACTCTGCGGTAACTGCAATAGGCACACATAGGGCTCTAGTATCAAAATTTCTATCCGTTGGAATATAGCAAGTTTTGCTTAAGGGAAAGTCCTTCACGCGGAATAGCACTTCTCACAGGGTCTTTTCATTGGAGGAGAGGAGATAAAACAACTACGGACAGAGGGAACGTTGGGCGCTGAGAGTGAAGGACAGGGTATGACACATAGGCCTCTATGACACATACTGGAAGGTCAACACCTGTGATGTTGCACTGTGTCTAACTCGTCTCAAAACACTTCAAATGTACGAGGCAACTGTGCTACCTTATGTTCTAACGACAGGAATGAGTCTGTGCTAAGTTGGAAACCGTAGGACCTGTCTCTGTAGCAATCATAAAGTGTCTCGTAAAGGACGCCGACAGGTGATTCTTAGGAAGGTATCTTATCAGGGATCCTACTTAAAGTGCGTTCTCATTCACAACAGTGTCTCCTTTGAGGAATGATGATAGAACAGGGGCGGACTATGGGCACATTAGGTACTGTGAGTAAAGTGCAAGCAAAGGCGCTTAGGCATCCCAAAAACATATTGGATGATCACGACCAGTTATGATACACACTTTCTTTCTCTGTTCAAAACGCTTCCAACATTGTGAGCGAAGTGTGGTTTAGTAGGGATTCGTTGCAGTTTTGCGTCGGTTAAAGAAGGAAGCTCTTGGGACTGACTCTGCAGTAACTGCAATAGGCGCACATAGGGCTCTAGTATCAGACGTCTATCCCTTGGAATATATCAAGTTTTGTTTAAGGGAAATTCCTTCAGGTGGAATCCCACTTGTCACAGTGTCTTTTCCGCGGAGGAAAGAAGATAATACAAGGACGGACAGAGGGAACATTGAGCCCTGAGAGTGAAGGACAGGGTATGGCACATAGGCCTCTATGACACATATTGGAAGGTCAACACCTGTGATGTTCCACTGTGTCTAACTCATCTCAAAACACTTCAGGTGTATGAAGGAACTGTGAGTAAAGTGCAGGCTATGACGCTTAGGCATCCCAAAAACATATTGGATGATCACGACCCGTGGTGATCCGCACTTTATTTCTGTGTTAAAAACGCTTCCTACATTGTGAAGGAAGTGTGCTTTCGGAGGGACTTGTTGCAGTGTTGCTTCTGTTAAAGAAGGAAGCTCTTGGGTCTTAGTCTGGGGTAACTGCAATAGGCGCACATATGGCTCTAGTATTAGACTCTTTTTTTCCCAATTTATTTATTTTCAGAAAAACAGTATTCATTATTTTTTCACCACACCCAGTGCTCCATGCAAGCTGTGCCCTCTTTAATACCCACCACCTGGTACCCCAACCTCCCACCCCCCCGCCACTTCAAACCCCTCAGATTGTTTTTCAGAGTCCATAGTCTCTCATGGTTCATCTCCCCTTCCAATTTACCCAAAAGCACATACCCTCCCCAATGTCCATAACCCTACCCCCCTTCTCCCAACCCCCCTCCCCCTGCCACCCACAGTTTGTTTCGTGAGATTAAGAGTCACTTATGGTTTGTCTCCCTCCTTATCCTATCTTGTTTCATGGATTCTTCTCCTACCCACTTAAGCCCCCATGTTGCATCACTACTCCCTCATATCAGGGAGATCATATGATAGTTGTCTTTCTCCGATTGACTTATTTCGCTAAGCATGATACGCTCTAGTTCCATCCATGTTGTCGCAAATGGCAGGATTTCGTTTCTTTTGATGGCTGCATAGTATTCCATTGTGTATATATACCACATCTTCTTGATCCATTCATCTGTTAATGGACATCTAGGTTCTTTCCATAGTTTGGCTATTGTGGACATTGCTGCTATAAACATTCGCGTGCACATGCCCCTTTGGATCACTACGTTTGCATCAAAATCAAAAGCTTTTGCAGAGCAAAGGAACCAGTTAACAAAACCAAAAGACAACTGACAGAATGGGAGAAGATATTTGCAAACGACATATCAGATAAAGGATAGTGTCCAAAATCTATAAAGAACTTAACAAACTCAACACCCAAAGACAAATAATCCAATCAAGAAATGGGCAGAGGACATGAACAGACGTTTCTGCAAAGAAGACATCCAGATGGCCAACAGACACATGAAAAAGTGCTCCATATCACTCGGCATCAGGGAAATACAAATCAAAACCACAATGAGATATCACCTCACACCAGTCAGAATGGCTAAAATCAACAAGTCAGGAAATGACAAATGCTGGCAAGGATGCGGAGAAAGGGGAACACTCCTACACTGTTGGTGGGAATGCAAGCTGGTGCAATCAGTCTGGAAAACAGAATGGAGGTTCCTCAAAATGTTGAAAATAGAACTGCCCTATGACCCAGCAATAGCACTACTGGGTATTTACCCTAAAGATACAAATCTAGTATCAGACTTTTATCCATTGGACTATAGCAAGTTCTGTTTAAGGGAAACTCCTTCAGGCGGAATCCCACATCTCACAGTGTCTTTTCAGCGGAGGAAAGAATATAGAACAAGGACAGAGAGAGGGAACGTTGCACCCTGAGAGAGAAGGACAGGGCATGGCACATAAGGCTCTATGACACATACTGGAAGGTCAACACCTGTGATGTTCCACTGTGTCTAACGTGCGTCAAAACACTTCAGATGTACGAGGGAACTGTGATTGTGTACGTTCTCACGACAGGAATGAGTCTATGCTAAGTTATAAACTGTAGGAAATAGTCTGAGTAGGAATCATAAAGTGTCTCCTACAGGAACCTGACAGGTGATTCTTAGGAAGGTATCTTTTCAGGGATCCTACTTACAGTGCGTTCTCATTAATAATAGTGTGTCCTCCTTTGAGTAATGATGATAGAACATGGACGGACTATGAGCACATTAGGTACTGTGAGTAAAGTGCAGGTAATGGTACTTAGGCATCCCAAACACATATTGGATGATACGACCAGTTATGATCCGCACTTTCTTTCTGTGTTAAAAACGCTTCCAACATTGTGTGCGAGGTGTGCTTTAGGAGGGATTCGTTGCAATATTGTGTCTGTTAAAGAAGGAACCTCTTGGGACTGACTCTGCGGTAACTGAAATAGATGCACTTTGTGCTCTAGTATTAGACTTCTATCCGTTGGACTATAGCATGTTCTGTTTAAGGGAAACTCCGTGAGGCGGAATCCCACTTCTCACAGTGTCTATTCAGCGGAGTAAAGAAGATAGAACAAGGACGGACAGAGGGAAAGTTGCGCCCTAAGAGTGAAGGACAGGGTATAGCACATAGGCCTCAATGACACATATTGGAAGGTCAACACCTGTGATGTTTCACTGTGTCTAACTCATCTCAAAACACTTCAAATGTACGTGGGAACTGTGAGTAAAGTGCAGGCTATGGCGCTTAGACATCCCAAACACATATTGGATGATCACGAACCGTGGTGATCTGCACTTTCTTTCTGTGTTAAAAACGCTTCCAAAATTATGATGGAAGAGTGCTTTAGGAGGGATTCATTGCAGTGTTACGTTGTTAAAGAAGGAAGCTCTTGGGACTGAGTCTGGGGTAACTTCAATAGGTGCACCTAGGTCTCTAGTATCAGATTTTTATCCGTTGGACTATAGCAAGTTCTGTTTAAGGGAAACTCCTTCAGGCGGAATACCACATCTCACAGTGTCTTTTCAGAGGAGGAAAGAAGATAGAACAAGGACGCACAGAGGGAACGTTGCGCCCTGAAAGTGAAGGATAGGGTATGGCACATAGGCCTCTATGACACATTCTGGAAGGTCAACACCTGTGATGTTCCACTGTGTCTAATTCCTCTCAAAACACTTCAAATGTATGAGGGAACTGTGCTACTGTACGTTCTCATGACAAGAATGAGTATGTTCCTAGTTGGAATCTGTAGGACCTGTCTGAATAGCAATCATAAAGTCTCTCGTACAGGACTATGACAGGTGATTCCTAGGAAGGTATCTTTTCAGGGATACTACTTAAATCGCTTTCTCATTCATAACAGTGTCTACTCCTTTGAAGAACGATGACAGAACACGGACGGACTTTGGGCATATTAGGTACTGTGAGTAAAGTGAAGGCTATGGCACTTAGCCATCCCAAACACATAATGGATGATCACGACCAGAGGTGAACCGCACTTTCTTTCTGTGTTAAAAACGCTTCCAACATTGTGAGGGAAGTGTGTTTTAGGAGGGATTCGTTGCAGTGTTGCGTCTGTTAAAGAAGGAAGCTCTTGGGACTGAGTCTGGGGTAACTGCAATAGGCGCACATTGGGTTCTAGTTTCAGATGTCTATCCATTGGACTATAGCTAGTTCTGTTTAAGGGAAACTCCTTCATGCAGCATCGAATTTCTCACAGTGTCTTTTCAGTGGAGGAAAGAGGATAGAACAAGGACGGACAGAGGGGACGTTGCGCCCTGAGAGTGAAGGACAGTGTATGGCACATAGGCCTCTATGACACTGGAAGGTCAACACCTGTGATGTTCCACTGTGTCTAAGTCGTCTCAAAACACTTCAAATGTACTAGGGAACTGTGCTACTGTACGTTCTCACGACAGGAATGAGTCTGTGCTAGGTTGGAAAGTGTAGGGCCTGTCTGTGTAGCAATCATAACGTGTTTCAAACAGGAACCTGAAAGATGATTCTTAGGAAGGTATCTTTTCAGGGATCCTACATAAAGTGCGTTCTCATTCATAACAGTGTCTCCTCCTTTGAGGAATGATGATAGAACACGGACAGACTATGGGCGAATTAGGTGCTGTGAGTAAAGTGCAGGCAATGGCGCTTAGGCATCCCAAACACATATTGGGTGATCACGACCAGTTATGATACGCACGTTCTTTCTGTGTTAAAAACGCTTCCAACATTGTGAACGAAGGGAGGTTTAGGAGGGATTCATTGAAGTGTTGCGTCTGTTAAAAAAGGAAGCTCTTGGGACAGACTCTGCGGTAACTGCAATAGGCGCACATAGGGCTCTAGTATCAGACGTCTATCCATTGGACTATAGGAAGTTCTGTAAGGGAAAGTCCTTCAGGCGGAATCCCACTTGTCACAGTGTCTTTTCCGCGGAGGAAAGAAGATACCTCAAGGACGGAGAGGGAACGTTGCTCCCTGAGAGTGAAGGACAGAGTATGGCACATAGGCCTCAATGACACATATTGGAAGGTCAACACCTGTGATGATCCACTGTGTCTAACTCGTCTCAAAACACTTCAAATGTACGAGGGAACTATGAGTAAAGTGCAGGCTATGGTGCTTAGGCATCCCAAACACATATTGGATTATCACGAACCGTGGTGATCCGCACTTTCTTTCTGTGTTAAAAAAGCTTCCAAAATTGTGCTGGAAGTGTGCTTTAGGAGGGATTCATTGCAGTGTTGCATGTTAAAGAAGGAAGCTCTTGGGACTGAGTCTAGGTAACTGCAATAGGCGCACATAGAGCTCTAGTATCAGACTTTTATCCGTTGGACTATAGCAAGTTCTGTTTAAGGGAAACTCCTTCAGGCGGAATCCCACATCTCACAGGGTCTTTTCAGCGGAGGAAAGAGTATAGAACAAGGACGGACATAGGGAAGGTTGCGCCCTGAGAGTGAAGGACAGTGTATGGCACATAGGCCTCAATGACACATATTGGAACGTCAACACAGTGTTGTTCCACTGTGTCTAACTCATCTAAAAACACTTCAAATGTACTAGGGAACTGTGCTACTGTACGTTCTCATGACAGGAATGTGTCTGTGACTAGTTGGAAACTCTAGCACCGGTCTGTGTAGCGATCATAACGTGTCTCATTCAGGAAACTGAAAGGAGATTCTTAGGAAGGTATCTTTTCAGGGATCCTACTTAAAGTGCGATCTCATTCATAACAGTGTCTCCTCCTTTGAGGAATGATGATATAACATGGACGGACTATGGGCATATTAGGTACTGTGAGTAAAGTGCAGGCAATGGCGCTTAGGCATCCCAAACACATATTGGATGATCATGACCAGTTATGATATGCACGTTCTTTCTGTGTTCAAAACACTTCCAACATTGTGAGCGAAGGGTGGTTTAGGAGGGATTAGTTGCAGTGTTGCGTCTGTTAAAAAAGGAAGCTCTTGGGACTGACTATGCGGTAACTGCAATAGGCGCACATAGGGCTCTAGTATCAGACGTCTATCCGTTGGACTATAAGAAGTTCTGTAAGGGAAAGTCCTTCAGGCGGAATCCCACTGGTCACAGTGTCTTTTCAGCGGAGGAAAGAAGATACCTCAAGGACGGAGAGGGAACGTTGCTCCCTGTGAGTGAAGGACAGGGTATGGCACATAGGCCTCAATGACACATATTGGAAGGTCAACACCTGTGATGTTCTACTGTGCCTAACTCTTCTCAAAACACTTCAAATGTACGAGGGAACTGTGAGTAAAGTGCAGGCTATGGTGCTTAGGCATCCCAAACACATATTGGATGATCACGAACCGTGGTGATCCGCACTTTCTTTCTTTGTTAAAAACGCTTCCAACATTGTGAGGGAAGTGTGCTTTAGGAGGGATTCGTTGCAGTGTTGCGTTGTTAAATAAGGAAGCTCTTGGGACTGAGTCTGGAGTAACCGCAATAAGCGCAAATAGGGCTCAAGTATCAGACTTTTATCCATTGGACTATTGCAAGTTCTGTTTAAGGGAAACTCCTTCAGGCGGAATCCCACATCTCAAAGTGTCTTTTCAGCGGAGGAAAGAATATAGAACAAAGACGGACATAGGGAAGGTTGCGCCCTGAGAGTGAAGGACAGTGTATGGCACATAGGCCTCAATGACACACATTGGAACGTCAACAGAGTGATGTTCCACTGTGTCTAACTCATCTAAAAACACTTCAGATGTATAGGGAACTGTGCTAATGTATGTTCTCATGACAGGAATGTGTCTCTGACTAGTTGGAAACTCTAGCACCTGTCTGTCTAGCAATCATAACGTGTCTCATTCAGGAAAATGAAAGGAGATTCCTAGAAAGGTATCTTTTCAGGGATCCTACTTAAAGTGTGTTCTCATTCATAACAGTGTCTCCTCCTTTGAGGAATGATGATATAACATGGACTGACTATGGGCATATTAGGTACTGTGAGTAAAGTGCAGGCAATTGTGCTTAGGCATCCCAAACTCATATTGGATGATCATGACCAGTTATGATATGCACGTTCTTTCTGTGTTCAAAACGCTTCCAACATTGTGAGCGAAGTGAGGTTTAGGAGGGATTCGTTGCAGTGTTGAGTCTGTTAAAAAAGGAAGCTCTTGGGACTGACTATGCGGTAACTGCAATAGGCGCACATAGGGCCCTAGTATCAGACGTCTATCCGTTAGACTATAGGAAGTTCTGTAAGGGAAAGTCCTTCAGGCGGAATCCCACTTGTCACCGTGTCTTTTCAGCGGAGGAAAGAAGATAGAACAAGGACGGACAGAGGGAACCTTGCTCCTGGAGGGTGAAGGACAGGGTATGGCACATAGGCCTCAATGACACATATTGGAAGGTCAACACCTGTGATTTTCCACTGTGTCTAACTCGTCTCAAAACACTTCAAATGTACGAAGGAACTGTGAGTAAAGTGCAGGCTATGGCGCTTAGGCATCCCAAACACATATTGGATGATCACGAACCGTGGTGATCTGCACTTTCTTTCTTTGTTAAAAACGCTTCTAACATTGTGAGGGAAGTGTGATTTAGGAGGGATTCATTGCAGTGTTGCATGTTAAATAAGGAAGCTCTTGGGACTGAGTCTGGGGTAACGGCAATAAGCGCAAATAGGGCTCTAGTATCAGACTTTTATCCGTTGGACTATTGCAAGTTCTGTTTAAGGGAAACTCCTTGAGGCGGAATCCCACATCTCAAAGTGTCTTTTCAGAGGAAGAAAGAAGATAGAACAAGGACGGACAGAGGGAACGTTGCGCCCTGAGAGTGAAGGACAGGATATGGCACATAGTCCTCTATGGCACATTCTGGAAGGTCAAAACCTGTTATATTCCACTGTGTCTAACTCCTCTCAAAACACTTCAAATGTACGAGGGAACTGTGCTACTGTACGTTCTCACGACAGGAATGTGTCTGTGCCTAGTTGGAAACTAGGACCTGTCTGTGTAGCAATCATAAAGTCTCTCATAGAGGACCATGACAGGTGATTCTTAGGAAGGTGTCTTTTCAAGGATCCTACTTAAAGTGAGGTCTCATTCATAACAGTGTCTCCTCCTTTGAGGAATGATGATAGAACAAGGACGGACTATGGACACATTAGGTACTGTGAATAAAGTGCATCCTTTTGTGCTTAGCATCCCAAACACATATGGGATGACCACGACCAAGAGTTATCCGCACTTTCTTTCTGTGTTAAAAACGTTTCTCTTCAGCAGGAAGCTTGCTTCCCCCCCCCGCCCTCTCTGCCTGCCTCACTGCCTACTTGTTATCTCTGTCTGTGAAATGGGGGAGTGGGAGTTTGGGGTACCAGGTGGTGGGCAATATAGAGGGCATGGCTTGCATGGAGCACTGGGTGTGGTGAAAAAATAATGAATACTGTTTTTCTGAAAATTAATAAATTGGAAAATTAAAAAAAAAAACGTTTCCAACATTGTGAGCGAAGTGTGGTTTAGGAGGGATTCGTTGCAGTGATGCGTCTGTTAAAGAAGGAAGCTCTTGGGATTCACTCTGTGGTAACTGGAAGAGGCGCATTAGGGCTCTATATCAGACGTCTATCTGTTGGACTATAGCAAGTTCTCTATAAGGGAAACTCATTCAGGCGGAATCCCACTTCTCACAGTATCTTTTCAGCGGAGGAAAGAAGGTAGAATAAGGACAGAGAGAGAGAACGTTGCACCCTGAGAGTGAAGGACAGGGTATGGCACATAGGCCTCTATGATACATACTGGAAGGTCAACACCTGTGATGTTCCACTGCGTCTAACTCCTCTCAAAACACTTCAGATTTACGAGGGAAATGTGCTTCTGAACGTTCTCATGACAGGAATGAGTCTGTGCTAAGTTGGAAACTGTAGGACCTGTCTGTGTCAATCATAAAGTGTCTCATACAGGAACTTGACAGGTGATTCCAGGAAGGTATCTTTTCAGGGATCCTACTTAAAGTGCGTTCTCATTCATAACAGTGTCTCTGCCTTTGAGGAATGATGATATAACATGGACGGACTATGGGCATATTAGGTACTGTGAGTAAAGTGCAGGCAATTGTGCTTAGGCATCCCAAACACATATTGGAAGATCATGACCAATTATGATATGCACGTTCTTTCTGTGTTCAAAACGCTTCCAACATTGTGAGCGAAGTGAGGTTTAGGAGGGATTCAAAGCAGTGTTGCGTCTGTTAAAGAAGGAAGCTCTTGGGATTGACTCTGCGGTAACTGCAAGAGGCGCACATAGGGCTCTACTATCAGACGTCTATCTGTTGGACTATAGCAAGTCCTGTATAAGGGAAAATCATTCAGGCTGAATCGTACAACTCACAGTGTCTTTTAAGCGGAGAAAAGAAGATAGAACAGGGACGGACAGAGGGAACGTTGCACACTGAGGGTGAAGGACAGGGTATGGCACATACGCCTCTATGACACATACTGGAAGGTCAACACCTGTGATGTACCACTGTGTCTAATGTACCTCAAAACACATTTAATGAACGAGGGAACTGTGCTACTGTACGTTCTCACGACAGGAATGAGTCTGTGCTAAGTTGGAAACTGTAGGACCTGTCTGCGTAGCAATCATAAAGTGTCTCGTACAGGACCAGACACGTGATTCTTAGGAAGGTATCTTTTCAGGGATCCTACTTAAAGTGCGTTCTCTTTCATAACAGTGTCTCCTCGTTTGAGGAATGATGATAGAACATGGACGGACTATGGGCATATTAGGTACTGTGAGTAAAGTGCAGGCAATGGCGCTTAGGCATCCCAAACACATATTGGATGATCACGTCCAGTGGTTGTCCGCACTTTCTTTCTATGTTAAAAACGCTTACAACATTGTGAGCGAAGTGTGGTTTAGGAGGGATTCGTTACAGTGTTGCGTCTGTTAAAAAAGGAAGCTCTTGGGACTGACCCTGCGGTAACTGCAATAGGCGCACATAGGGCTCTAGTATCAGACATCTATCCGTTGGACTATAGCAAGTTCTGTTTAAGGGAAATTCCTTCAGTCGGAATCCCGCTTGTCACAGTGTCTTTTCAGCAGAGAAAAGAAGATAGAACAAGGTCGGACAGAGGGAACGTTGCGCCCTTAGAGTGAAGGACAGGTATGTCACATAGGCCTCTATGACACATTCTGGAAGGTCAACACCTGTGATGTTCCACTGTTTCTAACTCCTCTAAAAACACTTCAAATGTACGAGGCAACAGTGCTACTGTACGTTCTCACGACAGGAATGAGTCTGTGCCTAGTTGGAAACCTTAGGACCTGTCTGTGTAGCAATCATAAAGTGTCTTATACAGGAAACTGTCAGGTGATTCGTAGGAGGTATCTTTTCAGGGATCCTACTTAAAGTCCGTTCTCATTCATAACAGTGTCTCCTCTTTTGAGGAATGATGATAGAACACGGACTATGGGCACTTTAGGTACTGTGAGTAAAGTGCAGGCTATGGAGCTTAGGCATCCCAAACACATATTGGATGATCACGACCCATGGTGATCCGCACTTTCTTTCCGTGTTAAAAACACTTCCAACATTGTGATAGAAGTGTGCTTTGGGGGGGGGACAAGATGGCGGGGTACTAGGAAGAGGCGTCTTTTCAGCTGGTACCAGAAAGTGAGCTGATTATCTACCAAAGAACTCCGATCACCCATGAAATCAGCCTGAGATCAAAATTATACACGTCTGGATCTCTACAGGGGCAGAAGACGCCAGTGAGCAGGTAAAGCGGAATGGGAACGGCGGACTGATATCAGAAGTAAAACAAAAGGGGGAGGGAGACACCAGAGGCGACTGGTGGGAAAGTAAAACCCCAATACGAGCGAGAGTGCCATGTGTCTGGGGACCAGCATTAACTTGGAGACTGGTTGAAACCACTCTAAAGAGCAAAGGATTGTGGGGGGAAATTGTGGGAATCGGGGCGGCTAGGGACAGGGGCTTAAGTCACCGTTCCCAGACGGCCTCCCCGGCGCGGAAGCAGAGAGAGTGCGGTGGAGAAACCAGCTCCTGGTCCCTAAGCCGCCAGTGCGCCCCAGAGCGCGTGCGTTCTGGCTCCTGTGAGGGGATGGGAGCTGCGCCGGTCTACAGAACGCGCGAGCCCTACCACAGAGCTTGAGATGCGCGCGCACGTCCATCGAGATCTCCGGGGTCACTAAGACCCTGGGCGCTTCTTGACCTGCTACATTGTTTCAAAGTCTAAGCCGAGCGCGCACGAATCTCTTCCCCGGACAGAGGCGCACAAAAGCCCAGCCTGAGGCTTAAGGACCAGTGCCCCTTTCTCAGTGCCCCAGACACATGCCCGGGCCACAGCCGCCTCTAAAAAGAGGTGCGCGCAAGCCGGGCACGCCCAGCCCTGGTGGCGGCAAAATCTCAGTGTGTGATCGCTGCTTAGAACCTCTCTGGCAGTCAGGAGCTCCCAGACAGCCGCCACTGCCTTGGCTTTGGGGACGAGCAAAAGATCCTGCGCCCCCAGGGTCTTTAACTTGGAACCTGCACTGCCAGCATCCAAGGGGGAATTTATTCAGCTTCTGCACCCAGACTGAGGCTTCTCTGTGAGACGGAGATCAGGAAGTGTTCCAGGGTGCACCTTGACTGCACCAGAGTGGATACATCCAGCTACATCTGTTCAGTCTTCTCCCACCAAAATGACTAGGAGGAGGAATGACAACAGAAGAAAAATACAGAGAATGGACCTTCTGCAACAAAGCTAACAGCTATCAACATAGACAATATGTTGGAAAGAGAATTCAGGCTAACAATTATCCAGGCAATAGCTAGTTGGAGAAAGCCATGGATGACCAAACAGAATTGATTAGGGCCGAACTGAAAGCGACCAGACAGGATGTTCACAATGTTAGGGCGGAGCTCATAGCTACCAGGGAGGAGGTCCACAATGCTCTCAATGAGTTCCAATCTAATCTAAACTCTCTCAAAGCTAGGGTAACTGAGACAGAAGATAGAATTAGTGATCTGGAAGACAAAGAGATAGAGAGAAAGGATCAGGAGGAAGCCTGGAACAAACAGCTTAGATCCCACGAAAGCAGAATTAGGGAAATAAATGATGCCATGAAGCGTTTCAACGTCAGAATTATTGGAATTCCTGAAGGGGAGGAGAAAGAAAGAAGTCTAGAAGATATCGTGGAACAAGTCCTTCATGAAAATTTTCCGAATCTCGCGAATGAAACCAGCGTTCATGTACTAGAGACTGAACGATCTCCAACCAAGATTATACACTACAAAAAAACATCACGATACCTGATAGTCAAATTGAGAAATTATAATTGTAGGTATAATCTCTTGAAAGCCGCCAGGGAAAAGAGGCTCCTTACTTACAAAGGGAAGCCCATCAGAATAACGTCAGACCTGTCTACAGAGACCTGGCAAGCCAGAAGAGGCTGGAAAGATATATTCAGGGCACTAAATGAGAAGAACATGCAGCCAAGAATACTTTATCCAGCAAGACTGACATTCAAAATGGATGGAGAGATAAAGAGTTTCCAAGACGTCAAGGCTTAAAAGACTATGCAACCACCAAGCCGATACTGCAGGATTATTAAGGGGTGTTCTATAAAAAAGGAAAAATCCCAAGAATAGCATTGAGCAGAAATATAGAGACAGTCTACAGAAAGAAAGACTTCAAAGGAACTCGATGTCAATAAAAACGTATCTATCAATAATCACTCTCAATGTGAAGAGACTAAATGCACCCATAAAATGGCACAGGGTTGCAGATTGGATAAAACGACAATACCCATCCATATGCTGCCTACAAGAGACCCATTTTGAACCTAAAGATACACGCAGACTGAAAGTGAAGGGATGGAGCAGCATCTTTCATGCCAATGGGACTCAAAAGAAGGCTGGGGTAGCGATTCTCATATCAGATAAACTAGACTTCAAACTAAAGGCTGTAGTCAGAGATAAAGAAGGACACTACATAATCCTTAAAGGGACTATCCACCAAGATGATATAACCCTTGTAAATATCTATGTTCCCAATATGGGAGCAGCCAATTTCTTAAGAAAACTGTTAATCAAGATAAAGAGTCATATTGATATGAATACACTAATCGTAGGAGATCTTAACACGCCTCTTTCAGAATTAGACAGATCATCGAAGCAGAAAATCAATAAAGAACCAAGAGCATTGAATGACACATTGGACCAGATGGACCTCATAGATATATACAGAACATTCCACCCTAAAACAGCAGAATACTCATTCTTCTCAAGGGCAAAAGGAACCTTCTCCAGAATAGACCACATACTGGGTCACAAATCAGGACTCAACCGATACCAAAAGACTGAGATGATTCCCTGCATATTCTCAGATCACAATGCTTTGAAACTGGAGCTCAATACAAGGAAAAGTTCAGAAGGAACTCAAACACCTGGAAGCTAAAGACCACCTTACTTAAGAATACTTGGATCAACCAGGAGATCAAAGAAGAACTGAAACAATTCATGGAAACCAATGTGAATGAAGACACTTCGGTCCAAAACCTATGGGATACAGCAAAGGCGGTCCTAAGGGGAAAATATATTGCCATCCAAGCCTCGCTCAAAAAGATTGAAAAATCCAGAACACACCAGCTGTCTCTACACTTAAAGAACTGGAGGATCAACAACAAATCAAACCAACTCCACACATAAGAAGGGAAATCATCAAGATTAGAGCTGAGATAAATGAGGGAGAAACCAGAGATACAGTACAACATATCAATGAAACTAGAAGCTGGTTTTTTGAAAGAATCAGTAAGATTGATAAGCCACTGGCTACACTAACCCAAAAGAAAAGAGAGAAATCCCAAATTCATAAAATTATGAATGAAAAGGGAGAAATCACAACTAACGCCAAGGAAGTAGAAAAAATCATCAGAAGTTATTACGAACATTATATGCCAATAAGCCTAGCAACCTAGATGAAATGGATGCATTCCTGGAAAAATATAAACTACCAAAATTGAACCAGGAAGAAAATGACAAACTGAATAGACCTATATCTTGTAACGATATTGAATCAGTGATCAAAAACCTCCCAAATAACAAGAGCCCAGGACCTGACGGATTCCCTGGGGAATTCTACCAAACCTTCCAAGAAGAAATAACACCTATTCTCCTGAAGCTGTTTCAAAAAATTGAAGCAGAAGGAAAACTTCCAGACTCTTTCTATGAAGCCAGCATTACCCTTATCCCCAAACCAGGCAAGGACCCTACCAAAAAGGAGAATTTCAGACCAATATCACTGATGAATATGGATGCTAAGATTCTCAACAAGATCCTAGCCAACAAGATCCAACAGCACATTAAAAAGAATATCCAACATGATCATTTGGGATTCATCCCTGGGCTACAAGAATGGTTCAACATTCGCAAATCAATCAATGTGATACAACTAATTAATATGAGAAGAGAGTAGAACCACATGGTCCTCTCCATTGATGCAGAAAAAGCATTTGACAAATTCCAGGATCCGTTCCTGATTAAAACGCTTCAAAGTATAGGGATAGAGGGAACATTCCTGAACCTCATCAAATCTATCTATGAAAGACCCACAGCAAATATCATCCTCAATGGGAAAAAGCTTGCAGCCTTCCCATTGAGATCAGGAACAAGACAAGGATGCCCACTTTCACCACTCTTGTTCAACATAGTATTAGAAGTCCTAGCAACAGCAATCAGACAACAGAGAGAAATAAAAGGTATCCAAATTGGTAATGAAGAAGTCAAAGTTTCTCTCTTCAAAGATGACATGATTCTTTATATGGAAAACCCAAAAGACTCCACCCTATAACTACTAGAACTCATACAGCAATTCAGCAGCGTGGCAGGATACAAAGTCAATGTGCAGAAATCAGTGGCTTTCTTATACACTAACAATGAAAATACAGAAAGGGAAATTAGAGAATTGATTCCATTTACTATAGCACCAAGAACCATAAGATACCTGGGAATAAACCTAACTAAAGGGGTAAAGGATCTATACTTGAGGAACTATAGAACACTCATGAAAGAAATTGAAGAAGACACAAAAAGATGGAAGACCATTCCATGCTCTTGGATCGGAAGAATAAACATTGTTAAAATGTATATACTGCCTAGAGCAATCTATACTTTTAATGCCATTCCGATCAAAATTCCACCGGCATTCTTCAAAGAGCTGGAGCAAATAATCCTAAAATTTGTATGGAATCAGAAGGGACCCCGAATCGCTAAGGAAATGTTGAAAAACAAAAATAAACCTGGCGGCATCACCTTACCTGATTTCAAGCTTTATTACAAAGCTGTGATCATCAAGACAGCATGGTTCTGGCATAAAATCAGACACATAGACCAGTGGAACAGAGTAGAGAGCCCTGATATGGACCCTCAACTCTATGGTCAATTAATCTCTGACAAAACAGGAAAAAATATACAGTGGAAAAAGACAGTATCTTCAATAAATGGTGCTGGGAAAACTGGACAGCTATATGTAGAAGAATGACACTCGACCATTCTTTTACACCGTACACAAAGATCAAATCAAAATGAATAAAAGACCTCAACGTGAGACAGGAATCTATCAGAATCTTAGAGGAGAACATAGGCAGTAATCTCTTTGATATCAGCCACAGCAACTTCTTTCAAGATACGTCTCCAAAGGCAAAGGAAACAAAAGCGGAAATAAACTTCTGGGACTTCATCAAAATCAAAAGCTTCTGCACAGCAAAGGAAACAGTCAGAAAAACAAAGAGGCAACCCACGGAATGGGAGAAGATATTTGCAAATGACAGTACAGACAAAAGATTGATATCTAGTATCTATAATGAACTCCTCAAACTCAACCCACACTAAACAGACAAACACATCAAAAAATGGGCAATAGATATGAACAGACACTTCTCCAATAAAGACATACAAATGGCTATCAGACACATGAAAAAATGCTCATCATCATTAGTCCTCAGGGAGATTCAAATTAAAACCACATTGAGGGCACGGCTTGCATGGAGCACTGGGTGTGGTGAAAAAATAATGAATACTGTTTTTCTGAAAATAAATAAATTGGAAAAAAAATAAAAAAAAATTTAAAAAATATTTTTAAATAAAAATATTTTAAATATTTTTATATTTTAAATAAATATTTTTTTAGATAAAATGTTTTTTAAATTAAAAAAAACCCACAATGAGATATCACCTTACACCAGTTAGAATGGCCAAAATTGACAAAACAGGAAACAACATGTGTTGCAGAGGATGTGGAGAAAGGGGATCACTCTAACAATGTTGGTGGGAATGCAAGTTGGTGCAGTCTCTTTGGAGAACAGTGTTGGGATTCCTCAAGAAATTAAAAATAGAGCTTCCATAAGACCGTGCAAGTGCACCCCTGGGTATTTACCCCGAAGATACAGATTCGTGAAAAGAGGGCCATCTGTACCCCAATGTTTATAGCAGCAATGGCCACAGTCTCCAAACTATGGAAAGAACCAAGATGCCCTTCAACGGATGAATGGATAAGGAAGATGTGGTCCATATACACTATGGAGTATTATGCCGCCATCAGAAAGGATGAATATCCAACTTTTGTAGCAACATGGACGGGACTGGAAGAGATTATGCTGAGTGAAATCAGTCAAGCAGAGAGTGTAAATTATCATATGGTTTCACTTATTTGTGGAGCATAACCAATAGCATGGAGGACAAGGGGCATTAGAGAGGAGTAGGGAATTTGGGTAAATTGGAAGGGGAGGTGAACCATGAGAGACTATGGACTCTGAAAAACTGTCTGAGGGGTTTGAAGTGGCGGGGGGGTGGGAGGTTGGGGTACCAGGTGGTGGGTATTATAGAGGGCACGGCTTGCATGGAGCACTGGGTGTGTTGAAAAAATAATGAATACTGTTTTTCTGAAAATAAATAAATTGGAAAAAAAACACATCTAAAGTACGAGGTAACTGTGCTACTCTACGTTCTCACGACAGGAATGAGTCTGTGCTAAGTTGGAAAATGTAGGACCTGTCTGTGTAGCAATAATAAAGTGTCTCGTAAAGGAACCTGACAGGTGATTCTTAGGCAGGTATCTTTTCAGGAATCTTACTTAAAGTGCGTTCTCATTCATAACAGTGTCTCCTCCTTTGAGGAATGATGATAGAACACGGACGGACTATGGGCACATTAGGTCCTGTGAGTAAAGTGCAGGCTATGGCACTTAGCATCCCAAACACGTATTGGATGATCATGACCAGTGGTGATCCGCACTTTCTTTCTGTGTAAAAAACGCTTCCAACATTGTGAGCGAAGTGTGGTTTAGGACGGATTCGTTGCAGTGTTGCGTCTGTTAAAGAAGGAAGATCTTGAGATTGACTCTGCGGTAACTGCAAGAGGCGCACAGAGGGCTCTAATATCAGACCTCTATCTGTTGGACTATAGCAAGTTCTGTATGAGGGAAACTCAGTCATCTGAATCGCACTCTTCACAATGTCTTTCAGCGGAGGAAAGAAGATAGAATAAGGAAGGATAGAGGGAACATTGCGCCCTGAGAGTGAAGGACAGTGTATGGCACATAGGCCTCAATGACACATATTGGAAAGTCAACACCTGGGATATTCCACTGTGTCTAACTCATCTCCAAACACTTCAAATGTACGAGAGAACTGTGGTACTGACATTTCTCACAACAGGAATGAGTCTGTGCTAAGTTGGAAACTGTAGGACCTGTCTGTGTAGCAATCATAAAGTGTCTCATAAAGGAACCTGACAGGTGAATCTTAGGAAGGTATCTTTTCAGGAATCCTACTTAAAGTGCGTTCTCATTCATAACAGTGTCTACTCCTTTGAGGAATGATGATAGAACACGGAAGGACTATGGGCACATTAGGTACTGTGATTAAACTGTAGGCTGTCGCGCTTAGGCATACCAAACACATATTGGATGATCACGATCAGTTATGATCTGCACTTTCTTTCTGTGTTAAAAACGCTTCCAACATTATGATGGAAGTGTGCATTAGGAGGGATTCGTTGCAGTGTTGCGTATGTTAAAGAAGGAAGCTCTTGGGGATGACTCTGCGTTAACTGCAATAGGAGCACATAGGGCTCTAGTATCTGACATCTATCCGTTGGACTAAAGCAAGTTCTGTTTAAGGGAAACTACTTCAGGCTGCATCGAACTTCTCACAGTGTCTTTTCAGCGGAGGAAAGAGGATAGAACAAGGACGGACAGACGGAACGTTGCGCCCTGAGTGTGAAGGACAGGGTATGGCACATAGGCCTCTATGACACATATTGGAAAGTCATCACCTGTGATGTTCCACTGTGTCTAACTCATCTCAAAACACTTCAAATGTACTAGGGAACTGTGCTACTGTTCGTTCTCATGACAGGAATGGGTCTGTGCTAGGTTGGAAAATGTAGGACCTGTCTGTGTAGCAATCATAAAGTGTCTCATACAGGACCCAGATAGGTTATGCTTAGGAATGTATCTTTTCAGGGATCCTACTTAAAGTGCGTTCTCATTCACAACAGTGTCTCCTCCTTTGAGGAATGATGATAGAACACGGACGGAATATGGGCTCATTAGGTCCTGTGAGTAAAGTGCAGGCTATGGCGTTTAGGCATCCAAACACATATTGGATGACGTCGACCAGTGGTGATCCGCACTTTCTTTCTGTGTTAAAAACGCTTCCAACATTGTGAGCGAAGTGTGCTTTAGGAGGGATTCGTTGCAATATTGCGTCTGTTAAAGAAGGATCATCTTGGGACTGACTCTGCGGTAACGGCAATAGGCGCACCTAGGGCTCTATTTTCAGAGGTCTATCCGTTGGATTATAACTAGTTCCGTTTAAGGTAAACTTCTTCATGCAGAATCCCACTTCTCAAAGTGTCTTTTCAGCGGAGGAAAGAAGATAGAACAATGACGGACAGAGGGAACTATGCGCCCTGAGAGTGAAGGACAGGGTATGGCACATAGGCCTCTATGACAATATGGAGCTAAACACCTGTGATGTTTCACTGTGTCTATCTCATTTCAAAACACTTCAATGTACGAGGGAACTGTGCTACTGTACGTTATCACGACAAGAATGAGTCTGTGCTACGTTGGAAACTGTAGGACTTGTCTTTGTAGCAATCATAAAGTGTCTCCTACAGGACCCTGACAGGTGATTCGTAGGAAGGTATCTTTTCAGGGATCGTGCCTAAAGTGCATTCTCCTTCAAGACAGTGTCTCCTCTTTAATGAATAATGAGAGAACACGTACGGACTATGGGCACATTAGGTACTGTGAGTTAAGTGCAGGCTATGGTGCTTAGGCACCCCGAACACATATTGGATGATCACGACCAGTGGTGATCCGTACTTTCGTTCTGTGTTAAAAACGTTTCCAACATTGTGAGCGAAGTGTGCTTTAGGAGGGATTCGTTTGCTGTGTTGCAACTGTTAAAGAAGGAACATCTTGGGACTGACTCTGCGGTAACAGCAAATGGCGCACATAGGCCTCTAGTATCAGAGGTCTATTCGTTGGATTATACCAAATTCGGTTTGAAATAAACTCCTTCAGGCGGAATCTCACTTCTCACAGTGTCTTTTCAGCGGAGGAAATAAGATAGTACAAGGACGGACAGAGGGAACGTTGCGCTCTGAGAGTGAAGGAGAGTGTATGGCACATAGGCCCCTAATGACACATACTGGAAGGTCAACACCTGTGATGTTCAACTGTGTCTAACTCCTCTCAAAACACTTCAAATGTACGAGGGAACTCTGCTACTGTACGTTCTCACGACAGGAATGAGTCTGTGCTAAGTTGGAAACTGTAGGACCTGTTGTGTAGCAGTCATAAAGTGTCTCCAACAGGACCCTGACTGGTGATTCTTAGGAAGGTATCTTTTCAGGGATCCTACTTAAAGTGCGTTCTCATTCACAACAGTGTCTCCTCCTTTGAGGAATGATGATAGAACACGGACGGACTATGGGCACATTAGGTACTGTGAGTAAAGTGCAGGTAATGGCGATTAGGGATCCCAAACACATATCAGATGATAACGACCAGAGGTGACCCGTACTTTCTTTCTGTGTTAAAAATGCTTCCAACATTGTGAGGGAAGTGTGCTTCAGGAGGGATTCATTGCTGTGCTGCGTCTGTTAAAGAAGGAACCTCTTGGGTCGGACTCTGTGGTATCTGCAATAGGCGAAGATAGGGCTCTAGTATCAGACGTCTATCCGTTGGACTATAGCAAGTTCTGTTTCAGGGAAACTCCTTCAGGAAGAATCCTAATTCTCACAGTGTCTTTCCAGTGGAGGAAAGAATATAGAATGAGGATGGACAGAGGGAACGTTGCGCCCTGAGAATGAAGGACAGGTATGGCACATAGGCCTCTATGACACACACTGGAAAGTCAACACCTGTGATGTTCCTCTGTGTCTAACTCGTCTCAAAACACTTCAAATGTACGAGGGAACTGTGCGACTGTATGTTCTCTCGACAGGAATGAGTCTGTGCTAAGTTGGAAAATGTAGGACCTTTCTGTGTAGCAATCATAAAGTGTCTCGTACAGGAACATGACAGGTGATTCTTAGGAAGAGATCTTTTCAGGGATCTTACTTAAATTGCATTCTCATTCATAACAGTGTCTCCTCCTTTGAGGAATGATGATAGAACACGGACGAACTATGGGCACATTAGGTACTGAGAGTAAAGTGCAGGCTACGGTGCTTGGGCACCCCAAACATATATCGGATGATCACGACCATTGGTGTTCCGCACTTTCTTTCTGTGTTCAAAACGCTTCCAACATTGTGAGGGAAGTGTGCTTTAGGAGGTTCTTTGCAGTGCTGTGTCTGTTAAAGAAGGAAGCTCTTGGGACGGACTCTGTGGTAACTGCTATAGGCGCACATAGGGCTCTAATATCAGACGTCTATCCGTTGGAGTATAGCAAGTTCTGTTTAAGAGAAATTCCTTCAGGCGGAATCCCACTTCCTACAGTGTCTTTCCAGTGGAGTAAAGAATATAGAACGAGGACATACAGAGGGAACGTTACGCCCTGAGTTTGAAGGACAGGTATGGCACATAGGCCTCTATGACACACACTGGAAAGTCAACACCTGTGATGTTACTCTGTGTCTAACTCTCTCAAAATACTTCAAATGTACGACGGAAATGTGCTACTGTACGTTCTCACGACAGGAATGAGTCTGTGCTAAGTTGGAAACTGTAGGACCTATCTGTGTAGCAATCATGAAGTGTCTCGTACAGGTCCCTGACAGGTGATTCTTAGGAAGGTATCTTTTCAGGGATCCTACTTAAAGTGTGTTCTCATTCATAACAATGTCTCCTCCTTTGAGGTTTGATGATAGATAATGGACAAACTATGGGCACATTAGGTACTGTGAGTAAAGTGCAGGCTATGGCGCTTAGCCATCCCAAAAACATATTGGATGATCATGAGCAGTAGTAATCCGCACTTTCTTTTGTGATAAAAACGCTTCCAACATTGTGAGGGAAGTGTGCTTTAGGAGGGATTCGTTGCAGTGTTGCATCTGTTAAGGAAGGAAGCTCTTGGGACTGACTCTGCGGTAACTGCAATAGGCGCACATAGGGCTCTAGTATCAGACGTCTATCCGTTGGACTATAGCAAGTTCTGTTTAAGGGAAACTCCTTCAGGCTGAATCCCAGTTCACACAGTGTCTTTTCGGCGGAGGAAAGAAGATAGAACAAGGACGGACAGAGGGAACATTGCGCCCTGAGATTGAAGGACAGGGTATGGCACATAGGCCTCTATGACACATACTGGAAGGTCAACACCTGTGATGTTTACTGTGTCTAACTCGTCTCAAAACACTTCAAAAGTACGAGGGAACTGTGCTACTCTACGTTCTCACGACTGGAATGAGTCTGTGTTAAGTTGGAATCTATAGGACCTGTCTGTGTAGCAATCATAAAGTGTTTCTTACAGGAACCTGACAGGTTATTCTCAGAAAGGTATCATTTCAGGGATCCTACTTAAAGTGCTTTCCCAGTTGCTCCTGCGTCCGGGTGCTGCGTCCTCTCGGAGCCCGCGTTGTCCTTTAGGCAAGATGCCTGAGGAAACCCAGACCCAAGACCAGCCGATGGAGGAGGGGAAGTTGGAGACGTTCGCCTTCCAGGCGGAGATTCCGCAGTTGATGTCATTGATCATCAACACCTTCTACTCGAACAAGGAGATCTTCTTGCGGGAGCTGATCTCCAACTCGTCCGACGCTCTGGACAAAATCCTATACGAGAGCCTGACCAACCCCAGCAAGCTCGACTCGGGGAAGGAGCTGCACATTAACCTCATCCCGAACAAGCAGGACCGGACCCTCACCATCGTGGTAACTGGGATCGGCATGACCAAGGACGACCTGATCAACAACCTGGGCACCATAGCCAAGTCGGGGACCAAAGCGTTCATGGAAGCTCTGCAGGCGGGCGCAGATATTTCTATGATTGGCCAGTTCGGGGTAGGGTTCTATTCAGCCTACTTGGTGGCCGAGAAGGTGATGGTGATCACCAAGCACAAAGATGACGAGCAGTATGCCTGGGAGTCCTCCGCAGAGGGCTCATTCACGGTCCGCACTGACACAGGCGAACCTATGGTTCGGGGAATGAAAGTTATCCTGCACCTGAAAGAAGACCAGACGGAGTACCTGGAGGAGTGGAGGATAAAGGAGATCGTGAAGAAGCACTCCCAGTTCATCGGCTACCCCATCACTCTGTTCGTGGAGAAGGAACGTGATAAAGAGGTGAGCGATTATGAGGCTGAAGAAAAGGAAGAGAAAGAGGAGGAAAAAGAAAAGGAAGAGAAGGAATCTGATGACAAACCTGAGATAGAAGACATTGGTTCCGATGAAGAGGAGGAGGAGAAGAAAGATGGGGACAAGAAGAAGAAAAAGAAGATCAAGGAGAAGTACATTGATCAGGAAGAATTGAACAAGACAAAGCCTATTTGGACCCGAAACCCCGACGATATTACCAACGAAGAGTATGGAGAATTCTACAAGAGTTTGACCATGACTGGGAAGACCACCTGGCAGTGAAGCATTTTTCAGTGGAAGGGCAGTTGGAGTTCCAAGCTCTTCTCTTTGTGCCAAGACGTGCTCCCTTTGACCTATTCGAGAACAGAAAGAAAAAGAACATTAAGTTGTATGTTCGCAGAGTTTTCATCATGGATAACTGTGAGGAGCTCATCCCAGAGTATCTGAATTTCATCAGAGGTGTGGTGGACTCTGAGGATCTTCCTCTAAATATTTCCCGTGAGATGCTGCAGCAAAGCAAAATTTTAAAGGTTATCAGAAAGAACTTGGTCAATAAGTGCTTAGAACTCTTCACTGAACTGGCCGAAGACAAAGAGAACTACAAAAAGTTTTACGAACAGTTCTCCAAAAACATCAAGCTTGGCATCCACGAGGACTCCCAGAATAGGAAGAAGCTCTCGGAGCTGTTGCGCTATTACACGTCCGCCTCCGGCGACGAGATGGTGTCTCTCAAGGACTATTGCACCAGAATGAAGGAGAACCAGAAGCACATCTATTACATCACAGGTGAGACCAAGGACCAGGTAGCGAACTTGGCCTTCGTGGAGCGTCTTCGGAAGCACGGCCTGGAAGTGATCTACATGATCGAGCCCATTGACGAGTACTGCGTCCAGCAGCTGAAGGAGTTTGAGGGGAAGACGTTGGTGTCTGTGACCAAAGAGGGCTAGGAACTTCCAGAAGATGAAGAAGAGAAAAAGAAACAGGAAGAGAAAAAGACAAAGTTTGAAAACCTGTGCAAGATCATGAAGGACATCTTAGAGAAGAAAGTAGAGAAGGTGGTCGTGTCAAACCGACTGGTGACCTCCCCGTGCTGCATCGTGACAAGCACGTACGGCTGGACGGCAAACATGGAGAGGATCATGAAGGCCTTGAGATATAACTCCACCATGGGCTACATGGCCGCGAAGAAGCACCTGGAGATCAACCCCGACCACTCCATCATCGAGACCTTACGGCAGAAGGCCGAGGCCGACAAGAGCGACAAGTCTGTGAAAGACTTGGTCATCCTGCTCTACGAGACGGCGCTCCTGTCCCCCGGCTTCAGTCTGGAAGATCCGCAGACGCATGCCAACAGGATCTACAGGATGATCAAGCTCAGTCTCGGTATTGATGAAGACGACCCCACCGCTGACGACAGCACTGCGGCCGTGAGTGAGGAGATGCCCCCCCTGGAAGGTGACGACGACACATCGCGCATGGAGGAGGTTGACTAGGTGTGGCGAGAATGACTTGTACATGTATTCGATACTTTAACTTCATTCCCTCTGATAATATATTTTCAAGGATGTTTTTCTTTATTTTTGTTAACATTTTAAGGATCTGTAAGGCATGATAATAACTACTTAAGGGGAGGATAAGATTTCTTCCTGTTCAAGTGTGATACTGTGATGTGCAGCAGCTAAAGCCCAGCTAGTTTTTCTTCCCTAGCGCCACGCCGGCTCGTAACCGGACAAGGTGACCTTTGTTGTGAGGTGTGCATAACCTAACGTTAACTGTGGTCTCAAGTATTTAGCTACCAAGCGGATTCCTTAGTAAGACCAAATTTTGTCTGTCACTGAAGTGTTCCGTGTTATACCTTGATGTTTTAAAGAGAAATGTTGGTTAAAACAGCTCTCACCCTCTAGGATCTACTTTTTAAATCTTCTGTCCCCTGTAGTTCCCAGATGCATGTACCAGGCCTCTACATACTAGTAGTTCAACCAACCGGAAGGGAGTAACCGTGTATAGGGCTTGTTTTCCAAAGAGGAGCGTTGTTTAGAGTAGCGACATTCTCCGCCTACCTAAGAGTGTTGTAAAAAAGTTGGAGGAGTAACTCCACAAGTTCCGTGAGTGGAAATGTAGTGCTCAAGTCACATTCTACAATAAAAGGTTGTAACAAATACAAAAAAGAAAAAGTGCGTTCTCATTCACAACAGTATCTCCTCCTTTGAGGAATGATGATAGAACACGGACGGACTATGGGCACATTAGGTACTGTGAGTAAAGTGAAGGCTATGGCACTTAGGGAACCCAAACACATATCGGATGATCACGAGCAGTGGTGATCCGCACTTTCTTTCTGTGTTAAAAATGCTTCCAACTTTGTGAGGGAAGTGTGCTTTAGGAGGGATTCGTTGCAGTGTTGCATCTGTTAAAGAAGGAAGTTCTTGGGCATGACTCTGAGGTAAATGCAGTAGGCGCACATAGGGCTCTAGTATCAGACGTCTATCCGTTGGAATATAGCAAGTTCTGTTTAAGGCAAACTCCTTCAGGCGGAATCCCACTTCTCACAGTGTCTTTCCAGCGGAAGAAAGAAGATAGAACAAGGACGGACAGAGGGAACGTTGTGCCCTGAGAGTGAAGGACAGGGTACGGCACGTGGGCCTCTATGACATATAATGGAAGGTCAACGCCGGTGATATTCCACTGTGTCTAACTCGTCACAAAACACATCAAATGTATGAGGGAATTATGCTAATGTACGTTCTCACGACAGGAATGAGTCTGTGCTATGTTGGAAACTGTAGGACCTGTCTGTGTAGCAATCATATAGTGTCTCATACAGGACACTCACAGGTGATTCTTAGGACGGTATCGTTTCAGGGATCCTACTTAAAGTGCGTTCTCATTCACAACAGTGTCTCCTCCTTTGAGGAATGATGATAGAACACGGACGGACTATGGGCACATTAGGTACTGTGAGTAAAGTGCAGCCTACGGCGCTTAGGGATCCCAAACACATATCGGATGATCACGACCAGTGGTGATCTGCACTTTCTTTCTGTGTTAAAAACGCTTCTAACATTGTGAGGGAAGTGTGATTTAGGAGGGATTCATTGCAGTGTTGCGTCTGTTAAAGAAGGAAGCTCTTGGGACTGACTCTTTGGTAACTGCAATAGGCGCACATAGGGCTCTAGTATATGACGTCTATCCGTTGAACTATAGCAGGTTCTGTATAAGGGAATCTCCTTCAGGCAGAATCCCACTTCTCAAAGTGTCTTTCCGGTGGAGGAAAGAAGACAGAACCAGGATGGACAGACGGAATGTTGCGCCCTTAGAGTGAAAGCCAGGTATGGCACATAGGCCTCTATGACACATACTGGAAGGTCAACACCTGTGATATTCCACTGTGTCTAACTCATCTCAAAACACTTCAAATGTACGAGGGAACTGTGTAACTGTACGTTCTCACAACAGGAATGATTCTGTGCTATGTTGGAAACTGTAGGATCTGGCTGTGTAGCAATCATAAATTTCTCATACAGGACCCTGACAGGTGATTCTTAGGAAGGTATCCTTTCATGGATCCTATTTAAAGTGCATTCTCATTCATAACAGTGTCTCCTCCATTGAGGTATAGTGATAGAACACGGACGGACTATGTGCACAATAGGTACTGTGAGTAAAGTGCAGGCCATGGCCCTTAGCATCCCAAACACATATTGGATGATCACGAACCGTGGAGATCCGAACTTTATTTCTGTGTTAAAAACGCTTCCAACATTGGGAGGGAAGTGTGCTTTAGGAGGGATTCGTTGCAGTGTTGCGTCTGTTAAAGAAGGAAGCCTTTGGGACTGACTCTGTGGTAACTGCAATAGGCGCACAAAGGGCTCTAGTATCAGACGTCTATCCGTTGGACTATAGCAAGTTCTGTTTAAGGGAAACTGCTTCAGGCGGAATCCCACTTCTCACCGTGTCTTTCCAGCCTAGGAAATAAGATAGAACAAGGACGGACAGAGGGAAGGTTGCGCCCTGAGAGGGAAGGACAGGGTATGGGACGTGGGCCTCTATGACACATACTGGAAGGTCAACACCTGTGATGTTCCACTGTGTCTAACTCATCTCAAAACACTTCAAATGTACTAGGGAACTGTGCTACTGTTCCTTCTCATGACAGGAATGGGTCTGTGCTAGGTTGGAAACTGTAGGACCTGTCTGTGTAGCAATCATAAAGTTTCTCATACAGGACACTCACAGGTGATTCTTAGGACGGTATCGTTTCAGGGATACTACTTAAAGTGCGTTCTCATTCAAAACAGTGTCTCCTCCTTTGAGGAATGATGATAGAAAACGGACGGACTATGGGCACATTAGGTAATGTGAGTAAAGTGCAGGCTATGGCAGTCAGGCATTCCAAACACATATCGGATGATCACGACCAGTGGTGATCCGCACTTTCTTTCTGTGTTAAAAACGCTTCCTACATTGTGAGTGAAGTGAGGTTTAGGAGGGATTCATTGCAGTCTTGTGTCTATTAAAGAAGGAAGCTCTTGGGACGGACTCTGTGCTAACTGCAATAGGCGCACATAGGGCTCTAGTATCAGACGTCTATCCGTTGGACTATAGCAGTTTCTGTTTAAGGGAAACTCGTTCAGGCGGAATACCAATTCTCACAGTGTCTTTTCAGTGGAGGACAGGAGATAGAACAAAGACGGACAGAGGGAACGTTGCGCCCTGAGAGTGAAGGACAGGGTATGGCACAAAGGCCTCAATGACACATATTTGAAGGTCAACACCTGTGATGTTCCATTGTGTCTAACTCATCCTAAAACTCTTCAAATGTTCGAGGGAATGGTGCTACTGTATGTGCTCACGACAGGAATGAGTCTGTGCTAAGTTGGAAACTGTAGGACCTCTCTGTGTAGCAATCATAACGTGTCTCGTACAGGACCCTGACAGGTGATTCTTAGGAAGGTATCTTTTCACGGATCTAACTTAAAGTGCATTCTCATTAATAACAGTGTCTCCTCCTTTGAGGAATGATGATAGAACACGGACGGACTTGGGCACATTAGGTAGTGTGAGTAAAGTGCAGGCTATGGCGGTTAGGCATCCCAAACGCATATGGGATGATCACGACCAATGGCGATCCGCACTTTCTTTCTGTGTTAAAAACGCTTCCAACATTGTGAGGGAAGTTTGCTTTAGGAGGGATTCGCTGCAGTGTTGCATCTGTTATAGAAGGAAGCTCTTGGGACTGACTCTGCGGTAACTGCAATAGGCGCACATAAGGCTCTAATATCAGAAGTTTATCCGTTGACTATAGCAAGTTCTGTTTTAGGGAAACTCCTTCAAGCGGAATCCGTTTTCTCACAGTGTCCTTTTAGTGGAGGAAAGGAGATAGAACAAGGACGGACAGAGGGAACCTTGTGCCCTGAGAGTGAAGGATAGGGTATTGAACATAGGCCTCTATGACTCATACTGGTTCATCAACACCTGTGTTGTTCCACTGTGTCTACCCCGTATCAAAACACTTCAAATGTATGAGGGAACTGTGCTACTGTACGTTCTCACGACAGGAATGAGTCTGTGCTGAGTTGGAAAATGTAGGACCTGTCTGTGTAGCAAACATAAAGTGTCTCGTAGAGGACCCTGACAGGTGATTCTCAGGAAGGTTCTTTTCAGGGATCCTACTTAAAGTGCGTTCTCATTCATAACACTGTCTCCTCCTTTGAGGAATGATGATAGAACACAGATGGACTATGGGTACATTAGGTACTGTGAGTAAAGTGCAGGCTATGGAGCTTAGGCACCCCAAACATATAACGGATGATCACGACCATGGTGTTCCGCACGTTCTTTCTGTGTTAAAAACGCTTCCAACATTATGATGGAAGTTTGATTTTGGAGGGATTCGATGCAGTGTTGCATCTTTTAAAGAAGGAAGCTCTTGGGAATGACTCTGTGGTAACTGCAATAGGTGCACGTAGGGCTCTAGTATCAGACGTCTATCGTTGGATTATAGCAAGTTCTGTTTAAGGGAAACTCCTTCAGGCTGAATCGCACTTCTCACAGTGTCTTTCCCGTGGAGGAAAGAAGATTGAACAAGGACGGACAGAAGGAACGTTGCGCCCTAAGTGTGAAGGCCAGGTATGGTACATAGGCCTCTATGGCACATACTGGATGGACAACACCTGTGGTGTTCCACTGTGTCTAACTCGTCTCAAAACACTTCAAATGTACGACAGAACTGTGCTACTCTACGTTCTCACGACAGGAATGAGTCTGTGCTAAGTGAGAACTGTAGGACCTGTCTGTGTAGCAATCATAAAGTGTCTCGTACAGGAAACTGACAGGTGATTCATAGGAAGGTATCTTTTAGGGATCCTACTTAAAGTCATTCATAACAGTGTCTCCTCCTATGAGGAATAATGATAGAACACGGACGGACTATGGGCACAATAGGTACTGTGAGTAAAGTGCAGGCTATGGCACTTTGGCATCCCAAACACATATTGGATGATCACGACCAGTGGTGATCCGCACTTTCTTTCTGTGTTAAAAACGCTTCCAACATTGTGAGGGAAGTGTTCTTTATGAGGGATTCATTGCAATGTTGCATCTGTAAAAGAAGGAAGCTCTTGGGACTTAATCAGCGGTAACTGCAATAGGCGCACATAGGGCTCAAGTATCAGAAGTTTATCCGTTGCCTATAGCAAGTTCTGTTGAAGGGAAACTCCTTCAGGCGGAATCCAACTTCCCACAGTGTCCTTTTAGTGGAGGAAGGGAGATAGACAAGGACGGACAGAGGGAACATTGTACCCTGAGTGTGAAGGACTCGGTCTGGCACATAGGCCTCTATGACACATACTGGTACATCAACACCTGTGAGGTTCCACTGTGTCTAACTCGTATCAAAACACTTCCAATGTACGAGGGAATTGTGCTACTGTACGTTCTCACGACAGTAATAGGTCTGTGGTATGTTGGAAAATGTAAGACCTATCTGTGTAGCAATCATAAAGTGTCTCTTAGTGGACCCTGACAGGTGATTCTTAGGAAGGTATCTTTTCAGGGATCCTACTTAAAGTGCGTTCTCATTCATAACAGTGTCTCCTCCTTTGAGGTATGATGATAGAACACGGACGGAGTATGGGCACAATAGGTACTGTGAGTAAAGTGCCGGCTATGGTGCTTAGGCACCCCAAACATATATCGGATGATCACGACCAGTGGTGTTCCGCACTTTCTTTCTGTGTTAAAAACGCTTCCAACTTTGTGAGGGAAGTGTGCTTAAGAGGCATTCGTTACAGTGCTGCATCGGTTAAAGAAGGAAGCTATTGGCTCGGACTCTGTGGTAACTGAATAGGCGCACATAGGTCTCTAGTATCAGACGTCTATACGTTGGATGATAGCAAGTTCTGTTTAAGGAAAACTCCTTCAGGCAGAATTCCACTTCTCACAGTGTCCTTCCAGTGGATGAAATTAGATGGAACAAGGACGGACAGAGGGAATATTGCGCCCTGAGAATGAAGGACAAGTATGGCACATAGGCATCTATGACACACAGAGGAAGGTCAACACCTGTGATATTCATCTGTGACTAACTAGTCTCAAAACACTTCAAAAGTACGAGGGAACTGTGCTAATAAACATTCTCATGACAGAAATGAGTCCGTGCTATTAGGGAAACTGTTGACCTGTCTGTGTAGCAATCATAAATTGCCTCATACAGGACTCTCACAGGTGATTCTTAGGACGGTATCGTTTCAGGGATCCTACTTAAAGTGCTTTTTCATTCATTACAGTGTCTCCTCCTTTCAGAAAGTTGATAGATCACGGACAAACTATGATCATATTAGGTACTGTGAGTAAAGTGCAGGCTATGGCGGTTAGACCTCCCAAACACATATAGGATGATCACGACCAGTGGTGATCCGCACGATCCTATTGTGTTAAAAACGCTTCCAACATTGTGAGGGAAGTGTGATGTAGGAGGGAATCATTGCAGTGTTGCGTCTGTTAAAGAAGGAAGCTCTTTGGACGGACACTGTGGTAAATGCAATAGGCGCACATAGGGCTCTAGTATCAGACGTGTATCCGTTGGACTATAGCAGGTTCTGATTAAGGGAAACTCCTTCAGGCTGAATCGCCCTTCTCACAGTGTCTTTCCAGTGGAGGAAAGAAGATAGAATAAGGACAGCAGAGGGAACGTTGCGCCCTGAGAGTGAAGGACAGTTATGGCACATGGGCCTCTATGACACACACTGGAAGGTAAGTACCTGTGATATTCCACTGTGTCTAACTCGTTTCAAAACACTTCAAATGTACGAGGGAACTGTGCTACTGTCGTTCTCACGACAGGAATGAGTCTGTGCTAAGTTGGAAAATGTAGGACCTATCAGTGTAGCAATCATAAAGTGTCTCGTAGAGGACCATGACAGGTGATTCTTAGGAAGGTATCTTATCAGGGATCCTACTTAAAGTGCGTTCTCATTCATAACAGTGTCTCCTCCTTTGAGGAATGATGATAGAAAACGGACGGTCTATGGGCACATTAGGTACTGTGAGTAAAGTGCAGGCTATGGTGCTTAGGCACCCCAAACATATATCAGATGATCACGACCAGTGGTGTTCCGCACTTTCTTTCTGTGTTAAAAACGCTTCCACCTTTGTGAGGGAAGTGAGCTTTAGGAGGGACTGGTTGCAGTGTTGCATCTGTTAAAAAAGGAAGCTCTTGGGAATGACTCTGAGGTAACAGCAATAGTCGCACATAGGGCTCTCGTATCAGACATCTATCCATTGGACTATAGCAAGTTCTGTTTAAGGAAAACTCCTTCAGGCGGAATCCCACTTCTCACATTGTCTTTCCAGTGGAGGAAAGAAGATAGAACAAGGACAGACAGAGGGAACGTTGCACCCTGAGAGTGAAGGACAGGTATGGCACATGGGCCTCTATGACACACAATGGATGGTCAATACCTGTGGTGTTCCACTGTGTCTAACTCGTTTCAAAACACTTCAAATGTACGAGGGAACTGTGCTACTGTACATTCTCACGACGGGGATGAGTCTGTGCTAAGTTGGAAACTGTAGGAGCTGTCTCTGTAGCAATCATAAAGTGTCTCGTACATGACACTGACAGGTGATAATTAGGAAGGTAATTTTTCAGGGATCCTACTTAAAGTACGTTCTCATTGACAACAGTGTCTCCTCCTTTGAGGAATGATGATAGAACACGGACAGACTATGGGCACATTAGGTACTGTGAGTAAAGTGCAGGCTATGGTGCTTAGGAATCCTAACACATATCGGATGATCACGACCAGTGGTGATCCGCACTTTCTTTCCGTGTTAAAAATGCTTCCAACATTGTGAGGGAAGTGTGATTTAGGAGGGATTCGTTGCAGTGTTGCGTCTGTTAAAGTAGGAAGCTCTTGGGACTGACTCTGCGGTAACTGCAATAGGCGGACAGAGGGCTCTAGTATCAGACGTCTACTGTTGGACTATGGCAAGTTCTGTTTAAGGGAAACTCCTTCAGACTGAATCCGACTTCTCACAGTTTCCTATAGTGGAGGAAAGGAGATAGAAGAAGGAGGGACAGAGGGAACGTTGTGCACTGAGAGTGAAGGACAGGTTATGGCACATAGGCCTCTATGACACATACTGGAAGGTCAACACCTGTGATGTTCCACTGTGTCTAACGTGTCTCAAAACACTTCAAATGTACGAGGGAACTGTGCTAGTGTACGTTCTCATGACAGGAATGAGTCTGTGCTAAGTTGGAAAATGTAGGACCTGTCTGTTAGCAATCATAAAGTGTCTCATAGAGGAACCTGACAGGTGATTCTAAGGAAGGTATCTTTTCATGTATCCTACTAAAGTGCGTTCTCATTCATAACAATGTCTCCTCCTTTGAGGAATGATGATAGATCACGTACGGACTATGGGCACATTAGGTACTGTGAGTAAAGTGCAGCCTATGGCGCTAAGGGATCCCACACTCATATCAGATGATCACGACCAGTGGTGATCCGCACTTTCTTTCTGTGTTAAAAACGCTTCCAAGATTGTGAGAGAAGTGTGATTTAGGAGGAATTCGTTGCAGTGTTGCGTCCTTTTAAGGAGGAAGCTCTTGGGACGGACTCTGTGGTTACTGCAATAGGCACACAGAGGGCTCTAGTATCAGACGTCTATCCGTTGGACTATAGCAGTTTCTGTTTAAGGGAAACTTGTTCAGGCAGAATCCCAATTCTCACAGTGTCTTTCCAGTGGAGGAAAGAACATAGAACAAGGACGGACAGAGGGAACGTTGCGCCCTGAGAGTGAAGGCCAAGAATGGCACATAGGCCTCTAGGACACATACCGGATGGTCAACACCTCTGATGTTCCACTGTGTCTAACTCGTTTCAAAACACTTCCAATGTACGAGGGAACTGTGCCTACTGTACGTTCTCATGAAAGGAATGAGTCTGTGCTAATTTGGAAACTGTAGGACCTGTCTGTGTAGCAATCATAAGGTGTCTCGTACAGGACCCTGAAAGCTGATTCTTAGGAAGATATCTTCTCAGGTATCCTACTTAAAGTGCGTTCTCATTCTTAACATTGTCTCCTCCTTTGAGGTATGATGATAGAACACGGACGGACTATGGGCACATTAGTTACTGTGAGTATAGTGCAGGCTATGGTGCTTAGGCACGCCAAACATATATCGGATGATCACGACCAGTGGTGTTCCGAACTTTCTTTCTGTGTTAAAAACGCTTCCAACTTTGTGAGGGAAGTGTGCTTAAGAGGAATTCGTTGCAGTGCTGTGTCGGTTAAATAAGGAAGCTATTGGTACGGACTCTGTGGTAACCTAATAGGCACACATAGGTCTCTAGTATCAGACGTCTATCCGTTGGACTATAGCAAGTTCTGTTTAAGGCAAACTCCTTCAGGTGTAATCCCACTCTCACAGTGTCTTTCCAGTGGAAGAAAGAAGATAGAACAAGGACGGTCAGAGGGAACGTTGTGCCCTGAGAGTGAAGGACAAGTATGGCACATAGGCCTCTATGACACACAAAGGAAGGACAACACCTGTGATGTTCCTCTGTGCCTAACTCGTCTCAAAGCACTTCAAATGTACGAGGGAACAGTGCTAATATACGTTCTCACGAGAGAAATGAGTCTGTGCTATGTTGGAAACTGTTGACCTGTCTGTCTAGCATCTTAGAGTGTGTCATACAGGACTCTCACAGGTGATTCTTAGGACGGTATTATTTTAGGGATCCTACTTAAAGTGCTTTTTCATTCATAACAGTGTCTCTTCATTTCAGGAATGATGATAGATCACGGACAAACTATGATCACATTGGGTACTGTGAGTAACGTGCAGGCTATGATGCTTAGGAATCCCTAACACATATCAGATGATCACGACCAGTGGTGATCCGCACTTTCTTTTTGTGTTAAAAACGCTTCCAACATTGTGAGGGAAGTGTGATTTAGGAGGGATTCGTTGCAGTGTTGCGTCTGTTAAAGAAGGAAGCTCTTGGGACTGACTGTGCGGTAACTGCAATAGGCGCACAGAGGGCTTAGTATCCGACGTCTACTGTTGGACTATAGCAAGTTCTGTTCAAGGGAAACTCCTTCAGACTGAATCCGACTTCTCACAGTTTCCTATAGTGGAGAAAAGGAGATAGAAGAAGGACGGAAAGAGGGAACGTTGTGCACTGAGAGTGAAGGACAGGTTATGGCACATAGGCCTCTATGACACATACAGGAAGGTCAACACCTGTGATGTTCCACTGTGTCTAACGTGTCTCAAAACACTTCAAATGTACGAGGGAACTGTGCTAGTGTACGTTCTCATGACAGGAATGAGTCTGTGCTAGGTTGGAAAATAGGACCTGTCTGTGTAGCAATCATAAAGTGTCTCATAGAGGAACCTGACAGGTGATTCTAAGGAAGGTATCTTTTCATGTATCCTACTTAAAGTGCGTTCTCATTCATAACAGTGTCTCCTCCTTCTAGGAATGATGATAGATCACGGACGGACTATGGGCACATTAGGTACTGTGAGTAAAGTGCAGCCTATGGCGCTAAGTGATCCCACACTCATATCAGATGATCACGGCCAGTGGTGATCCGCACGTTCTTTCTGTGTAAAAATGCTTCCAAGAATGTGAGGGAAGTGTGATTTAAGAGGAATTCGTTGCAGTGTTGCGTCCTTTTAAGGAGGAAACTCTTGGGACGGACTCTGTGTTAACTGCAATAGGCGCACAGAGGGCTCTAGTATCAGACGTCTATCCGTTGGACTATAGCAGTTTCTGTTTAAGGGAAACTTGTTCAGGTGGAATCCCAATTCTCACAGTGTCTTTCCAGTGGAGGAAAGAACATAGAACAAGGACGGACAGAGGGAACGTTGCGCCCTGAGAGTGAAGGCCAAGAATGGCACATAGGCCTCTAGGACACATACTGGATGGTCAACACCTCTGATGTTCCACTGTGTCTAACTCGTTTCAGAACACTTCCAATGTACGAGGGAACTGTGCCTACTGTACGTTCTCATGACAGGAATGAGTCTGTGCTAATTTGGAAACTGTAGGACCTGTCTGTGTAGCAATCATAAGGTGTCTCGTACAGGACCCTGAAAGCTGATTCTTAGTAAGGTATCTTTTCAGGGATGCTACTTAAAGTGCGTTCTCATTCATAACAGTGTATTCTCCTTTGAGAAATGATAGATCACGGACGGACTATGGGCACATTAGGTACTGTGAGTAAAGTGCAGCCTATGGCGCTAAGGGATCCCACACTCATATCAGATGATCACGACCAGTGGTGATCCGCACTTTCTTTCTGTGTTAAAAACGCTTCCAAGATTGTGAGGGAAGTGTGATTTAGGAGGAATTCGTTGCAGTGTTGTGTCCTTTTAAGAAGGAAGCTCTTGGGATGGACTCTGTGGTAACTGCAATAGGCACACATAGGTCTCTAGTATCAGACGTCTATCCGTTGGACTCTAGCAGTTTCTGTTTAAGGGAAACTTGTTCAGGCGGAATCCCAATTCTCACAGTGTCTTTCCAGTGGAGGAAAGAACGTAGAACAAGGACGGACAGAGGGAAAGTTGCGCCCTGAGAGTGAAGGCCAAGTATGGCACATAGGTCTCTAGGACACATACTGGATGGTCAACACCTCTGATGTTCCACTGTGTCTAACTCGTTTCAATACACTTCCAATGTACGAGGGAACTGTGCCTACTGTACGTTCTCATGACAAGAATGAGTCTGTTCTAAGTTGGAAACTGTAGGACCTGTCTGTGTAGCAATCATAAGGTGTCTCATACAGGACCCTGAAAGCTGATTCTTAGGTAGGTATCTTTTCAGGTATTCTACTTAAAGTGCGTTCTCATTCATAACAGTGTCTCCTCCTTTGAGGTATGATGATAGAACACGGACGGACTATGGGCACATTAGTTACTGTAAGTAAAGTGCAGGCTATGGTGCCTAGGCACGCCAAACATATATCGGATGATCACGACCAGTGGTGTTCCGAACTTTCTTTCTGTGTTAAAAACGCTTCCAACTTTGTGAGGGAAGTGTGCTTAAGAGGAATTCGTTGCAGTGCTGTGTCGGTTAATAAGGAAGCTATTGGTACGGACTCTGTGGTAACTGAACAGGCGCACATAGGTCTCTAGTATCAGACGTCTATCCGTTGGACTATAGCAAGTTCTGTTTAAGGCAAACTCCTTCAGTCGTAATCCCTCTTCTCACAGTGTCTTTCCAGTGGAAGAAAGAAGATAGAACAAGGATGGACAGAGGGAACGTTGCGTCATGAGAGTGAAGGACAAGTTGGCTCATAGGCCTCTATGACACACAGAGGAAGGACAACACCTGTGATGTTAGTCTGTGCCTTACTCGTCTCAAAACACTTCAAATGTACGAGGGAACAGTGCTAATATACGTTCTCACGAGAGAAATGTGTCTGTGCTATGTTGGAAACTGTTGACCTGTTTGTGTAGCAATCATAAAGTGTCTCATACAGGACTCTCACAGGTGATTCTTAGGACGGTATCGTTTCAGGGATCCTACTTAAAGTGCTTTTTCATTCATAACAGTGTCTCCTCATTTCAGGAATGATGATAGATCACGGACAAACTATGATCACATTAGGTACTGTGAGTAAAGGCAGGCTATGGCGGTTAGGCATCCCAAACACGTATCGGATGATCATGACCAGTGGTGATCCGCACTTTCTTTTTGTGTTAAAAACACTTCCAACATTGTGAGGGAAGTGTGATTTAGGAGGGATTCGTTGCAGTGTTGCGTCTATAAAAGATGGAAGCTCTTGGGACGGACTCTGTGGTAACTGAATAGGCGCACATAGGTCTCTAGTATCAGACGTCTTTTCGTAGGACTATAGCAGGTTCTGATTAAGGGAAACTCCTTCAGGCTGAATCGCCCTTCTCACACTGTCTTTCCAGTGGAGGAAAGAAGATAGAACAACTAACGACAGAGGGAACGTTGCGCCCTGAGAGTGAAGTCCAGGTATGGCACATAGGTCTCTATGACATATCAGGATGGTCAACACCTGTGATGTTCACTGTGTCTAACTCGTCTCAAAACACTTCAAATGTACGAGGGACTGTGCTACTGTACTTTCTCACTACAGGAATGAGTCTGTGCTACGTTGGAAACTGTATTACCTGTCTGTGTAGAAATCATAAAGTGTCTCATACAGGACACTCACAGGTGATTCTTAGGACGGTATCGTTTCAGGGATCCAACTTAAAGTGCGTTCTCATTCACAACAGTGTCTCCTCCTTTGAGGAATGAAGATAGAACACGGACGGACTATGCGCACATTAGGTACTTTGAGTAAATTGCAGGCTATGGCTCTTAAGGATCCAAAAAAATATCAGATGATCACGACCAGTGGTGATCCGCACTATCTTTCTGTGTTCAAAACGATTCCAACATTGTGAGGGAAGTGTGCTTTAGGAGGGTTTCGTTGCATTGTTGCGTCTGTTAAAGAAGGAAGCTCTTGAACTTACTCTGTGGTAATGGCAATAGGTGCACAGAGGCTCTAGTATCAGACGTCTATCCGTTGGACTATAGCTAGTTCTGTTTAAGGGAAACTCCTTCAGGCGGTATCCCACTTCTCACATTGTCTTTTCAGTGGAGGAGAGAAGATAGAAAAAGGACGGACACAGGGAACGTTGCGCCCTGAGCCTGAAGGACAGTGTATGGCTCATAGGCCTCTATGACTCATACTGGAAGGTCAACACCTGTGATGTTCCACTGTGTCTAACTCATCTCACAACACTTCAGATGTAAGAGGAAACTGTGCTACTTTACATTCTCATGACAGGAATGAGTCTGTGCTAAGTTGGAAACTGTAGGACCTGTCTCTGTAGCAATCATAAAGTATCTCATACAGGACCCTGACAGGTGATTCTTAGGAAGGTATCTTTTCAGAGCTCCTACTAAAAGTGCGTTCTCATTCATAAGAGTGTCTCCTTATTTGAGGAATGATGATAGAACAGGGACTGACTACGGGCACATTAGGTACTGTGAGTAAAGTGCAGGCCATGGCGCTTAGGCATCCCAAACACATATCGGATGATCACGACTAGTGGTGATCCAAACTTTCTTTCTGTGTTAAAAAACTTCCAAATTGTGAGGGAAGTGTGCTTTAGGAGGGATTCGTTGCAGTGTTGCGTCCGGAAAAGAAGGAAGCTCTTGTCACTGACTCTGTGGTAACTGCAATAGGCGCACATAGGGCTCTAGTAACAGACGTCTATCCCTTGGACTATAGCAAGTTCTGTTTAAGGGAAACTCCTTCAGGTTATATCGCACTTCTCACATTATCTTTTCAGTGGAGGAAAGAATATAGAACAAGGTCGGACACAGGGAACGTTGCACCCTGAGACTGAATGACAGTGTATGGCACATAGGTCTCTAGGACACATACTGGAAGGTCAACACCTGTGATGTACCACTGTGTCTAACTCATCTCAAAAAACTTCAAATGTAAGACGGAATTGTCCTACTATACGTTCTCAAGACAGGAATGAGTCAGTGCTAAGTTGGAAACTGTAGGACTTGTAGCAGTCATAAAGTTTCTCGTACAAGACCCTGACGGGATATTCTTTGGAAGGTATATTTTCAGGGATCCTACTTTAAGTGCGTTCTCATTCATAACAGTGTCTCCTTCTTTGAGGAATGATGATAGAACACGGACTTACTATGGGAACATTAGGTACTGTGAGTAAAGTGCAGGCTATGGCGCTTAGGCATCCCAAACACATATTGGATGATCACGACCAGTGGTGATCCGCACTTACGTTCTGTGTTAAAAACGCTTCCAAATTTGTGAGGGTTCTCACAATACTGCAATTCATTGCAGTATTGCGTCTGCTAAAGAAGGAAGATTTTTGGACTGACTCTGCGGTAACTGCAATAGGCGCACATAGGGCTCTAGTATCAGACGTCTATCGTTGGACTCTAGCAGGTTCTGTTTAAGGGAAACTCCTTCAGGCGGAATCCCACTTCTCACCATGTCTTTTCAGTGGAGTTAAGAAGATAAAATAAGGGTGGACAGAGGGAATGTTGTGCCCTGAGAGTGAAGAACAGGGTATGGCACATAGTCCTCCATGACAAATACTGGAAGCTCCATCCTGTGATGTTCCACTGTGTCTAACTCATCTCAAAACACTTCAAATGTACGAGAGAACTCTGATACTGTAATTTCTCATGAAAGGAATGACTCTGTGTTAAGTTGGAAAGTGTAGGACCTGTCTATGTAGCAATCATAAAGTGTCTCATACAGGACCCTGACAGGTGATTCTTAGGAAGGTATCTTTTCAGGGATCCTACATAACTGCGTTTTCATTCATAACAGTGTCTCCTCCTTTGAGGAATGATGATAGAACACGGACAGAATTGGGCAATTAGGCACTAGAGTAAAGTGCACGCTATGGCGCTTAGGCATCCCAAACACATATCGGATGATCACGACCAGTGGTCATCCGCACTTTCCTTCTGTGTTAAAAACGCTTCCAACATTATGAGGGAAGTGTGCTTTAGGAGGGATTCGTTGCAGTGTTGCGTCTGTTAAGGAAGGAAGCTCTTAGGCCTGAATCTGCGGCAACTGCATAGGCACACATAGGGCTCTAGGATCACAAGTCTATCCGTTGGACTATAGCAAGTTCTATTAATGGAAACTCCTTCAGGCGGAATCGCACTTCTCACAGTGTCTTTTCAGCGGAGGAAAGAAGATAGATCAAGGATGGACAGAGGGACCGTTGCGCCCTGAGAGTAAAAGTACAGGATATGGCACATAGACCTCTATGACACATCCTGGAAGGTCAACATCTGTGATGTTCCACTGTGTCTAACTCGTCTCAAAACACTTCAGTAGTTCGAGGGAACTGTGCTACTGTACGTTCTCATGACAGGAATGAATCTGTGCTAAGTTGGAAACTGTAGGACCTGTCTGTGTAGCAATCATAAAGTGTCTCATACAGGACCCTGACAGGTGAATCTTAGGAAGATATCTTTTCGGGGATTCTACTGAATGTGCGTTCTCATTCATAACAGTGTCTCCTTATTTGAGGAATGATGAGAGAACACGGACCGACTATAGGCCCATTAGGTACTGTGAGTAAAGTGCAGGCTATGGGGCTTAGGCATCCCAAACACATATTGGATGATCACGACCAGTGGTGATCCGCACATTCTTTCTGTGTTAAAAACGCTTCCATCATTGTGAGGGAAGTGTGCTTTAGGAGGGATTTGTTGCAGTGTTGCGTCTGTTAAAGAAGGAAGCTCTTGGGACTGAATCTGTGGTAACTGCAATAGACGTACATAGGGCTCTAGTATCAGATATCTATACATTGGTCTATAGCAAGTTCTGTTTAAGGGTAACACCTTCAGCCGGAATCCCAATTCTCACAGTGTCTTTTCACTGGGGGAAAGGAGATAGAACAAGGACGGACAGAGGGAACGTTGCGCCCTAAGTGTGAAGGACAGGGTATGGCACATAGGCCTCTATGACACATAATGGAAGGTCAACACCTGTGATGCTCCACTGTGTCTAACTAGTCTCAGAACACTTCAAAAGTGCAAGGGAACTGTGCTAATGTACGTTCTCACGACAGGAATGAGTTTGTGCCAAGTTGGAAACTGTAGGACCTGTCTGTGTAGCAATCATAAAATATCTCTATAGGACCCTGACAGGTGATTCTAAGGAAGGTATATTTTCAGGGATCCTACTTAAAATGCGTTCTCATTCATAACAGTGTCTCCTACTTTGAAGAATTATGATAGAATGGATGGACTATGGGCACATTAGGTACTGTGAGTAAAGTGCAGATATGGCGCTTAGGCATCCCAAACACATAATGGATGATCACGACCAGTGATGATCCGCACTTTATTTCTGTGTTAAAAACGCTCCAAGAAAGGGGAATCCTCTTACACTGTTGGTGGGAATGCAAGTTGGTGCAGCCTCTTTGGAGAAAGTGTGTGGATTCCTCAAGAAATAAAAATAGTGCTTCCCTATGACCCTGCAATTGCACTCCTGGTTTCTTACCAGAAAAAGACACAGATATCGTGAAAAGAAGGGCCATCTGTACCCCAATGTTTATAGCAGCAATGGCCACAGTCGCCAAACTATGGAAAGAACCAAGATGCCCTTCAACGGATGAATGGATAAGGAAGATGAGTTCCATATACACTTTGGAGTATTATTTCTCCATCAGGAAGGATGAATACACAAATTTTGTAGCAACATGGACGGGACTGGAAGAGATTATGCTGAGTGAAATTAGTCAGCAGAGAGAGTCAATTATCATATGGTTACACTTATTTGTGGAGCATAACAAATAGCATGGGGGACAAGGGGCCTTAGAGAGGAGTAGGGAATTTGGGTAAATTGGAGGGGGAGGTGAACCATGAGAGACTAGGGACTCTGAAAAACAGTCTGAGGGTTTTGAAGTGGCGGGGGGTGGGAGGTTGGGGTACGAGGTGGTGGGTATTATAGAGGGCACGGCTTGCATGGAGCACTGGGTGTGGTGAAAATAATGAATACTGTTTTTCTGAAAATAAATAAATTGGAAAAAAAAAGAAGGAATCTCTTGGGACTGACTCTGTGGTAACTGCAATAGGCACACCTAGGGGTCTAGTATCAGACGTCAATCCGTTGGATTATAGCAAGTTCTGTTTAAGGAAAACTACTTCAGGCTGAATCGCAAATCTCACTGTGTCTTTTCAGTGGAGGAAAGAAGATAGAACAAGGAAGGACAGAGGCAACGTTGCGCCCTGAGAGAGAAGGACAGGGTATGGCACATAGACCTCTAAGACACATACTGAAAGGTCAACATCTGTGATGTTCCACTGTGTCTAACTCGTCTCAAAACACTTCAAATGTACGAAGGAACTGTGATACTGCATGTTCTCAAGACAGGAATTAGTCTGTGCTAAGTTGGAAACTGTAGGACCTCTCTGTGTAGCAATCATAACTTGTCTCGTACTGGAACCTGACAGGTGATTCTTAGGAAGGTATGTTTTCACGGATCTAACTAAAAGTGCGTTCTCACATAACAGTGTCTCCTCCTTTGAGGAATGATGATAGAACACGGACGGACTTGGGCACATTAGGTAGTGTGAGTAAGTGCAGGCTATGGTGGTTAGGCATTCCAAACGCATATGGGATGATCACGACCAGTGGTGATCCTCACATTCTTTCTGTGTTAAAAACGCTCCCAACATTGTGAGGGAAGTGTGCTTTAGGAGGGATTCGTTGCAGTGTTGAGTCTGTTAAAAAAAGAAGCTCTTGGGACTGACTCTATGGTAACTGCAATAGGCGCACATAGACTCTAGTATCAGACGTCTATCCATTGGACTATAGCAAGTTCTGTTTAAGGGAAACTCCTTCAGGCTGAATCGCACTTCTTACAGTATCTTTTCAGCGCAGGAAAGAAGATAGAACAAGGACGGAGAGAGGGAAAGTTGCGCCCTGAGAGTGAAGGACAGGGTATGGCTCATAGGCCTCTTTGACACATAGTGGAAGGTCAACACCTGTGATGTTCCACTGTGTCTAACTATGTCAAAACACTTCAAATGTACGTGGGAACTGTGCTACTGTACGTTCTCATGACAGTAATAGGTCTGTGGTATGTTGGAAAATGTAGGACCTGTCTGTGTAGAAATCATAAATTGTCTCATATAGGACAGAGACAGGTGATTCTTAGGAAGGTATTTTCAGGGATACTACTTAAAGTGCGTTCTCATTCATAACAGTGTCTCCTCTTTGAAGAATGATGATAGAACACTGAAGGACTATGGGCATATTAGGTACTGTAAGTAAAGTGCAGGCTATGGCGCTTAGGCGTCCCAAACACATATTGGATGATCACGACCAGTGGTGATCCTCACTTTCTTTCTGTGTTAAAACCACCTCCAACATTGTGAGGGATTTGTTTTAAGAGGGTTTCTTTGCAGTATTGCGTCTGTTAAGGAAGGAAGCTCTTGGGACTGACTCTGCGGTAACTACAATAGGCGCACATAGGGCTCTAGTATCATACAATTATCCCTTGGTATATAGCAAGTTCTGTTTAAGGGAAACTACTTCAGGCTGAATCGCACATCTCACAGTGTCTTTTCAGAGGAGGAAAGAAGCTAGAAAAAGGACAGACAGAGGGAACGTTGCACCCTGAGAGTAAAGGACAGGGTATGGCACATAGGTCTCTATCACACATACTGGAAGGTCAACACCTGTGATGATCCACTGTGTCTAACTCGTCTCAAAACACGTCAAATGTACGAGGGAACTGTGCTACTGTACGTTCTCAAGACAGGAATGAGTCAGTGCTAAGTTGGAAACTGTAGGACCTGTCTGTGTAGCAATCATAAAGTATCTCACAGAGGAACCTGACAGGTGATTCTTAGGAAGGTAACTTTTCAGGGATCCTACTTAAGGTGCGTTTTCATTCATAACATTGTCTCCTCCTTTTAGGAATAATGATAGAACTCAGACGGTCTATGGGCACATTAGGTACTGTGAGTAAAGTGCAGGCTATGGCGCTTAGGCAACCCAAACACATAACGGATGATCACGAAGAGTGGTGATCCGCACGTTCTTTCTGTGTTAAAAATGCTTCCAAAATTGTGAGGGAAGTGTGCTTTAAGAGGGATTCATTGCAGTGTTGAGTCTATTAAAGTGGGAAGCCCTTGGGACTGACTCTGTGGTAACTGCAATAGGCGCACAGAGGGCTCTAGTATCAGACATCTATCCGTTGGACTATAGGAAGTTCTGTTTAAGGGAAACTCCTTCAGGCGGAATCCCACTTCTCACAGAGTCTTTTCAGAGGAGGAAAGAAGCTTGAAAAAGGACATACAGAGGGAACGTTGCGCCCTGAGAGTGAAGGACAGGGTATGGCAAATAGGCCTCTATGACACATACTGGAAGGTCAACACCTGTGATGTTCCACTGTGTCTAACACATCTCAAACACTTCAAAAGTACGAGGAACTGTGCTACTCTACGTTCTCACGACAGGAATGAGTCTGTGCTAAGTTGGAAACTGTAGGACCTATCTGTGTAGCAATCATAAAGTGTCTCGTAGAGGAATCTGACAGGTGATTCTTAGGAAGGTATCTTTTCCGGGATCCTACATAAAGTGCGTTCTCTCTCATAACAGTGTCTCTTCCTTTTAGGAATGATGAGAGAACACGGACGGACTATGGGTACATTAGGCACTGTGAGTAAAGTGCAGGCTATGGCGCTTAGGCATCCGAAACACATATCCTATGATCACAAACAGTGGAGATCCGCACTTTCTTTCTGTGTTAAAAACGCTTCCAACATTGTGAGGGAAGTGTGCTTTAGGAGGGATTCGTTGCAGTGTTGCATCTGTTAAAGAAGGAAGCTCTTTGGACTGACTCTGTGATAACTGCAATAGGCGCACATAGGGCGCTAGTATCAGATATCTATACGTTGGACTATAGCAAGTTCTGTTTAAGGGAAACACCTTCAGGCGGAATCCCAATTCTCACAGTGTCTTTTTTTCTTGAGGAAAGGAGATAGAACAAGGACGACAGAGGGAACGTTGCGCCCTAAGGGTGAAGGACAGGGTATTACACATAGGCCTCTATGACACATACTGGAAGGTTAACACCTGTGATGTTCCCCTGTGTCTAACTAGTCTCAGAACACTTCAAAAGTGCAAGGGAACTGTGTTAATGTACGTTCTCACGACAGGAATGAGTTTGTGCCAAGTTGGAAACTGTAGGACCTGTCTATGTAGCAATCATAAAATATCTCTATAGGACCCTGACAGGTGATTCTTAGGAAGGTATATTTTCAGGGATCCTACTTAAAGTGCGTTCTCATTCATAACAGTGTCTCCTCCTTTGAAGAATGATGATAAAACACGGACGGACTATGGGCACATTAGGTACTGTGAATAAAGTGCAGGCTATGGTGCTTAGGCATCCCAAACACATATTGGATGATCACGACCAGTGGTGATCCGCACAGTCTTTCTGTGGTATAAACGCTGCCAACATTGTGAAGGAAGTGTGCTTTAGGAAGGATATATTGCAGTATGGCGTCTGTTAAAGAAGGAAGCTCTTGGGAATGACTCTGTGGTGACTTGAATAGGCACACATTGGGCTCTAGTATCAGACGTCTATCCGTTGGACTATAGCCAGTTCTGATTAAAGGAAACTCCTTCAGGCGTAATACCACTTCTCACAGTGTCTTTCGGTGGAGGAAAGGAGATAGAACAAAGACGGACAGAGGGAACGTTGCGCCCTGAGAGTGAAGGAAAGGGTATGGCACAAAGGCCTCTATGACACATATTTGAAGGTCAACACCTGTGATGTTCCATTGTGTATAACTCATCCCAAAACTCTTGAAATGTTCGAGGGAACGGTGCTACTGTACGTGCTCACGACAGGAATGAGTCTGTGCTAAGTTGGAAACTGTAGGACCTGTCTGTGTAGCAATCATAAAGTGCCTCGACAAAATCCTGACAGGTGATTCTTAGCAATGTATCTTTTCAGAATCCTATTTAAAGTGCATTCTCATTCATAACAGTTTCTCCTAATTTGAGGAATGATGATTGAACACGGAAGGACTATGGGCACATTAGGTCTGAGAGTAAAGTGCAGGGTGGTGCACTTAGGCATCCCAAACACATATCGGATGATCACGACCAGTGGTGATCAGCACTTTCTTTCTGTGTTAAAAACGCTTCCAACATTGTGACGGAAGTGTGCTTTAGGAGAGATTCGTTGCAGTGTTGCGTCTGTTAAAGAAGGAAGCTCTTGAGACTGACTGTGGTAACTGCAATAGGCGCACATTGGGCTCTAGTATCAGATGTCTATCCGTTGGACTATAGTAAGTTCTGTTTCAGGGAAACTCGTACAGGCTGAATCGCACTTCTCACAGTATCTTTTCAGTGGAAGATAGAAGTTAGAACAAGGACGGCGAGAGGGAAAATTGCGCCCGAAGGATGAAGGACAGTGTATGGCACTTAGGCATCTATGACACATACAGGAAGGTCAACACCTGTTTTGTTCCACTGTGTCTAACTCGTCTCAAACCACTTCAAATGTACGAGTGAACTGTGCTTCTGTACGTTCTCAAGACAGGAATGAGTCTGTGCTAAGTTGGAAACTGTAGAACCTGTCTCTGTAGCAATCAATATGTGTATCATACAGGAATCTGACAGGTGTTTCTTAGAAACGTATCTTTTCAGGGATCCTACTTAAAGTGTGTTTTCATTCATAAAAGGGTCTCCTCCTTTGAGTAATGAAGATAGAACACTGACGGTCTATGGGGACATTAGGTACTGTGAGTAAAGTTCAGGCTATGGCGCTTAGGCATCCGAAACATATATTGGATGATCATTACCAGTGGTGATCCGCACTTTCTTTCTGTGTTAAAAACGCTCCAACATTTTGAGGGAAGTGTGCTTTAGGAGGGATTCATTGCAGTGTTGCGTCTGTCAAAGCAGGAAGCTCTTGGGACTGACTCTGTGGTAACTGCAATAGGTGCACATAGGTCTCTAGTATCAGACATCTATCCGTTGGAGTATAGCAAGTTCTGTTTAAGGGAAACTCCTTCAGGCAGAAACTCACTTCTCACAGTGTCTTTCCAGTGAAGGAAAGAAGATAGAACAAGGATGCACCGAGGGATGTTGCATCCTGAGAGTGAAGGACAGTTATGGCATTTAGGCCTCTATGACACATACTGGAACATCAACACCTGTGATATTCCCCTGTGTCTAATTCGTCTCAAAACACTTCAAATGTACGAGGGAACTGTGCTACTGTACATTCTCACGACAGGAATGAGTTTGTGCTATGTTGGAAACTATAGGACCTGTCTGTGTAGCAATCATAAAGTGTCTCCTACAGGACCCTGACAGGTGATTTGTAGGAAGGTATCTTTTCAGGATCCTTCTTAAAGTGCTTTCTCATTCATAACAGTGCCTTCTCCTTTGAGGAATGCAGATAAAACAAGGATGATCTATGGGCACATTAGGTACTGTGAGTAAATGCATGGTATGGCCCTTAGGCATCCAAACACACATAGGATGTTCACGACCAGTGGTGATCCGAACTTTTTTTCTGTGTCAAAAACGAGTTCAATATTGTGAGGGAAGTGTGCTTTAGGAGTGATATTTTCCAGTGTTGCGTCTATTAAAGAAGGAATCTCTTGGGCTGACTTTGTGGTAACTGCAATAGGCGCACATAGGGCTCTAGTATCAGACGTCTATCCGTTGGACTATAGCAAATTCTGTGTTAGGGAAACTCCTTCATGCGGAATCGCACTTTTTACAGTGTCTTTTCAGTGGAGGAAAAAAGATAGAACAAGGACGGACAGAGGGAACTTTGTACCCTGAGTGTGATGGACAGGGTATGGCACATAGGCCTCTATGACACATACTGGAAGGTCAACACCTGTGATGTTCCACTGTGTCTAACTCGTCTCAAAACACTTCAAATGAACGAGGGAACTGTGCTATTGTACTTTCTCACGACAGGATTGAGTCTTAGCTAAGTTTGGAACTGTAGGAAGAGTCTGTGTAGCAATCATAAGGTGTCTCATACAGGACCCTGCCAGGTGATTCTTAGGAAGTTATCTTTTTAGGAACCTACTTAAAGTGCGTTCTCATTCAAAACACTGTCTTCTCCTTTGAGGAATGAAGATAGAACACAGACGGACTATGGGCACATTAAGTATTGTGAGTAAAGTGCAGGCTATGGCGCTTAGGAATCCCAAACACATATTGGATATTCACGATCAGTGGTGATCCGCACTTACTTTCTCTGTTAAAAACGCTTCCAATATTGTGAGGGAAGTGTGCTTTAGGAGGGAGTCGTTGCAGTGTTACGTCTGTGAAAGAAGGAAGCTCTTGGGACTGACTCTGTAGTAAGTGCAATAGGCTAATATAGGACTCTAGTATCAGAAGTCTATCCTTTGGAATATAGCAAGTTCTGTTTATGGGAAACTCCTTAGACGGAAATTCACTTCTCACGGTGTCTTTCCAGTGGTGGGAGAAGATAGGACAAAGACAGACAAAGGGAATGTTGCACCTGGAGTTGAAGGACAGGGTATGGCACTTAGTCCTCTATGACACATACTGGAAGGTCAACACATTTTGATGTTCCACTGTGTCTAACTCGTCTCAAATCACTTTAAATATACGAGTGATCTGTGCTACTGTACGTTCTCATGACAGCAATGAGTGTGTGCTAAGTTGGAAACTGTAGGACCTGTCTCTGTAGCATTTCATATAGCATCTAATACAGGTCCCTGCAGGTGATTCCTAGGAAGGTATCTTTTCAGGGATCCTACTTAATGTGCGTTCTCATTCATAACAGTGTCTCCTCCTTTGAGGAATGAAGATAGAACACGGACATATTATGTGCACATTAGTTACAGTGAGTAAAGTGCAGGCTATGGAGCTTAGGCATCCCAAACACATATTGGATGATACGACCAGGGGTGATCCACACTTTCTTATTGTGTTAAAAACGCTTCCAACATTGAGAGGGAAGTGGGCTTTAGGAAGGATTCGTTTTATTTTTGCGTCTGTATAGAAGGAAACTCTTGGGACTGACTCTGTGGTAACTGCAATAGGCGACATAGGGCTCTAGTATCAGACGTCTATTGGTTAGACTATAGCAAGTTTTGTTTTTGGGAAACTCCTTTAGGCATAATCTCAAAATTCATATGTCTTTACAGGGAAGCCTGGGTGGCTCGGTTGGTTAAGCAGCTGCCTTCGGCTCGGGTCATGATCCCCGGGTCCTGGGATCGAGTCCCACATAGGGCTCCTTGCTCGGCAGGGAGACTGCTTCTCTCTCTGCCTCTGCCTGCCCCTTTGCCTGTGTATACTAGCTCTCTCTCCCTCTGTCTCTGACAAATAAATAAATAAAATCTTTAAAAAAATGTCTTTACAGTGGAGGAAAGAAGATAGAATAAGGACGGACAGAGGGAACATTGCACCCGGAGAGTGAAGGACAGGGTATGACACATAGGCCTCTATGACACATACTGGAAGGTCAAGACCTGTGATGTTCCACTGTGTCTATCTCGTCTCAAAACACTTCAAATGTACGAGGGAACTGTGCTACTGTACGTTCTCACGACAGGAATGAGACTGTGCTAAGTTGGAAACTGTAGGACCTGTCTGTGTTGCAATTATAAAGGGTCTCATACAGGACCATGACAGATGATTCTTAGGAAGGTATCTTTTCAGGGATGCTAATTAAAGTCTGTTCTCATTCATAACAGTGTCTTCTCCTTTGAGGAATGCAGATAGAAGACGGACGGACTATGGGCACTTTAGGTACTGTGAGTAAAGTGCAGACTATGGCGCTTAAGCATCCCAAACACATATTGGATGTTCATGACCAGTGGTCATCCGAACTTTCATCCTTGTCAAAAACGGTTCCAACATTGTGAGGGAAGTGTGCTTTATGAGGGATCGTTGCAGTGTTGCGTCTGTCAAAGAAGAAAGCTCTTGGGACTGACTCTGTGGTAACTGCAATAGGCGATATAGGGCTCTAGTATCAGACGTCTATCCGTTGGACTATAGCAAGATCTATTTAAGGGAAACTCTTTCAGGCAGAAACGCACTTCTCACAGTGTCTCTCCAGTGGAGGAAAGAAGATAAAACAAGGACGGACAGAGGGAACGTTGCACCCTGAGAGTGAAGGACAGGGTATGGCACTTTGGCATCTATGACACATACTGGAAGGTCATCACCTGTGATGTTCCACTGTATCTAACTCGTCTCAACCACTGCAAATATACGAGGGAACTGTGCTACTGTATGTTCTTACGACAGGAATGATTCTGTGCTAAGTTGAAAACTGTTGGACATTACTGTGTAGCAATCATAAAGTGTCTCATACAGGAACGTGACAGTGATTCTTAGGAAGGTATCTTTTCAGGGATCCTACTTAAAGTGAGTTCTAATTCATTACAGTGTCTCCTCCTTTGAGGAATGATGATAGAAGACAGACGGACTATGGGCACATTAGGTACTATGAGTAAATTGCAGGCTATGGCGCTTAGGAATTCCAACACATATTGGATATTCATGACCAGTGGTCATCCGCACTTCCTTTCTTTGTCAAAAACTCTTCCAAATTTGTGAGAGAAGTGTGCTTTAGGAGGGATTCATTGCAGTCTTGCGTCTGTCAGAGAAGGAAGCTCTTGGGACTGACTATGTGGTACCTGCAATAGGCGCACATAGGGCTCTAGTTTCAGACGTCACTCCGTTTGACTATAGCAAGTTCTGTTTAAGAGAAACTCCTTCAGGCATAATCTCACTTGTCACAGTGTCTTTCCAGTGGAGGAAAGAAGATAGAAGAAGGATGCACCGAGGGACGTTGCATCCTGCGAGTGAAGGACAGAGTATGGCACTTAGGCCACTATGACACATACTGTAGTCATCACCTGTGATGTTCCACTGTGTCTAACTCGTCCCAAAACATTCAAATGTACTAGGGAACTGTGCTACTGTACATTCTCACGACAGGAACGAATCTGTGCTAAGTTGGAAACTGTAGGACCTGTCTGTGTAGCAATCATAAATTGTCTCATACAGTACCCTGATAGGTGATTCTTCGGAAGGTATCATTTTAGGGATCCTACTTAAAGTGCGTTCTCATTCATAACAGTGTCTCCTCCTTTGAGGAATGAAGATAAAACACGGACGAACTATGGGCACATTAGGTACTCTGAGTAAAGTTTAGGCTATGGCGCTTAGGCATCCCAAACACATATTGGATGATCATGACCAGTGGTGACCTACACTTTCTTTCTGTGTCAAAAACGCTTCCAACATTGTGAGGGAAGTGTGCTTTATAAGGGATTCTTTGCAGTTGCGTCTGTTAAAGTAAGAAGGTCTTGGGACTGACTCTGATGTAACTGAAATAGGCGCGCATAGGGCTCTAGTATCAGACGTCTATCCGTCGGACTATAGCAAGTTCTGTTTAAGGGAAACTCCTTCAGGCATAATCTCACTTCTCACAGTGTCTTTCCAGTGTGGGAATGAAGATAGAACAAGGACGCACCGAGGTAAATTGCATTCTGTGAGTGAAGAACAGGGTATGGTACTTAGGCCTCTATGACACATACTGTAAGGTCAACACCTGTGATGTTCCACTGTGTAACTCGTCTCAAAACACTTAACATGTATGAGGGAAGTGTGCTACTGTACGTTCTCACGACAGGAATGAGTCTGTGCTAAGTTGGAAACTGTAGGGCGTGTCTGTGAGCAATCATAAAGTGTCTCCTACAGGACCCTGACAAGTGATTCTTAAGAAGGTATCTTTTCAGGGATCCTACTTAAAGTGCGTTATCATTCATAACAGTGTCTTCTCCTTTGAGGAATGCAGATAGAAGACGGATGGACAATGGGCACATTACGTACTGTAAGTAAAGTACAGGCTAATGCACTTAGGCATCCCAAACACATATCGGATGTTCGGGACCTGTTGTCATCCGCACTTTCTTTCTGTGTTAAAATGCTTCCAACATGGTGAGGGTAGTGTGCTTTAGGAGGAATTCATTGTATTGTTGCTTCTGTCAAAGAAGGTAGCTCTTGGGACTGACACTGTGATAACTGCAGTAGGCGCACATAGGGCTGTAGTATCACATGTCTATCCGTTGGCTATAGCAAGTTCTGTGTAAGGGAAACTCCTTTAGGCATAATCTCACTTCGCAAAGTGTCTTTTCAGTGGAGGAAAGAAGATTGATCAAGGACGGACAGAGGGAACATTGTACCCGGAGTGTGAAGGACAGGGTATGGCGCTTAGGCCTCTATGACACATACTGGTATGTGAACACCTGTGATGTTCCACTGTTCTAACCCTTCTCAAAAATCTTCAAAAAGTCGCCAAACTATGGAAAGAACCAAGATGCCCTTCAACGGATGAATGGAAAAGGAAGATGTGGTCCATATACATTATGGAGTGTTATGCCTCCATCAGAAAGGACGAATATCCAACTTTTGTAGCAACATGGACGGGACTGGAAGAGATTGTGCTGAGTGAAATCAGTCAAGCAGAGATAGTCAATTATCATATGGTTTCACTCATTTGTGGAGCATAACCAATAGCATGGAGGACAAGGGGCGTTAGAGAGTAGTAGGGAATTTGGGTAAATTGGAAGGGGAGGTGAACCATGAGAGACTATGGACTCTGAAAAACAGTCTGAGGGGTTTGAAGTGGCGGGGGGGTGGGAGGTTGGGGTACCAGTTGGTGGGTATTATAGAAGGCACAGCTTGCATGGAGCACTGGGTGTGGTGAATAAATAATGAATACTGTTTTTCTGAAAAAAAATAAATTGGGGAAAAAAGTAAAAAAAAATAAAAAAATCTTCAAAAATATGAGGGAACTGTGCTACTGTACATTCTCATGAGAGGAATGAGTCTGTACTAAGTTGGAAACTAGGACCTGTCTGTGTAGCAGTCATAAAGTGTCTCGTAAGGACCCTCACAGGTGATGCTTCGGAAGGTATCTTTTCAGGCATCCTACTAAAAGTGCGTTCTCATTCATAACAATGTCTCCTCCTTTGAGGAATGATGATAGAACACAGACGAACTATGGGCACATTAGGTCTGTGAGTAAAGTGCAGGCTATGGCGCTTAGGCATTCCAAACACATATTGGATGTTCATGACCAATGGTCATCTGCACGTTCTTTCCCTGTCAAAAACGCTTCCAACATTGTGAGGGAAGTGTGCTTTAGGAAGGATTCGTGGCAGTGTTGCTTCTGTTAAGGAAGGAAGCTCTTGGGACTGACTCTGTGGTAACTGCAATAGGCAAACATAGGGCTCAAGTATCAGACGATTATCCGTTGGACTATAGCAAGTTCTGTTTAAGGGAAACTCCTTCAGGCGGAATCCCACATTTCACAGTGTCTTTTCAGTGGAGGAAAGAAGATAGAACAAGGACGTACAGAGGGAACGTTGGGCCATGAGAGTGAAGGACAGGGTATGGCACTTAGGCCTTATGACACATACTAGAAGGTCAACACCTGTGATGCTCCACTGTGTCTAACTCGTCTCAAAACACTTAAAATGTACGAGGGAACTGTGCTACTGTACGTTCTCATGACAGGAATGAGTCTGTGCTAAGTTGGAAACTGTAGGACCTTTCTGTGTAGAAATCATAAAGTATCTCATGACCTGACAGGTGATTGGAGGGAAGGAATCTTTTCAGGGATCCTACTTAAAGTGTGTTCTTATTCAAAACAGTGTTTTCTGCTTTGAGGAATGGAGATAAAACATGGACGGACAATGGGCTCATTAGGTAATGTGAGTAAAGTTCAGGCTATGGCTCTTAGGCATCCCAAACACATATTGGATGTTCAGGCCCTGTGGTCATCCGCACTTTCTTTCTGTGTCAAAAACTCTTCCAACATTGTGAGGGAAGTGAGCCTTAGGAGGGATTCGTTGCAGTGTTGCGACTGTCAAAGAAGGAAGCTCTTGGGACTGACTCTGTGGTAACTGCAATAGGCGCACATAGGGCTCTAGTATCAGACGTCTATCCATTGGACTATAGCAAGTTCTGTTTCAGGGAAACTCCTTCAGGCATTATCTCAATACTCACAGTGTCTTTCCAGTGGAGGAAAGAAGATAGAACAAGGAAGGACAAAGGGAACTTTACACCCTGAGCTTGAAGGACAGGGTATGGCCCTTAGCCCTCTATGACACATACTGTAACGTCAACACCTGTGATGTTCCACTGTATCTAATTTGTCTCAAAACACGTAGTGAAATAAGTCAAGAAGAGAGAGTCAATTATCATATGGTTTCACTTATTTGTGGAGCATAACAAATAACATGGAGGACAAGGGGCATTAGAGAGGAGTAGGAAATTTGGGTAAATTTGAAGGGGAGGTGAACCATAAGAGACTCTGGACTCTGAAAAACAGTCTGAGGGGTTTGAAGTGGCGGGGGTGGTGGGAGGTTGGGGTACCAGTTGGTGGGTATTATAGAGGGCACGGCTTGCATGGTGCACTGGGTGTGGTGAAAAAATAATGAATAATGTTTTTCTGAAAATAAATAAATTCGAAAAAAAAAGAAAAAAAAGAAAAAAACACTTCGAATGTACGAGGGAACTGTGCAACTGTACGTTCTCACGACAGGAATGAGTCTGTGCTAAGTTGGAAACTGTAGGACCTGTCTGTGTAGCAATCATAAAGTGTCTCATACAGGAGCCTGACAGGTGATTCTAGGGAAGGTAGCTTTTCAGGGATCTTACTTAACGTGCATTCTTATTCAAAACAGTGTCTTCTCCTTTGAGGAATGCAGGTAGAACATGGACGGACTATGGGCCCATTAGGTACTGTTAGTAAAGAGCAGACTATGGCGCTTAGGCATCCCAAACACATATTGGATGTTCAGGACATGTGGTCATCCGAACTTTCTTTCTGTGTCAAAAACTCTTCCAACATTGTGAGGGAGTGTGCTTTAGGAGGGATTCGTTTCAGTGTTGCGTCTGTCAAAGGAGGACGCTCTTGAGACCGACTCTGTTGTAACTGCAATAGGCGCACATAGGGCTCTAGTATCAGACGTCTATCCGTTGTACTATAGCAAGTTCTGTGTAAGGGAAACTCCTTCAGGTGGACTCTCACATCTCACAGTGTCTTTCCAGTGGAGGAAAGAAGATAGAACAAGGAAGGACAAAGTGAACGTTGCACCCTGAGAGTGAAGCACAGGGTCTGACACTTAGCCCTCTTTGACACATATTGGAACGTCAACACCTGTGATGTTCCACTGTGTCTAACTCGTCTCAAAACACTTCAAATGTATGAGGGAACTGTGCTATTGTCCGCTCTCACGACAGGAATGAGTCTGTGCTTAGTTGGAAACTTTAGGACCTGTCTATGTAGCAATCATAAAGTGTCTCCTACAGGACCCGACAGGTGATTCTAGGGAAGGTGTCTTTGCAGGGATCCTACTTAAAGTGAGTTATCATTCAAAACAGTGTCTCCTCTTTTGAGGAATGAAGATAGAACACGGACAGGCTATGGGCACATTAGGTACGGTAAGTAAAGTGCAGGCTATGGCACTTAGCATCCAAACACATATTGGACGTTCAAGAACAATAGTCATCCGATCCTTCTTTCTGTTTAAAAACGCTTCCAACATTGTGAGGGAAGAGTGCTTTAGGAGGGTTCCTTGCAGGGTTGCGTCTGTCAAAGAAGGAAGCTCTTGGGACTGACTCTGTGGTAACTGCAAAAGCACACATAGGGCTCCAGTATCAGATGTCTATATGTTGGAGTATAGCAAGTTCTGTTTAAGGGAAACTCCTTCTACCATAATCTCGCATCTCCCAGTGTCTTTCCAGTGGAGGAAAGAAGACAGAACAAGGACGCACAGAGGGAAAGTTGCATCCTGCGAGTGAAGGACAGGGTATGGCACTTAGGCCTCTATGGCACATACAGAAATGTCTACACTTGTGATGTTCCACTGTGTCTAACTTGTCTCAAATCACTTCAAATGTACGAGGGAACTGTGCTACTGCACGTTCTCATGACAGGAATGAGTCTGTGCTACGTTGGAAACTGTAGGACCTGTCTATGTAGCAATCATAAAGTGTCTCCTATAGGACACTGACAGGTGATTCTAGGGAAAGTATCTTTGCAGGGATCCTACTTAAAGTGAGTTTTTATTCAAAGCATTGTCTTCTCTTTTGAGAAATGCAGATAGAAGACGGACAGACTATGGGCCCATTAGGTACTGAGAGTAAAGTGCAGGCTATCGCGTTCAGGCATCCCAAACACATATTAGATGTTCAGGACCAGTGGCCATCCACACTATCTTTCTGTGTCTAAAACGCTTCCAACATTGTGAGGTAAGTGTGCCTTAGGAGGTATTCGTGAAGTGTCGCATCTGTCAAAGAAGGAAGCTCTTGGGACTGAATCTGTGGTAACTGCAATTGGCGCATATAGGGCTCTAGTATCAGACGTCTATGCATTGGACTATAGCAAGTTGTGTTTAAGGGAAACTCCTTCAGGCGGAATCGCACTTCTCACAGTGTCTTTCCAGTGGAGGCAAGAAGATAGAACAAGGACGAAAAGCAGGAACGTTGCATCCTGTGAGTGAAGGACAGGGTAAGGCACTTAGGCCTCTATGACACAGTCTGGAAATTGAACACCTGTGATGTTCCACAGTATCTTACACGACTCAGAACACTTCAAATATATGAGGGAACTCGGATACAGTACATTCTCCCGATAGGGATGAGTCTGTGCTAAGTTTGAAACTGTGGGAATCTCTATATAGCAATCATGAATTTTCTCATAACAGATCTGACTGGTGATTATTAGGAAGGTATCTGCTCAAGGATCCTACTTCTGGCGTGTGCTCATTATAACACTGTCTTCTCCTTTGAGGAATGAAGACAGAACACAAACGGACAATGGGCACATTAAGTACTGTGAGTCAAGTGCAGGGTATGGCACTTCTGCATCACAAACACATATTGGATGTTCATGAACAGTGATCATCCACACTTTCCTTCTGTGGCAAAAAGGCTTCCATCATTGTGAGGGAATTTGCTTTAGGAGGGATTCCTTGCTGTGTAGCGTCTGTCAAAGAAGGAAGCTCTTGGGAGTGGCTCTGTGGTAACTGCATAGGCGCACATAGGGCTACAGAATCGTACCACTATCCATTGGATTATAGCAAGTTCTGTTAATGGAAACTCCTTCAGGCAGAATCTCCCTTCTGCCAGTGTCTGTCCAGAGGAGGAAAGAAGATAGTTCAAGGACGGACAGCCGGAACGTTGCATCCTGTGTGTGAAGGACAGGGTAACGCACTTAGGCCTCTATGACACATACTGGAAGATCAACACCTGTGATGTTCCACACTGTCTACCTCGTCTCAGAACACTTAAAATGTACGAGGGAACTGGGGTACAGTAAGTTCTTACGACAGGAATGAGATTGTGCTACGTTCGAATCTATGGGACCTGTCCGTATAGCAATCCTGAAGTGACTCACATAGGACCATGACACGTGATACTTAGGAAATGTTCTGTTCAGGGATCCTACTTCAGGTGCGTACTCATTCATAACAGTTTCTTCACCTTTGAGGAATGAAGATAGAAAGTGGACAGCCTACGGGATCATTAGGTACTGTGAGTAAAGTACAGGCTATTGCGCTTCAGCATCCCAAACACATATTGGATGTTCCCGACCAGTGGTCATCCGCACTTTCTTTCTGTGTCAAAAACGCTTCCAACATTGTGAAGGAAGTGTGCTTTAGGATGGATTCGTTGCAGTGTTGCGTCTGTCAAAGAAGGAATCTCTTGGGCGTGACTCGGTGGTAACTGCATTAGGCGTACATGAGGCTCTTGTCTCTGACATCTATCCGTTGGACTATAAAAAGTTCTGTTTAAGGGAAACTCCTTCAGTCAGAATCGCACTTCTCTAAGTGTCTTTCCAGTGGAGGAAAGAAGATAGAACAAGGATCGACAACGGGAAGGTTGCACCCTGAGAGTGAATGACAGGGTAATGCATGTAGCACTCTATGACACACACTGGAAGTTCAACACCTGTGATGTTCCACAGTGTCTACCTCTACTCAGAACACTTCAAATGTAGGAGTGAACTGTGGTACGGTATGTTCTCACGACAGGAATGAGACTGTTTTAAGTTGGAATCTGTGGGACCTGTCTGTTTAGCAATCATGAATTGTCTCACATAGGACCTGCCAGGTGATTCCTAGGAAAGTTTCTGTTCAGGGATCCTATTTCAGGTGCGTACTCATTCATAACAGTGTCTTCTCCTTTGAGGAATGATGATAGCACACGGACGAACTATGGGCTCATTAGGTACTGAGAGTAAAGTGCAGACTATGGCGCTTAGGCTTCCCAAACACATATTGGATGGTAATCCACACTTTCTTTCTATGTTAAAAACGCTTCCAACATTGTGAGGGAAGTGTGGTTTAGGAGGGATTCCTTGCATTGTTGTGTCTGTCAAAGAAGAAAGCTCTTGGGACTGACTCTGTGGTAACTGCAATAGGTGCACATAGGTCTCTAGTATCAGACATCTATCCGTTGGAGTATAGCAAGTTCTGTTTAAGGGAAACTCCTTCAGGCGGAATCTCACTTCTCACAGCGTCTTTCCAGTGGAGGAAAGAAGATAGAACAAGGACGGACAGCAGGAAGGTTGCATCCTGTGAGTGAAGGACAGGGTAAGGCACTGAGGCCTCTATGACACATGCCCGAAGTTCAACACCTGTGATGTTCCACAGTGTCTACCTCGACTCCGAACACTTCAAATGTACGAGGGAACTCTGATACAGTACATTCTCACGACAGGGATGAGTCTGTGCTACGTTGGAAAATGTGGACCTTCTCTGTATAGCAATCATGAATGTCTTATACAAGAACCTGACAGGTGATTCTTAGGACGGTATCTGTTTTGGGATTCTACTTCTGGTGCGTGTTCATTCATAACAGTGTCTTCTCCTTTCAGAAATGATGATAGAACACGGACGGACAATGGGCTCATTAGGTAATGTGAGTAAAGTGCAGGGTAAGGCGCTTATGCGTCCCAAGCACATACTGGATGTTCACGATCAGTGGTCATCCGCACTTTCTTTTGGTGGCAAAAACGTTTCTATCATTGTGAGGGATGTGTGCTTTAGGAGGGTTTCATTGCAGTGTTGCGTCTCTTAATGAAGGAAGTTCTTGGGAGTGACTGTGTGGTAACTGCAATAGGCGCACATAGGGCTACAGTCCCGAATGACTATCCGTTGGTCTATAGCAAGTTCTGTGTAAGGGAAACACCATCAGGTGGAATCTCACTACTCACAGTGCCTCCCAGTGGAGGAAAGAAGATAGAACAAGGACGGACAGTGGGAAGGTTGCATCCTGTGAGTGAAGGACAGGGTAATTCACGTAGCACTCTATTACACATACTGGTCTATGGCCATACCACCCTGAACGCGCCCGATCTCGTCTATTACACATACTGGAAGTTCAACACCTGTGATGTTCCACGGTGTCTACCTCGTCTCAGAACACGTCAAATGTACGAGGGAACTCTGATACAGTACATTTTCACGACAGGGATGAGTCTGTGCTACTTTGGAAACTGTGGACCTTCTCTGTATAGCAATCATGAAGTGTCTCATACCAGACCCTGACAGGTGATTCTTAGGACGGTATTTGTTCAGGGATTCTACTTCTGGTGCATGCTCATTCATAACAGTGTCTTCTCCTTTGAGGAATAAGATAGAACACGGACGGACAATGGGCACATTAGGTACTTTGAGTAAAGTGCAGGCTAAGGCACTTGTGCATCCCAAGCACATATTGGGTATTCACGACCAGTGGTCATCCGCACTTTCTTTCAGTGGCAAAAACGCTTCCATCATTGTAAGGGATGTTGCTTTAGTAGGGTTTCATTGCAGTGTAGCGTCTGTCAACGAAGGAAGCTCTTGGGAGTTACTGTGTGGTAACTGCAATAGGTGCGCATAGGGCTACAGTCTCGTACGACTATCCATGGTCTATAGCAAGCTTTGTGTAAGGGAAATACCTTCAGTTGGAATCTCACTACTCACAGTGTCTTTCCAGTCGAGGAAAGAAGATAGAACAAGGACGGACAGCGGGAAGGTTGCATCCTGTGAGTGAAGGACAGGGTAATGCACGTAGCCCTCTATGACACATACTGGAAGTTCAACACCTGTGATGTTCCACAGTGTCTACCTCGTCTCAGAACAATTCAAATGTACGAGGGAACTGTGGTAGAGCATGTTCTCACGACAGAAATGAGACTGTGCTAAGTTTAATCTGTGGGACCTGTCTATGTAGAAATGATAAATTGTCTCACATACGATCCTGCCAGGTGATTCCTAGGAAAGTTTCTGTTCAGGGTTCCTATTTCAGGTTCGTACTCATTCATAACAGTGTCTTCTCCTTTGAGGAATGAAGATAGCACACGGACGGACTATGGGCTCATTAGGTACTGTGAGTAAAGTGCAGGCTATGGCACTAACGCATCCCAAACACATATTGGATGTTCACGACCAGTGGTCATCCGCACTTTCTTTCTGTGGCTAAAAAAGCTTCCATCCTTGTTAGGGATGTGTGCTTTAGGAGGGATTCGTTGCAGTGTTGCGACTGTCAAAGAAAAAGCTCTTGAGAGTTACTCTGTGGTAACTGCAATAGGCGCACATACGGCTCCATTCTCGGTCTTCTATCCGTTCGACTGTAGCAAGTTCAGTTTAAGGTAAAATCCTTCAGTAGGAATCTCACTTCTCACAGTGTCTTTCCAGTGGAGGGAAGAAAATAGAACAAGGACGGCAAGCGGGAAGGTTGCATCCTGTGAGTGAAAGACTGGGTAAGGCACTTAGGACTCTAAGACACATACTCGAAGTTCAACACCTATGATGTTTCACAGTGTCTACCTCGACTCAGAACACTTCAAATGTATGAGGGAAATCCGATACAGTACATTCTCACGACAGGGATGAGCCTGTGCTAAGTTGGAGACTGTTGACCTTCTCTGTATAGCAATCACGAATTGTCTCATACCTGACCCTGACAGGTATTCTTAGGATGGTATCTGTTCAGGGATTCTATTTCTGGTGCGTGCTCATTCATAATAGTGTCTTCTCCTTTGACGAATGAAGATAGAACATGGACGGACAATGGACTCATTAGGTACTGTGTGTAAAGTGCAGGTTATGGCGCTTATGCGTCCCAAACACATATTGGATGTTCACGACCAGAGGTCAACCACACTTTCTTTCTGTGGCAAAAACGCTTTCATCATTGTGAGGGATGTGTGCTTTAGGAGGGTTTCGTTGCAGTGTTGAGTCTGTCAAAGAAGGAAGCTCTTGGGAGTTACTGTGTGGTAACTGCAATAGGCGCACATAGGGCTACAGTCTCGTACTAATATCCGTTGGTCTATAGCAAGTTCTGTTTAAGGGAAACACCTTCAGTTGGAAATTCACTTCTCAGAGTGTCTTTCCAGTGGAGATAGAACATGGAAGGACTATGGGCTCATTAGGTACTGTGAGTAAAGTGCAGGCTATGGCGCTTAGGCAAGAAGATGGAACAACGACGGACAGCGGGAAGGTTGCATCCTGTGAGTGAAGGACAGGGTAATGCACGTAGAACTCTACGACACATACTGGAAGTTCAACACCTGTGATGTTCCACAGTGTCTACCTCGTGTCAGAATACTTCAAATGTACGAGGGAACTGTGGTACAGTATGTTCTCACGACAGGAATGAGACTGTGCTAAGGTGGAATCTGTGGGAACGGTCTGTGTAGCAATCATGAAGTGTCTCACATAGGACCCTTACAGGTGATTCCTAGGAAAGTTTCTGTTCAGGGATCCTACTTCCGGTGCGTACTCATTCATAACAGTGTCTTCTCCTTTGAAGAATGAAGACAGAACAAGGACGGACTATGGGCTCTTTAGGTACTGTGAGTAAAGTGCAGGCAATGGCGCTTAGGCATCCCAAACACATATTGGATGTTCCCGACCAGTGGTCATCCGCACTTTCTTTCTGTGGCTAAAAAGCTTCCATCCCTGTGAGGGATGTGTGCTTTAGGAGGGATTCCTTGCAGTGTTCCGTCTGTCAAAGAAGGAAGCTCTTGGGACTGACTCTGTGGTAACTGCAATAGGCGTACATAGGGCTCCTCTCTCAGACGTCTATCCGTTGTACTATAGCAAGTTCTGTTTAAGGTTAAATCCTTCAGGCGGAATCTCACTTCTCACAGTCTCTTCCAGTGGAAGAAAGAAGATAGAACAAGGACGGACAGAAGGATGTTTACATGCTGTGAGTGAATGACACGGAAAGGCACTTAGGCCACTACGACACATACTAAAAGTTCAACACCTGTGATGTTCCACAGTGTCTACCTCGACTCAGAACACGTCAAATGTACGAAGGAATGTTGCTACAGTACGTTCTCATGACAGGGATGAGTCTGTGCTAAGTTGGACACTGTGGAACCGGTCTGTGTAGCAATCATGAAGTGTCTCATACAGGACCCTGACAGGTGATTCTTAGGAAGGTTTCTATTTAGGGATCCTACTTCAGGTGCATGCTAATTCATAACAGTGTCTTCTCCTTTGAGGAATGAAGATAGAATACGGACGGAAAATGGGCACATTAGGTACTATGAGTAAAGTGAAGGCTATGGCGCTTAGGCATCCCAAACACTATTTGGATGTTCAGGACCAGTGGTCATCCGCACTTTCTTTTTGTGTGAAAAACGTTTTCACATTGTGAGGGATGTGCTTTAGGAGAGAATCATTGCAGTGTTGCGTCTGTCAAATACGGAAGCTCTTGGGACTGACTCAGTGGTAACTGCAATAGGCGCACATAGGGCTACAGTCTCGTATGTCTATCCGTTAGACTATAGCAGGATCTGTTTAAGGAAAACTCCTTCAGGAGGAATCTCACTTCTCATATTATCTTTCTAGTGGAGGAAAGAAGATAGAACAAGGACGGACATAAGAAGGTAGCATCCTGTGAGTTAATGACAGGGTAAGGCACGTAGCAATCTATGACACATACTGGAACGTCAACACCTAAGATGTTCCACAGTGTCTACCTCATCTCAAAACACTTCAAATGTACGAGGGAACTGTGCAACAGTACGTTCTCGGGACAGGAATGAGACTGTGCTAAGTTGGTATCTGTGAGACCTGTCTGTGTAGCAATCATGAAGTGTTTCACATAGGACCCTGACAGGTGATTCCCAGGAAAGTTTCTGTTCAGGGATCCTATTCAGTTGAGTACTCATTCATAACAGTGTCTTCTCCTTTGAGGAATGAAGATAGAACATGGAAGGACTATGGGCTCATTAGGTACTGTGAGTAAAGTGCAGGCTATGGCGCTTAGGCATCCCAAACACCTAATGGATGTTCCCGACAGTGGTCATCTGCACTTTCTTTCTGTATCAAAAATGCTTCCAACATTGTGAGGGATCTGTGCTTTAGGTAGGATTCGTTGCAGTGTTGCGTCTGTCAAAGAAGTAAGCTCTTGGGAGTGACTCTGTGGTAACTGCAATAGGCGCACATAGGGCTCCAGTCTCGGACGTCTATCCCTTGGACTATAGCAAGTTCAGTTTAAGGGAATCTCCTTCAGGAGGAATCTCACTTCTCACAGGGTATTTCCAGTGGAGGAAAGGCGATAGAACAAGGACGGACAGCTGGAACGTTGCAACCTGTGAGTGAAGGACAGGGTAAGGCATTTAGGCCTCTATGACACATACTGGAAGATCAACACCTGTGATGTTCAACAGTGTCTACTTCGACTCAGAATACTTCAAATGATTGAGGGAACTCTGAGACAGTACATTCTCACGACAGGGATGAGTCTGTGCTATGTTGGAACCTGTGGACCTTCTCTGTATTGCAATCATGAAGTGTCTCATAGCAGACCCTGACAGTTGATTCTTAGGACTGTATCTCTTCAGGGATCTTAATTCAAGAGCGTGCTCATTCATAACAGTGTCTTCTCCTTTGAGGAATGAAGATAGAACATGGAAAGACAATGGGCACATTAGGTACTGTGAGTAAATAGCAGGCCATGGCGCTTATGCATACCAAACACATATTGGATGTTCACGAGTAGTGGCCATCCGCACTTTCTTTCTGTGTCAAAGACGCTTCCAACATTGTGAGGGATCTGTGCTTTAGGTGGGATTCGTTGCTGTGTTGCGTTTGTCAAAGAAGGAAGCTCTTGGGGCTGACTCTGTGGTAACTGCAATAGGCGTACATTGGGCTCCTCTCTCAGACGTCTATCCGTTGGGATATAGCAAGTTCTGTTTAAGGGAAACTCCTTCAGGCAGAATCTCATTTTCACAGTATCTTTCCACTGGAGGAAAGAGATAGAACAAGGACGAACAGAAGGAATTTTACATCCTGTGAGTGAATGACACGGTAAGGCACTTAGGCCACTATGACACATACTAAAAGTTCAACACCTGTGATGTTCCACAGTGTCTACCTCGACTAAGAATACGTCAAATGTACGAGGGAACGTTGCTACAGTACGTTCTCACGACAGGGATGAGTCTGTGCTAAGTTGGACACTCTGGGACCGGTCTGTGTAGCAATCATGAAGTGTCTTCTACAGGACCCTGACGGGTGATTCTTAGGAAGGATTTTGTTCAGGGATCCTACTTCAGGTGCATGCTAATTCATAACAGTGTCTTCTCCTTTGAGAAATCAAGATAGAACACGGACGGACAATGGGCACATTAGGTTCTATGAGTAAAGTGAAGGCTATGGCACTTTGGCATCCCAAACACTATTTGGATGTTAACGACCAGTGGTCATCCGCAATTTCTTTCTGTTGAAAAATGGTTCCAAAATTGTGAGGGAAGTGTATTTTAGGAGAGAATCTTTGCAGTTTTGCATCTGTCAAAGAAGGAAGCTCTTGGGACTGACTCTGTGATAACTGCGGTAGGCGCACATAATGCTACAGTCTCTTACGTCTATCCGTTGGACTATAGCAAGTTCTGTTTAAGGGAAACTCCTTCAGGAGGAATCTCACTTCTCACAGTGTCTTTCCAGTGAGGGAAAGAAGATACAACAAGGACGGACAGCGGGAAGGTTGCATCCTGTGAGTGAATGACAGGGTAATGCACGTAGCACTCTATGACACATAATGGGATATCAACACCTGTGATGATCCACAGTGTCTACCTCATCTCAAAACATTTCAAATGTACGAGGGAACTGTGCAACAGTACGTTCTCATGACAGGAGTGAGGCTGTGCTAAGTTGGAATCTGTGGGATCTGTCTGTGTAGCAATCATGAAGTGTCTCACATAGGACACTGACAGGTGATTCCTAGGAAAGTTTCTGTCAGGGATCCTACTTCAGGTGCGTCCTCATTCATATCTGTGTCTTCGCCTTTGAGAAATGAAGATAGAAGACGGACGGACTATGGGCTCATTAGGTACTGAGTACAGTGCAGGCTCTGGCGCTTAGGCATCCCCAAAACATATTGGATGTTCACGAACAGTGGTCATCCGCACTTTCTTTCTGTGTCAAACTCGCTTCCCACATTGTGAGGGAAATGTGCTTTAGGAGGAAATCCTTGCATTGTTGCGTCTGTCAAAGAAGGAAGCTCTTGGGACTGACTCTGTTGTAACTGCAATAGGCGCACATAGGGCTCCAGTCTCGGACGTCTATTTTGGACTATTCATTTTAAAGTAAACTCCTTCAGGACGAATCTCACTTCTCACATGTCTTTCCAGTGGAGGAAAGAATATAGAACAAGGACGGACAGCGGGAAGGTTGCATCTTGTGTGTGAAGGACAGGGTAAGGCACTTACGCCTCTATGACACATACCCGAAGTTCAACACCTGTGATGTTCCACAGTGTCCACCTCGACTCAGAACACATCAAATGTACGAGGGAACTCTGATACAGTACATTCTCATGACAGGGATGAGCCTGTGCTAAGTAAGAAATGGTAGGTCTTCTCTGTTTAGCAATCATGATGTGTCTCATACCAGACCCTGACAGGTGAATCTTAGGAAGGTATTGGTTCAGGGATCGTACTGCAGGTGCCTGCTCATTCATAACAGTGTCTTCTCCTTTGAGGAATGAAGATAGAGCATGGACAGACAATGGGCACATTAGGTACTGTGAGTAAAATGCAGGCTATGGAGCTTAGGCATCCCAAACAAATATTGGATGTTCACGACCTTTGGTCATCCGAACTTTGTTTCTGTGGCAAAAACTCTTAAATCATTGTGAGGGACATGTGCTTTAGGAGCGATGCGTTGCAGTGTTGCAACTGTCAAAGAAGGAAGCTCTTGGGACTGACTCTGTCGTAACTGCTTTAGGCGCACAAATGGCTCTTGACTCGGAGTCTATCCATTGGTCTATAGCAAGTTCTGTTTAAGGTAAACTCCTTCAGGCGGAATCTCACTTCTCACAGTGTCTTTCCAGTGGAGGAAAAAGGGCAGACAGAGGGAAGTTTACATCTTGTGAGTGAAGGAAAGGGTAAGGCACTTAGGCCTCTATGACACATACTGGAAGTTCAACACCTGTGATGTTCTACAGTGTCCACCTCGTCTCAGAGCACGTCAAATGTACGAGGGAATGGTGGTTCAGTACTTTCTAACGACAGGGATGATTCTGTGCTAAGTTGGACACTGTGGGACCGGTCTGTGTAGCAATCATGAAGTGTGTCATACAGGAACCTGACAGGTGATTCATAGGAATGTTTCTGTTCAGGGATCCTACTTCAGGTGCGTGCTCATTCATAACAGTGTCTTCTCCTTTGAGGATGAAGAAAGAACACGGACGGACTATGGGCTTATTAGGTAATGTGAGTAAAGTGCAGGCTATGGTGCTTAGCCATCCCAAACACTATTTGGATGTTCACGACCAGTGGTCATCCGCACTTTCTTTCTGTGGTAAAAACACTTCCCACATGTGAAGGAAGTGTGCTTTAGGAGGGATTCGTTGCAATGTTGCGACTGTCAACGAAGGAAGCTCTCGGGAGTGTCTGTGTGATAGCTGCAATAGGTGCACATAGGGCTACAGTCTCTTACGTCTATCCTTTGGATTAAAGCAAGTTCTGTTTAAGGGAAACTCCTTCAGTGGAATCTACTTCTCACAGTGTCTTTCCAGTGGAGGAAAGAAGATAGAACAAGGACGGACAGCGAGAACTTTGCATATGTGAGTGAAGGACAGAGTAAGGAACTTAGGCCTATATGACACATACTAGAGTTCAAAACCTGTGAAGTTGCACTTGGTCTTCTTCGACTCAGAACACTTCAAATGTACGAGGAAACTCTGATACTGTACATTTTCCGACAGGTATGGGTCTGTGCTAAGTTGGAAACTGTGGGACTTCTCTATATAGCATTCATGAAATGTCTCATAAAAGACCCTCACTTGTGATTCGTAGGAAGGTATCTGTTGAGGGATCCTACTTCAGGTTCGTGCTTATTCAAAACAGTGTCTTCTCCTTTGAGGAATAAAAATAGAATCGGACGGACTATGGGCACATTATGTACTGTGAGTAAAGTGCAGGCTATGGCGCTTAGGCATCCCAAACACATATTGGATGTTTAGGACCTGTGGTCATCCGCACTTTCTTTCTGTGTCCAAAACGCTTCCAACATAGTGAGGGAAGTGTGCATTAGGAGGGATTCGTTGCAGTGTTGCATCTGTCAAAGAAGGAAGCTCTAGGGACTGACTTTGTGGTAAATGCAATAGGCGCACATAGGGCTCTAGTATAAGACGTCTATCCATTGGACGATAGCAAGTTATGTTTAAGGGAATCTCCTTCAGGCGGAATCTCACTTCTTACAGTGCCTTTCTAGGGGAGGAAAGAAGATAGAACAAGGACGGAGAGAAGGAACGTTGCGCCCTGAGATGAAGGACAGGGTATGGCACTTAGGCCTCTATGACACAAACTGGAAGGTCAACACCTGTGATGTTCCACTGTGTCTAACTCGTCTCAAAACACATCAAATGTATGAGGGAACTTTGCTACAGTACGTTCTCACGACAGGAATGAGTCTGTGCTAAGTTGGAAACTGTAGGACCTCTCTGTGTAGCAATCATAAGGTGTATCATACAGGACCCTGAAAGGTGATTCTTACGAAAGTATCTTTTCAAGGATCCTACTTAAAGCGCGTTCTCATTCATAACAGTGCCTCCTCCATTGAGGAATGATGATAGAACACGGACGGACTATGGGCACATTAGGTACTGTGAGTAAAGTGCAGGCTATGGTGCTTAGACATCCAAAACACATATTGGATGTTCTTGAACAGTGATCATCCGCACTTTCTTTCTGTGTGAAAAACGCTTCCAACATTGTGAGGGAAGTGTGCTTTAGGAGGGATTCGTTGCAGTGTTGCATCTGTCAAAGAAGGAAGCTCTTAAGACTGACTCTGTGGTAACTGCAATAGGGACACATAGGGGTCTAGTATCAGACGTCTATCCGTTGGACTATAGCAAGTTCTTTTTAAAGTAATCCCCTTCGGGCATAATATCACTTCTCACAATGTCTTTCCAGTGGCGGTAAAAAGATCGCAAGTTCTGTTTCATGGAAACTTCTTCAGGCATAATCTCACTTCTCACAGTGTCTTTCCAGTGGAGGAAAGAAGATAGAACAAGGACTCACAGAGGGAACGTTGCATCCTGCGAGTTAAGGACAGGGTATGGCACTTAGGCCTCTATGACACATACAGGCAGGTCAAACCTGTGATGTTCCACTGTGCCTACTCGTCTCAAAACACTTCAAATGTACGAGGGAACTGTGCTACTGTACGTTCTCATGACAGGAATGAGTCTGTGCTAAGTTGGAAACTCTAGGACCTGTTTTTGTACTATCAAAAAGTATCTCGTACAGGACACTGACATCTGATTCTAGGGAAGGTATCTTTTCAGGGATCCTATTTAAAGTGCATTCTTATTCAAAACAGTTTCTCCTCCTTTGAGGAATATACATAGAACACGGACGGAATATGGGCACATTAGGTACTGTGAGTAAAATGCAGGCTATGGCACTTAGGCATCCCAAACACATATTGGATGTTCATGACCAGTGTTCATCCGCACATTCTTTCTGTGTTAAAAACGCTTCCAAAATTGTGAGGGAAGTGTCCTTTAGGAGGGATTCGTTGCAGTGTTGCGTCTGTTAAAGAAAGATGATCTTGGGACGTACTCTGTCATAACTGCAGTAGGCGCACATAGGGCTCTAGTATCAGACGTCTATCCGTTGGACTATAGCAAGTTCTGTTTAAGGGAAACTCCTTCACACGTAATATCACTTCTCAAGTGTTTTTCCAGTGGAGGAAAAAAGATAGGACATGACGCACATAGGGAACATTGCATCTTGCGAGTGAAGGACAAGGTATGGCACTTAGACCTCTATGACACATACTGGAACCTCAACACCTGTGATGTTCTACTGTGTCTAACTCATCTCAAAACATTTCATCTGTATGAGAGAACTGTGCTACTTTACGTTCTTCCGACAGGTATGAGTCTCTTTAATTTGGAAACTGTAGGACTTGTCTGTGTAGCAATCATAAAGTGTCACATACAGGACACTGACAGGTGATTCTTTGGAAGGTATCTTTTCAGGGATCCTACTTAAAGTGCTTTCTCATTCTCAACAGTTTCTCCTCCATTGAGGAATGATGATAGGACACGGACGGACAATGGGCACATTAGGTACTGTGAGTAAAGTGCAAGCTTTGGCGCTTAGCATCCCAAACACATATTGGATGATCACTTCCAGTTGTTATCCGCACTTCCTTTCTGTGTTAAAAGCCCTTCCAACATTTTGAGGGAAGTGTGCTTTAGGACGGATTCGTTGCAGTGTTGCGTCTGTTAAAGATGGAATCTCTTGGGATTGACTCTGTGGAAACTGCAATAGGCGCACATAGGGCTCTAGTATCAGATGTCTATCCGTTGGACGATAGCGAGTTATCTTTAATGGAAACTCCTTCAGGCGGAATCCGACTTCTCACAGTGTCTTTTCAGTGGACGAAAGGAAATAGAGCAAGGACGGACAGAGGGAACGTTGCGCCCTAAGAGTGAAGGACAGGATATGGCACATAAGCCTCTATGACACATAATGGAAGGTCAACACCTGTGATGTTCCACTGTGTCTAACTCGTCTCAAAAGACTTCTATTGTACTACGGAACTGTGCTACTGTACATTCTCACGAGAGTACTGAGTCAGTGCTAAGTTTGAAAATGTAGAACTTGTCTGTGTAGCAATCATAGAGTGTCTCGTAGAGGACCCTGACAGGTGATTCTTAGGAAGGTATCTTTTCAAAGATCCTACTTAAAGTGCGTTCTCATTCATAACAGTGTCTCCACCTTTGAGGAACAATGATAGAACACGGACGGACTATGGGCACATTAGGTACTGTGAGTAAAGTGCAGGCTATGGCGCTTAGCCGTCCCAAACACATATCAGATGATCACGAACAGTGGTGATCCGCACTTTCTTTCTGTGTTAAAAACGCTTCCAACATTGTGAGGGAAGTGTCCTTTAGGAGGGATTCCTTGAAGTGTTGCGTCTGTTAAAGAAAGAAGCTCTTGGGGCGTACTGTGTGTTAACTGCAATAGGTGCACATAGGGCTATAGTATCAAGACCGGCAAGGCTTAAAAGACTATGCAACCACCAAGCCGACACTGCAAGAAATATTAAGGGGTGTTCTATAAAAGAGGAAAAATCCCAAGAATAGCATTGAACAGAAATATAGAGACAGTCTACAGAAAGAAAGAATTCAAAGGTAACTCGATGTCAATAAAAACGTATCTATCAATAATCACTCTCAATGTGAATGGCCTAAATGCACCCATAAAACGGCACAGGGTTGCAGATTGGATAAAACGACAGGACCCATCCATATGCTGTCTACAAGAGACCCGTTTTGAACCTAAAGATACACACAGACTGAAAGTGAAGGGGTGGAGAATGCTTGGATCAACCAGGAGATCAAAGAAGAACTGAAACAATTCATGGAAACCAATGAGAATGAAGACACTTCGGTCCAAAACCTATGGGATACAGCAAAGGCGGTCCTAAGGGGAAAATATATAGCCATCCAAGCCTCGCTCAAAAAAATTGAAAAATCCAGAACACACCAGCTGTCTCTACACTTTAAAGAACTGGAGGATCAACAACAAATCAAACCAACTCCACACATAAGAAGGGAAATCATCAAGATTAGAGCTGAGATCAATGAGGGAGAAAACAGAGATACCGTAGAACGTATCAATGAAACTAGAAGCTGGTTTTTTGAAAGAATCAATAAGATCGATATGCCACTGGCTACACTAATATGAAAGAAAAGAGAGAAATCCCAAATTCATAAAATTATGAATGAAAGGGGAGAGATCACAACTAACACCAAGGAAGTAGAAACAATCATCAGAAGTTATTATGAACAGTTATATGCCAAAAACCTTAGCAACCTAGATGAAATGGATGCATTCCTTGAAAAATATAAACTACCAACATTGAACCAGGAAGAAATCGACAACCTGAATAGAATGATATCTAATAATGAGATTGAATCAGTGATCAAAAACCTCCCAAAAAAAAGAGCCCAGGACCTGATCGATTCCCTGGGGAATTCTACCAAACCTTCAAAGAAGAATTAACACCTATTCTCCTGAAGCTGTTTCAAAAAATTGAAGCAGAAGAAAAACTTCCAGATTCTTTCTATGAAGCCAGAATTACCCTGATCCCCAAACAAGGCAAGGACCATACCAAAAAGGAGAATTTCAGACCAATATCACTGATGAATATGGATGCTAAGATTCTCAACAAGATCCTAGCCAACAGGATACAACAGCACATTAAAAAGATTATCCACCATGATCAGGTGGGATTCATCCCTGGGCTACAAGGATGGTTCAACATTTGCAAATCAAACAATGTGATACAACAAATTAATATGAGAAGAGAGAAGAACCACATGGTCCTCTCAATTGATGCAGAAAAAGCATTTGACAAAATCCAACATCCGTTCCTGATTAAAATGCTTCAAAGTATAGGGATAGAGGGAACATTCCTGAACCTCCTCAAATCTATGAAAGAACCACAGCAAATATCATCCTCAATGGGAAAAAGCTTGCAGCCTTCCCATTGAGATCAGGAACAAGACAACGATGCCCACTTCCACCACTCTTGTTCAACATAGTTTTAGATGTCCTAGCAACAGCAATCAGACAATAGAGAGAAATAAAAGGGATCCAAATTGTTAATGAAGAAGTCAAACTCTCTCTCTTCGCAGACAACATGATTCTTTATATGGAAAACCCAAAAGACTCCACCCCCAAACTACTTGACTAATATAGCAATTCATCAGCGTGGGAGGATACAAAGTCAATGTGCAGAAATCAGTGGCTTTCTTATACATTAACAATGAAAATACAGAAAGGGAAATTAGAGAATCGATTCCATTTATTATAGCACCAAGAACCATAAGATACCTGGGAATAAACCTAACTAAAGAGGTAAAGGATCTGTACTTGAGGAACTATAGAACACTCATGAAAGAAATTGAAGAAGACACAAAAAGATGGAAGACCATTCCATGCTCTTGGATCGGAAGAATAAACATTGTTAAAATGTCTATACTGCCTAGAGCAATCTATACTTTTAATGCCATTCCGATCAAAATTCCACCGGCATTCTTCAAAGAGCTGGAGCAAATAATCCTAAAATTTGTATGGAATCAGAAGAGACCCCGAATCGCTAAGGAAATGTTGAAACACAAAAATAAAGCTGGCGGCATCACCTTACCTGATTTCAAGCTTTATTACAAAGCTGTGATCACCAAGACAGCATGGTACTGGTATAAAAACAGACACATAGACCAGTGGAACAGAGTAGAGAGCCCTGATATGGTCCCTCAACTCTATGGTCAATTAATCTTTGACAAAACAGGAAAAAATATACAGTGGAAAAAAGACAGTCTCTTCAATAAATGGTGCTGGGAAAACAGGACAGCTATATGTAGAAGAATGAAACTCGACCATTCTCTTACACCGTACACAAAGATCAACTCACAATGGATAAAAGACCTCAACATGAGACAAGAATCCATCAGAATCTTAGAGGACAACATAGGCAGTAATCTCTTTGATATCAGCCACAGCAACTTCTTTCAAGATACGTCTCCAAAGGCAAAGGAAACAAAAGCGAAAATAAACTTCTGGGACTTCATCAAAATTAAAAGCTTCTGCACAGCAAAGGAAACAGTCAAAAAAACAAAGAGGCAACCCACGGAATGTGAGAAGACAATTGCAAATGACAGTACAGACAAAAGGTTGATATCCAGGACCTATAATGAACTCCTCAAACTCAACCCACACAAAACAGACAAACACATCAAAAAATGGGCAGAAGATATGAACAGACACTTCTCCAATCAAGACATGCAAATGGCTATCAGACACATGAAAAAATGCTCATCATCATTAGTCCTCAGGGAGATTCAAATTAAAACCACATTGAGATATCACCTTACACCAGTTAGAATGGCCAAAATTAACAAAACAGGAAACAACATGTGTTGGAGAGGATGTGGAGAAAGGGGAACCCTCTTACACTGTTGGTGGGAATGCAAGTTGGTGCAGCCTCTTTGGAGAACAGTGTGGAGATTCCTCAAAATTAAAAATAGAGCTTCCCTACGACCCTGCAATTGCACTCCTGGGTATTTACCCCAAAGATACAGATGTCGTGAAAAGAAGGGCCATCTGTACCCCAATGTTTATAGCAGCAATGGCCACAGTCACCAAACTATGGAAAGAACCAAGATGCTCTTCAACGGATGAATGGATAAGGAAGATGTGTTCCATATATACTATGGAGTATTATGCCTCCATCAGAAAGGACGGATACCCAACTTTTATAGCAACATGGACGGGACTGGAATTGATTATGCTGAGTGAAATAAGTCAAGCAGAGAGAGTCAATTATCATATGGTTTCACTTATTTGTGGAGCATAACAAAGAGCATGGAGGACAAGGGGCTTTAGAGAGGAGAAGGGAATTTGGGTAAATTGGAAGGGGAGGTGAACCATGAGAGACTATGGACTCTGAAAACAGTCTGAGGGGTTTGAAGTGGCGGGGGGATGGGAGGTTGGGGTACCAGGTGGTGGGTATTATAGAGGGCACGGCTTGCATGGAGCACTGGGTGTGGTGAAAAAATAATGAATACTGTTTTTCTGTAAATAAATAAATTGGAAAAAAAACACTTCAAATGTACGAGGGAACTGTGCTACTGTACGTTCTCATGACAGGAATGAGTCTCTGCTAAGATGGAAACGGTCTGACCTGTTTGTGTTGCAATCAAATGTGTCTCGTACAGGACCCTGACAGGTTATTCTTAAGAAGGTATCTTTTCAGGGATTCAACTTAAAGTTAGTTCTCATTGAAATAGTGTCTCCTCCTTTGAGGAATGATGATAGAACACGGACGGAGTATGGGCACATTGTGAGTAAAGTGTAGGCTATGGCGCTTAGGCATCCCAAACACATATAGGAAGATCACGACCAGTGGCGATCCACACTTACTTTCTGTGTTAAAAACGCTTCCAACATTGTGAGGGAAGTATGCTTTAGGAGGGATTCATTGCAGTGTTGCGTCTGATATAGAAAGAAGCTCTTGGAACGTACACTGTGGTAAGTGCAATAGGCGCACATAGGGCTCTAGTATCAGACGTCTATCCATAGGACTATAGCAAGTTCTGTTTAAGGGAAACTACTTCAGGCAGGAATCCGACTTCTCACAGTGTCTTTTCAGTGAAGTAAAGAGATAGAACAAGGAGGGACAGAGGGAACGTTGCGCCCTGAGAGTGATGGACAGGTATGGCACATATGCCTCTATGACACATACTGGAAGGTCAACACCTGTGATGTTCCACTGTGTCTAAATCGTCTCATAACACTTCAAATGTACCAGGGAACTGTGCTTCTTTACGTTCTCATGACAGGAATGAGTCTGTGCTAAGTTGGCAACTGTAGGACCTGTCTGTGTAGCAATCATAAAGTGTCCCGTACAGGATCCTGACAGGTGATTCTTAGTAAGGTATCTTCTCAGGGATCCTACTTGAAGTGCGTTATCATTCAAAACAGTGTCTCCTCATTTGAGGAATGCAGATAGAACACGGACGGACTATGGGCACATTAGGTACTGTGAGTAAAGTGCAGGCTATGGCGCTTAGGCATCCCAAACACATATTGGATGATCACGTCCAGTGGTTATCCGCACTTTCTTTCTGTGTTAAATACACTTCCAACACTGTGAGGGAAGTGTACTTTAGGAGGGATTCGTTGCAGTGTTGCGTCTGTTAAAGATGGAATCTCTTGGGACAGACTCTGTGGTAACTGCAATAGGTGCACATAGGGCTCTAGTATCAGATGTCTATTCGCTGGACTATAGCACGTTCTTTTTAAGGGAAACTCCTTCAGGCGGAATCCAACTTCTCACAGTGTCTTTCCAGTGGAGGAAAGGAGATAGAAAAAGGATGGACAGAGGGAACGTTGCCCCTTGAGAGTGAAGGACTGGATATGGCACATAGGCCTCTATGACACATACTGAAAAGTCAACACCTGTGATGATCCACTGTGTCTAACTCTTCTAAAAACACTTCAAATGTACGAGGGAACTGTGCTACTGTACGTTCTCTCGATAGTAATGAGTCTGTGCTAAAATGGAAAATGTAGGACCTGTCCATGTAGCAATCATAATGTGTCTCGTAGAGGCCCCTGACAGGTGATTTTTAGGAATGTATCTTTCAGGGATCCTACTTAAAGTGCATTCTCATTCATAACAGTTGTCCACCTTTGAGGAATTATGATAAAACAAGGACGGACTATGGGCACATTAGGTACTGTGAGTAAAGTGTAGGCTATTGCGCTTACGCATCCCAAACACATATCGGATGATCACGACCAGTGGTGATCCGCACTTACTTTCTGTGTTAAAAACGCGTCCAAAATTGTGAGGGAAGTGTGTCTTAGGAGTTATTCGTTGCAGTGTTCTGTCTGTAAAGAAGGAATATCTTGGCACTGACTCTGCGGTAACTGCAATTGGCACCCATAGGGCTCTAGTACCAGACGACTATCCGATGGACTATAGTAAGTTCTGTTTAAGGAAAACTCCTTCAGGTGGAATCTCACTTCTCACATTGTCTTCTCAGTGGAGGAAAGGGGATAGAACAACTACGGACAGAGGGAATATTGCGCCCTGAGAGTGAAGGACAGGATATGGCACATAGGCCTCTATGACACACACACGAAGGTGAACAACTGTGATGTTCCACTGTGTCTAACTCGTCTCAAAATACTTCAAATGAACTATGGAACTGTGCTACTGTACGTTCTCACAACAGTAATGATTCTGTGCTAAGAAGGAAAATGTAGGACCTGTCTGTGTAGCAATCGTAAAGTGTCTCATAGAGGACCCTGACTGGTGATTCTTAGGAAGGTATCCTTTCAGTGATACTACTTAAGTGCGATCTCATTCATAACAGTGTCTCCTCCTTTGAGGAATGAAGATAGAACACGGACGGACTATGGGCACCTTAGGTTCTCTGAGTGTAGTGCAGGCTATGGCGCTTAGGAATCCCAAACACATATTGGATGATCACGATCAGTGGTGATCCTCACTTTCTTTCTGTGTTAAAAACTCTTCCAACATTGTGAGGGGAGTGTGCTTTAGGAGGAATTCGTTGCAGTGTTGCGTCTGTTAAAGAAGGGAGGTCTTGGGACTGGCTCTGCGGTAACTGCAATAGGCGCACATAGGGCTCTAGTATCAGACGTCTATCCATTGGACTATAGCAAGTTCTGTTTAAGGGAAACTCCTTCAGGTGGAACCACACTTCTCACAGTGTCTGTTCAGTGGAGGAATGGAGAAAGAACAACTACGGACAGAGGGAACGTTGCGCTTGAGAGTGAAGGACAGGGTATGGCACATAGGCCTCTATGACTCATACTGGAAGTTCAACACCTGTGATGTTCCACTGTGTCTAACTCGACTCAAAGCACTTCAAATGTACGAGGGAACCGTGCTACTGTACTTTCTCACGACAGGAATGAGTCTGTGCTAAGTTGGAAACTGTAGGACATGTCTGTGAAGCAATCATAAAAAGTTTCTTACAGAACCATGACAGGTTATTCTTAGGAAGGTATATTTTCAGGGATCCTACTTAAAGTGTTTTCTCATTAATAACATTGTCTCCCTCTTTGAGGAATGATGATAGAATGCGGACGGACTATGGACACATTAGATACTGTGAGTAATGTGCAGGCTATGGTGCTTAGGCATCCCAAACATTATTGGATGATCAAGGCCAGTGGTGATCGGCACTTTCTTTCTGTGTTAAAAACGATTCCAAAATTGTGAGGAAAGTGTGCTTTAGGAGGGATTGGTTGCTGTGTTGCATCTGTTAAAGAACAACGCTCTTTGGACTGACTCTGCGGTAACTGCAATAGGCGCACACAGGGCTCTAGTTTCAGACGTCTATGGTTGGACTATAGCAAGTTCTGTTTAAAGGAAACTCTATCAGGCGGAATCGCAATTCTCACAGTGTCTTTTCAGCGGAGGTAAGGAGATAGAACAACTACGGACAGAGGGAACGTTGTGACCTGAGAGTGAAGTACAGGTTATGGCACATTGGCCTCCATGACACGTACTGGAAGGTCAACACCTGTGATGTTCCACTATGTCTAACTCTTCTCAAAACACTTCAAATGTACGAGGGAACTGTGCTACAGTACGTTCTCACGACAGGAATGAGTCTGTGCTAAGTTGGAATCTGTAGGACCTGTCTGTGTAGCAATCATAAAGTGTCTTGTACAGGTGCCTTTCAGGTTATTCTTAGGAAGGTATCTTTTCTAATATCCTACTTAAAGTGCGTTCTCATTCATAACAGTGTCTCCCTCTTTGAGGAATGATTATAGAATGCAGACGAACTATGGGCACATTAGGTACTGTGAGTAAAGTGCAGGCTATGGCACTTAGGCATCCCAAACACATATTGGATGCTCAAGACCAGTGGTGATCCGCACCTTCTTTCTGTGTTAAAAACGCTTCCAACATTGTGAGGGAAGTGTGCTTTAGGAGGGATTCGTTGCAGTGTTGCTTCTGTTAAAGAAGGAAGCTCTTGGGACTTACCCTGCGGTAACTGCAATATGCGCACACAGGGCTCTAGTATCAGACGTCTCTCCGTTGGACTATAGCAAGTTCTGTTTAAGGGAAACTCCTTCAAACGGAATCGCACTTCTCACAGTGTCTTTTCAGTGGAGGAAAGAAAATAGACCAACTACCGACAAAGGGAACATTGCGACCTGAGAGTGGACAGGGTATGGCACATAGATCTGTATGACACATACTGGAAGGTCAACACCTGTGAAGTTCGACTGTGTCTAACTCGTCTCAACACACTTCAAATGTACGAGGGAACTGTGCTACGATACGTTTTCACGACAAGAATGAGTCTGTGCTAAGTTGGAAACTGTAGGACGTGTCTGTGTAGCAATCATAATATCTCGTACAGGACCCAGACACGTGATTCCTAGGAAGGTATCTATTCAGGGATCCTACTTAAACTGCGTTCTCATTCATAACAGTGTCTCCTGCTTTGAGGAATGATGATAGAACAGGGACGGACTATAGGCACATTAGGTACTGTGAGTAAAGTGAAAGCTATGGTGCTTAGGCATCCCAAACACATATTGGATGATCACGACCAGTGGTGATCCGTACTTTCTTTCTGTGTAAAAAACGCTTCCAACATTGTGAGGGAAGTGTGCTTTAGGAGGGATTCGTTGCAGTGTTGCGTCTGTTAAAGAAGGAAGCTCTTGGGACTGAGTCTGGGATAACTGCAATAGGCGCATATAAGGCTCTATTATCAGACGTTTATCCGTAGGACTATAGCAAGAATGTTAAAGGGAAACTCCTTCAGGTGGAATCCTACTTCTCACAGTGTCTTTTCAGCGGAGGAAAGAAGATAGAACAAGGACGACAGAGGGATCGTTGCGCCCTGAGAGTGAAGGACAGGGTATGGCACATAGGCCTCTATGACACAAACTGGAAGGTCAACACCTGTGATGTTCCACTGTGTCTAACTTGTCTCAAAACACTTCAAATGTACGAGGGAACTGTGCTACTGTACGTTCTCACAACATGAAAGAGTCTTTGCTAATTTGGAAACTGAAGGACCTGTCTGTGTAGCAATCATAAAGTGTCTCGTACAGGACTCTGTCAGGTGGTTCTTAGGAAGGTATCATTTCAGGAATCCTACTTAAAGTGCGTTCTCATTCATAACAGTGTCTCCTCCTTTGAGGAATGATGATAGAACACGGACGGGCTATGGGCACATTAGGTACTGTGAGTAAAGTGCATTCTATGGCACTTAGGCATCCCAAAGGCATATTGGGTGCTCACGACAATTGGTGACCCGCACTTTCTTTCTGTGTAAAAAACGCTTCCAACATTGTGAGGGAAGTGTGCTTTAGGAGGGATTCGTTGCAGTGTTGCGTCTTTTAAAGAAGGAAGCACTTGGGACTGACTCTGTGGTAACTGCAATAGGCGCACATAGGTCTGTAGTATCAGACGTCTATCCGTTGGACTATAGCAAGTTCTGTTTAAGGAAACCACTTCAAACGGCATCGCACTTCTCACAGTGTCTTTTCAGCGGAGGTAAGGAGATAGAACAACTACGGACAGAGGGAACTTCCGTCCAGAGAGTGAAGGACAGGGTATGGCACATAGGCCTCTATGACACATACTGGAAGGTCAACACCTGTGATGTTCCACTGTGTCTAACTCGTCTCAAAACACTTCAAATGTACGAGGAAACTGTGCTACTTTTCGTTCTCATGACAGGAATGAGTCTGTCCTAAGTTGGAAACTGTAGGACCTGTCTGTGTAGCAATCATAAAGTGTCTCATATAGGACACTGACAGCAATTCTTAGGAAGGTATCCTTTCAGGGATCCTACTTAAAGTGCTTTCTCATTCATAACAGTGTCTACTCCTTTGAGGAATGATGATAGAACAGGGACTGACTATGGGCACATTAGGTACTTTGAGTAAAGAGCAGGCTATGGTGCTTCGCATCCCAAACACGTATTAAATGACCATGACTAGTTGTGATCCGCACTTTCTTTCTTTGTTAAAAACGCTTCCAACATTGTGAGAGAAGTGTGGTTTAGGAGGGATTCGTTACAGTGTTGGGTCTGTTAAAGAAGAAAGAAGTTGGGAGTGACTCTGCGGTAACTGAAAGAAGCGCACATTGGGCTCTAGTATCAGACGTCTATCTGTTGGACTATAGCAAGTTCTTTTTAACGGAAACTCCTTCAGGCTGCATCGAACTTCTCACAGTGTCTTTTCAGCGGACGAAAGAGGATAGAACAAAGACAGACAGAGGGAACGTTGCACCCTGAGAGTGAAGGACAGGGTATGGCACATAGGCCTCTATGATACATACTGGAAGGTCAACACCTATGTTTTTCCACTGTGTCTAACTGGTCAGAAAACACTTCAAATGAACGAGGAAACTGTGCTACTGTACGTTCTCACAACAAAAATGAATCTGTGCTAAGTTGGAAACTGTAGGACCTGTCTGTGTAGCAATCATAAAGTGTCTCATACAGGACCCTGACAGTTGATTCTTAGGAATGTATATTCTCAGGGATCCTACTTAAAATGGTTTCTCAGTAATAACAGTGTCTCCTCCTTTGAGGAATGATGATTAAACAGGGACGAACTATGGGCACATTAGGTATTGTAAGAGCAGGCTATGGCCCTTAGGCATCCCAAACACATATTGGATGATCACGACCAGTGGTGATCCGTACTTTCTTTCTGTGTTAAAAACGCTTCCAACATTTTGAGGGTAGTGTGCTTTAGGTAGGATTCGTTGCTGTATTGCGTCCTTTAAAGAAGGAAGATCTTGGGACTCCCTGTGCGTTAACTGCAATAGGCAAACATAGGGCTCTAGTATCAGACGTCTATCCGTTGGACTATAGCAAGTTCTGTTTTTAGGGAAACTCCTTCAGGCGGAATCACACTTCTTGCAGTGTCTTTTCAGCGTAGGAAATAAGAAAGAACAGAGACGGACAGAGGGAACGTTGCGCCCTGAGAGTGAAGGACAGGTATGGCACATAAGCCTCTATGACACGTACTGGAAGGTCAAGACCTGTGATGTTCCACTGTGTCTAACTCATCTCAAAACACATCAAATGTACGAGGGAACTGTGCCTACTGTACGTTCTCACGACAGGAATGAGTCTGTGCTAAGTTGGAAACTGTAGGACCTGTCTGTGTAGCAATCATAAAGTGTCTCATACAGGACCCTGACAGGTGATTCTTAGGAAGGTATCTTTTCTGGGATCCTACTTAAAGTGCGTTCTCATCCATAACAGTGTCTCCTCCTTTGACGAATGATGATAGAACATGGACGGACTATGGGCACATTAGGTACTGTGAGTAAAGTGCAGGCTATGTGGCTTAGGCATCCCAAACACCTATTGGATGACGACGGTCCGTGCTCATCAGCACGTTCTTTATGTGTCAAAAAGGATTCCTACAGTGTGAGGGAAGTGTGCTTATGGAGGAATTCGTTGCAGTGTTGCGTCGACAAAGTAGGAAGCTCTTGGCCCTGACTCTCTATTGTCTTCAATAGGTGCACATAGGGCTCTAGTATCAGAGGTCTATCCGTTAGAGTTAGCAAGTTCTGTTTAAAGGAAACTCCTTCAGGCGTAATCTCACTTCTCACAGTGTCTTTCCAGTGGAGTAAAGAAGTTAGAACAAGGACGGATAGAGGGAACGTTGCACCCTGAGAGTTAGGGACAGGTCATGGCTCATAGGCCTCTATGACACATATTGGAAGGTCCACACCTGTGATGTTCCACTGTGTCTAACTCGTCTCAAAACACTCAAATGCACGAGGGAACTCTGCTACTGTACGTTCTCATGACAGGAATGATTCTGGGCTAATTTGGAAACCCTAGGACCTGTCTGTGTAGCAATCATGAAGTGTCTCATACAGATCCTTTCAGATTATTTTTAGGAAGGTATCTTTTCAGGGATCCTACTTAAAGTGCGTTCTCATTCATAACAGTGTCTCCTCCTTTGAGGAATGAAGATAGAACACGGACGGACTATGGGCACATTAGGTACTGTGAGTAAATTGCAGGCTATGGCATTTAGGCTTCCCAAATACATATTGGATGATCACGACCAGTGGTGAGCCGCACTTTCTCTCTGTGTCACAAGCGCTTCCAACATTGTGAGAGAAGTGTACTTTAGGACGGATTCGTTGGCAGTGTTGCTTCTGTAAAAGAGGGAAGCTCTCGGGGGGAGGAGTCAAGATGGCGGAGAAGTAGCAGTCTGAGACTACTTCAGCTAGCAGGAGATCATCTAGAGAGCTTATCTAAAGATTGCAAACATCTGCAATCCTTCGGCAGATCGATGAGATGTAGAACAGCAATTCTAGAAACAGAAAAATAACCACTTTCTGAAAGGTAGGATTGGCGCAGAAGTGAATCCAAAGCGAAGAGAAGATAGACCCCGGGGGGAGGGGCTGGCTCCCAGCAAGCGGCGGAGCAACGGAGCACAAAATCACGACTTTTAAAAGTCTGTTCTGCTGAGGGACATCGCTCCAGAGGCTAAACCGGGGCGAAGCCCACGAGGAGTCGGCGTGGCCTCAGGTCTCGCAGTGTCACAGAAGGATCGGGGGTGTCTAAGTATTGCAGAGCTTGCGGATATTGGAACGGGAAAGCCGGCTGCAGAGACAGAGCCGACAGTAAGCTCGCAGCTTGGTGTTGCCTTGAACCGGTCCAGGCTCTGTGAGCTCGAAGTGCGGCCAGAGGTTAGGCAGACTGGAGTTACTGGGATCTGTTCTCTGAGGGCGCACCGGGGAGCGGGGCCACGGGCTCTCGGGTCCTCCGGACCGGAGACCAGGAGGCCGCCATTCGTAACCCGTCCCAAACACGTATTGGATGATCACGACTAGTGGTGATCCGCACTTTCTTTCATTGTTAAAAAACGCTTCCAACATTGTGCGGGAATTGTAGTTTAGGAGGGATTCGTTGCAGTTTGGGTCTGTTAAAGAAGGAAGCTCTTGGGATTGACTCTGCGGTAACTGCAATAAGCGTACATTGGGGTCTAGTATCAGAAGTCTATCCGTTGGAATATAGCAAGTTCTGTTTAAGGGAAACTCCATCAGGCTGCATCGAACCTCTCACAGTGTTTTTTCAGCGGAGGAAAGAGGATAGAACAAGGAGGGACAGAGGGAACGTTGCGCCCTGAGAGTGAAGGACAGTGTTGGCACATAGGCCTCTATGCCACATATTGGAAAGTCAACACCTGTGATGTTCCACTGTGTCTAGCTCGTCTCAAAACACTTCAAATGTACGAGGGAACGGTGGTACTGTACGTTCTCACGACAGGAATGTGTCTGTGCTAGGTTGGAAAGTGTAGGACCTGTCTGTGTAGCAATCATAAAGTGTCTCATAAAGACCCTGACAGGTGATTGTTAGGAAGTTATCTTTTAAGTGATGTACTTAAAGTGCGTTCTCATTCATAACAGTGTCTACTCCTTTGAGGAATGATGATAGATAACGGACGGATTATGGGCACATTAGGTACTGTGAGTAAAGTGCAGGCTAGGGTGCTTAGGCGTCCCAAACACATATTGGATGATCACAAGAAATGGTGATCAGCACTTCTTTCTGTGTTAGAAACGCTTCCAAGATTGTGAGCGAAGTGTGCTTTAGTAGGGATTCGTTGCAGTGTTGTGTCTGTTAAAGAAGAAAGCTCTTGGGACTGAGCTACGGTAACTGCCATAGAAGCACATAAGGCTCTAGTACCAGACGTCTATCCATTGGACTATAGCAAGTTCTGTTTAAGGGAAACACCTTCAGGCGGAATCCCACTTCTCACAGTTTCTTTTCTGCGGAGGAAAGAGGACAGAACAAGGACGGACAGAGGGAAGGTTGTGCCCTGAGAGTGAAGGACAGTCATAGAAGCACATCGGCCTCTATGTCACATACAAAAAGATCAACACCTGTGATGTTACACTGTGTATGAGGGAACTGTGCTACTTACGTTCTCACGACAGGAATAAGTCTGTGCTAAGTTAGAAACTGTAGGACCTGACTGTGTACCAATCATAAAGTTTCTCGTACAGGACCCTGAGAGGTGATTTTCAGGGATCCTAATTAAAGTGCGTTCTCATTCATAACAGTGTCTACTCCTTTGAGGAATGATGATAGAACACGGACGGACTATGGGCACATTAGGTACTGTGAGTAAAATGCAGGCAATGGCAGTTAGGCATCTCAAACACATATTGGATGATCACGACCAGTGGTGATCGGCACTTTCTTTCGGTGTTAAAACTCCTTCCAACTTTGTGAGGGAAGTGTGCTTTAGGAGGGATTCGTTGCAGTGTTGCGTCTGTTAAAGAAGGAAATTCTTGGAACTGTCTCTACGGTAACTGCAATAGACGCACATAGGGTTCTAGTATCAGACGTCTATCCGTTGGACTATAGCAAGTTCTGTTTAAGGGAAACTCATTCAGGCTGCATCGAACCTCTCACAGTGTCTTTTCAGCAGAGGAAAGAGGATAGAACAAGGAGGGACAGAGGGAACGTTGTGCCCTGAGAGTGAAGGACCAGGTATGGCACATAGGCCTCTATGCCACATATTGGAAAGTCAACACCTGTGATGTTCCACTGTGTCTAACTCGTCTCAAAACACTTCAAATGTACTAGGGAACTGTCTTCTGTACGTTCTAACGACAGGAATGAGTCTGTGCTAGGTTGGAAAGTGTAGGACCTGCCTGTGTAGCAATCATAAAGTGTATCATACAAGACCCTGACAGGTGATTCTTAGGAAGTTATCGTTTCAGGGATCCTACTTAAAGTGCGTTCTCATTCATAACAGTGTCTCCACTTTTGAGGACTGATGATAGAACACGGATGGACTATGGGCACATTAGGTACTGTGAGTAAAGTGCAGGCAATGGCGCTTAGGCATCCCAAACACATATTGGATGATCATGACCAGTGGTGATCCGCACTTTCTTTCTGTGTTAAAAACGCTTCCAACATTGTGAGGGAAGTGTTCTTTAGGAGGGACTCTTTGCAGTGTAGCGTCTGTTAAAGAAGGAAGCTCTTGGGGCTGACTCTGCAGTAACTGCAATAGGCACACATAGGGCTCTAGTATCAGACGTCTATCCGTTGGACTATAGCAAGTTCTGTTTAAGGGAAACTCCTACAGGCGGAATCGTACTTCTCACAGTGCCATTTCAGGGGAGCAAAGAAGAAAGAACAAGGACGGACAAAGGGAACGTCGCCCTGAGAGTGAAGGGCAGGGTATGGCACAAAGGCTTCTATGACCCATACTGGAAGCTCAACACCTGTGATGTTGCACTGTTCTAACTCATCTCAAAACACTTCAAATGTATGAGGGAACTGTGCTACTGTACTTTCTCACGACAGGAATCAGTCTGTGCTAAGTTGGAAACTGTAAGACCTCTTTGTGTAGCAATCATAATGTGTCTCGTACAGGAATCTGTCAGGTGATTCTTAGGAAGGTATCTCTCAGGGATCCTACATAAAGGGCAATCTCATCCATAACAGTTTCTACTCCTTTGTGGAATGTGATAGAATACGGATGGACTATGGACACATTAAGTACTGTGAGTAAAGTGCAGGCTACGGCGCTTATGCTTCACAAACACATATTGGATGATCACGACTAGTGGTGATCCGCACTTTCTTTCTGTGTTAAAAACGCTTCCAACATTGTGAGCGAAGTGTGCTTTAGGAGGGATTCGTTGCAGTGTTGCGTCTGTTAAAGAAGGAAGCTCTTGGGATTGACTCTGCGGTAACTACAAGAGGCGCACATAGGGCTCTAGTTTTAGACATCTATCTGTTAAACTATAGCAAGTTCTGTATAAGGGAAACTCAAACAGTCTGAATCGCACTTCTCACAGTGTCTTTTCAGCAGAGGAAAGAAGATTGAACAAGGACGGACAGAGGGAACGTTGCGCCCGAAGAATAAAGGACAGGGTATGGAACATAAGCCTCTATGACACATACTGGAAGGACAAAAGCTGTGATGTTACACTGTGTCTAACTCGTCTCAAAACACTTCAAATTCTTCAAATTTATGAGGGAACTGTGCTACTGTACGTTCTCATGACAGGAATTGGTCTGTGCTAATTTGGAAACTGTAGGACCTGTCGTGTAGCAATCATAACGTGTCTCGTATAAGAACCTGACAGGTGATTCTTAGGAAGGTATCTTTTCAGGTATCCTACATTAAGTGCGTTCTCATTCATAACAGTGTCTCCTCCTTTGAGGAATAATGATAGATCACGGACGTATATTGGCACATTAGGCGATGTGAGTAAAATGCAGGCTATGGCGCTTAGGCATCCCAAACACATATTGGATGATCACGACCCGTGGTGATCCGCACTTTCTTTCTGTGTTAAAAACGATTCCAACATTGTGATGGAAGTGTGCTTTAGGAGGGATTCGTTGCAGTGTTTCATTTGTTAAAGAAGGAAGCTCTTGAGACTGAGTCTGGGGTTACTGCAATAGGCGAACATAAGGCTCTAGTATCAGACGTCTATCCGTTGGACTATAGCAAGTTCTTTTTAACGGAAACTCCTTCAGGCAGAATCCCACTTCTCACAGTGTCTTTCCGCGGAGGAAAGAAGATAGAACAAGGACGGACAGAGAGAATGTTGCGCCCTGAGAATGAAGGACAGGGTATGGCACATAGGCCTCTATGACACATTCTGGAAGGTCAACACCTGTGATGTTCCACTGTGCCTAACACGTCTAAAACACTTCAAATTTTCTGGGGAACTGTGCTATTGTACGTCTCACAACAGGAATGAGTCTGTGCTAAGTTGGAAATAGGACTTGTCTGTGTAGCAATCGTAAAGTGTCTCATTCAGGACCCTGGCAGGTGATTCTTAGGAAGGTATCTTTTCAGGGATCCTACTTAAAGTACGTTCTCATTCATAACAGTGCCAACTCATTTGAGGAATGATGAAAGAACACGAATGGACTATGCGCACATTAGGTATTGTGAATATAGTGCAGACTATGGCGCTTAGCCATCCCAAAAACATATTGGATGATTACAACCAGTGGTGATCCACACTTTCTTTTGTGATAAAAAGGCTTCCAACATTGTGAGGGAAGTGTGCTTCAGGAGGGATTCGTTGCAGTTTTGCATCTGTTAAAGAAGGAGGCCTTTGGGAATGACTCTGCGGTAACTGCAATAGGCGCACATAGTGTTCTAGTATCAGACGTCTATCCGTTGGTCTATAGCAAGTTCTGTTTAAGGGAAACTCCTTCAGGCGGAATCCCAATTCTCAGAGTGTCCTTTTAGTGGAGGAAAGGAGATAGAACAAGGACGGACAGAGGGAAAGTAGCGCCCTCAGAGTGAAGGACAGGGTATGGCACATAGTCCTCTATGACACATCTGGAAGGTCAACACCTGTGATGTTCCACTGTGTCTAACTCGTCTCAAAACACTTCAAGAGTACGAGGAAACTGTGCTACTGTACGTTCTCACGACAGGAATGAGTCTGTGCTAAGTTGGAAACTGTAGGACCTGTCTGAGTAGCACTCATAAAGTGTCTCGTACAGGACCCTGACAGGTGATTCTTAGGAAGCTATCTTTTCAGGGATCCTACTTAAAGTGCGTTCTCATTCATAACAGTGTCTACTCTTGAGAAATGCTGATAGATCATGGACGGACTATGGGCACATTAGTTACTGTGAGTAAAGTGGAGGCTACGGAGCTTAGCATCCCAAACACATATTGTATGTCATGAGCAGTGGTGATCCGCACTTTCTTTCTCACAATGTCCAACATTGTGAGGGAAGTGTGCTTTAGGAGTGATTTGTTGCAGTGTTGCTTCTGTTAAAGAAGGAAGCTCTTGGGACTGACTTGTGGTAACGGCCATTGGCACACATAGGGCTCTAGCATCAGACGTCTATCTGTTGGACTCTAGCAAGTTCTGTTTAAGGGAAACTCCTTCAGGCAGAATTGCACCTCCCCCAGTGTCTTTTCAGTGGAGGAAAGAAGATAGAACAAGGACGGACAGAGGGAAGTTTAAATCCTGTGAGTGAATGACAGGGTATGGCACATAGGCCTCTATGACACATACTGGAAGTTCCACACCTGTGATATTCCAGTGTGTCTAACTCCTCTCAAAACACTTCAAATGTACGAGGGAACTGTGCTCCTGTACGTTCTCACGACAGGAATGAGTCTGTGCTAAGTTGGAAACTGTAGGTCTTGACTGTATAGCAATCATAAAGTGTCTCCTACAGGAACCTGACAGGTGATTCTTGGGAAGGTATCTTTTCAGGGATCCTATTTTAAGTGCGTTCTCATTCATAACAGTGTCTCCTCCTTTGAGGAATGATGATAAAACACGGACGGAGTATGGGCACATTAGGTACTGTGAGTAACGTGCAGGCTATGGTGCTTAGGAATCCCAAACACATATTGGATGATCACGACCAGTGGTGATCCGAATTTTCTTTTGGTGTTAAAAACGCTTCCAACATTGTGAGCGAAGTGTGCTTTAGGAGGGATTCGTTGAAGTATAGCGTGATTTAAAGATGGAACCTCTTGGGACTGACTCTGTGGTAATTGCAATAGGCGCACAAAGGGCTATAGTATCAGACGTCTATCCGTTGGACTATAGCAAGTTCTGTTTAAGGGAAACTCCTTCAGACAGAATCACACTTCTCACAGTGTCTTTTCATCGGAGGAAAAGAAATAGAACAGGACGGACATGGGAACCTTGTGCCCTGAGCGTGAAGGACAGGTTATGGCATTTAGGCCTCTATGACACATACTGGAAGGTCAACAACTGTGAAGTTCCACTGTGTCTAACTCGTCTCAAAACACTTCTCATGTACGAGGGAACTGTGCTACTGTACGTTCTCATGACAGTAATGAGTCTGTGCTAAGTTGGAAACTGTAGGACCTGTCTGTGTAGCAATCATAAAATGTCTCGTACAGGACCCTGACAGGTGATTCTTAGGAAGGTATATTCTCAGGGATTCTACTTAAAATGCGTTCTCATTATAACAGTGTCTCGTCCTTTGAGGAATGATGATTAAACAGGGACGGACTATGGGCACATTAGGTAATGTGAGTAAGAGCAGGCTATGGCCCTAAGGCATCCCAAACACATATTGGATGATCACGACCAGTGGTGATCCGTACTTTCTTTCTGTGTTAAAATCGCTTCCAACATTTGAGGGTAGTGTGCTTTAGGTAGGATTCGTTGCTGTATTGCGTCTGTTAAAGAAGGAAGCTCTTGGGACTCTCTGTGCGTTAACTGCAATAGGCACACATAGGGCTCTAGTATCAGACGTCTATCCGTTGGACTATAGAAAGTTCTGTTTAAGGGAAACTCCTTCAGGCGGAATCGCACTTCTCACAGTGTCTTTTCAGCGTAGGAAATAAGAAAGAACAAGGACAGACAGAGAGAACGTTGCGCCCTGAGAGTGAGGACAGGGTATGGCACATAAGCCTCTATGACACGTACTGGAAGGTCAACACCTGTGATGTTCCACTGTGTCTAACTCGTCTCAAAACACTTCAAATGTACGAGGAAACTGTGCCTACTGTACGTTCTCACGACAGGAATGAGTCTGTGCCAAGTTGGAAACTGTAGGACCTGTCTGTGTAGCAATCATAAAGTGTCTCATACAGGACCCTGACAGGTGATTCTTAGGAAGGTATCTTTTCTGGGATCCTACTTAAAGTGCGTTCTCATTCATAACAGTGTCTCCTCCTTTGACGAATGATGATAGAACATGGACGGACTATGGGCACATTAGGTACTGTATGTAAAGTGCAGGCTATGGTGCTTAGGCATCCCAAACACATATTGGATGATCACGGTCCGCGGTCATCCGCACGTTCTTTATGTGTCAAAAAGGATTCCTACAGTGTGAGGGAAGTGTGCTTATGGATGAATTTGTTGCAGTGTTGCGTCGTCAAAGTAGGAAGCTCTTGGCACTGAATCTGTGTTATCTTCAATAGGTGCACATAGGGCTCTAGTATCAGACGTCTATCCGTTAGAGTTAGCAAGTTCTGTTTAAAAGAATCTCCTTCAGGCGTAATCTCACTTCTCACAGTGTCTTTCCAGTGGAGTAAAGAAGTTAGAACAAGGACGGATAGAGGGAACGTTGCACCCTGAGAGTTAGGGACAGGTCATGGCTCATAGGCCTCTATGACACATATTGGAAGGTCCACACCTGTGATGTTCCACTGTGTCTAACTCGTCTCAAAACACTCAAATGCGTGAGGGAACTCTGCTACTGTGCGTTCTCATGACAGGAATGATTCTGTGCTAATTTGGAAACCCTAGGACCTGTCTGTGTAGCATCATGAAGTGTCTTATACAGGACCCTGACAGGTGATTCTTAGGAAGGTATTTTTTAGGGATCATACTTGAAGTGTATTCTCATTCATAACAGTATCTCCTCCTTTGAGGAATGAAGATAGAACACGGACGGACTATGGGCACATTAGGTACTGTGAGTAAATTGCAGGCTATGGCGCTTAGGCATCCCAAACACATATTCGATGATCAAGACCAGTGGTGAGCCGCACTTTCTTTCTGTGTCAAAAGCACTTCCAACATTGTGAGAGAAGTGTGCTTTAGGAGGGATTCGTTGGCAGTGTTGCTTCTGTAAAAGAAGGAAGCTCTCGGGGAGAGGAGTCAAGATGGCGGAGAAGTAGCAGTCTGAGACTACTTCAGCTAGCAGGAGATCAGCTAGAGAGCTTATCTAAAGATTGCAAACACCTGCAATCCTTCGGCAGATCGATGAGATGAAGAACAGCAATTCTAGAAACAGAAAAATAACCACTTTCTGAAAGGTAGGATTGGCGCAGAAGTGAATCCAAAGCGACGGGAAGATAGACCCCGGGGGGAGGGGCCGGCTCCCAGCAAGCGGTGGAGCAAAGGAGCACAAAATCACAACTTTTAAAAGTCTGTTCTGCTGAGGGACATTGCTCCAGAGGCTAAACCGGGGCGAAGCCCACGCAGAGTCGGCGTGGCCTCAGGTCTCGCTGTGTCACAGAAGGATCAGGGGTGTCTGAGTATTGCAGAGCTTGCGGATATTGGAATGGGAAAGCCGGGTGCAGAGACAGAGCCGACAGTAAGCTCACAGCTCGGTGTTGCCTTGAACCGGTCGCAGGCTCTGTGAGCTCGAAGTGCGGCCAGAGGTTAGGCAGACGGGAGTTACTGGGAGCTGTTCTCTGAGGGCGCACTGGGGAGCGGGGTCCCGGGCTCTCGGCTCCTCTGGGCCGGAGACCAGGAGGCCGCCATTTGTATTCCCGTCCTCCGGAATTCTACAGAAAGCGCTCAGGGAACAAAAGCTCCTGAAAGCACTGCCGAGCGGATAACTCAGGCCGGCCCCTGGTAAGGGCGGTACAATTCCGCAATGCGGCAAGGACACTTGAGAATCACTAGAACAGGCCTCTCCCCCAGAAGATCAACAAGAAATCCAGGCAAGACCAAGTTCACCTACCAAGGAGTGCAGTTTCAATACCTAGGAGAGCAGCAGAATTCCAGAGGATGAGAAAAGAAACCACGGAACTCATGGCTTTCTCCCTGTGATTTTTTAGTCTTGCAGTTAATTGAATTTTTTTCTTTTTCATTTTTTTTTCTCTTCTTCTGCTAAAATTTTTTTAACTTTTACCCTTTTCTTTTTTAACGTTTTTAACTAGTTTATCATATATATATATATATATATATATATATATATATATATTCTTTTTTCTACTTTTCTTTATTCGTTTTCTTTTTTTTATTCTTTTATTCTTTTTTTTCTTTCTTTATTTTTGAAACTCTTTTTATCCCCAAATCAGAAGAGATCCCAATCTCTTCAATCTCTTTTTTAAATGCTTTTTTAATTCTTGATTGAATTTTTAATTCAATCCTTTTTTTTTTAATTCTTTTTTTTCTTTCTTTCTTTTTGAACCTCTTTTTATCCCCAAATCAGAAGAGATCCCAATCAGAAGAGATTGGAAGATCCCAATCAGATGAGATCCCAATCTGAGGAGATCCCTCACCCAATCGTGAGGGGGGAGAAATCCCCCCTCACTATTTTGGATCGCTTCTGATTTGGTTAAAGAATAATTTCCTGGGATTGTTGCCACCCTTTTACTATTTTACTTCCTCCTTCTCTCTTAGCAGGACAAAATGACAAGGCGGAAAAATTAACAACAAAAAAAAAGAACAAGAAGCAGTACCGAAGGCTAGGGACCTAATCAATATAGACATTGGTAATATGTCAGATCTAGACTTCAAAATGACAATTCTCAAGGTTCTAGCCGGGCTTGAAAAAGGCATTGAAGAGATGCCCCCAGAATCCTTAGAGGGTAGAAGACGCCAGTGAGCAGGTAAAGCGGAATGGGAACTGGGGACTGATATTGGAAGATAAACAAAAGGGGGAGGGAGCCACCAGAGGCGACCGGTGGGAGAGTAATACCCCAATACGAGCGAGAGTGCCCTGCGTCTGGGGATCAGCATTAACTTGGAGACTGGTTGAAAGCATTCCAAAAGAGCAAAGGATCGCGTGGGAAATTGTGGGAATTGGGGCGGCTAGGGACCGGGGCTTAAGTCCCCGGTCCCAGACGGCCTCCCTGGCGTGGAGGAAGAGAGAGTGCGGTGGAGAAACCAGCTCCTGGTCCCTAAGCCGCCAGCGCACCCCAGAGCGTGTGGGTTCCTGCTCCTGGGAGGGGATGGGAGCTGAGCGGGTCTTCAGAATGCATACTAGCCCTACCACAAAGGTTGAGATACGCGCGCACGTCGCTCGAGCTCCCCTGGGTTACTGAGGCCCAGCGGACGCTCCTTGACCCGCGCCATTGTTTCAACACCTAAGCCACGCGCGCAGGAAACTCATCCCCACACAGAGGCGTGCAAAAGCACAGCCTGCGGCTTACAGACCAGCGCCCCGTTCTCAGTGCCCCAGACGCGCGCCCGACACACAGCCACCTCTGAAAAGAGGTGCGCGCAAGCCAGGCACTCCCAGACCGGGCCGGCGGCAAAATCTCAGTGTGCGATCGCTGCTTGGAACCTCTCTGGCGGTCGGGAGCTCCCAGACAGCCGCCACTGACTTGGCTTTGGGGACGAGCAAAAGATCCTGCGCCCCCAGGGTCTGCAACTTGGAACCTGTGCTGCCAGCGGCCAAGGGGGAATTTATTCAGCTTCTGCACCCAGACTGAGGCTTCTCTCTGAGACGGAGATCAGGGTGCAGTTTGATTTCTTCTAAGACTACAAAAAACATCAAATGCGGTCAAGGTGAGAGGGAAAAAAGTGAACAAGCAAAAAAACCGCCAGAGAACAAAAGTCTGAAAAAAACCAGTTTCCCCAGAGCCCACCCCCTTGAAGGGGGCGGGGGGACTCAACTCAGGAAACATCATTGACTGACAACCCACGTGGCAGTCCCCTCTACCAGAAAACCAACCAAGAAAGAAAGAAAAAAAAAGGACTACAAGAGAACCACCACTACATCATAGGAAAACTTGTATTATTCACTCGTTTCCACTATTCCAGTTCATATATATATATATATATATATATATATATATATATTAAGATTTTATTTATTTATTTGACAGAGACAAATCACAAGTAGATGGAGAGGCAGGCAGAGAGAGAGAGAGGGAATCAGGCTCCCTACTGAGCAGAGAGCCCGATGCGGGACTCGATCCCAGGACCCTGAGATCATGACCTGAGCTGAAGGCAGCGTTTTAACCCACTGAGCCACCCAGGCGCCCAATATATATATATATTTTTACACATAGGTAATTTTAAACATATTTACCATCACAGCGAGCTGTACAGTACATCAAATTCCATAATACCTTTCTAACCTGAACTTTTTGATATATACACCTAAGTTTTTCTTTTGCATTTTTATTTTTTGAATTCCTTTTATAAAAATTTTAGTTTAGTTTAGTCTAGTATATTCCGTTTCATTTTTATCCTCTAATATTCATATAGAGTTAACTTCAAAGTAATCCCCTTTCCCCAACCAATACTACCCCTATAGGTAAACCAGTTTTTAATCCCCTTTATCTTAGGAAAGTTGAGTCCTTTAACAAAGATATCAAGATACATCCAGGAAGAATCAAAACAACCTTCCTCGCACACACTGAGAATTTATAAGAACTCTCCCATCTTCTTCCACCAGTGTTTATGTGTTTTTTGAGTCTGTCCGGATAGCATATAAATTTTACACTTGTGGTTCTTTTTGACGAGGTTCTTTCTTTATTTGCATATATATATTTTTTTTCTTTACTTGCCATATAATTGTATCAGTCTTTTTATCTCTTTTTGTTTGTCTACTTCATAAATCTTACCTTGGGGCCCATCTTGGCTGAACCTTCTCTTTCATCTTCACTTTCTTTCCTGTCTCTCTCTCTCTCTCTTTTTTTTTTCTTTATCTTTTTCATTTTCTTTTCTTTTGTCTCTCGTTTGGGTGGGGAATCCTGATTGCTCAGAAGTGTTCCAGGGTGCACATTGACTGCACCAGAGTTGATACATCCAGCTACATCTGTTCAGTCTTCTCCCACCAAAATGACTAGGAGGAGGAATGCCCAACAGAAGAAAAATACAGAGGATGGACCTTCTGCAACAGAGCTAACGGCTATCAACATAGACAATATGTCAGAAAGAGAATTCAGGATAACAATTATCCAGGCAATAGCTAGGTTGGAGAAAGCCATGGATGACTAAACAGAATTGATTAGGGCCGAACTGAAAGCGACCAGACAGGATGTTCACGATGTTAGGGAGGAGCTTAAAGCTACCAGGGAGGAGGTCCACAATGCTCTCAATAGGTTCCAATCCAATCTAAACTCTCTCAAAGCTAGGGTAACTGAGACAGAAGATAGAATTAGTGATCTGGAAGACAAAGAGATAGAGAGAAAGGAACAGGAGGAAGCCTGGAACAAACAGCTTAGATCCCACGAAAGCAGAATCAGGGAAATAAATGATGCCATGAAGTGTTCCAAAGTCAGAATTATTGGAATCCTTGAAGGAGAGGAGAAAGAAAGAAGTCTAGAAGATATCGTGGAACAAGTCCTTCATGAAAACTTTCCGAATCTCGCGAATGAAAACAGCGTTCATGTACTAGAGGCTGAACGGTCTCCACCCAAGATTATATATTCCAAAAAAACATCACGACACCTGATAGTCAAATTGAGAAATTATAATTGTAGGTATAATCTCTTGAAAGCCGCCAGGGCAAAGAGACTCCTTACTTACAGAGGGAAGCCCATCAGAATAATGTCAGGCCTGTCCCCAGAGACCTGGCAAGCCAGAAGAGGATGGCAAGATATATTCACGACACTAAATGAGAAGAACATGCAGCCAAGAATACTTTATCCAGCAAGACTGACATTCAAAATGGATGGAGAGATAAAGAGTTTCCAAGACCGGCAAGGCTTAAAAGACTATGCAACCACCAAGCCGACACTGCAGGAAATATTAAGGGGGGTTCTATAAAAGAGGATGGATTCCTTTCTCAAATTGAGGTCCTTAATCCATTTTGAATCTATTTTTGTGTGTGGTGTAAGGAAATGGTCCAATTTCATTTTTCTGCACGTGGCTGTCCAATTTTCCCAACACCATTTATTGAAGAGGCTGTCTTTTTTCCATTGGACATTCTGTCCTGCTTTGTCAAAGATTAGTTGACCATAGAGTTGAGGGACTATTTCTGGGCTCTCTATTCTATTCCATTGGTCTATGTGTCTGTTTTTGTGCCAGTACCATGCTGTCTTGATGATGACAGCTTTGTAATAAAGCTTGAAGTCCGGAATTGTGATGCCACCAACTTTGGCTTTGTTTTTCAATATCCCTTTGGCTATTCGAGGTCTTTTCTGGTTCCATATAAATTTTAAAATTATTTGTTCCTTTTCTTTGAAAAAGATGGATGGTACTTTGATAGGAATTGCATTAAATGTGTAGATTGCTTTAGGTAGCATAGACATTTTCACAATATTTATTCTTCCAATCCAGGAGCATGGAACATTTTTCCATTTCTTTGTGTCTTCCTCAATTTCTTTCATGAGTACTTTATAGTTTTTTGAGTATAGATTCTTAGCCTCTTTGGTTAGGTTTATTCCTAGGTATCTTATGGTTTGGGGTGCAATTGTAAATGGGATTGACCCCTTAATTTCTCTTTCTTCTGTCTTATTGTTGGTGTAGAGAAATGCAACTGATTTCTGTGCATTGATCTTATATCCTGACACTTTACTGAATTCCTGTATAAGTTCTAGCAGTTTTGGAGTGGAGTCTTTTGGGTTTTCCACATAGAGTATCATATCATCTGCGAAGAGTGATAATTTGACTTCTTCTTTGCCGATTTAGAATAGCATTGAACAGAAATATAGAGACAGTTTACAGAAAGAAAGACTTCAAAGGTAACTCGATGTCAATAAAAACGTATCTATCAATAATCTCTCTCAAAGTGAATGGCCTAAATGCACCCATAAAACGGCACAATGTTGCAGATAGGATAAAATGACAGGACCCATCCATATGCTGTCTACAAGAGGCCCATTTTGAACCTAAAGATACACGCAGTTTGAAAGTGAAGGGGTGGAGAAGAATCTTTCATGCCAATGGGACTCAAAAGAAGGTTGGGGTAGCGATTCTCATATCAGATAAGTTAGACTTCAAACTAAAGACTGTAGTCAGAGATACAGAAGGACACTACATAATCCTTAAAGGGACTATCCACCAAGATGATCTAACAATTGTAAATATCTATTCACCCAATATGGGAGCAGCCAGTTACTTAAGAAAACTGTTAATCAAGATAAAGGTTCATATTGATATGAATACACTAATCTTGGATGATCTTATCACACCTCTTTCAGAATTAGACAGATCATTTAAGCATAAAATCAATAAATAAACAAGAATATTGAATGACACATTGGACCAGATGGACCTCATATATATATACAGAACATTCCACACTAAAACAGCAGAATACTCATTCTTCACAAGTGCACACGGAACCTTTTCCAGAATAGACCACATACTGGGTCACAAATCAGGACTCAACCGATACCAAAAGACTGAGATTATTCCCTGCATATTCTCAGATCACAATGCTTTGAAACTGGAGCACAATCACAGGGAAAAGTTCCAAAGGAACTCAAACACCTGGAAGCTAAAGACCACCTTGCTTAAGAATGCTTGGATCAACTAGGAGATCAAAGAAGAACTGAAACAATTCATGGAAACCAATGAGAATGAAGACACTTCAGCCCAAAACCTATGGGATACAGCAAAGGCGGTCCTAAGGGGAAAATATATAGCCATCCAAGCCTCGCTCAAAAAGATTGAAAAATCCAGAACACACCAGCATTCTCTACACCTTAAAGAACTGGAGGATCAACAACAAATCAAACCAACTCCACACATAAGAAGGGAAATCATCAAGATTAGAGCTGAGATCAATGAGGGAGATACCAGAGATACAGTAGAACGTATCAATGAAACTAGAAGCTGGTTTTTTGAAAGAATCAATAAGATCAATAAGCCACTGGCTACACTATCCAAAAGAGAAGAGAAAAAGCCCATATTCATAAAATTATGAATGAAAAGGGAGAGATCACAACTAACGCCAAGGAAGTAGAAACAATCATCAGAAGTTATTACGAACAGCTAAATGCCAATAAGCTTAGCAACCTAGATGAAATGGATGCATTCCTGGAAAAATATAAACTACCAAAATTGAACCAGGAAGAAATAGACAACCTGAATAGACCGATATCTAATAATGAGATTGAATCAGTGATCAAAAACCTCCCAAAAAAAAAGAGCCCAGGACCTGACGGATTCCCTGGGGAATTCTACCAAACCTTCTAAGAAGAAATAACACCTATTCTCCTCAAGCTGTTTCAAAAAATTGAAGCAGAAGGAAAAATTCCAGACTCTTTCTATAAAGCCAGCATACCCTGATCCCCAAACCAGGCAAGGACCCTATCAAAAAGGATAATTTCAGACCAATATCAATGATGAATATGGATGCTAAGATTCTCAACAAGATCCTAGCCAACAGGATCCAACAGCACATTAAAAAGATTATCCACCATGATCAGGTGGGATTCATCCCTGGGCTACAAGGATGGTTCAACATTCACAAATCAATCAATGTGATACAGCGAATTAATATGAGAAGAGAGAAGGACCACATGGTCCTCTCAATTGATGCAGAAAAAGCATTTAACAAATTTCAGCATCCGTTCCTGATTAAAACGATTCAAAGTATAGGGATAGAGGGAACATTCCTGAACCTCATCAAATCTATCTATGAAAGACCCACAGCAAATATCATCCTCAATGGGAAAAAGCTTGCAGCCTTCCCATTGAGATCAGGAACAAGACAAGGATGCCCACTTTCACCACTCTTGTTCAACATAGTATTAGAAGTCCTAGCAACAGCAATCAGACAACAGAGAGAAATAAAAGGTATCCAAATTGGTAATGAAGAGTCAAACTCTCTCTCTTCGCAGACAACATGATTCTTTATATGGAAAACCCAAAAGACTCAACCCCCAAACTACTAGAACTCATACAGCAATCCAGCAACGTGGCAGGATACAAAGTCAATGTGCAGTGGCTTTCTTATACACTAACAATGAAAATATAGAAAGGGAAATTAGAGAAACGATTCCATTTACTATAGCACCAAGAACCATAAGATACCTGGGAATAAACCAAACCAAAGAAGTAAAGGATCTGTACTTTAGGAACTACAGAACACTCATGAAAGTAATTGGAGAAGACACAAATGGATGAAGACCATTCCATGCTCTTGGATCAGAAGAATAAACATTGTTAAAATGACTACACTGCCCAGAGCAATCTATACTTTTAATGCCATTCCGATCAAAATTCCACCGGCATTCTTCAAAGAGCTGGAGCAAATAATCCTAAAATTTGTATGGAATCAGAAGGGACCCCGAATCGCTAAGGAAATGTTGAAAAACAAAAATAAAGCTGGCGGCATCACCTTACCTGATTTCAAGCTTTATTACAAAGCTGTGATCACCAAGACACCATGGTACTGGCATAAAAACAGACACATAGAACAGTGGAACGGAGTAGAGAGCCCTGATATGGACACTCAACTCTACGGTCAATTAATCTCTGACAAAACAGGAAAAATATACAGTGGAAAAAAGACAGTCTCTTCCATAAATGGTGCTGGGAATACTGGACAGCTATATGTAGAAGAATGAAACTCGACCATTCTCTTACACCGTACACAAAGATCAACTCAAAATGGATAAAAGACTTCAACGTGAGACAGGAGTCCATCAGAATCCTAGAGGAAAACATAGGCAGTAATCTCTTCGATATCAGCCACAGCAACTTCTCTCAAGATACGTCTCCAAAGGCAAAGGAAACAAAAGCGAAAATAAATTTCTGGGACTTCAACAAAATCAAAAGCTTCTGCACAGCAAAGGAAACAGTAAAAAAAAAACAAAAAACAAAAACAAAGAGGCTATCCACGGAATGGGAGAAGACAATTGCAAATGACAGTACAGACAAAAGGTTGATATCCAGGATCTATAACGAACTCCTCAAACTCAACCCACATGAAACAGACAAATACATCAAAAAATGGGCAGAAGATATAAACAAACACTTCTCCAAGACATACAAATGGCTATCAGACACATGAAAAAATGCTCATCATCATTACCCTCAGGGAGATTCAAATTAAAACCACATTGAGATATCACCTTACACCAGTAAGAATGGCCAAAATTAACAAAACAGGAAACAACATGTGTTGGAGAGGATGTGGAGAAAGGGAAACCCTCTTAAACTGTTGGTGGGAATGCAAGTTGGTGCAGCCTCTTTGGAGAACAGTGTGGAGATTCCTCATGAAATTAAAAATAGAGCTTCCCTATGACCCTGCAATTGCACTTCTGGGTATGTATCCCAAAGACACAGATGTCGTGAAACGAAGGGCCATCTGTACCCCAATGTTTATAGCAACAATGGCCACGGTCACCAAATTATGGAAAGAACCATGATGCCCTTCAATGGATGAATGGGTAAGGAAGATGTGGTCCATATACACTATGGAGTATTTTGTCTCCATCAGAAAAGATGAATACCCAACTTTTGTAGCAACTTGGGGGAACTGGAAGAGATTATGCTTAGGGAAATAAGTCAAACAGAGAGAGTCAATTATCATATGGTTTCACTTATTTGTGGAGCATAACAAATAGCATGGAGGACAAGGGGCTTTAGAGAGGTGTAGGGAATTTGGGTAAATTGGAAGGGAAGGTGAACCATGAGAGACTATGGACTCTGAACAACTTTCAGAGGGGTTTGAAGTGGCGGGGGGGTGGGAGGTTGGGGTAGCATGTGGTGGGTATTATAGAGGGCACGGCTTGCATGGAGCACTGGCTGTGGTGAAAAAATAATGAATACTGTTTTTCTGATAATAAATAAATTGGAAAAAAAAAACGGTTCCAACATTGTGAGCGAAGTCTGGTTTAGGAGGGACCCGTTGCATTGTTGCATCTGTTAAGGAAGGAAGCTCTTGGGACTGACTCTGCTGTAACTGCAGTAGGCGCATATAGTATTTATGTATCAGACGTCTATCCGTTGGACTATAGCAAGTTCTGTTTAAGGGAAACTCCATCAGGCGGAATCCCATGTCTCACAGTGTCTATTCAGCGGAGGAAAGAAGATAGAACAAGGAAGGACAGAGGGAACTTTGCGCTTTGAGAGTGAAGGACAGGTTATGGCACATAGGCCTCTATGACACATACTGGAAGGTCAACATCTGTGATGTTCGACTGTGTCTCACTCCTCTAAAAACTCTTCAAATGTACTAGGGAACTCTACTACTGTACATTCTCAGGACCAGAATGAGTCTGTGCTAAGTTGGAAACAAACTGTAGGACTTGTCTCTGTAGCAATTATAAAGTGTCTCGTATAGATCCCTGACAGGTGATTCTTTTTTTTTTTTTTTAAAGATTTATTTTATTTATTTATTTGACAGACAGAGATCAGAAGTGGGCAAGAGGCAGGAAGAGAGAGAGGAGGAAGCAGGCTTCCCACAGAGCAGAGAGCCCGATGCAGGGCTCGATCACAGGACCCTGGGATCATGACCCGAGCCGAAGACAGCGGCTTAATCCACTGAGCCACCCAGGCGCCCCACCTGACAGGTGATTCTTAAGAAGGTATCTTTTCAGGGATCCTACTTAAAGTGCGTTCTCATTCATAACAGTGTCTCCTCCTTTGAGGAATGATGATACAACACGGACGGACTATGGGCACATTAGGTACTGTGAGTAAAGTGCAGGCTTTGGCGCTTAGGCATCCCAAACACATATTGGATGCTCACGACCAGTGGAGATCCCCACTTTCTTCCTGTATTAGAAACGCTTCCAACATTGTGAGGGAAGTGTGTTTTAGGAGGGATTCGTTGCAGTTTTGCGTCTGTTAAAGAAGGAGGCTCTTGGGACTGACTCTGTGGAAACTGCAATAGGTGCACATAGAGATCTAGTGTCAGACGTCTATCCGTTGGACTATAGCAAGTTCTGTTTAAGGGAAACTCCATCAGGCTGAATCGCACTTCTCACAGTGTCTTTCCAGTGGAGGAAAGAAGATAGAACAGTGACGGACAGAGGGCAATTTTCGCCCTGAGAGTGAAGGACAGGGTATGGCACATAAGCCTCTATGACACATACTGGAATGTCAACGCCTGTGATGTTCCACTGTGTCTAACTCGGCGCAAAACTCTTCAAATTTACGAGGGAACTGTGCTACGGTAAGTTCTCACGACAGGAATGAGTCTGTGAAAAGTTGGAAACTGTAGGACCTATCTGTGTAGCAATCATAAAGTGTCTCATACAGGACACTGACAGGTGATTCTTAGGAAGTTATCTTTTCAGGGATCCTACTTAAAGTGCGTTCTCAGTCATGACGGTGTCTCCTACTTTGAGGAATGATGATAGAACGCGGACGGACTATGGGCCCATTAGGAACTGTGAGTAAAGTGCAGGCTATGGCGCTTAGGCATCCCAAACACATATGGATGATCACGACCAGTGGAGATCCGCACTTTCTTCCTGTGTTAGAAACTCTTCCAACATTGTGAGGAAAGTCAGCTTTAGGTGGGATTCGTTGCAGTTTTGCGTCAGTTAAAGAAGGAACCTCTTGGGATTGACTCTGTGGTAACTGCAATAGGGGCACATAGGGCTCTAGTATCAGAAGTCTATCCGTTGGACTATAGCAAGTTCTGTTTAAGGGACACTCCTTTAGGCGAAATCCCACTTCTCACAGTGTCTGTTCAGTGGAGGAAAGAAGATAGAACAAGGACGGTTAGAGGGAAGGTTGGGCCCTAAGGGTGGAGGGATGGTTGGGCCCTAAGGGTGAAGGGCAGGGTATGGCACATAGGCCTCTATGACACATACTGGAGGGTCAACACCTGTGATGTTCCACTGTTTCTAAACCTCTAAAAACACTTCATTTGTATGAGGGAACTGTGCTACTGTACATTACCACGACAGGAATGAGTCTGTGCTAATTTGGAAACTGTAGGTCCTGTCTGTGTAGCAATCATACTGTGTCTCGTACAGGACCCTGGCAGGTGATTCTTAGGAAGGTATCTTTTCATGGATCCTACTTCAAGTGCGTTCTCATTCATACAGTGTCTCCTCCTTTGAGGAATGATGATAGAACACGTACGGACTATGGGCACATTAGGTACTGTGAGTAAATTGCAGGCTATGGTGCTTATGCATCCCAAACACTTATTGGATGATCACGACCAATGGTGATCCGCACTTACTTTCTGTGTTAGAAAAGCTACCAACATTGTGAGGGAAGTGTGCTTTAGGAGGGATTCGTTGCAGTGTTGTGTCTGCTAAAGAAGGAAGCTCTTGGGACTCACTCTGCGATAACTGCAGTAGGCGCACATAGGGCTCTAGTATCAGAAGTCTATCCGTTAGACTATAGCAAGTTCTGTTTAAGGGAAACTCCTTCAGGTGGAATCCCAGTTCTCACAGTGTCTTTTCGGCGGAGGAAGGAAGATAGAACAAGCTCGGTAGAGGGAACGTTGCGCCCTGAGAGTGAAGGACAGTGTATGGCACATAGGCCTCTATGACACATACTGGAAGGTCAACTACTCTGATGTTCCACTGTGTCTCACTCATCTCAATACACTTCAGAGGTACGAGGGAACTGTACTACTGTACGTTCTCACGACAGGAATAAGTCTGTGCTATGTTGGAAACTGTAGGACCTGTCTGTGTAGCAATCATAAAGTGTCTCGTACAGGACCCTGACAGGTGATTCTTAGGAATGTATCTTTTCAGGAATCCTACTTCAAGTGCGTTCTCATTCATAACAGTGTCTCCTCCTTTGAGGAATGATGATAGAACACGGACGGACTATGGGCACATTAGGTACTGTGAGTAAAGTGCAGGCTATGGCGCTTAAGCATCCCAAACTCATATTGGATGATCACGACCAGTGGTGATATGCACTTTCTTTCTGTGTTAATAACGCTTCCAACATTGTGAGGGAAGTGTGCTTTACGAGGGATTCGTTACAGTTTTGCGTCGGTTAAAGGAGGATGCTCTTGGGACTGACTCTGTGCTAAATGCAATAGGCACACATAGGGCTCTAGTATCAGACGTCCATCCATTGGACTACACCATCTTCTGTTTAGGGGAAACTACCTTAGGCAGAATCCCACTACTCACAGTGTCCTTTAAGTGGAAGAACGAAGATAAAACAAGAATGACAGAGGTAATGTTGCGCCTTGAGAGTGAAGGACAGGGTATGGCACATAGGCCTCTATGACACATACTGGAAGGTCAACACCTGTGATGTTCCAATGTGTCTAACTCGTCTCAAAACACTTCACATGTACGAGGCAACTGTGTTACTGTACGTTCTCACGACAAGAATGAGTGTGTGCTAAGTTGCAAACTCTAGGTCCTGTCTGTGTAGGTATAATAAAGTGTCTCGTATAGGACCCTGACAAGTGATTCTTAGGAAGGTATCTTTTCAAGGATCCTACTTAAAGCACGTTCTCATTCATAACAGTGTCTCCTCCTTGAGGGTTGATGATAGAACAGGGACGGACTATGGGCACATTAGGTACTGTGAGTAAAGTGCAGGCTATGGCGCTTAGGCTTCCCAAACACATATTGGATGATCAGGACCAGTGGTCATCCACATTCTCTTTCTTGTCTAAAACGCTTCCAACATTGTGAGGGAAGTGTGCCTTAGGAGGCACACATTGCTGTGTAGCATCTGTCAAAGAAGCAAGCTCTTGTGACTGACTCTGTGTTAGCTGCAATAGGCGGATATAGGGTTCTAGTATCAGACGTCTATCCGTTGGACTATAGCAAGTTCTTTTAAGGGAAACTCCTTCAGGCGGAATCTCACTTCTCACACTGTCTTTCCCCTGTAGGAAAGAAGATAGAACAAGGACGCATAGAGGGAACGTTTAACCCTGAGTGTGAAGGACAGGGTATGACACTTAGCACTCTATGACACATACTGGAACGTCAACACCTGTAATGTTCCACTGTGTCTAAATGGTCTCAAAACACTTCAAATGTACGAGGCAACTGTGCTACTGTACGTTCTCACGACAGGGGTGAGTCTGTGCAAAGTTGGAAACTGTAGGACCTGTCTGTGTAGCAATCATAAAGTTTTTCCTACAAGACCCTGACAGGTGATTCTAGGGAGGGTATCTTTGCAGGGATTCTACTGAAAGTGAGATCTCATTCAAAACAGTGTCTCCTCCTTTGAGGAATGAAGATAGAAAACGGACGGACTATGGGCACATTAGGTATTGTGAGTACAGTGTAGGCTATGGCGCTTAGGCATCCCAAACACATATTGGATGTTCAGTAACAGTGATCATCCACACTCTCTTTCAGTGTCAAAAACGCTTCCAAAATTGGGAGGGAAGTGTGCTTTAGGAGGGATACGTTGCAATGTTGCGTCTGTCAAAGAAGCAAGCTCTTGGGACTGACTGTGGTAATTGCAATAGGCGCAATAGGGCTCTTGTATCAGATATGTCCGTTGGACTATAGCAAGTTCTGTTTAAGGGAACCTCTTTCAGGCATAATCTCATTTCTCACCGTGTCTTTCCAGTGGAGCAAAGAAGATATAAAAAGGACAGACAGAGGGAACGTTGCATCCTGCGAGTGAAGGACAGGATATGGCATTTAGGCCTCTATGACACATACTGGAAGGTCAACACCTGTGATGTTCCACTGTATCTAATTCGTCTCAAAACACTTCATATGTACTAGGGAACTGTGCTACTGTACGTTCTCACGACAGGAATGAGTCTGTGCTAAGTTGGAAACTGTACAACCTGTCAGTGTATCAAACATAAAGTGTCTCCTACAGGACCTTGACAGGTGATTCTAGGGAAGGTAACATTGCAGGGATACTAGTTATAGTGAGATCTCATTCAAAATAGTGTCTCTTCCTTTGAGGAATGAAGATACAACACGGACGGACTATGGGTATATTAGGTACTGTGAATAATGAACAGGCAATCGTGCTTAGGCATCCCAATCACATATTGGATGTCAGGACCAGTGGTCATCCGCACTCTCTTTCTGTGTCAAAATGCTTCCAACATTGTGAGGGAAGTGTGCCTTAGGAGGGATTCTTTGCAGGGTTTCGTCTGTCAAAGAAGGAAGCTCTTGGACTGACTCTGTGGTAACGGCAATAGGCGCACTTAGGGCTCTAGTATCAGACGTCTATCCGTTGGACTATAGCAAGTTCTGTTTAAGGGAAACTCGTTCAGGCATAATGTCACTTCTCACAGTGTCTTTCCTGTGATGGTAAGAAGATAGTACAAGGACGCACAGAGGGAACGTTGCATCCTGCGTGTGAAGGTCAGGGTATGTCACTTAGGCCTATATGACACATACTGGAAGGTCAACACCTGTGATGTTCCACTGTGTCTAACTCTTCTGAAAACACATCAAATGTACGAGGAAACTGTGCTACTTACGTACTCACGACAGGAATGATTCTGTGCTAAGTTGGAAACTGTAGGACCTGTCTGTGTAGCAATCATAAAGTGTCTCGTATAGGAACATAACAGGTGATTCTTAGGAAGGTATCATTTCAGGGATCCTACTTAAAGTGTGTTCTCATTCATAACAGTGTCTCTCTTTGAGGAATGATGATAGAACACGGACGGACTATGGGCACATTAGGTACTGTGAGTTAAGTGCAGATTATGGCACTTAGGCATTCCAAACAATATTGGATGCTCACGACCAGTGGTGATCCGCACTTTCTTTCTGTGTAAAACGCTTCCAACATTGTGAGGGAAGTGTGCTTTAGGAGGGATTCATTGAGTGTTGCATCTGCTAAAGAAGGAATCTCTTGGGACTGACTCTGTGGTAACTGCAATAGGCACACATAGGGCTCTAGTATCAGATGTCTATCCGTTGGACTATAGCAAGTTCTGTTTAAGTGAAACTCCTTCAGGAGGAATCCCACTATTCACAGTGTCTTTTGAGTGGTGGAATGGAGAAAGAACAACTACGGACAGAGGGAACGTTGTGCCCTGAGAGTGAAGAACAGGGTATGGCACATAGGCCTCTATGACACATACAGGATGGTCAACACCTGTGATGTTCCACTGTGTCTAACTCGTCTCAAAACACTTCAAATGTACGAGGGAACTGTGCTACTGTACGTTCACATGACAGGAATGAGTCTTTGCTAAATTTGAAACTGTAGGACTTGTCGTGTAGCAATCATAAAGTGTCTCCTACTGGACCCTGACAGGTGTTTCTAGGGAAGTTATCTTTTCCGGGCGCCTACTTCAAGTGCGTTCTTATTCAAAACAGTGTCTTCGGGGCACCTGGGTGGCTCAGTGGGTTAAAGCCTCTGCCTTCAGCTCAGGTCATGATCCCAGGGTCCTGGTATCAAGCCCCGCATCGTGCTCTCTGCTCAGCAGGGAGCCTGCTTCCCTTCCTCTCTCTCTGCCTGTCTCTCTGACTGCTTGTGATCTCTGTCTGTCAAATAAAAAAATAAAATCTTTAAAAAAAAAAAAACAGTGTCTTCTCCTTTGCGAAATGCCGATAGAACACGGATGGACTATGGGCACATTAGGTATTGTGAGTAAAGTGCAGGCTATGGCGCTTAGGCATCCCAAACACATACTGGATATTCAGGACTATGGTCATCCACACTTTCTTTCTGTGTCAAAAACGCTACCAGCATTGTGAGGGAAGAATGCTTTAGGAGGGATTAGTTGCAGTGTTGCTTATGTCAAAGAAGGAAGCTCTTGGGACTGATCTTGGTAACTGCAATAGGCGCACATAGGGCTCTAGTATCAGACGTCTATCCATTGGACTATAGCAAGTTCTGTTTAAGGGAAACTCCTTCAGGACCTTATGGACCAGCGCCCCGTTCTCAGTGCCCTAGACGCGCGCCCGACCCACAGCCACCTCTGAAAAGAGGTGCGCGCAAGCCGGGCACTCCCAGCCAGGGCAGGCGGCCTAATCTCAGTGTGCGATCGCTGCTTGGAACCTCTCTGGCGGTCGGGAGCTCCCAGACAGCCACCACTGCCTTGGCTTTGGGGACGAGCAAAAGATCCTGCGCACCCAGGGTCTGCAACTTGGAACCTGTGCGGCCAGCGGCCAGGGGGAATTTATTCAGCTTCTGCATCCAGACTGAGGCTTCTCTCTGAGAAGGAGATCAGGGTGAGGTTTTATTTCTTCTAATACTACAAAAACCATCATAGGAGGTCAAGGTGAGAGGGAACAAGTGAACAAGCAAAAAAAACAGGCAGAGAACAAAAGCCTGAAAAAAACCAGTTTCCCCAGAGCCCACCACCCTTGAGGGGGGCGGGGGGACTCAACTCAGGAAACATCTTTGACTGACAACCCACGTGGCAGGACCCTCACCCAGAAAACAAACCAAGAAAGAAAGAAAAAAAAAGGACTACAAGAGAACCACCACTACTTCTTAGGAAAACTTGTATTATTCACTCGTTTCCACTATTCCGGTATATATATATATATATATATATATTTATATATTTTTTTACACATAGGTAATTTTTTAACCTATTTACCATCAGAGCCAGCTGTACAGTACATCAAATTCCATAATACCTTTCTAACCTGAACCTTTTTATACATACACCTATGTTTTTCTTTGCATTTTTATTTTTTGAATTCCTTTTTTTAAAATTTTAGTTTTGTTTAGTCTAGCATATTCTTTTTAATTTTATCCTCTAATATTCATATAGAGTTAACTTCAAAGTAATCCCCTTTCCCCAATCAATACTACCCCTATAGGTAAAACAATTTTTTATCCCCTTTATCTTAGGAAAGTTGAGTCCTTTAACAAAGATATCAAGATACATCCAGGAAGAATCAAAACAACCTTCCTCGCACACACTGAGAATTTATAAAAACTCTCCCATCTTCTTCCACCGGTGTTTCTGTGTTTTTTGAGTTTGCCCTGATAGCATATAATTTTACACGTGTGGTTCTTTTTGACGAGGTTGTTTCTTTATTTGCATATATATATATATATATATATATATATATATATATATATATATATATATTTCTTTCTTTCTTGCCATATAATTGTATCAGTATTTTTATCTCTTTTTGTTTGTCTACTTCATAAATCTTATCTTGGGGCCCATCTGGGCTGAACCTTCTCTTTCATCTTCCCTTTCTTTCCTGTCTCTATTTCTCTCTCTTTTTTTTTCTTTTTCTCCTTTTCCTTTTTCTTTTCTTTTGTCTCTAGTTTGAGTGGGGAATCCTGATTGCTCAGAAGTGTTCCAGGGTGCACATTGACTGCACCAGAGTTGATACATCCAGCTACATCTGTTCAGTCTTCTCCCACCAAAATGACTAGGAGGAGGAATGCCCAACAGAAGAAAAATACAGAGGATGGACCTTCTGCAACAGAGCTAACGGCTAGCAACATAGACAATATGTCGGAAAGAGAATTCAGGCTAACAATTATCCAGCCAATAGCTAGGTTGGAGAAAGCCAGGGATGACGAAACAGAATTGATTAGGGCCGAACTGAAAGCGACCAGACAGGATGTTCACAATGTTAGGGCGGAGCTTAAAACTGCCAGGGAGGAGGACCACAATGCTCTCAATGAGTTCCAATCTAATCTAAACTCTCTCAAAGCTAGGGTAATTGAGACAGAAGATAGAATTAGTGATCTGGAAGACAAACAGAGTGAAAGGATCAGGAGGAAGCCTGGAAAAAACAGCTTAGATCCCGCGAAAGCAGAATCAGGGAAATAAATGATGCCATGAAGCGTTCCAATGTCAGAATTATTGGAATTCCTGAAGGAGAGGAGAAAGAAAGATGTCTAGAAGATATCGTGGAACAAGTCCTTCATGAACATTTTCCGAATCTCGCGAATGAAACCAGTGTTCATGTACTAGAGGCTGAACGGTCTCCACCCAAGATTATACACTCCAAAAAAACATCACGACACCTGATAGTCAAATTGAGGAATTATAATTGTAGGTATATTCTCTTGAAAGCCGCCAGGGCAAAGAGGCTCCTTACTTACAGAGGGAAGCCCATCAGAATAACGTCAGACCTGTCGACAGAGACCTGGCAAGCCTGAAGAGGCTGGCAAGATATATTCAGGGCACTAAATGAGAAGAACATGCAGCCAAGAATACTTTATCCAGCAAGACTGTCATTCAAAATGGGTGGAGAGTTAAAAACTTACCCAGACCGGCAAGGCTTAAAAGACTATGCAACCACCAAGCCGACACTGCAGGAAATATTAAGGGGGGTTCTATAAAAGAGGAAAAATCCCAAGAATAGCATTGAACAGAAATACAGAGACAGTCTACAGAAAGAAAGACTTCAAACGTAACTCGATGTCAATAAAAATGTATCTATCAATAATCACTCTCATTATGAATGTCCTAAATTCACCCATAAAACGGCACAGGGTTGCAGATAGGATAAAACGACAGGACCCATCCATATGCTCTCTACAAGAGACCCATTTTGAACCTAAAGATACACAGAGACTGAAAGTGAAGGGGTGGAGAAGCATCTTTCATGCCAATGGAACTCAAAAGAAGGCTGGGGTAGCGATTCTCATATCAGATAAATTAGACTTCAAACTAAAGACTGTAGTCAGAGATACAGAAGGACACTACATAATCCTTAAAGGGGCTATCCACCAAGATGATCTAACAATTGTAAATATCTATGCTCCCAATATGGGAGCAGCCAGTTACTTAAGAAAACTGTTAATCAAGATAAAGAGTCATATTGATAAGAATACACTAATCGTAGGAGATCTTAACACACCTCTTTCAGAATTAGACAGATCATCGAAGCAGAAAATCAATAATGAAACAAGAGCATTGACTGACACATAGGACCAGATGGACCTCATAGATATATACAGAACATTCCACCCTAAAAGAATAGAATACTCATTCTTCTCAAGTGCACACGGAACCTATTCCAGAATAGACCACATACTGTGTCACTAATCAGGACTCAACCATCCCAAAAGACTGAGATGATTCCCTGCATATTCTCAGATCACAATGCTTTGAAACTGGAGCTCAATCACAGGAAAAGTTCCGAAGGAACTCAAACACCTGGAAGCTAAAGACCACCTTGCTTAAGAATGCTCGGATCAACTAGGAGATCAAAGAAGAACTGAAACAATTCATGGAAACCAATAAGAATGAAGACACTTCGGTCCAAAACCTATAGGATATAGCAAGGCGGTCCTAAGGGGAAAATATATAGCCATCCAAGCCTCGCTCAAAAAAATTGAAAAATCCAGAACACACCAGCTGTCTCTACACCTTAAGGAACTGGAGGATCAAAAACAAATCAAACCAACTCCACACATAAAAAGGGAAATCATCAAGATTAGAGCTGAGATCAATGAGGGAGAAACCGGAGATACAGTAGAACGTATCAATGAAACTAGAACCTGCTGTTTTGAAAGAATCAATCAGATCGATAAGCCACTGGCTACACTAATCCAAAAGAAAAGATAGAAAGCCCTCATTCATAAAATTATGAATGAAAAGGGAGAGATCACAACTAACACCAAGAAAGTAGAAAAAATCCTCAGAAGTTATTATGAACTGTTATATGCCAATAAGCCTAGCAACCTAGATGAAAAGGATGCATTCCTGGAAAAATATAAACCACCAACTATGAGCCATGAAGAAATCAACAACCTGAATAGACCGATATCTAATAACGAGATTGAATCAGTGATCAAAAACCTCCCAAAAAAAAAAAGAGCCCAGGACCTGATGGATTCCCTGGGGAATTCTACCAAACCTTCAAAGAAGAAATAACACCTATACTCCTGAAGCTTTTTCAAAAATTTGAAACAGAAATCAAACTTCCAGACTCTTTCTATGAAGCCAGCATTACCCTGATCCCCAAACCAGGCAAGGACCCTACCAAAAAAGAGAATTTCAGACCAATCTCACTGATGAATATGGATGCTAAGATTCTCAACAAGATCCTAGCCAACAGGATCCAACAGCACATTAAAAAGATTATCCACCATGATCAGGTAGGATTCATCCCTGGGCTACAAGGATGGTTCAACATTCGCAAATCAATCAATGTGATACAACAAACTAATATGAGAAGAGAGAAGAACCACATGGTCCTCTCAATTGATGCAGAAAAAGCATTTGACAAATTCCAGCATCCGTTCCTTAATTAAAACGCTTCAAAGTATAGGGATAGAGGGAACATTCCTGAACCTCATCAAATCTATCTATGAAAGACCCACAGCAAATATCATCCTCAATGGGAAAAAGCTTGCAGCCTTCCCATTGAGATCAGGAACAAGACAAGGATGCCCACTTTCACCACTCTTGTTCAACATAGTATTAGAAGTCCTAGCAACAGCAATCAGACAAGAGAGAGAAATAAAAGGGATCCAAATTGGTAATGAAGAAGTCTAACTCTCTCTCTTCGCAGATGACATGATTCTTTATATGGAAAACCCAAAAGACTCCACCCCAAGGTACTAGAACTCATACATCAATTCAGCAACGTGGCAGGATGTGCAGAAATCAGTGGCTTTCTTATACACTAACAAGGAAAATACAGAAAGGGAAATTAGAGAATCGATTCCATTTACTATAGCACCAAGAACCATAAGATACCTGGGAATAAACCTAACAAAAGAGGTAAAATATCTGTAATTGAGGAACTACAGAACACTCATGAAAGAAACTGAAGAAGACAAAAATAGATGGAAGACCATTCCATGCTCCTGAATCGGATGAATAAACATTGTTAAATGTCTATACTGCCTAGAGCAATCTATACTTTTAATGCCATTCCGATCAAAAATCCACCGGCATTCTTCAAAGAGCTGGAGCAAATAATCCTAAAATTTGTATGGAATCAGAAGAGACCCCGAATCGCTAAGGAAATGTTGAAAAACAAAAATAAAGCTGGCGGCATCACCTTACCTGATTTCAAGCTTTATTACAAAGCTGTGATCACCAAGACAGCATGGTACTGGCATAAAAACAGACACATAGAGCAGTGGAACAGAGTAGAGAGCCCAGATATGGACCCTCAACTCTATGGTCAATTAATGTTTGACATAACAGGAAAAAATATACACTGGAAAAAAGACAGTCTCTTCAATAAATAGTGCTGGGAAAACTGGACAGCTATATGTAGAAGAATGAAACTCGAACATTCTCTTACACCGTACACAAAGATCAACTCAAAATGGATAAAAGACCTCAACGTGAGACAGGAATCCATCTGAATCTTAGAGGAGAACATAGGCAGTAATCTCTTTGATATCAGCCACAGCAACTTCTTTCAAGAAACGTCTCCAAAGGCAAAGGAAACAAAAACGAAAATAAACTTCTGGGACTTCATCAAAATCAAAAGCTTCTGCACAGCAAAGGAAACAGTCAAAAAAACAAAGAGGCAACCCACAGAATGGGAGAAGATATTTGCAAATGACAGTACAGACAAAAGGTTGATATCCAGGATCTATAATGAACTCCTCAATCTCAACCCACACGAAACAGGCAAACACATCAAAAAATGGGCAGAAGATATGAACAGACACTTCTCCAATCAAGAAATACAAATGGCTATCAGACACATGAAAAAATGCTCATCATCATTAGGCCTCTGGGAGATTCAAATTAAAAGCACATTGAGATATCACCTTACACCAGTTAGAATGGCCAAAATTAACAAAACAGGAAACAACATGTGTTGGAGAGGATGTGGAGAAAGGGGAACCCTCTTACACTGTTGGTGGGAATGCAAGTTGGTGCAGACTCTTTGGAGAACCGTGTGGAGATTCCTCAAGAAATTAAAAATGGAGCTTCCCTATGACCCTTAATTGCACTCCTGTTTATTTACCCCAAAGACACAGATGTCGTGAAAAGAAGGGCCATCTGTACCCCCAAAGTATATTGCAGCAATGGCCACAGTCGCCAAACTATGGTAAGAGCCAAGATGCCCTTCAATGGATGAATGGATAAGGAAGATGTGGTCCATATACACTATGGAGTATTATGCCTCCATCAGAAAGGATGAATACCCAACTTTTGTAGCAACATGGACGGGACTGGATGAGATTATGCTGAGTGAAATAAGTCAAGCAGAGAGAGTCAATTATCATACGTTTTCACTTATTAGTGGAGCATAACATATAGCATGGAGGACAAGGGGCGTCAGAGAGGAGTAGGGAATTTGGGTAAATTGGAAGTGGAGGGGAAACATGAGAGACTATGGACTATGAAAAACAGTCCGAGGGGTTGAAGTGGTGGGGGGGTGTGAGGTTGGGGTACCAGGTGGCAGGTATTATAGAGGGCATGGCTTGCATGGAGCACTGGTTGTGGTGAAAAAATAATGAATAATGTTTTTCTGAAAATAAATAAATTGGAAAAAAAAAACACTTCCAGTATTGTGAGGGAAGTGTGCTTTAGGAGGGATTCGTTGCAGTGTTGCGTCTGTCAAAGAAGCAATCTCTTGGGACTGACTTTGTTTTAACTGCAATAGGCACACCTAGGGCTCTAGTATCAGATATATCTGTTGGACTATAGCAAGTTCTGTTTAAGGGAAACTCCTTGAGGCATAATCTCACTTCTCACAGTGTCTTTCCAGTGGAGGAAAGAAGATAGAACAAGGACACACAGATGGAACGTTACATCCTGCGAGTGAAGGACAGGGTATGGCACTAATGCCTCAATGACACATACTGGAAGGTCAATACATGTGATGTTCCAGTGTGTCTAACTCTTCCCAAAACACTTCAAATGTATGAGGCAATTGTGCTACGGTTTTCTCACGACAGGAATGAGTCTGTGCTATTTGAAAACTGGAGGAACTGTCTGTGTAGCAATCATAAATGTCTCATACAGGACCCTGACAGGTCATTCTAGGGAAGGTATATTTTCCGGTAGCCTACTTAAAGTGCATTCTTACACAAAACAGTGTCTTCTCCTTTGAGGAATGCATATAGAACACAGACGGACTATGGGCACATTAGGTACTGTGAGTAAAGTGCAGGCTATGGCGCATAGGCATCCCAAACACATATTGGATATTCAGGAACTGTTGTCATCTGCACTTTCTTTCTTGTCAAATACGCTTCAAAAATTGTGAGGGAAGTGTGCTTTAGGAGGGATTCGTTGCAATGTTGTTGAAGGAAGCTCTTGGGACTGACTCTGTGGTAACTGCAGTAGGCGCACATAGTGCTCTAGTATCAGACGTCTATCCATTGGATTATAGCAAGTTATGTTTAAGGGAAACTCCTTCAGGCATAATCTCACTATTCACAGTGTCTTTCCAGTGGAGGAAAGAACATAGAACAAGGACACAAAGTGGGAACGTTGCATTCTGCGAGTGAAGGATAGGGTATGGCAATTAGGCTTCTATGACACATACTGGAAGGTCAACACCTGTGATCTTCCACTGTGTCTAATACGTGTAAAACACTTCAAATGTACAAGGGAACTGTGCTACTGTACGTCTCACGACCGGAATGAATCTGTACTAAGTTGGAAAATGTAGGAGCTGTCTGTGTAGCAATCATAAAGTGTCTCCTACAGGACCCTGACAGGTGATTCTAGGAAAGTTGTCTTTGCAGGGATCCTATGTAAAGTGAGTTCTGTTTCAATCAGTGTCTCTTCCTTTGAGGAATAAAGATAGAACACGGACGGACTATGCGTACATAAGGTACTGTGAGTAAAGTGCAGGTTATGGCGCTTAGGCATCCCAACACATATTGGATGTTCAGGACCAGTGGTCATCCGCACTCTCATCCTACTTGAGGTGCGAACTCATTCATAACAGTGTCTTCTCCTTTGAGGAATGAAGATAGAATAAGGACGGACTATGGTCTCATTAGGTACTGTGAGTTAAGTACAGGCTATGGCGCTTAGGCTTCCCAAACACATATTGGATATTCCCGACCAGTGCTCATCGGCACTTTCTTTGACCAAAACGCTTCCAGCATTGTGAGGGAAGTGTGCTTTAGGAGGGATACGTTGCAGTGTTGCGTCTGTCAAAGAAGGAAGCTCTTGGGACTGACTCTGTGGTAACGGCAATAGGCGTACATAGGGCTCTATTATCATATGTCTATCCGTTGGACTATAGAAAGATCTGTTTAAGGGAAACATCCTCAGGCATAACCTCACTTCTCACAGTGTCTTTCCAGTGATGGAAAGAAGATAGAACAAGGACACACAGAGGGAACGTTGCATCCTGCGAGTGTAGGACAGGGAATGGCACTTAGGTCTCTATGACACATACTGGAAGGTCAACACCTGTGATGTTCCACTGTGTCTAACTCATCTCAAAACACTTCATATGTATGAGGGAACGGTTCTACTGTACGTTCTTATGACAGGAATGATTCTTTGCTACGTTTGAAACTGTAGGACCTGTCTGTGTAGCAATCATAAAGTGTCTCCTAGAGGACGCTGACAGGTGATTCTAGGGAAGGTATCTTTACCGGGATCCTACTTTAAGTGAGTTCTTATTCAAAACAGTGTCTTCTTCTTTGAGGAATGCAGATAGAACACGGACGGACTATGGGCACATTAGATACTTTGAGTAAAGTGCAGGCTATGGCGTTTAGGCATCCCAAAGACATATGGGATGTTCAGGAGCAATAGTCATCCGCACTCTCTTTTTGTGTCAAAAACGCTTCCGACATTGTGAGGGAATGTGCTTTAGGTGCGTTTACTTGCAGTACTGCCTCTGTAAAAGATGGAATCTCTTGGGACTGACTCTGTGGTAACTGCAATAGGCCCACATAGGGCTCTAGTATCAGACGTCACTACGTTGGATTATACCAAGTTCGGTTTAAGGGAAATTCTTTCAGGCACAATCTCACTTCTCACAGTGTCTGTCCAGTGGAGGAAAAAAGATAGAACAAGGAAGGACAGAGGGAACGTTGCATCGTGCTAGTGAAGGACAGGGTATGGCACTTAGGCCTCTATGACACATGCTGGAAGGGCAACACGTGTGATGTTCCAATGTGTCTAACTCGTCTCTATACACTTCAAATGTACGAGGGAACTATGCTACTGTACGTTCTCACGGCAGGAATGAGTCTGTGCTAAGTTGGAAACTGTAGGACCTGTCTGTGTAGCAATCATAAAGTGTCTCTTACATGACCCTGACAGGTTATTCTAGGTAAGGTATATTTTCAGGGATCCTACTTAAAGTGCGTTCTTATTTAAAACAGTGTTTCCTCCTTTGTGGATATAGATAGAACACATACGGACTATGGGCACATTAGGTACTGTGAGTACAGTGCAGGCTATGGCGCTGAGGCATCCCAAACACATATTGGATGTTCAGGATCTGTGGTCATCCGCACTTTCTTTCTGTGTCAAAAAAGCTTCCAACGTTGTGAGGGAAGTGTGCTTTTGGTGGGAATAGTTGCAGTGATGCGTCTGTCAAAGAAGGAATTTCTTGGGACTGACTCTTTTATAAATGCAATAAGCGCACATAGGGGTCTAGGATCAGACGTCTATCCGTTGGACTATAGCAAGTTCTGTTTAAGGGAAACTCCTCAGGCAGAATCTCACTTCACAGTGTCTTTCCAGTGGAGGAAAGAAGATAGAACAAGGAAGTACAGAGGGAACGTTGCGCCCTGAGAGTGAAGGACAGGGTATGGCACTTAGGCCTCAATGACGCATACTGGAAGGTGAAAACCTATGATGTTCCACTGTGTCTAACTCTTCTCTAAATACTTCAAATGTACGAGGGAACTGTGATACTGTACGTTCTCACGACAAGAATGAGTCTGTACTAAGTTGGAAACAGTAGGACCTGTCTGAGTAGCAATCATAAAGTGTCTCCTACAGGACCCTGACAGGTGATTCTAGGGAAGGTATCTTTGCAGGTATCCTACTTAAAGTGAATTCTCATTCAAAACAGTGTCTCCTCCTGTGACGAATGAAGATAGAACACGGACGGTCTATGGGTACATTAGGTAATGTGAGTAAAGTGCAGGCCACGGTGCTTAGGCATCCCAAACTAATATTGGAATTCAGCACCAGTGGTCATCCGCACTCTCTTTCTGTGTCAAAAACGCTTCCAACATTGTGACTGAAGTGTACTTTAGGAGGGATTGGTTGCAGTGTTGCATTTGTCAAAGAAGAAATCTCTTGGGATCGACTCTATGGTAACTGCAATAGGCGCACATAGGGCTCTAGTATCTGACGTCTATCCGTTGGACTATAGCAAGTTCTGTTTAAGGGATACTCCTTCAGGCATAATCTCACTTCTCACAGTGTCTTTCCAGTAGAGGAAAGAAGATAGAACAAGGACACCCAGAAGGAACGTTGCATCCTGCGAGTGTAGGACAGGGTATGGCATTTAGGCCTCTATGACACATACTGGAAAGTCAACACCTTTGATGTTCCACTGAGTCTAACTCGTCTCAAATCACTTCAAATGTATGAGGGAACTGTGCTAATGTACGTTCTCACGACAGGAATGAGTCTGTGCTAAGTTGGAAACTGTAGAACGTGTCTGTGTAGCAATCATAAAGTGTCTCCTACAGTACACTGACAGGTGATTTTAGGGAAGGTATCTTTGCAGGGATCCTACTTAAAGTGAGTTCTCATTCAAAACAGTGTCTCCTCCTTTGAGGAATGAAGATAGAACACGGATGGACTATGGGCACATTAGGTACTGTGAGTAAAGTGCAGGCTATAGCACATAGGCATCCCAAACACATATTGGAATTTCAGGACCTGTGGTAATCCTCACTTTCTTTCTGTGTCAAAAAGGGGAGGTGAACCATGAGAGACTATGGACTCTGAAAAACAGTCTGAAGGGTTTGAAGTGGCGGGGGGGTGGTAGGTTGGGGTACCAGGTGGTGGGTATTATAGAGGGCACAGCTTGCATGGAGCACTGGGTGTGGTGAAAAAATAATGAATAATGTTTTTCTGAAAATAAATAAATTGGGGGGAAAAAAAAAGGCTTCCAACATAGTGAGGGAAGTATGCCTAGGAGGGATTCGTTGCAGTGTTGCGTCTGTTAAAGAAGCGAGCTCATGGGACTGACTCTATGTTAGCTACAGTAGGTGCACATAGGGCTCTAGGATCAGATGTCTATCCGTTGGACTATAGCAACTTCTTTTAAGGGAAACCCCTTCAGGCGGAATCTCACTTCTCACACTGTCTTTCCAGTGTAGTAAAGAAGATAGAACAAGGACGCCCAGAGGGAATGTTGCATCCTGCGAGTGAAGGACCATGTATGACACTTAGCCCTCTATGACACATACTGGAAGTCAACACCTGTGATGTTCCACTGTGTCTTACTGGTCTCAAAACACTTGAAATGTACGAGGGAACTGTGCTCCTGTACGTTCTCACGACAGCAATGAGTCTGTGCTAGTTTGGAAAATGTGGGACCTGTCTGTGTAGCAATCATATAGTGTCTACAACAGGACACTGACAGGGGATTCTAGGGAAGGTATCTTTGCAGGGATCCACTTAAATTGAATTCTCATTCAAAACAGTGTCTCATCTTTTGAGGAATGAAGATAGAACACGGTCGGAATATGGGCACATTAGGTACTGTGAGTAAAGTGCAGGCTATGGCGCTTAGGCATCCCAAACACATATTGGATATTAAGGACCAGTGGTCATCCGTAATGTCTTTCTGTGTCAAAAAAGCTTCCAAAATTGTGAGGGAAGTGTGCTTTAGGAGGGATTCGTTACAAGTGTTGCGTCTGTCAAAGAAGCCAGATCTTGGGACTGACTCTGTGGTAACAGCAATAGGAGCTCTAGGGCTCTAGTATCAGATATATCTGTTGGAATATAGCAAGTTCTGTTTAAGGGAAATTCCTTCAGGCATAATCTCACTTCTCACAGTCTCTTTCCTGTGGAGGAAAGAAGATAGAACAAGGACACAGAGAGGGAACGTTGCATCCTGCGAGTGAAGGACAGGGTATGTCACTTAGGCCTCTATGACACATACTGAAAGGTCAACACCTGTGATGTTAACCTGTGTCTAATTCTTCTCAAAACACTTCAAATGAACAAGGGAACTGTGCTACTGTACGTTCTCACGACAGGAATGAGTCTTTGCTAAGTTGTAAACAGTAGGAACAGTCTGAGTAGCCATCATAAAGTGTCTCCTACAAGACTCTGTCACGTGATTCTAGGAAATTTATCTTTTCCGGGAGCCTTATTAATGTGCGTCCTTATTCAAAACAGTGTCTTCTCCTTTGAGGAATGCAGATAGAACACGGACGGACTATGGGCATATTAGGTACTGTGAGTAAAGTGCAGGCTATGGTGCTTAGGCATCCCAAATACATATTGAATGTTCAGGACCAGTGTTCATCCGCACTCTCTTTCTGTGTCAAAAACGCTTCCCATATTGTGAGGGAAGTGTGCTTTAGGATGGATTCATTGCAGTGTTGCGTCTGTCAAAGAAGGAAGCTCTTGGGACTGACTATGAGGTAACTGCAATAGGCGCACATAGGGCTCTAGTATCCGACGTCTATCCGTTGGACTATAGCAAGTTCTGTTTAAGGGAAGCTGCTTCAGGCATAATCTCACTTCTCACAGTGTCTTTCCAGTGGAGGAAAGAAGATAGAACAAGGGCACACAGAGGTAACGTTGCATCCTGCGTGAGAAGGACAGGGTATGGCCCTTAGGTAAATAAGACACATACTGGAAGGTCTTCACCTGTGATGTTCCACTGGGTCTAATTCGTCTCAAAACACTTCATATCTACGAGGGAAATGTGCTACTGTACGTTCTCATGACAGGAATGAGTCTGTGCTAAGTTGGGAACTGTAAGACCAGTGTGTGTAGCAATCATAAAGTGTCTCATACAGGACCCTGACAAGTGATTCTAGGGAAGGTATCTTGCAGGGATCCTACTTAAAGTGAGATCTCATTCAAAACCATGTCTCCTCCTGTGACGAATGAAGATAGAACACGGACGGTCTATGGGTACAATAGGTACTTGAGTAAAGTGTAGGCTATGGCGCTTAGGCATCCCAAACACATATTGGATGTTCAGGACCAGTGGTCATTCGCACTCTCTTTCTGTGTCTAAAACGCTTCCAACATTGTGAGGGAAGGGTGCCTTAGAGGGATGTGTTGCAGTGTTGCGTCTTTCAAAGAAGCAAGCTCTTGGGATTGACACTGTGTTAGCTGCATTAGGCGCACATAGGGCTCTAGTATCATACATCTATCCATTGCACTATAGCAAGTACTATTAAGGGAAACTCCTTCAAGTGGATCTCACTTCTCACATTGTCTTTCCAGTGTAGGAAAGTAGATAGAACAAGGAGGCACAGAGGGAACATTTACCTTGAGAATGAAGGACAGGGTATGACAATTAGCCCTCTATGAAACGTATTGGAAGTCAACACCTGTGATCTTAAACTGTGTCTAACTTGTCTCAAAACACTTCAAATGTATGAGGTATCGGTGCTACTGTACGTTCTCACGACCTTAGTGAGTCTGTGCAAAGCTGGAAATTGTAGGACCTGTCTGTGGAGCAATCATAAAGTGTCTCATACAGGACACTGACAGGTGATTCTAGGGAAGGTATCTTTTCAGGGATCCTACTTAAAGTGCGTTCTCATTCAAAACAGTGTCTCTTCCTTTGAGGAATGATGATAGAACACAGACGGACTATGGACACATTACGTACTGTGAGTAAATGCAGGCTATGGCGCTTAGGCATCACAAACACATATTGGATGATCACGACCAGTGGTGATCCGCACTTTCTTTCTGTGTTACAAAAGCTTCCAACATTTGAGGAAGTATGCTTTAGGAGGGATTCTTTGCAGTGTTGCATCTGTCAAAGAAGGAAGCTCTTGGGACTGACTGTGAGGTAACTGCAATAGGCGCACTAGAGCTCTAGTATCAGACGTCTATCCATTGACGATAGCAATTTCTTTTTAAGGGAAACTCCTTCCGGCTGAATCGCACTTCTCAGAGTGTCTTTACAGCGGAGGAAAGAAGATAGAACAAGGAAGGACAGAGGGAACATTGCGCCCTGTTCGTGAAGGACAGGGTATGGCACATAGGCCTCTATGACACATACTGGAAGGTCAACACCGGTGATGTTCCACTGTGTCTAACTCATCTCAAAACACTTCATAAGTGAGAGGGAACTGTGCTACTGTACGTTCTCACAACAAGAATGAGTCTATGCTATGTTGGAATCTGTAGGACCTGTCTGGGTAGCAATCTTCCAGTGTCTCATACAGGACCCTGAAAGGTGACTCTTAGGAAGGTATCTTTCAGGGATCGTACTTAAAGTGCATTCTCAATCAAAATAGTGTCTCCTCCTTTGAGGAATGAAGATAGAACACAGACGGACTATGGGCACATTAGGTACTGTGTGTAAAGTGCAGGCTATGGCGCTTAGGCATCCCCAAATCATATTGGATTGTCACGACCAGTGGTCATCTGCACTCTCTTTCTGTGTCAAAAACGCTTCCAACATTGTGAGAGAAGGGTGCTTTAGGAGGGATTCGTTGCAGTGTTGCATCTGTCAAAGAAGGAGCTCTTGGGGCTGACTCTGTGATAACTGCAATAGGCGCACATAGGGCTCTCGTATTGGACGTCTATCCGTTGGACGATAGCAAGTTCTGTTTAAGGGAATATCCTTCAGGCATAATCTCACTTCTCACAGTGTCTTTCCAGTGCAGGAAAAAAGATAGAACAAGGACGCACATAGGGAACGTTGCACCCTCAGTGTGAAGGACAAGATATGGCACTTAGGCCTCTAGGACACATACTGGAAGGTCAAGACCTGTGATGTTCCACTGTGCCTAGCTAGTCTCAAAACTACTCAGATGTACAAGGGAACTGTACTACTGTACGTTCCCATGACAGGAATGAGTCTCTGCTAAGTTGGAAACTGTAGGATCTGTCTGAGTAGCAATCATAAAGTGTCTCCTACAAGAACCTGACAGGTGATTCTAGGGAAGTTATCTTTCCCGGGAGCATTCTTAATTTGCGTTCTTATTCAAAACAGTGTCTTCTCCTTTGAGGAATGCAGATAGAACACGGACGGACTATGGGCACAAGTTACTTTGAGTAAAGTGCAGGTTATGGCGCTTAAGCATGCCAAACACATATTGGAGGTTTAGGACCAGTGGTAATCCGCACTTTCTTTCTGTGTCAAAAACGCTTCCAACGTTGTGAGAGAAGTGTGGTTTAGGAGGGATTCGTTGCAGTGTTGCGTCTGTCAAAGAAGGAAGCTCTTGGGACTGACTCTGCGGTAACTGCAATAGGTGCACTTAGGGCTCTAGTATCAGACGTTTATCCGTTGGACTATAGCAAGTTCTGTTTAAGGGAAACTCTTTCAGGCGGAATCCCACTTCTCACAGTGTCTCTCCAGTGGAGAAAAGAATAAAGAACAAGGACGCACAAAGGGAACGTTGCATCCTGCGAGTGAAGGACAGGGTATGGCACTTAGGCCTCTATGACACATACTGGAAGGTCAACACCTGTGATGTTCCACTGTGTCTAACTCGTCTCAAAACACTTCAAAAGTACGAGGGAACTGTGCTACTGTACGTTCTACGACAGGGATGAGTCTGTGCTAAGTTGGATACTGTAGGACCTCTCTGTGTAGCAATCATAAAGTGTCTCATCTAGGACCCTGACCTGTGATTCTAGGGAAGGTACCTTTTCCAGGACCTACTTAAAGTGAGTTCTTATACCAAACAGTGTCTTCTCCTTTGAAGAATGAAGATAGAACACGGACGGACTATTGGGCACATTAGGTACAGTGAGTAAAGTGCAGGCTTTGGCACATAGGCATCCCAAACAGATACTGGATGTTCAGGACCAGTGGTCATCCGAACTCTCTTTCAGTGTCAAAAACGCTTCCAGCACTGTGAGGGAAGTGTGATTTAGGAGGGATTCGATGCAGTGTTGCGTCTATCAAAGAAGGAAGCTCTTGGGACTGACTCTGTGGTAACTGCAATAGATGCACATAGGGCTCTAATATCAGACATCTATCCGTTGGAATATAGCAAGATCTGATTAAGGGAATCTCCTTCTGGCATAATCTCACTTCTCACAGTGTCTTTCCAGTGGATTAAAGAAGATAGAACAAGGACGCACAGAGGGAACGTTGCATCCTGCGAGTGAAGGACAGAGTATGGACTTAGGCCTCTATGACACATACTGGAAGGTCAACACCTGTGATGTTCATTGTGTCTAACTCGTCTCAAAACACTTCACATGTACGTGGGAACTGTGCTACTGTACATTCTCACGACAGGAATGAGTCTGTGCTAAGTTGGAAACTGTAGGACCTGTCTGTGTAGCAATCATAAAGTGTCTCATACTGGACCCTGACAGGTGATTCCAGGGAAGGTATCTTTGCAGGGATCCTACTTAAAGTGCGTTCTTATTCAAAACAGTGTCCCTACTTTGAGGAATGAAGATAGAACACGGACGGACTATGGGCACATTCGGTACTGTGAGTAAAGTGCAGGCTATGGCGCTTAGGTATCCCAAACACATATTGAATGTTCAGGACCTGAGGTCATCCACACTTTCTTTCTGTGTCAAAAACGCTTCAAACATTGTGAGGGGATTGTGCCTAGGAGGGATTCGTTGCTGTGTTGCCTCTGTCAAAGAAGAAAGTATTTGGGACTGACTCTGTTTTAACTGCAATAGATGCACATAGGGCTCTAGAATCAGACGTCTAACCGTTGGAGTATAGCAAGTTCTGTTTAAGGAAAACTCCTTCAGGCGGAATCTCACTTCTCACAGTGTCTTTCCAGTGGAGAAAAGAAGATAGAACAAGGAAGGACAGAGGGAACGTTGTACCCTCAGAGTGAAGGTCAGTGTATGGTTCTAGCCCTCTATGACATATACTGGAAGGTCCACACCTGTGGTGTTCCACTGTGTCTAACTCGTCTCAAAACACTTCAGATGTACAAGGAATCTGTGCTACTGTACGTTCTCACCACAGGAATGAGTCTGTGCTAAGTTGGAAACTGTAGGACATGTCTGTGTAACAATCATAAAGTGTCTCCTACAGGATCCAGACAGGTGATTCTAGAGAAGGTATCATTGCAGGGATCCTTCTTAAAGAGAGTTCTCATTCAAAAAAGTGTCTCCTCCTTTGAGGAATGAAGATAGAACACGGACAGACTGGGCACATTAGGTACAGTGAGTAAATTGCAGACTATGGCGCTTTGGCATCCCAAACACATATTGGATGTTCAGGAACTGTGGTCATCCGAATTTTCTTTCTGTGTCAAAAAAGCTTCAAATATTGTGAGGGAAGTGTCATTTAGGAGGAATTCATTGCAATGTTGCGTCTGTCAAAGAAGGAAGCTCTTGGTACTGACTCTGTGTTAACTACAATAGGCGCACATATGGCTCTAGTATCAGACGTCTATCTGTTGGACCATAGCAAGTTCTGTTTAAGAGAAACCTCTTCAGGTGGAAGTACACTTCTCAGTTTCTTTCCAGTGGAGGAAAGAAGATAGAACATGCACGCAGAGGTAATGTTGCACCCTGAGAGTGAAGGACAGGGTATGGCACTTAGCCCTCTATGACACATACAGGAACGTCAACACCTGTGATGTTCCACTGGGTCTAACTCTTCTCAAAACACTTCAAATGTACGAGGGACTGTGCTACTGTATGTTCTCATGACAGGAATGAGTCTGTGCTAATTTGGAAACTGTAGGACCTGTCTGTGTAGCAATTATAAAGTGACTCATACAGGACCCTGACAGGTGATTCTAGGGAAGGTATCTTTGCAGGGATCCTACTTAAATTGAATTCTCATTCAAAAGAGTGTCTCCTCCATTGGGGAATGAAGATAGAATATGGACGGACTATGGGCACATTAGGTACTATGCGTAAAGTGCAGGCCATGGCGCTTAGGCATCCCAAAAACATATTTGATGTTCAGGACCAGTGGTCATCCGCAATCCCTATCTGTGTCAAAAACGCTTTCAACATTGTGAGGGAAGTGTGCTTTAGGAGGGATTCGTTGCGGTGTTGCATCTGTCAAAGAAGGAAGCTCCTGGGACTGACTCTGTGGTAACTGCAATAGGAGGACTTAGGGCTCTAGTATCAGACGTCTATCCATTGGACTATTGCAAGATCTGTTTAAGGGAAACACCTTCAGGCATAATCTCACTTCTCACTGTCTCTTTCGAGTGAAGGAATGAAGATAGAACAAGGACTCACAGAGGGAACGTTGCATCCAGTGCGTGATGGACAGTGTTTGACACTTAGGGCTCTATGATTCATACATCAAGGTCAATACCTGTGATGTTCCACTGTGTCTAACTCGTCTCAAAACACTTCAAAATGTACGAGGGAACTGTGCTACTGTACGTTCTGACAGGAATGAGTTTGTGCTAAGTTGGAAACTGTAGGACCTGTCTGTGTAGCAATCATAAAGTGTCCCATACAGGCCCCTGACAGGTGATTCCAGGGAAGGTATCTTTGCAGGGATCCTACTTAAAGAGAGTTCTCATTCAAAACAATGTCTCCTCTTTGAGGAATGAAGATAGAACACAGACGGACTATGGGCATATTAGGTACTGTGAGTAAAGTGCAGGCTATGGCGCATTGGTATCCCAAACACATATCGGATGTTCAGGACCTGTGGTCATCCGCACTTTCTTTCTGTGTCAAAAACGCTTCCAGCATTGTGAGGTAAGTGTGCTTTAGGAGGGATTCGTTGCAGTGTTGCCTCAGTCAAAGAAGGAGGTTTTTGGGACTGACTCTGTGTTAACTGCAATAGGCACACATAGGGGTCTAGAGTCAGATATCTATCCGTTGGACTATAGCAAGTTCTGTTTAAGGGAAACTCCTTCAGGCGGAATATCACTTCTCACAGTGTCTTTCCAGTGGAGGAAAGAAGATATAACATGGAAGGACAGAGGGAACGTTGCACCTGAGAGTGAAGGTCAGCTTTTGGCACTTAGGCCTCCATGACACATACTGGAAGGTCAAAACCTGTGATGGTCCACTGTTTCTAACTCTTCTCAAAACACTTCAGCTGTACGAGGGAACTCTTCCACTGTATGTTCTCACGAACTGAATGAGTCTGTGCTAAGTTGGAAACTGTAGGTCTTATCTATGTAGCAATCATAAAGTGTCTCATACAGGACCCTGACAGGTGATTCCAGGGAATGTGTCTTTGCAGGGATCCTACTTAAAGTGCGTGCTCAAAAAAAAACAGTGTCTCCTCCTTTGAGGAATGTGGATAGAACACGGACGGACTATGGGCACTGTATGTTCTGTGACTAAAGTACAGGCTATGGCGCATAGGCATCCCAAACACATACTGGATGTTCAGGCCAGTGGTCATCTGCACTTTCTTTCTGTGTCAAAAACGCTTCCAACATAGTGTGGGAAGTGTGCTTTTGGAGTGATTCGTTGCAGTGTTGCATCTGTCAAAGATGGAAAATCTTGGGACAGACTCTGTGGTAACTGCCATAGGTGCACATACGGCGCTAGTATCAGACGTCTATCCGTTGGACTGTAGCAAGTTCTGTTTAGGGAAACTCCTTCAGGCATAATCTCAATTCTCATAGTGTCTACCAGTGGAGGAAAGTAGATAGAACAAGGACGCACAGAGGGAACGTGCATCCTGTGAGTGAAGGAAAGTGTATGGCACTTAGGCCTCTATGGCACATACTGGAAGGTCAACACCTGTAATGTTCCACTGTGTCTAATTCTTCTCAAATCACTTCAAATATATGAGGGACCTGTGCTACTGTACGTTCTGACAACCGGAATGGGTCTGTGCTACGTTGGAAACTGTAGGACCTGTCTGTGTAGCAATAATAAAGTGTCTCCTACAGGACCATGACAGGTGATTCTAGGGAATTATCTTTTCAGGGATCCTTCATACAGTGCGTTCTTATTTAAAACCATGTCTCCTCCCTTGAGGAATGAAGATAGAACACGGATGGACTATGGGCACATTAGGTACTGTGAGTAAAGTGCAGGCTATGGCACATAGGCCTCCCCAACACATATTGGATGTTCTGGACCAGTGGTCATCCGCACTCTTTTTCTGTGTTAAAAACGCTTCCAACATTGTGAGGGAAGTGTGCTTTAAGAGGGATTCGCTGCAGTGTTTTGTCTGTCAAAGGAGGAAGCCCTTCGGACTGACTCTGTGGTAAATGCAGTAGGCACACATAGGGCTCTAGTATCAGACGTCTATCCATTGGACTATAGCAAGTTCTGTTCAAGGGAAACTCCTTCAGGCATAATCTGACTTCTCACAGTGTCTTTCTAGTGGAGGAAAGAAGATAGAAGAAGGACGCACAGAGGGTAAGTTGCATCCTGCGAGTGAAGGACAGGGTATGGCACTTAGGCCTCTATGACACATACAAGAAGGTCAACACCTGTCATGTTCCACTGTGTCTAACTTGTCTCAAAACACTTAAAAAGTACGAGGGAACCGTGGTACTGTACGTTCTCACGACAGGAATGAGTCTGTGCTAAGTTCGAAACTGTAGGACCTCTGTGTAGCAATCAAAAAGTGTCTCCTACAGGACCCTGACAGGTGATTCTAGGGAAGTTATCTTTGCAGTGATTATACTTAAAGAGAGTTCACATTCAAAACAGTGTCTCCTCCTTTGTGAAATGAAGATAGAACACAGACGGACTATGGGCACATTTGGTACTGTGAGTAAACTGCAGGCTATGGCGCTTAGGCATCCCAAATACATATTGGATGTTCAAGACCAGTGGTCATCCGCACTCTCTTTCTGTGTCAAAAACGCTTCCAACTTTGTGACGGAAGTGTGCTTTAGGAGGGATTCTCTGCAGTGTTGGGTCTGTCAAAGAAGGAAGCTCTTGGGACTGACACTGTCGTAACTGCAATAGGCGCACATAGGGCTCCAGTATCACACGGCTATCCGTTGGACTATAGCAAGTTCTGTTTAAGGGAAACTCCTTCAGGCAAAATCTCACTTCTCACAGTGTCTTTCTAGTGGAGCAGAAAAGATAGAACAAAGACGCACAGAGGGAAAGTTGCGCCCTGAGAGTCAAGGACATGTTATGACACTTACCCTCTATGACACATACTGTAAGGTCAAAACCCGTGATGTTCCACTCTGTCTAACTCGTCTCAAACCACTTCAAATGTAAGAGGGAACTGTGCTACTGTACGCTCTCACGACAGCAATGAATCTGTGCTAAGTTGGAAACTGTAGGACCTGTCTGTGTAGCAATCATAAAGAGTCTCCTACAGGACCCTGACAGGTGATTCTAGGGAAGGTAACTTTGCAGGGAACCTACTAAAAGAGAGTTCTCATTCAAACCACTGTCTCCTCCTTTGTTGAATGAAGATAGAACACGGACGGACTATGGGCACATTAGGTACTGTGAGTAAATTGCAGGCTATGGCGCTTAGGCATCCCAAACACATATTGAATGTCAGGACCAGTGGTCATCTGCACTCTATTTCTGTGTCAAAAACTCTTCCAACATTGTGAGGGAAGTGAGCTTTAGGAGAGATTCGTTGCAGTGTTGCTTCTGTCAAAGAAGGAAGCTCTTTGCACTGACTCTGTGGTAACTGCAATAGGCGCACATAGGGCTCTAGTATCAGACGTCTATCCGTTGGACTATAGCAATTTCTGCTTAATGGAAACTCCTTCAGTCATAATCTCTCTTCTCACAGTGTCTTTCCAGTGGAGGAAAAAAGAGAGAACAAGGACGCATATAGGGAACGTTGCATCCTGCGACTGAAGAACAGGGTATGGCACTTAGGACTCTGTGACACATACTGGAAGGTCACAACCTGTGATGTTCTCTGTGTAATTCGTCTCAAACACTTCAAATGTATGGGGATCTGTGCTATAGTACGTTCTCAGGACATGAATGAGTCTGTGGTCAGTTGTAAACTGTAGGACCTGTCTGTGTAGCAATCATAAAGGGTCTCATACAGGACCCTGACAAGTGATTCTAGGGAAGGTATCTTTGCTGGGATCCTCCTTAAAGTGAGTTCTCATTTAAAACAGTGTCTCCTCCTTTGAGGAATGATGATAGAACACAGACGGACTATGGGCACATTAGGTACTCTGAGTAAAGTGCAGGCTATGGCGCTTAGGCATCCCAAACACATATTGTATGTTCAGGACCTGTGGTCATCCGACTTTCTCTCTGTGTCAAAAACGCTTCCAACATTGTGTGGGAAGTGTGCCTTAGGAGGGATTCATTGCAGTGTTGCGTCTTCAAAGAAGGAGGCTCTTGGGACTGACTCTGTGGTAACTGCAATAGGCGCTCATAGGGCTCTAGTATCAGACATCTATCCGTTGGACTATAGCAAGTTCTGTTTAAGGGAAACTCCTTCAGGCCCAATCTCACTTCTCACAGTGTCTTTCCAGTGGAGTAAAGAAGATAGAACAAGGACGCACAGAGGGAACGTTGAACCCTGAGGGTGAAGGACAGGGCATGGCACTTGGCCATCTATGACTCATACTGGAACGTCAACACCTGTGATGTTCCAATGTGTCTAACTCATCTCAAAACACTAAAATGTATGAGGGAATTGTACTCTTGTACATTCTCACGACAGGAATGAGTCTGTGCTAAGTTGGAAACTGTCGGATCTGTCTGTGTAGCAATCATAAAGTGTCTTATACAAGACTCTGACAGGTGATTCTAGGGAAGATATCTTTGCAGGGATTCTACTTAAAGAGTTCTCAATCAAAACATTGTCTACTCTTGAGGAATGAAGATAAAACACGGAGGGGCTATGGGCACATTAGGTACTGTGACTAAACTGTAGGCTATGGCACGTAGGCATACCAAACACATTTTAATGTTCAGGACCAGTGTTCATCTGCACTCACTTTCTCTGTCAAAAACGCTTCCAACATTGTGAGAGAAGTGTGCTTTAGGAGGGATAAGTTGAAGTGTTGCTTCTGTCAAAGAAGGAAGCTCTTGGGACTGACTCTGTGGTAACTGCAATAGGCGAACATAGGGCTCTAGTATCAGACGTCTATCCGTTGACGATAGCAAGTCCTGTTTATGGGAAACTTCTTCAGGCATAATCTCACTTCTTACAGTGTCTTTACAGTGGAGGAAAGAAGATAGAACAAGGACTCACAGAGGGAACGTTGCATCCTGCGAGTGAAGGACAGGGTATGGCACTTAAGGCCTGTAAGACAATACTGGAAGGTCAAAACCTGATGTTCCACTCTGTGTACCTCGTCTCAAACACTTCAAATTTATGAGAAACTGTGCTACTGTATGATCTCACGACAAAATGGATCTGTGATATGTTGGAAACTATAGGACATGTCTGTGTAGCAATCATAAAGTGTCTCCTACAGACCCTTTCAGGTAATTCTTAGGAAGGAATCTTTTCAGGGATCCTACTTAAAGTGCGTTCATATTCAAAACAATGTCTCCTCCTTTGAGGAATGATGATAGAACACGGACGGACTATGGGCACATTAGGTACTGTGAGTAAAGTGCAGGCAATGGCGCTTAGGGATCCCAAACACATATTGGATGTTCAGGTCCAGAGGTCATCCGCACTCTCTTTCTGTGTCAAAAAAGCTTCCTACATTGTGAGGGAAGTGTGCTTTAGGATGGATTCGTTGCAGTGTTGCATCTGTCAAAGAAGGAAGCTGTTGGGACTGACTCTGTGGTAACTGCAATAGGCGCACATAGGGCTCTACTATCAGACGTCTATCCGTTGGTTATAGAAAGTTCTGTTTAGGGGCACCGGGTGGCTCAGTGGGTTAAGCCGCTGCCTTCGGCTCAGGTCATGATCTCAGGGTACTGGGATCGAGTCCCGCATCGGGCTCTCTGCTCAGCAGGGAGCCTGCTTCCTCCTCTCTCTCTCTGCCTTCCTCTCTGCCTACTTGTGATCTATCTGTCAAATAAATAAATAAAAATCTTTAAAAAAAAAAGAGAAATTTCTGTTTAAGGGAAACTCCTTCAGTCATAATCTCACTTCTCACAGTGTTTTTCCTGTGGAGGAAAGAAGATAGAACAAGGACGCACAAAGGGAACGTTGCATCCTGTGAGTGAAGGACAAGGTATGGCACTTAGGCCTCTATGACACATACTGGATGGTCAACACCTGTGATGTTCGACTGTGACTAACTCGTCTCAACACATTTTTTATGTATGAGGGACCTGAGCTACTGTACGTTCTAACGTCAGGAATGAGTCTATGCTAAGTTGGAAACTATAGGACCTGTCTGTGTAGCAATGAAAAAATGTCTCCTACAGGACCCCGACAGGTGATTCTAATGAAGGTAACTTTGAAAGGATCATACTTAATGTGAGTTCTCATTCAAAACAGTGTCTCCTCCGTTGAGGAATGAAGATAAAACACGGACGGACTATGGTCTCATTAGGTACTGTGAGTAAGTGCAGGCTATGGCACTTAGGCATCCCAAACACACATTGGATGTTCAGGACCAGTGGTCATCTGCACTCTCTTTCTGTGTCAAAAACGCTTCCAACATTGTGAGGGAAGTGTGCTTTAAGAGGGATTCATTGCAGTATTGCGTCTGTCAAAGGTGGACGCTCTTGGGACTGAGTCTGTGGTAACTGCAATAGGCGCACATAGGGCTTTAGTAACAGATATCTATCCGTTGGACTATAGCAAGTTTTGTTTAAGTGAAAGACCTTCAGGTGGAATCTTACTTCTCACAGTCTTTCAAGTGGAGGAAACAAAATACAACAAGAACGCACAGAGGGAACGTTGCATCCTTCGAGTGAAGGACAGGGTATGGCACTTAGGCCTCTATGACACATACTGGAAGGTCAACACCTGTGATGTTCCACTGTGTCTAACTCCTCTCAAAACACTTCAAATGTACGAGGGAACTGTGCTACTGTACTTTCTCACGACAGGAATGAGTCTGTGCTAAGTTGGAAACTGTAGGACCTGTCTGTGTAGCAATCATAAAGTGTCTCCTACAGGACCCTGAAAGGTGATTCTAGGGAAGGTATCTTTTCAGGGATCCTACATAAAGTGAGTTCTCATTCAAAACAGTGTCTCCTACTTTGAGGAATGCAGAGAGAACACGGACGGACTATGGGCACATTAGGTACTGTAAGTAAAGTGCAGGCAATGGCGCTTAGGCATCCCAAACACATATTGGATGTTCAGGACCAGTGGTCATCCGCACTGTCTTTCTGTGTCAAAAACGCTTCCAACATTGTGAGGGATGTGTGCTTTAGGAGGGATTCTTTACAGTGTTGCGTCTCTCAAAGAAGATAGCCCTTGGGACTGACTCTGTGGTAACTGCAATAGGCGCACATAAGGCTCTAGTATCAGACATCTATCCGTTGGACTATATCAAGTTCTGTTTAAGGGAAACTCCTTCAGTCCTTATCGCACTTCTCAGAGTATCTTTCCAGTGGAGGAAAGAAGATAGAACAAGGACGCAAAGAGGGAACGTTGCGTCGTGCGATGAAAACAGGGTATGGCCCTTAGGCCTCTATGACACATACTGGAAGGTCTACACCTATGATGTTCCACTGTGTCTAATTCGTCTCAAAACACTTCAAATGTACGAGGGAACTGTGCTACTGGACGTTCACATGACAGAAATGAGTCTGTGCTAAGTTGGAAACTGTAGGACCTGTCTGTGTAGGAATCATTAAGTGTCTCCTACAGGACCCTGACAGGTGATTCTAGGGAAGGTATCTTAGCAGAGATCCTACTAACGTGAGTTCTCATTCAAAACAGTGTCTCCTCCTTTGAGGAATGAAGATAAACACGGAGGGACTATGGGCACATTAAGGACTGTGAATAAAGTGCCGGCTGTGGCAATTAGGCATCCCAAACACATATTGGATGTTCAGGACCAGTTGTCATCTGCACTCTTTCTGTGTCAAAAATGCTTCCAGCATTGTGAGAGAAGTGGGCTTTAGGAGGGATTCGTTGCAGTGTTGCGTCGGTCAAAGAGGAAGCTCTTGGGACTGATGTTGTGGTAACTGCAATAGGCGCACATAGTTTTCTGGTATCAGACGTCTATCTGTAGGACTATAGCAAGTTCTGTTTAAGGGAAACTCCTTCAGGCATCATCTCACTTCTCAATGTGTCTTTCCAGTGGAGGAAAGAAGATAGAACAAGGAAGGACATTGGGAACGTTGCACCATGAGTGTCAAGGACACTGTATGTTACTTAGCCCTCTATGACTCATAACATAATGTCAACCCCTGTGATTCTCCACTGTGTCTAACTCATCTCAAAACACTTCAAATGTACAAGGGAACTGTGCTACTGTACGTTCTCACGACAATAATGAATCTGTGCAAATTTGGAATCTGTAGGACCTTTCTTTGTAGCAATCATAAATAGTCTCCTACGGGACCCTGACAGGTGATTCTAGGGAAGGTATCTTTGCAGGGATCCTACATAAAGTGAGTTCTCATTCAAAACCATGTCTCCTCCTTTGAGTATGAGGATAGAACACGGACGGACTATAGGCACATTTGATACTGTGAGTAAAGTACAGGCTGTGGCGCTTAGGCATCCCAAACACATATTGGATGTTCAGGACCAGTGGTCATCCGCACTCTCTTTCTGTGTCAAAAACGCTTCCAACATTGTGAGGGAAGTGTGCTGTAGGAGGGATTTGCTGCTGTGTTGCATCTGTCAAAAACGGAAGCTCTTGGGACTGACTCTGTGGTAACTGCAATAGGCGCACATAGGGCTCTAGTATCAGACGTCTATCCGTTGGACTATATCAAGTTTGTTTAAGGGAAAATCCTTTTGGCATTATCTCACTTCTCACAGTGCCTTTCCAGTGGAGGAAAGAAGATAGAACAAGGACGCACAGAGGGAACTTTGAATCCTGCAAGTGAAGGACTGGGTATGGCACTTAAGCCTCTATGACACATACTGAAGGTCAACACCTGTGATGTTCTACTGTGTCTAATTCGTCTCAAAAAAATTCAAATGTACGATAGAAATGTGCTACCGTACGTTCTCAAGACAGAAATGAGTCTGTGCTACGTTGGAAAATGTACGACCTGTCTGTGTAGCAATCATAAAGTGTCTCCTACAGGAACCTGACAGTTGATTCTAGGGAATGTATCTTTGCAGGGATCCTACATAAAGTGAGTTCCCTATCAAAACAATGTCTCCTTCTTTGAGGAATGAAGATAGAACACGGACAGACTACGGGCACATTAGGTACTGTGATAAAGAGAAGGCTATGGCGCTTAGGCATCCCTAACACATATTGGATGTTCAGGACCAGTGGTCATCCGCACTGTCTTTCTGTGTCAAAAACGCTTCCAACATTGTGAGAGAAGTGTGCTGTAGGAGGGATTCATTGCAGTGTTGCAGCTGTCAAAAAAGGAGGCTCTTGGGACTGACTCTTAGTAACTGCAATAGTCGGAGATGTGGCTCTAGTATCAGACGTCTATCAGTTGGACTATAGCAAGTTCTGTTTAAGGAAAACTCCTTTAGGCGGAATCTCACTTCTCACAGTGTCTTTCTAGTGGCGGAAAGACGATAGAACAAGGAAGCACAGAGGGAACGTTGCACCCTGAGAATGAAGTACAGGGTATGGCACGTAGCCCTCTATGACACATACGGGAACGTCCACACCGGTGATGTTCCACTATGTCTAACTCATCTCAAAACACTTCAAATATACGAGGAACTGTGCTACTGTACGTTCTCACGACAGCAATGAGTCTGTGCTAAGTTGGAAACTGTAGGAACTCTCTGGGAAGAAATCATAAAGTGTCTCATACAGGACAATGACAGGTGATTTAGGGAAGATATCATTGCATGGATGCTACTAAAGTGAGTTCTCATTCAAAACAGTGTCTCCTCCATTGAAGAATGAAGATAGAACACAGACGGACTATGGGCACATTAGGTACTCTGAGTAAAGTACAGGGTATGGCGCTTAGGCATCCCAAACACATATTGGATGTTCAGGACAAGTGGTCATCCGCACTCTCTTTCTGTGTCAAAAATGCTTACAACATTGTGAGGGAAGTGTCCTTTCGGAAGGATTCATTGCAGTGTTGCGTCTGTCAAAGAAGGAAGCTCTTGGGACTGAATCTGTGGTAACTGTTTTAGGCCCACATAGGCCTCTAGTATCAGACGTCTATTCTTTGTACTTAGCAAGTTCTGTTTCAGGGAAACTCCTTCAGGCGGAATCTCACTTCTCACAGTGTCTTTCCAGTGGAGAAAGAAGATAGAACATGGAAGGACATTGGGAACGTTGCACACTGAGAGTGAAATGCAGGGTATGGCACTTTGGCCTCTATGACACATATTTGAAGGTCAACACCTGTGATGTTCCACTGTGTCTAACTCGTCTCAAAACACTTCAACTGTACGAGGGAACTGTGCGACTGTACATTCTCACAACAGGGATGACTCTGTGCTAAGTTGGAAACTGTAGGACCTGTCTTTTTAGCAATCAGAAATAGTCTCCAACAGGACCATGACAGGTGATTCAGGGAAGGTATCTTTGCAGGGATCCTACAAAATTGAGTTCTCATTGAAAACAGTGTCTCCTCCTTTGATGAATGAAGATAGAACATGGAAGGACTATGGGCACATTAGGTACTGTGAGTAAAGTGCAGTTATGGCGCTTAGGCATCCGAACACATATTGTATGTTCAGGACCTATGATCATCCACACTCTCTTTCTGTGTCAAAAACGCTTCCAACATTGTGAGGGAAGTGTGATTTAGGAGGGATTCGTTGCAGTGTTGCGTCTGTCAAAAAAGGAAGCTCTTGGGACTGACTCTGTGGTAACTGCGATAGGCGCACATAGGGCTCTAATATCAGACGTTTATCCATTGGACTATAGCAAGTTCTGTTTAAGGGAAACTAATTCAGGCGGAATATCAATTCTCACAGTGTCTTTCCAGTGGAGGAAAGAAGATAGAACAAGGAAGTACAGAGGGAACGTTGCACCCTGAGCGTGAAGGACAGGGTATGGCACTTAGTTTTCTATGACACATACAGGGAGGTCAACACCTGTGATGTTCTTCTGTATCTAACTCATCTCAAAACACTTCATCTGTACGAGGGAACTGTGCTACTATACTTTCTCATGAAAGGAATGATTCTGTGCAAAGTTGGAAACAGTAGGACCTGTCTGTGAAGCAATCATAATGTGTCTCCTACAGGACCCTGACAGGTGATTCTAGGGAAGGTATCATTTCAGGCATTCTATTTAAAGTGAGTCCTCAATCAAAAGAGTGTCTCCTCCTTTGAGGAATGAAGATAGAACACGGACGGACTATGGGCACATTAGGTACGGTGAGTAAAGTGCAGGCAACGGCGCTTAGGCATCCCAAACACATATTGGATGTTCAGGACCAGTGGTCATCCGCACTCACTTTCTGTGTCAAAAACGTTTCCAACATTGTGAGGGAAGTGTGATTTAGGAGGGATTCGTTGCAGTGTTGCGTCTGTCAAAGAAGGAATCTCTTGGGACAGACTCTGTGGTAACTGCAATAGGCGCACATAGGGCTCTAGTTTCAGACGTCTATCCGGTGGACTATACCAAGTTCTGTTTAAGGGAAACTCCTTCAGACATAAACTCTCTTATCACAGAGTCTTTCCAGTGGAGGAAGGAAGATAGAACAAGGAGGACAAAAGGAACGTTGCATCCTGCGAGTGAAGGAATGGGTATGGCACTTAGTCCTCTATGACACATACTGGAAGGTCAACACCTGTGATGTTCCACTGTGTCTCACTGGTCTCAAGACACTTCAAATGTACGAGGGAACTGTGCTACTGTACGTTCTCACGACAGGAATAAGTGTGTTATAAGTTGGAAACTGTAGGAACTGTCTGTGTAGCAATCATAAAGTGTCTCCTACAGGACATTGACAGGTGATTCTAGGGAAGGTATCTTTGCATGGATCCTACTAAAGTGAGTTCTCATTCAAAACAGTGTCTCCATTGAGGAATGAAGATAGAACACGGAAGGACTATGGGCACATTAGGTACTGTGAGTAGGGTGCAGGGTATGGCGCTTAGGCATCCCAAACACATATTGGATGTTCAGGACAAGTGGTCATCCGCACTCTCCTTCTGTGTCAAAAACGCTTCCAACATTGTGAGGGATGTGTGCTTTAGGAGGGATTCATTGCACTGTTGCATCTGTCAAAGAAGGAAGCTCTTGGGACTGACTCTGTGGTAACTGCTTTAGGCACATAGGGCTCTAGTATCAGACGTCTATCCTTTGTACTATAGCAAGTTCTGTTTAAGGGAAACTCCTTCAGGCGGAATCTCACTTCTCACTGTGTGTTTCCAGTGGAGAAAGAAGATAGAACAAGGAAGGACATTGGGAACGTTGCACCCTGAGAATGAAATACAGGGAATGGCACTTTGGCCTCTATGACACATACTGTAAGGTCAACTCCTGTGATGTTCCACTGTGTCTAACTCATCTCAAAACTTTTCAAGTGTACGAGGGAACTCTGATACTGTACATTCTCACGACAGGAATGAGTCTATGCTAAGTTGGAAACTGAAGGACCTGTCTGTGTAGCAATCATAAAATATCTCCTACAGGACCATGAAAGCTGATTCTAGGGAAGGTATCTTTTCAGCTATACTACTTAAAGTGATTCTTTCAAAACTGTGTCTTCTCCTTTGAGGAATGGAGATACAACATGGACGGACTATGTGTACATTAGGTACGGTGAGTAAAGTGCAGGCTAGGGCGCTTATGCATCCCAAAAACATATTGGATGTTCAGGACCTGTGATCATCCGCACTTTCTTTCTGTGTCTAAAATGCTTCCTACATTGTGAGGGCAGTGTGACTTAGAAAGGATTCATTGATGTGTTGCGTCTGTCAAAGAAGGAAACTCTTTGGACTGACTCTGTGGTAACTGCAATAGGGGCACATAGGGCTCTAGTATAAGATATCTATCCGTTGGATTATGGCAAGTTCTGTTTAAGGGAAACTCCTTCAGGTGGTATCTCACTTCTCAAAGTGTCTTTCTAGTGGAGGAAAGATGATAGAACAAGGAATGACAGAGGGAACATAGCACCCGGAGAGTGAAGGACAGGGTATGGCTTTTATGCCTCTATGACACATACTGTAAGCTCAACACCTGTGATGTTCCACTGTGTCTAACTCTTCTCAAAACACTTCAAATGTACGAGGGAACTGTGCTACTGTACGTTCTCACGACAAGAATGATTCTGTGCTAAGTTGGAAACTGGAGGACTTGTCTGTGTAGCAATCATAAAGTGTCTCCTATAGGACCCTGAGTGGCGATTCTAGGGAAGGTATCTTTGCAGGGATCCTACTTAAAGTGAGTCCTCATTCAAAACAGTGTGTCCTCCTTTGAGGAATGAAGATAGAACACGGACGGACTATGGGCACATTACGTACAGTGAGTAGAGTGCAGGCTATGGTGCTTAGGCATCCCAAAAACATATTGGATGTTGAGGACCAGTGGTCATCCGCACTTTCTTTCTATGTCAAAAACGCGTCCAACATTGTGAGGGAATGTGCTTTAGGAGGTTTTCGTTGCAGTGTTGCTTCTGTCAAAGAAGGAAGCTCTTGGGACTGACTCTGGGTAACTGCAATAGGCGCAGATAGGGCTCTAGTATGCGACATCTACCCGTTGGACTAAAGCAAATTCTGTTTAAGGGAAACTCCTTCAGGCATACTCTCACTTCTCACAGTGTCTTTTCAGTGGAGGAAAGAAGATAGAACAAGGACGCACAGAGGCAACACTGCATCCTGCACGTGAAGAACAGGGTATGGCACTTAGCCCTCTATGACACATACTAGAAAGTCAACACCTGTGAATTCCACTGTGTCTAACTCGTCTCAAAACACTTCAAGTGTACGAGGGAACTCTGATACTGTACGACTTACGACAGGAATGAGTCTGTGCTAATTTCAAACTGTAGGGCCTGTCTGTGTAGCAATCATACAGTGTCTCCTACAGGACCCTGACAGGTGATTCTAGGGAAGGTACTTTTCAGGTAACTACTTAAAGTGCGTTCTTATTCAAAACAGTGTCTTCTCCTTTGAGGAATGGAGATAGAACACGAACAGACTATGGGAACATTAGGTACGGTGAGTAAAGTGCAGACTATGGCGCTTACGCATCCCAAACACATATTGGATGTTCAGGACCTGTGATCATCCGCACTTTCTTTCTCTGTCAAAAATGCTTCCAACATTGTGAGGGATGTGTGACTTAGGAGGGATTAGTTGATGTGTTGCGTCTGTCAAAGAAGGAAGTTCTTGGGACAGACTCTGTGGTAACTGCAATAGGCGCACATAGGGCTCTAGGATCAGAGGTCTATGCGTTGGACTTTATATCAAGTTCTGTTTAAGGGAAACTCCATCAGGTGGAATCTCACTTCTCACAGTGTCTTTCTAGTGGAGAAAAGAAGATAGAACAAGGACGGACAGAGGGAACGTTGCACCCTGAGAGTGAAGTACAGTGTATGGCACTTAAGACTCTATGACACATACTGGAAAGTCAAAACCTGTGATGTTCCACTGTGTCTAACTCGTCTCAAAACACTTCAAGTGTACGATGGAACTGTGCTTCTGTACGTTCACACACATGAACGAGTCTGTGCTAAGTTGCAATCTGTAGGACCTGTCTGTGTAGCAATCATAAAGTGTCTCATACAGGACACTGACAGGTGATTCTAGGGAACGTACCTTTTCAAGGATCCTACTTAAAGTGCGTTCTTATTCAAAACAGTGTCTTCTCCTTTGAGGAATGAAGATACAACACGAACGGACTATGAGTACATTAGGTACTGTGAGTAAATTGCAGGCTATCACGCTTAGGCATCCCAAACACATATTGCATGTTCAGGACCTGTGGTCAACCGCACTCTCTTTCTTTGTCAAAAATGCTTCCAAAATTGTGAGGGAAGTGTGCTTTAGGAGAGATTCGTTGCAGTGTTTCGTCTGTCACAGAAGGAAGCTCTTGGGACTGACTCTGTCGTAATTGCAATAGGCACACATAGGGCTCTAGTATCTGAGGTCTATCCGTTTGACTCTATCAAGTTCTGTTTACGGGAAACTCCTTCAGGCATTATCTCAATTCTCACAGTGTCTTTCCTGTGGAGGAAAGAAGATAGAACAAGGATGCACAGAGGGAACGTTGCATCCTGCGAGTGAAGGACAGTGTATGGCACTTAGGCCTCTATGACACATACTGGAAGGTCAACACCTGTGATGTTCGACTGTGTCTAACTCGTCTCAATACATTTTTTATGTATGAGGGACCTGAGCTACTGTAAGTTCTAACATCAGGAATGAGTCTATGCTAAGTTGGAAACTATAGCACCTGTCTGTATAGCAATAATAAAATGTCTTCCACAGGAACCTGACAGGAGATTCTAATTAAGGTAACTTTGCAGGGATCATACTTAATGTGAGTTCTCATTCAAAACAGTGTCTCCTCCGTTGAGGAATGAAGATAGAACACGGACGGACTATGGTCTCATTTGGTACTGTGAGTAAAGTGCAGTCTATGGCACTTAGGCATCCCAAACACACATTGGATGTTCAGGACCAGTGGTCATCCGCACTGTCTTTCTGTGTCAAAAACACTTCCAACATTGTGAGGGAAGTGTGCTTTAAGAGGGATACATTGCAGTGTTGTGTCTGTCAAAGATGGAAGCTCTTGGGACTGAGTCTGTGGTAACTGCAATAGGCGCACATAGGGCTCTAGTATCAGACATCTATCCGTTGGACTATAGCATGTTCTGTTTAAGTGAAACACCTTCAGGCGGAATCTTACTTCTCACAGTCTTTCAAGTGGAGGAAACAAAATACAACAAGGACGCACAGAGGGAACGTTGCATCGTGCGAGTGAAGGACAGGGTATGGCACTTAGGCCTCTATGACACATACTGGAAGGTCAACACCTGTGATGTTGCACTGTGTCTAACTCCTCTCAAAACACTTCAAATGTAGGAGGGAACTGTGCTACTGTACTTTCTCACGACAGGAATGAGTCTGTGCTAAGTTGGAAACTGTAGGACCTGTCTGTGTAGCAATCATAAAGTGTCTCCTACAGGACCCTGAAAGGTGATTCTAGGGAAGGTATCTTTTCAGGGATCCTACATAAAGTGAGTTCTCATTCAAAACAGTGTCTCCTACTTTGAGGAATGCAGAGAGAACACGGACGGACTATGGGCACATTAGGTACTGTGAGTAAAGTGCAGGGTATGGCGCTTAGGCATCCCAAACACATATTGGATGTTCAGGACCAGTGGTCATCCGCACTGTCTTTCTGTGTCAAAAACGCTTCCAACATTGTGAGGGCAGTGTGCTTTAGGAGGGATTCGTTACAGTGTTGCGTCTCTCAAAGAAGGAAGCTCTGGGACTGACTCTGTGGTAACTGCAATAGTCGCACATAGGGTTCTAGTATCAGACATCTATCCGTTGCACTATATCAAGTTCTGTTTAAGGGAAACTCCTTCAGTCCTTATCGCACTCTCAGAGTATCTTTCCAGTGGAGGAAAGAAGATAGAACAAGGACGCACAGAGGGAACGTTGCATCGTGCGAGTGAAGAACAGGGTATGGCCCTTAGCCCTCTATGACACATACAGGAAGGTCAACACCTATGATGTTCCAGTGTGTCTAATTCATCTCAAAACACTTCAAATGTACGAGGGAACTGTGCTACTGGACGTTCACACGACAGGAATGAGTCTGTGCTAAGTTGGACACTGTAGGACCTGTCTGTGTAGGAATCATAAAGTGTCTCCTACAGGACCCTGACAGGTGATTCTAGGGAAGGTATCTTTGCAGAGATCCTACTAAGGTGAGTTCTCATTCAAAACAGTGTCTGCTCCTTTGAGGAATGAAGATAGAACACGGACAGACTATGGGCACATTAAGTACTGTGAGTAAAGTGCAGGCTGTGGCGCTTAGGCATCCCAAACACATATTGGATGTTCAGGACCAGTTGTCATCTGCACTCTTTCTGTGTCAAAAACGCTTACAACATTGTGAGAGAAGTATGCTTTAGGAGGGATTCGTTGCAGTGTTGCGTCGGTCAAAGAGGAAGCTCTTGGGACTGATTCTGTGGTAACTGCAATAGGCGCACATAGTGTTCTAGTATTAGACGTCTATCCGTAGGACTATAGCAAGTTCTGTTTAAGGGAAACTCCTTCAGGCATCATCTCACTTCTCAATGTGTCTTTCCAGTGGAGGAAAGAGTTAGAACAAGGAAGGTAATTGGGAACGTTGCACCAAGAGTGTCAAGGACAGTGTATGATACTTAGCCCTCTATAACACATAACAGAACATCAACACCTATGATGTTACACTGTGTCTAACTCATCCCAAAACACTTAAATGTACAAAGGAACTGTGCTACTGTACGTTCTCACGACAATAATGAATCTGTGCAAATTTGGAATCTGTAGGACCTTTCTTTGTAGCAATCATAAATTGTCTCCTACGGGACTCTGACAGGTGATTCTAGGGAAGGTATCTTTGCAGGGATCCTACATAAAGTGAGTTCTCATTCAAAACCATGTCTCCTCCTTTGAGTAATGAGGATAGAACACGGACGGACTATAGGCACATTTGTTACTGTGAGTAAAGTGCAGTCTGTGGCGCTTAGGCATCCCAAACACATATTGGATGTTCAGGACCAGTGGTCATCCGCACTCTCCTTCTGTGTCAAAAACGCTTCCAACATTGTGAGGGAAGTGTGCTGTAGGAGGGATTTGTTGCAGTGTTGCATCTGTCAAAAACGGAAGCTCTTGGGACTGACTCTGTGGTAACTGCAATATTCGCACATAGGGCTCTAGTATCAGATGTCTATCCGTTTGACTATATCAAGTTTGTTTAAGGGAAAATCGTTTTGGCATTATCTCACTTCTCACAGTGTATTTCCAGTGGAGGAAAGAAGATAGAACAAGGACGCACAGAGGGAACTTTGAATCCTGCAAGTGAAGGACTGGGTATGGCACTTAAGCCTCTATGACACATACTGAAGGTCAACACCTGTGATGTTCTACTGTGTCTAATTCGTCTCAAAACAATTCAAATGTACGATGGAAATGTGCTACCGTACATTCTCAAGACAGAAATGAGTCTGTGCTACGTTGAAAAATGTATTACTTGTCTGTGTAGCAATCAAAGTGTCTCCTACAGGAACCTGACAGTTGATTCTAGGGAAGGTATCTTTGCAGGGATCCTACATAAAGTGAGTTCCCTATCAAAACAATGTCTCATTCTTTGAGGAATGAAGATAGAACACGTACAGACTACGGGCACATTAGGTACTCTGAGTAAAGTGCAGGCTATGGCGCTTAGGCATCCCAAACACATATTGGATGTTCAGGACCAGTGGTCATCCGCACTGTCTTTCTGTGTCAAAAATGCTTACAACATTGTGAGGGAAGTGTGCTTTAGGAGGGATTCATTGCAGTGTTGCATCTGTCAAAAAAGGAGGCTCTTGGGACTGACTCTTAGTAACTGCAATAGACGGAGATGTGTCTCTAGTATCAGACATCTATCCGTTGGACTATAGCAAGTTCTGTTTAAGGGAAACTCCTTCAGGTGGAATCTCACTTCTCACAGTGTCTTTCTAGTGGCGGAAAAACGATAGAACAAGGAAGCACAGAGGGAACGTTGCACCCTGAGAATGAAGTACAGGGTATGGCACGTAGCCCTCTATGACACATACGGGAACGTCCACACCGGTGATGTTCCACTATGTCTAACTCATCTCAAAACACTTCAAATATACGAGGGAACTGTGCTACTGTACATTCTCACGACAGCAATGAGTCTGTGCTAAGTTGGAAACTGTAGGAACTCTCTGGGAAGAAATCATAAAGTGTCTCATACAGGACAATGACAGGTGATTTAGGGAAGATATCTTTGCATGGATGCTACTAAAGTGAGTTCTCATTCAAAACAGTGTCTCCTCCATTGAGGAATGAAGATAGAACACGGACGGACTATGGGCACATTAGGTACTGTGAGTAAAGTGCAGGGTATGGCGCTTAGACATCCCAACACATATTGGATGTTCAGGACAAGTGGTCATCCGCACTCTCTTTCTGTGTCAAAAATGCTTACAACATTGTGAGGGAAGTGTGCTTTAGGAGGGATTCATTGCTATGTTGCGTCTGTCAAAGAAGGAAGCTCTTGGGACTGAATCTGTGGTAACTGTTTTAGGCACTCATAGGGCTCTAGTATCAGACATCTATCCTTTGGACTATAGCAAGTTCTGTTTCAGGGAAACTCCTTCAGGCGGAATCTCACTTCTCACAGTGTCTTTCCAGTGGAGAAAGAAGATAGAACAAGGAAGGACATTGGGAACGTTGCACCCTTAGAGTGAAATACAGGGTATGGCACTTAGGCCTCTATGATACATACTGGAAGGTCAACTCCTGTGATGTTCCACTGTGTCTAATTCATCTCAAAACACTTCAAATGTACGAGGGAACTGTGCGACTGTACTTTCTCACGACAGGAATGAGTCTGTGCTAAGTTGGAAACTGTAGGACCTGTCTGTGTAGCAATCATAAAGTGTCTCCTACAGGACCATGACAGGTGATTCTACGGAAGGCATCTTTGCAGGGATCCTATTAAATTGAGTTCTCATTGAAAACAGTGTCTCCTCCTTAGAAGAATGAAGATAGAACACTGAAGGACTATGGGCACATTAGGTACTGTGAGTAAAGTGCAGTTATGGCGCTTAGGCATCCGAACACATATTGTATGTTCAGGACCTATGATCATCCACACTCACTTTCTGTGTCAAAAACGCTTCCAGCATTTTGAGGGAAGTGTGCTTTAGGTGGGATTCGTTGCAGTGTTGCGTCAGTCAATGAAGGAAGCTCTTGGGACTGACTCTGTGGTAACTGCAATAGGCGCACATAGGGCTCTAGTATCAGACGTCTATCCATTGGACTATACCAAGTTCTGTTTAAGGGAAACTCCTTCAGGCATAATCTCTCTTCACACAGTGTCTTTCTAGTGGAGGAAAGAAGATAGGACAAGGAAGGACAGAGGGAACGTTGAACCCTGAGAGTGAAGGACATGGTATGGCACGTAGCCCTCTATGACACATACTGAAACGTCAAAACCTGTGATTTTCCACTGTGTCGAACTGGTCTCAAAACACTTCAAATGTACGAGGGAAATATCCTACTGTACGTTGTCACGACAGGAATGAGTTTGTGCTAAGTTGGAAAATGTAAGACCTGTCTGTGTAGCAATCATAAAGTGTCTCCTACATGACCCTGACACGTGATTCTAGGGATGGTTTTTTTGCAGGGTTTCCATTTAAAGTGATTTCTCATTCAAAACAGTGTCTCCTTAAGAATACTGTCACATGAAAAAATGCTCATCATCATTAGCCCTCAGGGAGATTCAAATTAAAACCACATTGAGATATCACCTTACACCAGTTAGAATGGCCAAAATTAACAAAACAGGAAACAACGTGTGTTGGAGAGGATGTGGAGAAAGGGGAACCCTCTTACACTGCTGGTGGGAATGCAAGTTGGTGCAGCCTCTTTGGAGAACAGTATGGAGATTCCTCAAGAAATTAAAAATAGAGCTTCCCTATGACCCTGCAATTGCACTGCTGGGTATTTACCCCAAAGATACAGATGTCGTGAAAAGAAGGGCCATCTGTACCCCAATGTTTATAGCAGCAATGGCCACAGTCGCCAAACTATGGAAAGAACCAAGATGCCCTTCAACGGATGAATGGATAAAGAAGATGTGGTCCATATACACTATGGAGTATTATGCCTCCATCAGAAAGGACGAATACCCAACTTTTGTAGCAACATGGACGGGACAGGAAAAGATTATGCTGAGTGAAATAAGTGAAGCAGAGAGAGTCAATTATCATATGGTTTCACTTATTTGTGGAGAATACCAAATAGCATGGAGGACAAGGGGCGTTAGAGAGGAGTAGGGAATTTGGGTAAATTGGAAGGGGAGGTGACCCATGAGAGACTATGGACTCTGAAAAACAGTTTGAGGGGTTTGAAGTGGCGGGGGGCTGGGAGGTTGGGGTACCAGGTAGTGGGTATTATAGAGGGCACGGCTTGCATGGAGCACTGGGTGTGGTGAAAAAATAATGAATACTGTTTTCTGAAAATAAAAAAAAATGGAAAAAAAATTACTCCTTCGTTGAAGAATGAATAGAGAACACGGACGGAGTATGGGCACAGAAGGTCCTGTGAGTAAAGTGCAGCCTATGGCGCTTAGGCATCCCAAACACATTTTGGATGTTCAGGACCAGTGGTCATCCGCACTTTCTTTCTGTGTCAAAAACGCTTCCAACATTGTGAGTGAATTGTGCCTTAGGAGGGATTCGTTGCAGTGTTGCGTCAGTCAATGAAGGAAGCTCTTGGGACTGACTCTGTGTTAAAAGCAATAGGCACACATAGGGCTCTAGTATCAGACGTTTATCCCTTGGACTATAGCAAGTTCTGTTTACGGGAAACTCCTTCAGGCAGAATCTCACTTCTCACAGTGTCTTCCAGTGGACGAAATAATATAGAACAAGGTAGGACATTGGGAACGTTGCACCCTGAGAGTGAAGGACTGGATATTGTCCTTAGGCATCTACGACACCTACTGGAAGGTCAACACCTGTGATTTTCCACTGTGTCTAACACGTCTCAAAACACTTCTAATGTACGAGGGAACTGTGCTATTGTACGTTCTCATGAAAGGAATGAGTCTGTGCTATGTTGGAAACTGTAGGACCTGTCTGTGTAGCAATCATAAAGTATCTCTTACAAGACCCTGACAGGTGATTCTAGGGAAGGTATCTTTGCAGGGAACTACTTATAGAGAATTCACATTCAAAACAGTGTCTACTCCTTTGATGTTGAAGATAGAACACTGTCGGACTATGGGCACATTAGGTACTGTGAGTAAAGTGCAGGTTATGGTGTTTAGGCATCCCAAACACATTGGATATTCAGGACTAGTTGCATCCGCACTGTCTTTCTGTGTCAAAAACGCTTCCAACATTGTGAGGGAAGTGTGCTTTAGGAGGTATTCGTTGCAGAGTTGCATCTGTAAAAGAAGGAAGCTCTTGGGACTGACTCTGTGGGAACTGCAATAGCCACACATAGGACTCTAGTATCAGTCGTCTATCCGTTGGACTATAGCAAGTTCTGTTTAGGGGAAACTCCTTCTGGCATAATCTCACTTCTCCCAGTGTCTAACCAGTGGAGGAAAGAAGATAGAAAAAGGACGCACAGTGGGAACGTTTCATCCTGCAATTGAAGGACAGGCTATGGCACTTAGGCCTCTATGACACATACTGGAAGGTCAACACCTGTGATGTTCCACTGTCTCTAACTCATCTCCAAACACTTCAGACGTACGAGGGAACTGTGCTACTGTATGTTCTCACAACAGGAATGAGTCTGTGCTAAGTTGGAAACTGTAGGTCCTGTCTGTGTCGCAATCATAAAGTGTATCCAACAGGACCGTCACAGGTGATTCTAGGGAAGGGATCTTTTCAGGGATCCTACTTAAAGTGCGTCTTGATTCAAAACAATGTCTTACCCTTGAGGAATGCAGATAGAACAAGAAGGACTAGGGCACATTAGGTACTGTGCGTAAAGTGCAGGCTATGGCGCTTAGGCATCCCAAACACATATTGGATGTTCAGGACCCGTGGTCATCCGCACTCTCTTTTTGTGTCATAAACACTTCCTATATTGTGAGGGAAGTGTGCCTTAGGAGGGATTCGTTGCACTGTTGCTTCTGTCAAAGAAGGAACCTCTTGGGACTGACTGTGTAGTGACTGCAATAGGCACACATAGGGCTCTAGTATCAGATCTATCCTTTGGATTTTAGCAAAGTCTGTTTAAGGGAATCTACTACCGGCATAATCTCATTACTCACAGTGTCTTTCCAGTAGAGGAAAGAGGATAGAACAAAGACGCACTTGCATCCTGCGAGTGAAGGACAGGGTATGGCACTTAGGACTCTATGACACATACTGGAAAGTCAACACCTGTGATGTTCCTCTGTGTCTAACTCATCTCAAAACCCTTCAAATGTATGAGGGAACTGTGCTACTGTACGTTCTCACGACAAGAATGATCTGTGCTAAGTTGGAAACTGTAGGACCTCTCTGTGTAGCAATCATAAAGTGTCTCCTACAGGACCCTGACAGGTATTCTAGGGAATGTATCTTTGCAGGGATCCTACTTAAAGTGAGTTCTCAATCAAAACAGTGTCTCCTCCTTTGAAGATTGAAGATAGAACACAGACGGACTTTGGGGACATTAGTTACCGTATGTAAAGTGCAGGCTATGGCGCTTAGGCATCCGAAACACATATTGGATGTTCAGGACCAGTAGTCATCCGCATTCTCTTTCTGTGTCAAAAAAGCTTCCAACATGGTGAGGAAAGTGTGCTTTAGGAGGAATTCGTCGCAGTGTTCCGTCTGTCATTGGAGGAAGCTCTTGGACTGACTCTGTGGTAACTGCAATAGGCGCACAGTGGGCCCTAGTATCAGACGTCTATCTGATGGAGTATAGCAAGTTCTGTTTAAGGGAATCTTCTTCAGGCAGAATCTCAATTCTTTGAGTGTATTTCCAGTGGAGGAAAGAAGATAGAACAAGGACACTCAGAGGAAACCTTGCGCCCTGATAAAAAAGGACCGGTAGGGCACTTAGTCCTCTATGACACATACTGGAAGGTCAACACCTGTGATGTTCCACTGTGTCTAACTCCTCTCAAAACTGTTCAAGTGTACGAGGGATCTGTGCTACTGTACATTCTCACAACAGGAATGATTCTTTGCTAATTTGGAAACTGTAGGACCTGTCTGTGTAGCAATCATAAAGTGTCTTCTACAGGATCCTGACATGTGATTCTAGGGAAAGTGTCTTTTCAGGGATTCTATTTAAAGAGGATTCTCAATCAAAACAGTGTCTCCTCCTTTGAGGAATGAAGACAGAACACGGACAGACTATGGGCACATTAAGTACTGTGAGTAAAGTGCAGGCTATGGCGCTTAGGCATCCCACACACATATTGGATGTTCAGGAGCTGTGGTCATCTGCACTTTCTTTCTGTGTCAAAAACGCTTCCAACTTTGTGAGGGAAGTGTGCTTTAGGAGGGATTCATTTCGGTGTTGGGTCTGTCAAAGCTCTTTGGACTGACTCTGTGTTAACTGCAATAGGCGCACATAGGGATCCAGTATCAGACGTCAATCCATTGGACTATAGCTAGTTCTGTTTAAGGGAAACTCCTTCAGGCATAATCTCACTTCACAGTGTCTTTCCAGTGATGGAAAGAAGATAGAACAAGGACGCACAGAGGGAACCTTGCATCCTGAGAGTGAAGGACAGGGTATTGCACTTAGGCCTCTATGACACATACTGGAAAGTCAACCCTGTGATATTCCATTGTGTCTAACTCATCTCAAAACACTTCAAATGTACTAGGGAACTATGCTACTCTACGTTCTCATGACAAGAATGAGTCTGTGCTAAGTTGGAAACTGTAGGACCTGTCTTTGTAGCAATCATAAAGTGTCTCCTACAGGACACTGTGTCTAACTCGTCTCAAAACTGTTCAAGTGTACAAGGGATCTGTGCTATTTTACGTTCTCACAACAGGAATGTGTCTGTGCTAATTTGGAAAGTGTAGGACCTGTCTGTGTTGTAATCATAAAGTGTCTTCTACAGGATCCTGACATGTGATTCTAGGGAAGGTATCTTTTCAGGGATCCTACTCAAAGTGCGGTCTTATTCAAAACAGTGTCTTCTACTTTGCGGAATGCAGATAGAACACGAACGGACTATGGGCACATTAGGTACTGTGAGTAAAGTGCAGGCTATGATGCTACGGCATCCCAAACACATATTGGTTGTTCAGGACCTGTGGTCATCCGCACTTTCGTTCTGTGCCAAAAACGCTTCCAACATTGTGAGGGAAGTGTGCCTTAGGAGGGATTCATTGCAGTGTTGCGTCTGTCAAAGAAGGAAGCTCCTCGTACTGACTCTCTGTTGACTGCAATAGGAGCCCATAGGGCTCTAGTATCTGACATCTATTCGTTGGACTATAGTAAGTTCTGTTTAAGGGAAACTCCTTCAGGCGGAATCCCACTCTTACAGTGTCTTTCCAGTGGAGGAATGAAGATAGAACAAGGTAGGACAGTGGGAACTTTGCACCCTGAAATTGAAGGGAAGGGTATGGCACTTAGACCTCTATGTCGCATACTGGAGCGTCAACATCCGTGATGTTCCACTGTGTCTAATTCGTCTCAAAAGTCTTCAAATGTACGAGGGACCTGTGCTACTGTACGTTCTAACGACAGGAATGAGTCTGTGCTAAGTTGGAAACTGTAGGACCTGTCTGTGTAGCAATCATAAAGTGTCTCCTACAGGACACTGACAGGTAATTTTACGGAAGGTTTCTTGTAGGGATCCTACTTAAAGTGAGTTCTCAATTAAAACAGTGTCTCCTCCTTCGAGGAATGAATATAGAACACGGACTGTCTTTGGGCACATTAGGTACAGTGATTAAAGTGCTGGCTATGGCACTTAGGCATCCCAAACACTTTGGATGTTCAGTACATTGGTCATCTACACTCTGTTCTGTGTCAAAAACGCTTCCAACATTGAGAAGAAAGTGTGCTTTAGGAGGGATTCGTTGCAGTGTTGCGTCTGTCAAAGAAGGAAGCTCTTGAGACTGACTCTCTGTTGACTGCAATAGAGGCCCATAGGGCTCTAGTTTAAGACGTCTATTCGTTGGACATAGCAAGTTCTGTTTAAAGGAAACTCCTTTCTCCACATCCTTCAGACATAATCTCAGTACTCAAAGTGTCTTTCCAGGGGAGAATATAAGATTGATCAAGGACGCACAGGGGAAACGTTACATCCTGCGAGTGAAGAACAGGGAATGGCATTAGTCCTCTATGACACATACTGGAAGGACAAAAACTGTGATGTTCCACTGTGTCTAATTCGTCTCAAAACACTTCATATGTATGAGGGAACTGTGCAACTGTATGTTCTCACTACAGGAATGAGTATGTGTTAAGGTGGAAACTGTAGGACCTGTCTGTTTAGCAATCATAAAGTGATCCTACAGACCCTGACAGGTGATTGTAGGGAAGGTATTTTGCAGGGATCCTACATAAAGTGAGTTCCCATTCAAAACAGTGTCTCCTCCTGTGAGGAATGAAGATAGAACACGGACGGACTAGGGCACATTAGGTACTGTGAGTAAAGTGCAGGCTATGGCGATCAGGCATCCCAAACACATATTGGATGTTCAACCCGTGGTCATTCGCACCTTCTTTTTGTGTCAAAAATGCTTCCAACATGTGAAGGAAGTGTGCCTTAGGAGGGATTCTTTGCAGTGTTGCGTCTGTCAAAGAAGGAAGCTCTTGGGACTGACTGTGTAGTAACTGCAATAGGCGCACATAGGGCTCTAGTATCAGAACTATCAGGTGGTCTTTAGCAAAGTCTCTTTAAGGGAAAATCCTCCCGGCATAATCTCTCTACTCACAGTGTCTTTACAGTTGAGGAAAGAAGATAGAACAAGGACGCCCTTGCATCCTACGTGTGAAGGACAGGGCGTGGTACTTAGGCCTCTATGACACATACTGGAAGGTATCTTTTCAGGGATCCTACTTAAAGGGCATTCTTTTTTTTCCAAATTATTTATTTTCAGTAAAACATTATTCATTATTTTTTCACCACACCCAGTGCTCCATGCAAGCCGGGCCCTCTATAATACCCACCACCTGGTACCCCAATCTCCCACCGCCCCGCCACTTCAAACCCCTCAGACTGTTTTTCAGAGTCCATAGTCGCTCATGGTTCACCTCCCCTTCCAATTTACCCAAATTCCCTACTCCTCTCTAACGCCCCTTGTCCTCCATGCTATTTGTTATGCTCCACAAATAAGTGGAACCATATGATAATTGACTCTCTCTGCTTCACTTATTTCACTCAACATAATCTCTTCCAGTCCCGTCCATGTTGCTACAAAAGTTGGGTATTCATCTTTCTGATGGAGGCATAATACTCCGTAGTGTATATGGACCATATCTTCCTTATCCACTCATCCGTTGAAGGGCATCTTGGTTCTTTCCACAGTTTGGCGACTGTGGCCATTGCTGCTATAAACATTGGGGTACAAATGGCCCTTTTTTTCACTACATCTGTATCTTTGGGGTAAATACACAGGAGTGCAATTGCAGGGTCATAGGGAAGCTCTATTTTTAATTTCTTGAGGAATCTCCACACTGTTCTCCAAAGAGGCTGCACCAACTTGCATTCCCACAACCAGTGTAAGAGGGTTCCCCTTTCTCCACATCCGCTCCAGCACATGTTGTTTCCTGTTTTGTTAATTTTGGCCATTCTAACTGGTGTAAGGTGATATCTCAATGTGGTTTTAATTTGAATATCCCTGAGGGCTAATGATGATGAGCATTTTTTCATGTGTCTGATAGCAATTTGTATTTCTTGATTGGAGAAGTGTCCTTTCATATCTTCTGCTCATTTTTTGATGTGTTTGTCTGTTTCATGTGGGTTGAGTTTGCGGAGTTCATTATGGATCCTGGATATCAACCTTTTGTCTGTACTGTCATTTGCAAATATCTTCTCCCATTCCGTGGGTTGCATCTTTGTTTTTTTTTACTGTTTCCTTTGCTGTGCAGAAGCTTTTGATTTTGATGAAGTCCCAGAAGTTTATTTTCGCTTTTGTTTCCTTTGCCTTGGAGACGTATCTTGAAAGAAGTTGCTGTGGCTGATATCAAAGAGATTACTGCCTATGTTCTCCTCCAAGATTCTGATAGATTCCTGTCTCACGTTGAGGTCTTTTATCCATTTTGAGTTGATCTTTGTGTACGGTGTAAGAGAATGGTCGAGTTTCATTCCTCTACATATAGCTGTCCCGTTTTCCCAGCACCATTTATTGAAGGGACTGTCTTTTTTCCACTGTATATTTTTTCCTGTTTTGTCGAAGATTAATTGACCATAGAGTTGAGGGTCCATTTCAGGTCTCTACTCTGTTCCACTGGTCTATGTGTCTGTTTTTATGCCAGTACCATGCTGTCTTGGTGATCACAGCTTTTTAATAAAGCTTGAAATCAGGTAAGGTGATGCTGCCAGCTTTATTTTTGTTTTTCAACATTTCCTTAGAGATTCGGGGTCTCCTCTGATTCCATAGAAATTTTAGGATTATTTGCTCCAGCTCTTTGAAGAATGCCGGTGGAATTGTGATCGGAATGGCATTAAAAGTATAGATTGCTCTAGGCAGTATAGACATTTTAACAATGTTTATTCTTCCGATCCAAGAGCATGGAATGGTCTTCCATCTATTTGTTTCTTCTTCAATTTCTTTCATGAGTGTTCTGTAGTTCCTTGAGTACAGATCGTTTACCCCAATGGGATCAGGAACAAGACAAGGATGCCCACTTTCACCACTCTTGTTCAACATAGTATTAGAAGTCCTAGCAACAGCAATCAGACAACAGAGAGAAATAAAAGTTATCCAAATTGGTAATGAAGAAGTCAAACTCTCTCTCTTCGCAGATCACATGATTCTTTATATGGAAAACACAAAAGACTCCACCCCCAAACTACTAGAACTCATACAGCAATTCAGCAACGTGGCAGGATACAAAGTCAATGTGCAGAAATCAGTGGCTTTCTTATACACTAACAATGAAAACACAGAAAGAGAAATTAGAGAATCGATTCCTTTTACTATAGCACCAAGAACCATAAGATACCTGGAATAAACCTAATTAAAGGGCGTTCTTATTCAAAATATTGTCTCCTCCTTTAAGGAATGAAGATAGAACAGGGACGGACTATGGATACATTAGGTACTGTGAGTAAAGTGCAGACTATGGCACCAAATACATATTGGATGTTCAGGACCTGTGGTCATCCGCACTTTTTCTGTGTCAAAAACGCTTCCAACATAGTGAGGGAATGTGCCTTAGGAGGGATTCGTTGCAGTGTTGCTTCTGTCAAAGAAGGAAGCTGTTGGGACTGACTCTGTGGTAACTGCAATAGGTGCACATAGGGCTCTAGTAGCAGACATCTATCCGTTGGACTATAGCAAGTTCTGTTTAATGGAAACTCCTTCAGGCATAATCTCACTTCTCACAGTGTCTTTCCAGTGGAGTAAAGAAGATAGAACAAGGACGCACAGAGGAAACGTTGCATCCTGCGAGTGAAGGAAAGGGTAAGGCACTTAGGCCTCTATGACACATACAGGAAGGTCAACACCTGTGATGTTCCACTGTGTCTAACTCGTCTCAAAACTCTTCAAATATACGATGGAACTGTGCTACTTTACGTTCTCATGACAGGAATGAGTCTGTACTAAGTTGGAAACTGTAGGACCTGTCTGTGTAGCAATTAAAAGTGTCTCCTACAGGACCCTGCGAGGTGATGCTAGGGAAGGTATCTTTGCAGAGAACCTACTTAAAGAGAGTTCTCTTCAAAACAGTGTCTACTCCATTGAGGTATGAAGATAGAACACGGACGGACTATGGGCACATTATGTACTTTGAGGAAAGTTCAGGCTATGGCGCTCAGGCATCCCAAACACATATTGGAGGTTCAACCAGTGGTCATCCACACTCTCTTTCTGTTTCAAAAAGGCTCCCAATATTGTGAGGGAAGTGTGCTTTATGAAGGATTCATTGCAGTGTTGCATCTGTCAAAGAAAGAAGCTCTTTGTTCTGACTCTCTGGTAACTGCAATAGGCGCACATAGGGCTCTAGTATCAGACGTCTATCCGTTGGACTATAGTAAGTTCTGTTTAAGGGAAACTCCTTCAGTCTGAATCTCTCTTCCCACAGTGTCTTTCCAGTGGAGGAAAGAAGATAGAACAAGGACGCACAGAGGGAACGTTGCATCCTGTGTGTGAAGGAAGGGTATGGCACTTAGGTCTCTATGAAACATACAGGAACGTCAACACCTGTGATGGTCCACTGTGTCTAACTCGTCTCGAAACACTTCAAATGTACGAGGGAACTGTGCTACTGTATGTTCTCAACAGCAATAAGTCTGTACTAAGAAGGAAACTGTAGAACTGTGTGTAGCAATCATAAAGTGTCTCCTACAGTACCATGACAGGTGATTTACGGAAGTTATCTTTTCAGGGATCCTACGTAAAGTGCTTTCTTATTCAAAATAGTGTCTTCTCCTTTGAGGAATGCAGATACAACACGGAGGGACTATGGGCTCATTAGGTACTGTGAGTAAAGTGCAGGCTATGGCACTCAGGCATCACAAACAAATATTGGATATTCAGGACCTGTGGTCATCCGCACGCACTTTCTGTGTCAAAAACGCTTCTAACATTGTGAGGGAAGTGTGCCTTAGGAGGGATTCGTTGCAGAGTTGCGTCTGTCAAAGAAGGAAGCTCTTGTGACTGAGTCTGGGTTAACTGCAATAGGCGCAGATAGGGCTCTAGTATCAGACATCTAGCTGTTGGAATATAGTAAGTTCTGCTTAAGGAAAACACCTTCAGGTGGAATCTCACTTCTCACAGTGTCTTTCCAGTGGAGAAAAGAAGATAGAACAAGGAATGACAGAGGGAACGTTGCACCCTGAGAGAGAAGGACAGGTATGGCATTTAGCCCTCTATGACACATACCAGAACGTCAACACCTGTGATGTTCCACTGTGTCTAACTCGTCTCAAAACACTTCAAATGTACGAGAGAACTGTGCTACTGTACATTCTCACGACAGGAATGAGTCTGTACTAAGTTGGAAACTGTAGGACCTGTCTGTGTAGCAATCATAAAGTGTCTCCTACAGGATCCTGACAGGTGTTTCTAGGGAAGGTATCTTTGCAGGTATCCTACTTAAACAGAGTCATCATTCAAAACAGTATCTCCTTCTTTGAGGAATGAAGATAGAACACGGACGGACTATGGGCACATTAGGTACTGTGTGTAAAGTGCAGGCAATGACGCCTAGGCATCCCAAACACATATTGGATGTTCAGGACCAGTGGTCATCCGCACTCTCTTTCTGTGTCAAAAACGCTTCCAACATTGTGAGGAAGTGTGCTTTAGGAGGGATTCGTTGCAGTGTTGCATCTGTCAAAGAAGGAAGCTCTTGGGACTGAGTCTGTGTTAACTGCAATAGGCGCACATAGGGCTCTATTATCAGAAGTCTATCCGTTGGACTATAGCAAGTTATGTTTAAGGGAAACTCCTTCAGGCGGACTGTCACTTAACACAGTGTCTTTCCAGTGGAGGAAAGAGGATAGAACAAGGAAGGACAGAGGGATCGTTGCACATTGAGATTAAAGGACAGGGTATGGCACTTAGGCCTCTATGACACATACAGGAAGGACAACACCTGTGATGTTCCACTGTTTCTAACTCATCTCAAAACACTTCAAATGTACGAGGGAACTGTGCTACTCTACGTTCTTACGACAGGAATGAGTCAGTGCAAAGTTGGAAAATGTAGGTCCTGTCTGTGTAGCAATCATAAAGTGTCCCATACAGGACCCTGACTTGTGATTCTAGGGAAGGTATCTTTTCAGGGATCCTACTTAAAGTGCGTTCTTATACAAAAAACTGTCTCCTCCTTTGAGGAATGAAGATAGAACACGGACGGACTATGGGCACATTAGGTACTCTGAGTAAATTGCAGGCTATTGCGCTTAGGCATCCTAAACACATATTGGATGTTCAGGACCAGTGCTCATCCGCACTCTATTTCTGTGTCAAAAATGCTCCCAACATTGTGTGAGAAGTGTGCTTTAGGAGGGATTTGTTGCAGTGTTGCGTTTTTCAAGTAAGGAAGCTCTTGGGACTGACTCTGTGGTAACTGAAATAGGCACACATAGAGCTCTAGTATCAGACGTCTATCCGTTGGACCATAGCAAGTTCTGCTTAAGGGAAACTCCTTCAGGCTTAAACTCACTTCTCCCATTGTCTTTTCAGTGGAGGAAAGAAGATAGAACAAGGACGCACAGAGGGAGCATTGTATCCTGGGAGTGAAGAACAGGGTATGGCACTTAGGCCTCTATGACACATACTGGAAGGTCAACACCTGTGATGTTCCACTGTGTCTAACTAGTCTCAAAACACTTCAAATGTACGAGGGAACTGTGCTACTGTACGTTCTTACGACAAGAATGAGTCTGTGCTTAGTTGGTAACTGTAGGACCACTCTGTGTAGCAATAATAAATTGTCTCCTACAGAACCCTGACAGGTGATACTAGGGAAGGTATCGTTTCAGGGATCCTACGTAAAGTGCACTCTTATTCAAAACTGTGTCTTCTCCTTTGAGGAATGCTGATAGAACACGGACGACTATGGGAACATTAGGTACTGTGAGTAAAGTGCAGGCTATGGCGCTTATGCATCCCAAACAAATATTGGATGATCAGGACCTGTGGTCATCCGCATTTTCTTTCTGTGTCGAAAACGTTTCCATTATTGTGAGGGAAGTGTGCCTTAGGAGGGATTCTTTGCAGTGTTGTGTCTGTCAAAGAAGGAAGCTCCTGGGACTGACTCTGTGTTAGCTGCAATAGGCGTACATAGGGCTCTAGGATCAGACGTCTATGTTGGACTATAGCAAGTTCTGTTTAAGGGAAACACCTTCAGGCATTATCTCACTTCTCACACTGTCTTTCCAGTGGAGTAAAGAAGATAGAACAAGGATGCACAGAGGGAACGTTGCATCCTGCGAATGCAGGACAGGTTATGGCATTTAGGCCTCTAAACATTTAGGCCTCTAAACACATACAGGAAGGTCAACACCTGTGATGTTCCACTGTGTCTAACTCGTCTCAAAAACTTCAAATGTAGGAGGAAACTGTGCTACTGTACGTTCTCACGACAGGAATGAGTCTGTGCTACGTTGGAAACTGTAGGATATGTCTGTATAGCAATCATAAAGTGTCTCATACAAGACGCTGACAGGTGATTCTAGGGAAGATATTTTTTCAGGGATACTACTTAAAGTGAGTTCTCAATTAAAACAGTGTCTCCTCCTTTGAGGAATGAAGATAGAACACGGACGCACTATGCGAACATTAGGTACTGTGAGTTAATAGCAGGCTATGGCACTTAGCCTTCCTAAACACATATTGGATGTTCAGGACCAGTGGTCATCCACACACTCTTTTTATTTCAAAAATGCTTCCAACATTGTGAGGGATGTGTGCTTTAGGGGGGATTCATTGCAGTGTTGCATCTGTCAAAGAAGGAAGCTCTTTGGACTGACTCTGAGGTAACTGCAAGAGGCACCCATAGGGTTCTAGTATCAGACGTCTATTCGTTGGACTATAGAAAGTTCTGTTTAAGGGAAACGCCATCAGGCATAATCTCACTTCTCCAAGTGTCCTTCTAGTGGTGGAAAGAAGATAGAACAAGAACGAAACAAAGGGAACGTTGATCCTGCGAGGGAAGGACAGGGTATGGCACTTAGTCTCTATGACACATAATGGAAGGTCAACAACTGTGATGTTCCACTGTGTCTAACTCGTCTCAAAACACTTCAAATGTATAGGGGACAGTGCTACTGTACGTTCTCACGTATGGAATGAGTCTTTGCTAAGTTGGTAACTGTCGGACCTGTATGTGTAGCAATTATTTAGTGTCTCGTACAGGACCCTAACAGGTGATTCTTGGATATGTCTTTTCAGGGATCTACTTAAAGGGCGTTCTTATTCAAAACAGAGTCTCTTCCTTTGAGGAATGAAGATAGAACACGGTGGAATATGGGCACATTAGGTACTATGACTAAAGTGCAGGCTATGGCGCATAGGCATCCCAAACACATAGTGGATGTTCAGGACCAGTGGTTATCCACAATCTCTTTCTGTGTTAAAAACGCTTCCAACATTGTAAGGGAAGTGTGCTTTAGTAGGATTCATTGCAGTGTTGCATCTGTCAAAGATGGAAGCTCCTGGGACTGACTCTGTGGTAACTGCAATAGGCGCACATAGGGCTCCAGTATCAGATGTCTATCCATTGGACTATAGCAAGTTCTGTTTAATGAAAACTCCTTCAGGCGGAATCTCACTTCTCAAAGTGTCTTTCCAGTGGAGGAAAGAAGATAGAACAAGGAAGGACAGAGGGAACGTTGCACCCTGAGAATGAAGGACAGGTTTTGGCACTTAGCCCTCTATGACACATACTGGAAGGTCAACACCTGTGAATTTCCACTGTGTCTAACTCTTCTCAAAACACTTCAAATGTACAAGAGAACTGTGCTATTGTACATTCTCACTATAGGAATGAGTCTGTGCTAAGTTGGAATCTGTAGGACCTGTCTGTGTAGCAATCATAAAGGGTCTCCTACAGAACCCTGACAGGTGATTCTACGGAAGGTCTCTTTGCAGGGATCCTACTTAAAGAGAGTTCTCAATCAAAACAGTGTCTCCTCTTTTGAGGAATGAAGACAGAACACGGACGGATTTGGGCACATTAGGTAATGTGAGTAAAGTGCAGGCTATGACGCTTAGGCATCCCAAAGACATATTGGATATTCAGGACCAGTGTTCATCTGAACTGTCTTTCATTGTCAAAAACGCTTCCAACTTTGTGAGGGAAGTGTGTCAGGAGGGATTCGTTGCAGTGTTGTGTCTGTCAAATAAAGATGATCTTGGGATTGACTCTGTGGTTACTACAATAGCCGCACTTAGGGCTCTAGTAACAGACGTCTCTCCGTTGGACTATAGCAAGTTATGTTTAAGGGAAACTCCTTCAGACATAATCTCACTTCTCACAGTGTCTTTCCAGTGGAGGATGGAAGATAGAACAAGGACACACAGAGGGAACTTTGCACCCTGAGAGTAAAGGACATGGTATGTCACTTAGGCCTCTATGACACATTTTGGAACATCAACACCTGTGATGTTCCACTGTGTCTAACTCGTCTCAAAACACTTCAATGTACGAGGGAACTGTGATACTGTACGTTCTCATGACAGGAATGAGTCTGTGCTAAGTTGGAATATGTAGGACCTGTCGGTGTAGCAATCATAAAGTGTCTCATACAGGACCCTGACAGGTGATTCTAGGGAAGGCATCTTTTCAGGGATCCTAATTAAACTGCATTCTTATTCAAAACAGTGTCTTCTCCTTTGAGGAATGCAGATAGAACACGGACGGATATGGGCACATTAGGTACTGTGAGTAAAGTGCAGGCGATGGCCTTTAGGCATCCCAAACACATATTGGATGTTCAGGACCTGTGTTAATCCGAACTTTCTTTCTGTATCAAAAACGCTTCCAACATTGCGAGGGAAGTGTCCCTTTAGTACGGATTTGTTGCAGTGTTGTGTCTGTCAAAGATGGAAGCTCTTGGGACTGACTCTGTGGTAACTGCAATAGGCGTATAGGGCTCTAATATCAGAATTCTATCCGTTGGACTATAGCAAGATCTGTTTAAGGGAAACTCCTTCAGTCATAATCTCACTTCTCACAGGGTCTTTCCGGTGGAGGAAAGAAGATAGAAGGAGGAAGGACAGAGGGAATGTGGCACCCTGAGAGTGAAGGACCGGGTATGGAACTTAGCCCTCTATGACACATACTGGAAGGTCAACACCTGTGATGTTCCACTGTGTCTAACTCGTCTCAAAACACTTCAATGTACGAGGGAACTGTAATACTGTATGTTCTCACGACAGGAATTAGACTGTGCTATGTCGGAAACTCTAGGACCTGTCCGTGTAGCAATCATAATGTGTCTCCTACAGGACCCTGACAGGTGGTTCTAGGGAATGTATCTTTTCAGGGATCCTACTTAAAGTGCGTTCTTATTCAAAACAGTGTCTGCTCCTTTGAGGAATGAATAGAACACGGACGGACTATGGGCACATTAGGTACTGTGAGTAAAGTGCAGGCTATGACGCTATGGCATCCCAAGCACATATTGAATGTTCAGGACCACTGGTCATCCACACTTTCTTTCTGTGTCAAAAACGCTTCCAACATTGTGTGGGAAGTGTGCCTTAGAAGGGATTCGTTGCAGTGTTGCATCTGTCAAAGAAGGAAGCTCTTGGGTTTGACTCTGTGGTAACTGCAATAGGCGCACATAGGGCTCTAGGATCAGAATTCTATCCATTGGACTAAAGCCAGTTCTGTTTACGGGAAACTCCTTCAGGCGGAATCTCACTTATCCCAGTCTCTTTCCAGTGTAGGAAAGAAGATAGAACCAGGAAGAACATTGGGAACTTTGTACCCTGAGTGTGATGGACAGGGTATGGCACTTAGTCCTCTATGACACATATGGGAACGTAAAACCTGTGATGTTCCACTGTGTCTAAATCCTCTCAAACACTTCAAATGTTCAAGGGAACTGTGCTACTGTACGTTCTCACGACAGACATGAGTCTGTGATAAGTTGGAAACTGTAGTACCTGTCTGTTTAGCAATCAAAAAGTGTCTCCTACAGGAACATGACAGGTAATTCTAGGCAAGGTATCTTTGCAGGGATACTACTTAAAGTTAGTTCTCAATTAAAACAGTGTCTCCTCCTTTGAGGAATGAAGATAGAACACGGAGGGACTATGGGCACATTAGGTACTGTGACTAAAGTGCAGGCTATAGTGCTTAGGCATTCCAAACACATATAGGATGTTCAGGACCTGTGGTCATCCGCACTCTCTTTCTGTGTCAAAAACGCTTCCAACGTGTGAGGGAAGTGTGCCTTAGGAGGGATTCATTGCAGTGTTGCGTCTGTCAAAGAAGGAAGCTCTTGGGGCTGACTCTGTGGTAACTGCAATAGGCGCACATAGGGCTCTAGTATCAGACGTCTTACCGTTGGTCTATAGCAAGTTCTGTTTAAGGGAAACTCCTTCAGGCATAATCTCACTTCTTACAGAGTCTTTCCAGGGAAGGAAAGAAGATAGAACAAGGACGCACAGAGGGAACGTTGCTCCCTGCGAGTGAAGGACAGGGTATGGCACTTAGGCCTCTATGACACATACTGGAAGGTCAACACCTGTGATGTTCCACTGTGTCTAACTCGTCTCAAAACACTTCAAATGTACGAATGTACTGTGTTACTGTACGGTCCTACGACAGGAATGAGTCTGTGCTAAGTTGGAAACTGTAGGACCTGTCTGTGTTGGAATCATAAAGTGTCTCCTACAGGACCCTGACAGATGATTCTAGGGAAGGTATCTTTTCAGGTATAATACTTAACGTGCGTTCTTATTCAAAATAGTATCTCCGCCTTTGAGGAATGAAGATAGAACACGGACGGTGTATGGGCACATTAGGTACAGTGAGTAGAGTGCAGGCTATGGCCTTAGGCAACCCAAACACATATTGGATCTTCAGGACCAGTGGTCATCCGCACTCTCTTTCTGTGTCAAAAACGCTTCCAACATTTTGAGGGAAGTGTGCTTTAGGAGTGATTCTTTGCAGTGTTGTGTCTGTCAAAGAAGGAAGCTCTTGGGACTGATCTGTGGTTACTGCAATAGGCGCACCTAGGGCTATAGCATCAGACAACTATCCGTTGGAATATAGCAAGTTCTGTTTATGGGAAACTCCTTCAGGCAGAATCTCAAATCTCACAGTATCTTTCCATTGGAGGAAAGAAGATAGAACTAGGACGCACAGAGGGAATGTTGCACCCTGCGAGTAAAGGACAGGGTATGGCACTTAGGCCTCTATGACACATACTGGAAGGTCAACACCTGGATGTTCCACTGTGTCTAACTAGTCTCAAAACACTTCAAATGTACGAGGGAACTGTGCTACTGTACATTCTCACCACAGGAATGAGTCTGTGCTATTTTGGAAACTGTAGGACCTGTCTGTGCAGCAATCATAAAGTGTCTCCTACAGGACCCGGATAGGTGATTCTAGGTAAGCTATCTTTTCAGGGATCCTACTTAAAGGGCATTCTTATTCAAAACAGTGTCTCCTCCTTTGAGGAATGAAGATATATAACGGACGGACTATGGGCACATTAGGTATTGTGAGTAAAGTGTAGGCAATTGCGCATAGGCATCCCAAACACATATTGGATATTCAGGACCAGTGGTCATCCGCACTCTCTTTTTGTGTCAAGAACGCTTCCAAAATTGAGAGGTAAGTGTGCTTTAGGATGGATTCGTTGCAGTGTTGCGTCTGTCAAAGAAGGAAGCTCTTGGGACTGACCTTGTGATAACTGCAATAGACGCACATAGAGCTCTAGTATCAGACGTCTATCCGTTGGACTATAGCAAGTTCTGTTTAAGGGAAACTCCTTCAGGCGGAATCTCACTTCTCACAGTCTGTTTCCGGTGGATAAAAAGAGAGAACAAGGACGCACAGAGGGAACGTTGCATCCTGCGAGTGAAGGACAGTGTATGACACTTTGGCCTCTATGACACATAAAGGAAGGTCAACACCTGTGATGTTCCACTGTGTCTAACTCGTCTCAAAACACTTCAAATGAACGAGGGAACTCTGCTACTCTACGGTCTCACGACAGGAGTGAGTCTGTGCTAAGTTGGAAACTATAGGTCCTGTCTGTGTAGCAATCATAAAGTGTCTCCTACAGGACCCTGACAGGTGATTCTAGGGAAGGTATCTTTTCAGGGATCCTACTTAAAGTGCGTTCTTATTCAAAACAGTGTCTTCTCCTTTGAGGAATGCAGAGAGAACATGAGGGACTATGGGCACATTAGGTACAGTGAGTAAATTGCAGTGTATGGCACTGAGGCATCACAAACACATATTGGATGTTCAGGACCTATGGTCAACCGCACTTTCTTTCTGTGTCAAAAACGCTTCCAACATTGTGAGGGAAGTGTTCGTTAAGAGGGATTCGTTGCATTGTTTCATCTGTCAAAGAAGGAATCTCTTAGGACTGACTCTGTGGTAACTGCAATAGGCGCACGTAGGGCTCTAGTATCAGACGTCTATCCGTTGGACTATAGCAAGTTCTGTTTAAGGAAAACTCCTTCAGGCATAATCTCACTTCTCACAGTGTCTTTCCAGTGACGGAAAGAAGATAGAAAAAGGACGCACAGAGGGAAAGTTGCATTCTGAGAGGAAGGACAGGGTATGGCACTTAGGCCTCTATGACACATACTGGAAGGTCAACACCTGTGATATTCTACTGCGTCTAACTCGTCTCAAAGCACTTCAAATGTACCAGGGAACAGTGCTACTTTATGTTCTCATGACAGGAATTAGTCTGTGCAAGTTTGCAAACTCTAGGACCTGTCTGCGTAGCAATCATTAAGTGTCTCCTACAGGACCCTGACAGGTGATTCTAGGGAAGGTATCTTTTCAGCGATAGTACTTAAAGAGTGTTCTTATTCAAAACAGTGTTTGCTCCTTTGAGGAATGAAGATAGAACATGGACGGACTATGGACACATTAGGTACTGTGAGCAAAGTGTAGGCTATGGCGCATACCCATCCCAAACACATATTGGATGTTCAGGACCAGTGGTCATCCGCACTCTCTTTCAGTGTCCAAAAACGCTTCCAACATTGTGAGGGAAGTGTGCTTTAGGAGGGATTCTTTGCAATGGTGCGTCTGTCAAAGAACGAAGCTCTTGGGACTGACTCTCTGATAACTGCAATAGACACACATAGGGCTCTAATATCAGACGTCTATCCGTTGGACTATAGCAAGTTCTGTTTAGAGGCAACTCCTTCAGGCGGAATCTCACTTCTCACAATCTGTTTCTAGGGGAGGAAAGAAGATAGAACAAGGACGCACAGAGGGAACGTTGCATCCTGCGACTGAAGGACATGGTATGGTACTTAGTCCTCTATGACACATACGGGAACGTCAAGACCTGTGATGTTCCACTGTGTCTAAGTCGTCTCAAAACACTTCAAATGTACGAGGGAACTGTGCTACTGTACGTTCTCACGACAGGAGTGAGTCTGTGCTAAGTTGGAAACTGTAGGATCTGTCTGTGTAGCAATCATAATGTGTCTCATCCAGGAACCTGACAGGTGATTCTAGGGAAGGTATCTTTTCAGGGATCCTACTTAAAGTGCGTTCTTATCAAAACAGTGTCTCCTCCTTTGAGGAATGAAGATAGAACACGGACGGACTATGGGCACATTAGGTACTGTGAGTAAAGTGCAGGCTATGGCGTTTAAGCACCTAAACACATGTTGGATATTCAGGACCTGTGGTCATCTGCACTCTCTTTCTGTGTCAAAAACGCTTCCAACATTGTGTTAGAAGTGTGCTTTAGGAGGGAATCGTTGCAGTGTTGCTTATTTCAAAGAAGGAAGCTCCTGGTACTGACTCTGTGGTAACTGCAATACGCGCACATCGGGCTCTAGTATCAGACGTATCCGTTGGACTATAGAAAATTCTGTATAAGGGAAACTCCTTCAGGCAGATTCTCACTTCTCACAGTGTCTTTCCAGTGGAGGAAAGAATATAGAATAAGGAGGTCAGAGGGAACGTTGCGACCTGATAGTGAAGGACAGGGTAAGGCACTTAGCCCTCTATGACACATACTGGAAGGTCAAAAACTGTGATGTTCCACTCTGTCTAACTCGTCTCAAAACACTTCAAATGTACAAGGGAACTCTGCTGCTTTACGTTCTCAAGACAGGAATGAGTCTGTGCTCATTTGGAAACTGTAGGACCTGTCAATGTAGCAATCATCATGTGTCTCCACAGTACCCTGACAGGTGATTCTAGGGAAGATATCTTTGCAGGGATCCTACTTAAAGTGAGTTCTCATTCAAAACACTGTCTCCTCCTTTGAGATATGAAGATAGAACACGGACGGACTAAGGGCACTTTAGGTACTGTGACTAAAGTGCAGCCTATGGCGCTTAGGCATCCCAAACACATTTAGGATGTACAGGACCAGTGGTCATCCGCACTCTATTTCTGTGTCAAAAACGCTTCCAACATTTTGAGGGAAGTGTGCTTTAGGGGGGATTCGTTGCAGTGTTGCGTCTGTCAAAGAAGGAAGCTCTTGGGACTGTCTCTGCGTTAACTGCAATAGGCGCACATAGGGCTCTCGTATTAGATGTCTATCTGCTGGCCTCTAGTAAGTTCTCTTTAAGGGAAACTCCTTCAGGCATCATCTCACTTCTCACAGAGTCTTTCCAGTGGAGGAAAGACTATAGAACAAGAACATACAGAGGGAACGTTGTATCCTGCAAATGAAGGACAGGGTATGGCTCTTAGGTCTTTATGACATACAGGAAGGTCAACACCTGTGATGTTCCACTGTGTCTAACTCGTCTCAAAACACTTCAAATGTACTAGGGAACTGTGCTACTCTACGTTCTCATGACAGAAATGAGTCTGTGATAAGTTGGAAACTGTCTGACCTGTCTGTGTAGCAATCATAAAGTGTCTCCTACAGTACCATGACAGGTGATTCTAGGGAAGGTATCTTTTCAGGGATCCTACTTAAAGTGCGTTCTTATTCAAAACAGTGTCTTCTCCTTTGAGGAATGCAGATTTAACACGGAGGGACTATGGGCACATTAGGTACTTTGAGTAAAGTGCAATCTATGGCACTTAGGCATCCCAAACAGATATTGGATGTTCAGGACCTGTGGGCATCCGTACTTTCTTTCTGTGTCAAAATGCTTCCAATATTGTGAGGGAAGTGTGCCTTAGGAGGGATTCGTTGCAGTGTTCCGCCTGTTAAAAAAGGAAGCTCTTGGGACTTACTCTGTGTTAACTGCAATAGGCGCTCAAGGGGCTCTACTATCAAACATCTATGTGTTGGAATATAGCAAGTTCTGTTTAAGGGATACACCTTCAGGTGGAATCTCACAACTCACTGTGTCTTTTCAGTGGAGGAAAGAAGATAGAACAAGGACTCACAGAGGAGACGTTGCATCCTGTGAGTGAAGGACAGGGTATGACACTTAGGCCTCTATGACACATAATGGAAGGTCAACACCTGTGATGTTCCACTATTTCTAACTCGTCTCACAAGACTTCAAATGTACTAGGGAACTGTGCTACTGTATGTTCTCACGAATGGAATGAGTCTATGCTAACTTGGTAACTGTAGTATCTGTCTGTGTAGCAATCATAAAGTGTCTCCAAAGGACACAGAAGGAGATTCTAGGGAAGGTATCTTTGAAGGGAACCTACTTAAACAGAGTTCTCATTCAAAACAGTGTCTCCTTATTTGAGGAATAGAAATAGAACAGGGATGGACTATGGGCACATTAGGTACTGGGAGTAAAGTGCTGGCTATGGCGCTTAGGCATCCCTTAGGATGTTCAGGACCAGTGGTCATCCGCACTTTCTTTCTGTGTCAAAAACGCTTCCAGCATTGTGAGGGAAGTGTTCTTTAGGAGGGATTCGCTGCAGTGTTCATCTGTCAAAGAAGGAAGCTCTTGGACTGACTCTGCTGTTACTACAATAGGCGCAACAAGGGCTATAGTATCAGACGTCTATCCGTTGGAATATAGTAAGTTCGGTTTAAGGGAAACTCCTTCAGGCATAATCTCTCTCGTCACAGTGTCTTTCCAGTGATGGAAAGAAGATAGAACAAGGACACAGAGAGGGAAGGTTGCATCCTGCGAGTGAAGGACAAGGTATGGCACATAGGCCTCTATGACACATACTGGAAGGTCAACACCTGTGATATTCCACTGTGTCTAACTCGTCTCAAAACACTTCAATGTACGAGGGAACTGTGCTACTGTACGTTCTCATGACAGGAATGAGTCTTTGCTAAGTTGGAAACTGTAGGACCTGTCCGTGTAGCAATCATAAAGTGTCTCCTACAGGACCCTGACAGGTGATTCCAGGGAAGGTATCTTTGCAGGGATCCTACTTACAGTGAGTACTCAATTAAAACAGTGTCTACTCCTTTGAGGAATGAAGATAGAACACGGACGGATTATGGGCACATTAGGAACTGTAAGTAAAGTGCTGGGTATGGCGCTTAGGCTTCCCACACACATATTGGATGTTCAGGACCAGTGGTCAACCGCACTCTCTTTCTGTGTCAAAAACGCTTCCAACATTGTGAGGGAAGTGTGCTTTAGGAGGGATTCTTGCAGTGTTGAGTCTGTCACAAAAGGAAGCTTCTGGGTTGACTCTGTGGTTACTGCAATAGGCCCACCTAGGGCTATAGTATCAGACGTCTATCCATTGGAATATAGCAAGTTCTGTTTAAGGGAAACTCCTTCAAGCATAATCTCAAATATCACAGTATCTTTCCAGTGGAGGAAAGAAGATAGAACTAGGACGCACAGAGGGAACGTTGCACCCTGCGAGTGAAGGACAGGGTATGGCACTTAGGCCTCTATGACACATACTGGAAGGTCAACACCTGTGATGTTCCACTGTGTCTAACTCGTCTGAAAAGACTTCAAATGTACGAGGGTACTGTGTTACTGTACGTTCCTACTACAGGAATGAGTCTGTGCTAATTTGGAAACTGTAGGACCTGTCTGTGTAGCAATCATAAAGGGTCTCATACAGGTCCCTGACAGGTGATTCTAGAGAAGGTATCTTTTTAGGTATACTACTTTATGTGCGTTCTTATTCAAAACAGTATCTCCGCCTTTGAGGAATGAAGATAGAACACGGACAGAGTATGGATACATTAGGTACAGTGACTATAGTGCAGGCTATGGCCTTAGTCAACCCAAACACATATTGGATGTTCATGAACTGTGGTCATCTGCGCATTCATTCTGTGTCAGGCGCCTGGGTGGCTCAGTGGGTTAAGCCGCTGCCTTCGGCTCGGGTCATGATCTCAGGGTCCTGGGATCAAGTCCCGCGTCGGGCTCTCTGCTCAGCAGGGGGCCTGCTTCCCTTCCCCTCTCTGTGCCTGCCTCTCTGCCTACTGTGATCTCTCTCTGTCAAATAAATAAAATCTTAAAAAAAAAACAAAACAAAACAAAAAAAACGCTTCTAACATTGTGAGGGAAGTGTGCCTTAGGAGGGATTCGTTGCTATGATGCGTCTCTCAATGAAGGAAGCTCTTGTGACTGACTCTGTGTTAACTGCAATATGAGCGCATAGGGCTATATATCAGACGTCTATCCGTTGATATAGCAAGTTCTATTTATGGGAAACTCGTTCAGGCATAATGTCACTTCACAGAGTGTGTTTCCAGTGGAGATAAGAAGAGAGAACGAGGATTCACAGAGGGAACGTTGCACCCTGAGAGTGAAGGACAGGGTATGGAACTTAGCCCTCTATGACACATACCGGAACGTCAATACCTGAGATGTTCCACTGGGTCTAACTTGTGTCAAACTCAAATGTACGAGGGAACTGTGCTCCTGTATGTTCTCACGACAGGAATGAGTCTGTGATAAGTTGGAAACTGTATGACCTATCTGTGTAGCAATCATACAGTGTCTTCTATGGTATCCTGACTTGTGATTCTACGGAAGGTATCTTTGCAGTGTTCCTACTTAAAGAGAGTTCTCATTCAAAACAGTTTCTCCTCCTTTGAGGAATGAAGATAGAACATGGACGGACTATGGGCACATTAGGTACTGTGAGTAAAATGCAGGCAATGGCGCTTGGGCATCCCGAACACATATTGGATGTTCAGGACCAGTGGTCATCCGCACTTTCTTTCTGAGTCAAAAACACTTCCAACATTGTGAGGGAAGGGTGCTTTAGGAGGGATTCGTTGCAGTGTTGCGTTTGTCAAAGAAAGATGCTCTTGGGAATGACTCTGTGGTAATTGCAATAGGCGCTCATTGGGCTCTAGTATCAGACATCTATCCGTTGGAATATAGTAAGTTCTGTTTAAGGGAAACTCCTTCAGGCATAATCTCACTTCTCACAGTGTCTTTCCAGTGGAGGAAAGAAGATAGAACAGGGACATACAGTGGGAACGTTGCATCATGCGAGTGAACGACAGGGTATGGCACTTAGGCCTCTATGACACATACTGGATTGTCAACACCTGTGATGTTCCACTGTGTCTAATTCGTCTCAAAACACTTCAAATGTACCAACGAACTGTGCTACTGTAAGTTCACACGCCAGGAAGAGTCTGCTAAGTTGGAAACTGTAGGTCCTGTCTGTGTAGCAATAATATATTGTCTCATAGAACACCCTGACTGGTGATTCTAGGGAAGGTATATTTGCAGGGATCTACTTAAAGTAAGTTCTCATTCAAAATACTGTCTCCTCCTTTGAGGAATGAAGATCGAACACGGAAGGACTTTGGGCACATTAGGTATTGTGAGGAAAGTGCAGGCTATGATGCATAGGCATCCCAAACACATATTGGATGTCAGGACCAGTGGTCATCCGTACTCTCTTTCTGTGTGAAAAACGCTTCCAACATTGTAATGGAAGGGTGCTTTAGGAAGGATTCATTGCAGCGTTGCATCTGTCAAAGAAGGAAGCTCTTGGGACTGATTCTGTGGTAATTACAATAGGCGCACATAGGGCTCTAGTATCAGATCTATCCGTTGGACTATGCAAGTTCTGTTTAACGGAAACTCCTTCAGGCATAATCTCACTTCTCACAGTGTCTTTCCAGGGGAGGAAAGAAAATAGAACAAGGATGCAAGAGGGAACGTTGCATCCTGCGAGAGAAGGACAGTGTATGGCACTTAGGTGTCTATGACACATACTGGAAGGTCAACACCTGTGATGTTCCACTGTGTCTAATTCGTCTCCAAACACTTCAAATGTTCGAGGGAACTGTGGTACTGTACGTTCTCTCGACAGGAATGAATCTGTTCTAGGTTGGTAACACATCCAATATGTGTTTTGGATGCCTAAGCGCAACTGCCTGCACTTTACTCACAGGATTCGTTGCAGTGTTGCGTCTGTCAAAGAAGCAAGCTCTTGGGACTGACTCTGTGATAACTGCAATAGACACACA